>NW_024070203.1:72185124-72886028 GCF_014754425.2 Oryx dammah | reverse complement strand
AGAGAAGCCACACGGTGAGAAGCCCCCACACCAACAAAGAGTAGCCCTCACTCACTGAAACTGGAGAAAGCCCTCGTGAGCAACAAAGAACCGTCACAGCCAAAAAAATAAAAGATTTGTTTAAATGAGAAAAAGTCTGAAAGTCCATTGTAAGAATAAATAAGTTGTGATGTACTTACACACTAGAATACTGCCATACAGTTATGAGTGAGGTTGACCTACATCTGTCAATATAGATAAATCTAAAAGTTATAATAACTATAATATATATAATATGTAATATATGTTATTATATAAAATATAATAATATAATAAAATATAATATAAAAAAGTATGATATATACAGCACCATGTCAAAAAACTTCAAAATCTGTAAAACAATACTGTATAACATTATAGATGGAAAAAACAGAGTAAGGGAGGGGAAATAAAAACTGAACTTGTAGTAATGAATACTTTGAAAGAGAGAGAGAAAAGAGAATAGGACCAGAAAGGAGGTCCCAACTGTATCTGTAATAAAGTAAAACCTTTTGAAAAAACTAGTAGATACATCCATGTTTTTATATGGGCATACATTTTATTATTTTCTATTCTTTCTAAGGCATATTTAAAATGTGTTCTCCTTTAAAACCTCCACTAATTTCTTTTTTTAATTTTTAAATTTTTTGGGTATGTGGGATCTTAGTTCCCTGACCAAGGATCAAACCCATGTTCCCTGTGTTGGAAGCATGAATCTTAACCACTGGACCCACCAGGGAGGTTCTCCACTAATTCCTAAACCATGTAGCTCCTCCAAAATAATTCTGGTGTGTAGAAACTCAGTGATAAAGTTCTGCACAAAGCAGAAATATCACTTGTATCATTCTGGACTGCTCTGAACAACGGAGGCAAATAACCATACCACAACAAAATGGTGATGTGAGTTCAGCTGGTCCTCAGCCTTCCTCTTGGTGATCTTGCCCGTCTTTATAAACTTAGAGACCACTTGAGCTTTGTTTTCTCCATCCAGGAAATGATCTCATTTCATTCATTTTAATTGTCATCACCTTACTATGTGGCTGATCTACTTTGCTTATGGATGTTAAAAAAGAAAAATTCATTTCCCCAAGACTTATATTTCAAAATATTTCAAACAGATAAGCCAGCATCTTTTTGTCTAGAGACTACCAATCAAGATAAATTCTTTCTTAAACACTTAGCCTTGAAATCAGAATTTATTTAACAGTTATTAATTGATTGTTTTCCAAGTAAGGGAGTTTTCATGTTCATGTGCCTGATACTTAATATATATGTTAGTGTATTGGGGCCCCATTAACAACTACAAATTTTTAGTCAATTTCAAAACTTACTTCCCAACTGTAAACCTGTATCTGCTTAAGGTTGTATGTCTCCCCATCAGTTATGAATGCATAAGAAGGGACATCCCTGGCAGCCCAGTGTTTAAGAGTCCATGCTGCCAATAAAGCGGGTGTGGGTTCAATCCCTGGTCAGGGAACTAAGATTCCACATGCTGTGTGGCTGGGCCAAAAGATTTTAAAATGATAATAAAAGAATTTTAAAATGAATGCATAAGGAACATTTTATATTTGTGAAGTATAGCATTAAAATAGTAACGCAAAAATGTTGGCTTCTTTTATTTTTTTGTTAAATCTTTACAGATTACAGTACTGTGATGAGTCTGTTCCTGCAACTTTTAACCCACATACAGAGCTTCTTGATCCTCAAAAGAAATCAGAACAAATCCGAAGAGACATTGGATTTTGGTGTCCAAGGCATCTTAAGACTTCTGGGGGACAAGGCTATAAGTTTCTGGGAATTGACCAATGTGCACCTCCATGCCCCAACATGTATTTTAAAAGTGATGAGCTAGAGTTTGCAAAAAGTTTTATTGGAATAATTTCAATATTTTGTCTCTGTGCAACCCTTTTCACATTCCTTACTTTTTTAATTGATGTTAGAAGATTCAGATACCCAGAGCGACCTATTATATATTACTCTGTCTGTTACAGCATTGTATCTCTTATGTACTTTATCGGATTCTTGCTAGGCAACAGCACAGCGTGCAATAAGGCAGACGAGAAACTGGAACTTGGTGACACGGTTGTTCTAGGCTCTCAAAATAAGGCTTGCACCATTTTGTTCATGTTTTTGTATTTTTTCACCATGGCTGGCACTGTGTGGTGGGTGATGCTTACCATTACTTGGTTCTTAGCTGCTGGCAGAAAATGGAGTTGTGAGGCCATTGAACAAAAAGCAGTGTGGTTTCATGCTGTTGCATGGGGAATACCAGGTTTTCTCACCATTATGCTTCTTGCCATGAACAAAGTTGAGGGAGACAACATTAGTGGCGTCTGCTTTGTCGGCCTTTATGACCTGGATGCTTCTCGCTACTTCGTCCTCTTGCCACTGTGCCTTTGTGTGTTTGTCGGGCTGTCTCTTCTCTTAGCTGGCATTATTTCCTTAAATCACGTTCGACAAGTTATACAACATGATGGCCGGAACCAAGAGAAACTGAAGAAGTTTATGATTCGAATTGGAGTCTTCAGTGGCCTGTATCTTGTGCCATTAGTAACCCTTCTGGGATGCTACGTCTACGAGCAAGTAAACAGGATTACCTGGGAGATAACTTGGGTCTCTGACCACTGTCTTCAGTACCATATCCCATGTCCTTATCAGGTAAAAGCTATCATTTGTATTGTTTCACTATTTAATTTTAACATGGCATTCCCTGGAAATATCTTTGAATTCATCATGAAGCTAAAATTAGATTTCAGGTGAGAAAATCCAATAGAGGGAAATGTTCCCTAGGCATCAGTTGAAATGGGGATGAGTGTCTTAAGAGTTGTTTCCTCAAGTTTTAGCTTCAGTTACACTGATAGTAAAGTGCCTCCTTTAGCTGTTCTTTTAAAAATTAAGTTAGATTGCAAAGGCAGATGAATGGGAATGAAGAATAGAGTCAGAAGAACAGGTTCTTATTATATGGAGAAGAAAAGTAACTTTTGCTGAATTGGGAGTAGCTTTTAATTCTTTAGTTAGTTGAGAAAACCTTTATTTGGGTTTATAATAAGATGATGTGTAATATATCATTTTATATTTTACTCATATATACTTTTAAAAACAGAGTTTTTGCCTAAACTATCCTGTCATTTCTTATGACAAAAAGCACAATTAAAACAAAACATGGTTTATGTGTTTCTGATACTTCTGATTAAAGTTGTGATTTTAAGATTTAAAAGTATCTGAAAATAGAAAATCTCTTAGAGCATTTTGGTTGAGTTTTTAAAATAGAAACTTTGTGCTTTGTTTTTAATCGATTTTATACATTTTTCTTGAATATCTATGTATGGTACTGACTAATGTTGCTTGTGAGTGCTATATCATCACAATATATTAGATCAAGCAATGTATGGACTGAATTATTTTATGTAGTAATTTATATTCTAGAAAGTTACTCTACTGTAACAGTGAGACCCATTTTACATACTGATATGTGGGGATAATGGTTTCACCTGCCTTACAGCCTGTCCATAGTCTGTTATCCATCATCTGTTTTTACTATATAATCAATAAGGAAGTACTCTTAAAGTGATCCTGCCGTATTTTGTCCTAGACTGCTCATATTTTTGGCAAACTGGGGGGGAAGGCAACCATTACATACTGCTAAAAAGTGTAAGATATATGATGTTTTAAGATTATATTTCATGTAAAGAAAAACTGGATTAGAAGATAAAGTGAAAAAATTCTAATCTTATAATGGGGAAGGACTTTATGATATAAAATTCATGAAAGAAAAGATTGCTAAATCTGACTAAGGAAAGTTTATTTTTCAGATTCTGCATGGCAAAAAAACCCACCATAATCAAAGTCAGGAGACCAACTGGGAAATTTTATTCACACTTCACATCATAATTAAAGAGCTAATTTCCTTACTTATAAAGGGTTCTTATAGATCAATAAGAAAAAAATTAACAATCTGGTATAAAAATGACAAAAGGATATGTCAAGAGGTCACAAAAAAGGAAAATAAAACAAGCTATTCTTAACATAAGAAAAATGCAAATTAAAATTATAATAAAATCATATTTCTGCTTATGACATGGCAAATGTGGTTTTATAACCACTGTATTGATGAAACTGTGGGAGAATACACTTTCTAGACTTTGCTGCTCAATTAGTTAGACCTTCTGTGGAAAGAATTTTTATAATATCTGTTATTTAAGATGCACGTACTCTTTGATCCTGTCCTTCTGGGACTTTATCAATAGATCTGCTGACAGATGTGAGATATTACAGACATACAAAGATAGTCACTGTAACATTATTTGCAATGGCAATAGGAAATAACCTGAACATCTATTAGTAGGGGTAGTTGAATAAATTATAGTTCATTCACACAATGGAGCAGCCTTTAAAAAGAATGTTCTATTTACACTAATATAGAATGGTCTCCAAGAAATATTAGTAAGTGTAAAAAGAAAGATATAATGCATAATGTATAGTATTTTGATATTATATAACATTCTAAAAATATTTGAAAGTTTATGCTTGAAAGAAAAGTATGATTTAATTTTTATAAAATTTCCACATTTTTTTCATTTTACTGATGCTTACTTTGTTCTCACTAACCTAGTTTTTATAACATAAACATCAATAGTACATAAAGACTCTGAAATAGTATGCTGTTAAAAATGAGTTTAATTTTTATAGATTATAGTTAAGGAAAATAGGTAAATATTGAGAGGCACATATTTTGGGAATTATAAGAGGCTGCTGTACTTACAGGAAAAAGAATGCCAGATATCAAGCCAAGGATGTAAAGACATCCTTCCTAAATATATTTAATGTGTTACTCCCTTTCTACTTATATATTTTGATGTTCTTTGTTCAGAACTTCTGTGAGATGTATTACACTTATATCACTATTCATTATGCCATATCAAACATTTCATAAGACCAACTGATTTATACTTTTGTTCAAGTTTTGCATTAACTGTATAGATTTCTCTTTACTTTAAATTTATCACTGAAATTCTTATTTGTAGGCAAATACAGAAACTCGACCAGAATTGGCTTTATTTATGATAAAATATCTGATGACATTAATTGTTGGCATCTCTGCTGTCTTCTGGGTTGGAAGCAAAAAGACATGCACAGAATGGGCTGGATTTTTTAAACGAAATCGCAAGAAAGAGTAAGCATCTATTGAATTATCTGACATTGTTTTAAGATAAATAGATCAAATACCAAGGAACTATTCAAATCATCACTGTACCAGAGTTTCATTATATTAACTGTTTTTTTCGAAGTCTTTTGAAAGTCTTGAAGTCTTTTTTCATGGAGAGAGATGCTTTATTTTAGTATTTACTACAGTAGTCTTTGACATATACTATTCTGTTGGAATATAAATACAAAGTTTATAAAATGTACATTTTCTTTCCATGGCTTATAATATATCCAATATTATTACTGCTATCATTGAATTCATTGTTTTGGGTTCAGCATTGTAAATAATTTTATCCTTTTTTATCAGTGACAAAAGATGATATGGGTCAAATATCAGTATATATTAAGCAACATAGAATATGATTCAAATGTGGTGTATGATCATTACCTTTAAATTTTATTACACACAGTACTGACTTAACATGTCACTTATTTGCCTTGTTTAAGATGGTAAAATTTTCAACTTACGGAATATTCTTTAACAACATAGTAGACTTACATTTATGAGTAAATAGTTAATTTTATTATTTATATATGTTATAAATTGTGTACTATCAATGTAATACAGAGTTTTTTAACTGTTTCCAATTGGTTTGATTAGTGAACATTTTTGTGGTAAAAATTTTAGAACCTTTTTACAAATTAATTTTTGAAGCCTGAATTCATTTAACTGGACTTTAATTTCTTTGAACGATTATTATATCTCTATCCCTGGTGGCACAGACGGTAAAGACTCCACCTGCAATGCAGGAGACCTGGATTGGATCCCTGGGTCAGGAAGATCCCCTGGAGGAGGGCATGGCAAGCCACTCCAGTATTCTTGCCTGGAAAATTCCATGAACAGAGGAGCCTGGCAGGCTACAGTACATGGAGTCAGACACAACGGAGTGACTAAGCACATCCCATATTTATATGCGCACACTAACTTCAGAATAACTTGCTATAACTTGAATATTAAGAAAGCAATTGTATTTAAACAAAGACCATTAATTATATTCTATATTCTCTCTCTCTGGTTTACTTTCATATTTTATATCTTTGTTTATGATACACATACAGATAATCCCCTACTTTATGCCAGTTTGAGTTTTTTTGCCCTCATTTTTTGATTTTGCGTATTTAACTTCCTTCTACTATTTATGGTGACAAAAGCCACCAACAGTGTATGCACAAAAGATTTCACTTCATGGCAATCTACTGATATCTCATAGTATTTATAATCCTAGATTTTTATAAATACTGTAAGTCATATAGACTCTAACTTGAATGAATAAGGATTTTTGGCACAAGATGCATGATATGCTTTACGGTTTCTATTATAACACTTAACCTTTATCCAGTAAACTCTCTCCTTGAATTTTCTTACAGTCCAATCAGTGAAAGTCGAAGAGTGTTGCAGGAGTCATGTGAGTTTTTCTTAAAGCACAATTCTAAAGTTAAACACAAAAAGAAGCACTACAAGCCAAGTTCACATAAACTGAAGGTCATTTCCAAATCCATGGGAACCAGCACAGGAGTGACGGCAAATCATGGTACTTCTGCAGTAGCAATCACTAACCATGATTACTTAGGACAAGAAACTCTGACAGAAATACAAACTTCACCAGAAACATCAGTGAGAGAGATGAGAGGGGATGGAGCGGGCACCCCCAAATTAAGAGAACGGAACTGTGAGGAGCCTGCCTCCCCAGCAGCACCCAGCTCCAAACTCTGCGGGGAACAGACGGACAGGAAAGGCCAAGGCCGGGCAGGCAACGTGAATGACAAGAGCAGTGTGTCTGAAAGTGCGCGGAGTGAAGGAAGGTGAGCTTGGACTTGCTTCTCTTAAATCATATGACTATTTCAAACACTGCCTTACACATTTTTCATTAAAGCATAACATTTTCATTTCCAGCCTATAGCTGGAAAGAATGCATTCTTTGAGATGACAGGTCTATACATTTTTAGTCCACATTAGTTTGGGATTAAGAAGTGTGGATTCTGCCTATAAATGCTCTTTTATAGTTTAATTCTTAGTATTGGGAAGAGCCTTTTATGTATATTGTTCAAATAGAAAAGTAATGTTCATTTCTATGATAATTGTTAAGAGTTGCTTGTGAATTTAGGGAAATGTTTGATTCATGTAAAATACAGGCTATTAAGTTTCAATTGCCCACTCCAGTGTTCTTGCCTGGAGAATCCCAGGGATGGGGGAGCCTGGTGGGCTGCCGTCTATGGGGTTGCACAGAGTTGGACACGACTGAAGTGACTTAGCAGTAGCAGCAGTCCTACATTATAATACTGTCTAAAAGGTATTTGTCATTTTATATGAGTTTGATTACAAAATGTTTTTATTTTCTGAACGTGAAAGGATATTGACATTACTTTTAATGAATTTTTCCAAATGATCATAAGTGATCCAAACACAGGTAAGTATTGAATTAGCCAAAATATTGACAGCTGACTACTTTAAGGTCTCAAGGCTGTCTTACCTTATCCTCCCAAACTAGACCAAATGTACCTCCAACAGCTTTTGCATACTAGATTATATATTATTAGATAAATGCCTTTATTGTCCCCTAGATTTGTAAACTCCTCAAAGGTGAAGCTGAGGTCATACTCATCTTTGTGCTCCCAGCCTCTTACACAGGGTCTAATCCATGGGGGAGAATCAACAAAAGGTTTGCTAAACTAAGGGCAGGAATCCTGTCTTATTCCTCATGAGATACCATGCTTAGCCCGTACAGGGGTGATGCTTGATGAAATTTCTGAAGTTAGCAAAAATTGTTTTTGAAAATAAATTATTTGTACTTTGAGGTGTTAAGAGTATACATAAAGAGTTAATTATTTTCTGATAAATGTGGTTACTGACTAGGAGTAAAACTCATGAAAAGAGAAATAGCAGTTGTAAGGACATCCAGCATCGCGTCTGTGCTTTGGTGTGTATGTACATCAGCTTTTGTTGTTGTACCTAGGGTAACCCCAAAGAGTGATGTCCCTGAAAGTGGCCCAGTGCAGAGCAACAGCATGCAGGCGTCCAGCTCTCCAGAGCCAGGCAGCCTCAAAGGCTCAACATCACTGCTTGTTCATTCGGCTTCAGGAGCTGGAAAAGAGCAGGGCGCTGGCGGTCATTCAGATACTTGAAAACCAGGCCATCGTGTTACTGAGAAGGGGATTCCTGCTACACTGGAGGAGACAGTACACTGTCTTACAAGAATCACTGTTACAGTCTGCTTTTGCACTTAAAGCTACATCGCCTCTTGTTACACTGGAAACAATAGATTCTGAGAATATGATTCATTTCACACAGAGGTTAATGGCGGCAATATACCCCCCCAAACGGGAATGTGCAGGTTAATAATATTTTTCAAGTTGTGTGGGAGGAGAGACTGTTAGAGGAATCTTCATTTTCTATTTATGAAGATTCTTCTGTGTCAAAAGTGTTTTAAATTGTACTATGCTGTTTCACTTTTCTAGTATAAAGTCAAGATTTTTCTTTGCTGAAGTATTTAAAACTTATCTTTATATCATTTTTATATATTTGAAAATGAATTTTTATGTTTTGAACTTTTTTTAGAAATCTTAAGTCAATTCAGATATTTTTATTATGTTATTCCAGTAGCTGATTTTAGCACTATTTTGGTAGCTTTTACATTGAATTTCTAAGTAAATAAGTATTCTTTTGTAGTATGAAAAGTAGTTGATACACTGAAATTCGTTTATAATGGAAATTCACCTTTAAAAACCTATTTGCCTTATCATCTTCAATGTGTGAATTTTATGAAGTCTAGTTGTTTTAGGACTTTCACAGATCTATTATGCAACTGAAATAAGGTGCTTACTGAGTGTCCATTGTTGATAATATTATGCTGCTGACTGATCCTTCTGATTTTTTAAAGTGAAATTTTCTGAAGGATTAGTAGATGAATTGTTGCTCTTTTATAAATTAAGCCAAGTGCAGTTGATTTCCTTTTTTAATATATCATGACTACCCGAGATGGTGTTTGTATGACCATTTACAATTGCTTATACATTTAACTTTTGTTTTTTTAACATTTCGAATACTACAGACTTTTTGCATTTTTGCAGTATCTTTCTCAGACATAATGTAGAATTCATCTGTGCAGCTAAATTGGATTTTGCTGAATATTCAAACATGTGCTAGCAGTATTAGTGCCAAACAAATGGAAAAAATATATATATAGTCCTGATAAACAGAATAAAATATATTTCATGTAACATACTTTGAAATATTAAAGAATTTTCTTAATTTTGTTTGCAATGAATATCTTTCCCTGAACGAAACTTTGTTATACTTTTGGTTTTTTCCTCTTATTTAACATTCTGTTAAAGCATAAAAAGAAAATCATCATGTACTGTATGAAAAATGTAAATATTAACTTTTCCACATTTTTTAACTTTGTATACAAAAATTTTGTGTGATCTTTTCAGTAATAAAATGTTCTCTGCATATGAGATTATAGAGTAATCTATGGTTATGCACAGTGTTCCTGGCCCAAGAAGTGGTATCGTTTTTCAGATTGGTGGTTCCATGACTAATAAGCCAGAATAGGCTCTTTTTTACCTGGAGAATCAAAAGACAGTCAAGGCTTGTGTTATTTCTTCTTTGTCACAGTTTCTTCTCAAAGTATATTTCCTGTTTAGTCACTGAGTCACATCCCACTCTTTGCAACCCCATGGACTGCAACATGCCAGGCTTCCCTGTCCTCCACCATCTCCTGGAGTTTGCTCAAGTTCATGTCTACTGACTTGGTGATGTATAGTGTAATTATTGGAGAAGGCAATGGCACCCCACTCCAGTACTCTTGCCTGGAAAGTCCCATGGACGGAGGAGCCTGGTAGGCTGCAGTCCAGGGGTCGCTAAGAGTTAGACACGACTGAGCGACTTCACTTTCAGTTTTCACTTTCATGCATTGGAGAAGGAAATGGCAACCCACTCCGGTATTCTTGCCTGGAGAATTCAAGGGACGGGGGAGCCTGGTGAGCTGCCATCTATGGGGTTGCACAGAGTCAGACACAACTGAAGTGACTTAGCAGCAGCAGCAGGATAATTATAGAACTGTTTTTGTCATAACATTTTATTTTATTTTATTATTATTTTTTTATTTTAAAAGCCAGAACATTTATTGTGTGACTAATCGTTGAAATCCTTAAGATGAACTGGATGCTGCAACAGCCGCTTGCTTGGGTTTAGCTGTTGTTCCCTCACGGAATCCATGCCTGAATCTGCGGTATACAATTTTTAGGTGCCTCATTCGACCAGTCCCTGTGGTATTTCATCTTTTAGCTTTAGCACTCCAGTTATACTTTCTCTTTCGCCTGGCAGGGTAGCCACACTTGCCACAGGTCGACTTCTGAAGGTGGTAGGCCTTAGAGCCACAGCGGTGGCACAGCGTGTGCGTCTCATTCCGACGCTTTCCAAATGATGACGTTCCCTTCGTCATCTTGCTTCTGCCGCTGAGACCAAAGAGTGTCATAACTTTTTAAAGCCAACTGTAGACCTGGGATGTGGGATAAAGCAAAGGGAACCCAGGATCCTACTTTCACTCCTGACAATGAGACATAAAACAAGATCATCCTGAAAACATTACAAAAACCTAATAAGATCATGTGAAATTGCCAGGTTAAAATTTGGTAGAAGAGAAATTCACACTGCCAAGCCCAACATTGGGAGCTTTTTTTGGCTAGGAAGCATTTGACAATTCAGAAAACCTGGCTGAGACATTGAACGGTGCCGTTACCAGCCTCAAACTCTGGAGGACGAGGACAAGGAGAACGGAGTCAGAATTGTGACCTCAAAGGGATTCATCCTAGGGTAGGATGAACTATAAGGAAAGCAACTCTGCTTTGTTATCTAGGTGGACTAGAAAAGTCTCTAACCCTGGAATTAGAATAAGGTGGTTTTGGATAACTGTGACCATCAGGCACCAGGCAGAAGCAAATGAAAATTTTCTCTGGAGGAAGAAAATGTCATTTTACCTACTCTGTGGATACTTTTTCAAATACAATGTCCATCATATACTCAGACATACTCAGATATGGAAAAACAATACATGAACAAGAATTGGTACAAACATCAGACAAGAGAAAAATATTGAGAGATACTCCTAAATTGCCAGGCATAGGTTCATTAAACTAGTATAATTTAAAAAGAAAAAAAAACAAAACAATAGTGAGATACCACGGCATACTTATTAGAATGGTTAAAATCCAAGAAATTGACAACATCAATTCCTGCTGAGGATGCTCTCATTTGTTGCTGATGGGATGCAAAATGGTGTAGGCACTTTAAAAACATTTGGGCAATTTCTCACACAGCTAAATGTGGTCTTACCATATGATCCAGCTGGATCACTACCCTCAACATGTAGTATAAAACCCTCCATTCCTTCAGTCTCATTAGCACATGGTGACTTCCTCCCTTGACACACACCACCTCCACCAGGTCAAAGTCGGTATCAGCAGTAATAAGTCATACTGAGAGTACGTACCCTTCATACGATGTGCTGAAAACGGCACTTGACCTCTGTGACCTTCCTCCCCCAAATTTCTAACTTCACTCTAGTCATGACTTCTCCAGTCACACAAATCTAGGCAGATGGAGTTTTTACAAAATACCTGACCAGTAGTACTCCTCAAAACTCTCAAGGTCATCAAAAACAGTCTGAAAAACAGTCACGGCCAAGAAGAGCTAAGGAGACATGATGTAATGTAGTGTCCTAGAAAAGAAAAGCTACATTAGATAAGAACTAACAAAATCCGAATAAAGCATGGGCTTTAGTCATTTCAATTCAGTGGAATGCTCATTAATTATATATGCAATAAGTTCCTCCCTTCTGCTGGCTCTATGTCAATGGCATTCCTTTTCATCAGTTGCTGGACATTGTAGATGGACGCTCCAGTTTTCTTGTTTTTCCTCTCCTTTTGTTCATGTCTGAGTTTTTGTTCTCTAAGAAACATTTGAAATGTTTCTCTAAGAAAACATTTCCAGCTTATCTTCTGAATTCCTGTTGAATTTTTATTTTGGCTATCATTTTTTAATTTCACAGAGCATTTTATAGTACCTTCCTGTTTTCATGACTCATTTTGAAATTATATATGCCATTTTTGAAATTATGTATGCAATCTTCCTACATTGGAAGATATATAATTTTTAAAGGTCATAGAAAATATATTAATGTTGAATTTTTATTTTGTAACAGATGACTTATTAAAGTCCTTTAGGCCCTCATAATTTTGTAGTTGATTTTTCCTGGATTTTCTAGGTAAATAAGCTTTTTGTAACAAATAATGAAAATTTCATTTCTCACCTTTTAACTAACTTGATCTTGAAGCCAGTAATCATTAATAGTGGATAGTAGCAGGCATTCTTGTTTATTTTAATGAAAATGCCTACAGATAACAATGTTGGCATTTGATATAAGGTAGGTATTTTTACTTGGGTTTCTCTTACCTTGGGCATGGGGTATTTCTTCACGGCTGCTCCAGCAAAGTGCAGCCACTGCTCCTTACCTTGAATGAGGGGTATCTCCTCACCACCACCCTTCCTGACCTTCAACGTGGGATAGCTCAAGGTAAGAGAAACCCAAGTAAGATGGTAGATGTTGCAAGAGGGCATCAGAGGGCAGACACACTGAAACCATACTCACAGAAAACTAGTCAATCTAATCACATAAGGACCACAGCCTTGTCTAACTCAGTGAAACTAAGCCATGCACGTGGGGCAACCCAAGACGGGCGGGTCATGGTGGAGAGGTCTGACAGAATGTGGTCCACTGGAGAAGGGAATGGCAAACCACTTCAGTATTCTTGCCTTGAGAACCCCATCAACAGTATGAAAATGCAAAATGATAGGATACTGAAAGGAGAACTCCCCAGGTCAGAGGGTGCCCAATATGCTACTGGAGATCAGTGGAGAAATAACTCCAGAAAGAATGAAGGGATGGAGCCAAAGCAAAAACAATACCCAGTTGTGGATGTGACTGGTGATAGAAGCAAGATTCGATGCTTTAAAGAGCAATATTGCATAGGAACCTGGAATGTCAGGACCATGAATCAAGGCAAATTGGAAGTGGCCAAACAAGAGGTGGCAAGAGTGAATGTCGACATTCTAGGAATCAGCAAACTAGAATGGACTGGAATGGGTGAATTTAACTCAGAAGACCATTATATCTACTACTGTGGGCAGGAATCCCTTAGAAGAAATGGAGTAGCCATCATGGTCAACAAAAGAGTCCAAAATGCAGTACTTGGATGCAATCTCAAAAACGACAGAATGATCTCTGTTCATTTCCAAGGCAAACCATTCAATATCACGGTAATCCTAGTCTATGCCCCAACCAGTAACACTGAAGAAGCTGAAGTTGAACGGTTCTAAGAAGACCTACAAGACCTTTTAGAAGTAACACCTAAAAAAGATGTCCTTTTCATTATAGGGGACTGGAATGCAAAAGTAGGAAGTCAAGAAACACCTGGAGTAACAGGCAAATTTGACCTTGAAATGTGGAATGAAGCAGGCCAAAAGCTAATAGAGTTTTGCCAAGAAAATGCACTGGTCATAGCAAACACCCTCTTCCAACAACACAAGAGAAGACTCTACACATGGACATCACCAGATGGTCAACACCGAAATCAGATTGATTATATTCTTTGCACCCAAAGATGGAGAAGCTCTATACAGTCAACAAAAACAAGACCAGGATCTGACTGTGGCTCAGATCATGAACTCCTTATTACCAAATTCAGACTGAAATTGAAGAAAGTAGGGAAAACCGCTAGACCGTTCAGGTATGACCCAAATCAAATCCCTTATGATTGTACAGTGGAAGTGAGAAATAAATTTAAGGGCCTAGATCTGATAGATAGAGTGCCTGATGAACTATGGACGGAGGTTCATGACATGGTACAGGAGACAGGGATCAAGACCATCCCCATGAAAAAGAAATGCAAAAAAGCAAAATGGCTGGCTGGGGAGGCCTTACAAATAGCTGTGAAAAGAAGAGAAGCGAAAAGCAAAGGAGAAAAGGAAAGATATAAGCATCTGAATACTTCCTTGGTGGCTCAGATGGTAAAGCGTTTGTCTACAATGTGGGAGACCCGGGTTCGATCCCTGGGTTGGGAAGATCCCCTGGAGAAGGAAATGGCCATCCAGTCCAGTACTATTGCCTGGAAAATCCCATGGACAGAGGAGCCTGGTGGGCTACTGTCTATGGGGTCGCAAAGAGTCGGACACGACTGAGCGACTTCACTTCGAAGCATCTGAATGCACAGTCAAAGAATAGCAAGAAGAGATAAGAAAGCCTTCCTCAGTGATCAATGCAAAGAAATAGAGGAAAACAACAGAATGGGAAAGACTAGAGATCTCTTCAAGAAAATTAGAGATACCAAGGGAACAATTCATGCAAAGATGGGCTTGATAAAGGACAGAAATGGTATGGACCTAACAGAAGCAGAAGATATTAAGAAGAGGTGGCAAGAATACACAGAACAACTGTATGAAAAACATCTTCACAACCTGGATAATCACAGTGGTGTGATCACACATCTAGAGCCAGATATCTTGGAATGTGAAGTCAAGTGGGCCTTAGAAAGCATCACTACGAACAAAGCTAGTGGAGGTGATGGAATTCCAGTGGAGCTATTTCAAATCCTGAAAGATGATGCTGTGAAAGTGCTGCACTCAATATGACAGCAAATTTGGAAAACTCAGTAGTGGCCACTGGACTGGAAAAGCTCAGTCTTCATTCCAATCCCAAAAAAAGGCAATGCCAAAGAATGCTCAAACTACCGCACAATTGCACTCATCTCACATGCTAGTAAAGTAATGCTCAAAATTCTCCAAGCCAGGCTTCAGCAATACGTGAACCGTGAACTCCCTGATGTTCAAGCTGGTTTTAGAAAAGGCAGAGGAACCAGAGATCAAATTGCCAACATCCGCTGGATCATCAAAAAAGCAAGGGAGTTCCAGAAAAACATCTATTTCTGCTTTATTGACTATGCCAAAGCCTTTGACTGTGTGGATCACAATAAACTGTGGAAAATTCTTCAAGAGATGGGAATACCAGACCACGTGACCTGCCTCTTGAGAAATCTTTATGCAGGTCAGGAAGCAACAGTTAGAACTGGACATGGAACAACAGACTGGTTCCAAATAGGAAAAGGAGTACGTCAAGGCTGTATATTGTCACCCTGCTTATTTAACTTCTGTGCAGAGTACATCATGAGAAACACTGGACTGGAAGAAACACAAGCTGGAATCAAGATTGCTGGGAGAAATATCAATAACCTCAGATATGCAGATGACACCACCCTTATGGCAGAAAGTGAAGAGGAAGTAAAAAGCCTGTTGATGAAAGTGAAAGAGGAGAGTGAAAAAGTTGGCTTAAAGCTCAACATTCAGAAAATGAAGATCATGGCATCCGGTCCCATCACTTCATGGGAAATAGATGGGGAAACAGTGTCAGACTTTATTTTTTGGGCTCCAAAATCACTGCAGATGGTGACTGCAGCCATGAAATTAAAAGACGCTTACTCCTTGGAAGAAAAGTTATGACCAACCTAGATAGTATATTCAAAAGCAGAGACATTACTTTGGCGACTAAGGTCTGTCTAGTCAAGACTATGGTTTTTCCTGTGGTCATGTACTGATGTGAGAGTTGGACTGTGAAGAAGGCTGAGCGCTGAAGAATTGATGCTTTTGAACTGTGGTGTTGGAGAAGACGCTTGAGAGTCCCTTGGACTGCAAGGAGATCCAATCAGTCCATTCTGAAGGAGATCAGCCCTGGGATCTCTTTGGAAGGAATGATGCTAAAGCTGAAGCTCCAGTACTTTGGCCACCTCATGCGAAGAGTTGACTCATTGGAAAAGACTCTGATGCTGGGAGGGATTGGGGCAGGAGGAGAAGGGGACAACAGAGGATGAGATGGCTGGATGGCATCACTGACTCGATGGGCCTGAGTCTGAGTGAACTCCAGGAGTTGGTGATGGATAGGGAGGCCTGGCGTGCTGCGATACATGCGGTTGCAAAGAGTCGGACATGACTGAGCGACTGAACTGAACTGAGGTATTTTTAACAATAGAAATATCCTGTTCCATTTGACAATTTTTTTTTTAATTGGCAGTAGGTGTTGAATTTTATCAAATGCCTTTTGGTATCAGTGTTGGTCAAGGGGGCTAACTGCTGTCACAAACAATCCTCAAAATTTTAGTAGCTCATACATAGAAAATAGGTAACTAATAAGGACCTACCAACAGCACAGGGAACTCTTACTCAATACTCTGTAATGGCCTATAAGGGAAAAGAATCTAAAAAGTGCGTGCTGAGTCACTTCAGTCGTGTCCGGCTCTTTGTGAGCCTATGGACTGTAGCCCGCCAGGCTCCTCTGTCCGTGGGAAGTGGATATATGTATAAATGATTCACTTGGCTGTACACCTGAAACTAATACAACACTGTAAGTCAACTGTACTCCAATGACTTTTCTTTAAAATTTAGTATTCTAAAATCTGTTTCCACGCTTCCCTGGTGGCTCAGATGGTAAAGTGTCTGCCTGCAATGCGGGAGACCTGGGTTCGACTCCTGGGTTGGGAAGATCCCCTGGAGAAGGAGATGGCAACCCACTCCAGTATTCTTGCCTGGAGAATCCCATGAATGGAGGAGCCTGGTAGGCTACAGTCCATGTGGTCGCAAAGAACTGGACAAGACCGAGCGACTTCTTTACTTCATTGCCACTCGCAGGACAAAAGCAGATGTTCTTGAGGTAGCCTGCCAAGTGAGTCCTCAAGCTCCCGTCACTTCTGTCTGGTGACTCTGCTGTCTGTCAGGGTTTCAGATTCTCCTCCAGATTTCTCTGCACCCCGCCAGCAGGTGGAGGCAGAGAGAGAAAGAGCAACCAGCTGCACACAGGAAAATATGGCTTGAGCGGGGCATTGGCTTGCTTCACTTTCAGCTACATTCCATTTGACAGAAGTCAGGCACAGATCCATACCTAACTCCAAAGGAGGCTGGGAAATGTGGTCTAGGTGTGCATCCAAGAGGGTGAAGGAACAGGCTCAATGAGCAGCTCAACAGCAGTGTTTTAGTCCACAATTGTGATATCGTCAGTACTTTTCCTAATATAAGATATCCTTTCATGCTTTGAATAACTAATTGATCTTAAACACTTTCTATATCCACCTATTTTCTAAATGATGTCTCGACCATGGGCATAATGTTTGTAATCAGTAAGCCTGAATTTTTTTTTAAGTATTCATTTTCAATAACAAACTTTAAAACCATCTTCTTAATTCAAAAGAAAAAAGCAGTTTCTCTTTTTCCCGGGACCAGTGTCTCTGATGCAAAAAGAGCCTGCTATTTCAGAGTCAGTGACATAAAATTTTTTTAAATCTTTATTGAATTTGTTATAATATTGCTTCTGTTTTATGTCTTGGATTTTTTTGGCCGTGAGTCATATGGGATCTTAGCTCCCCAACCCAGGGATCAAACCCACACCCCCTGCCTTGGAAGGTGAAGTCTTAACCATCGGACCACCAGGGCAGTCCCAGTGATGTTAATTTTTGTAAGAATTTACATAACCTTTTTTAACCAAGAAAGTTGACCTAAACTACACACTATATTTACATTTACAATAATGAAGTTGGCATGAGCCTGTGCAGCTAAATTCAACTGCAGTCAAGAGATGATAAAGCAGCATTTATCACTATAAAAATCAGCCACAAATCCTCAACAGAACTTGGTGAAATGCCATCTTTCAAAAAGACAGTACCCCGTTGGGATCCATCGTGGCTATTCATGATACTGAAAGAATCTTCCTAGACTTTCCTCGAAAAACTAGACCAAAAACAGCTTGTAATTGCCACCCATCATCAAAATCACAGTTTTAGTGCCTCTTTACTTCTCAGAAGCATACCACTGGTGGGTGTTTCCCACCAGTACTGCTGGAAAGTTTAAACATTGCCAAGGCAGTTAAACACCGGTACTCTCAGGAAATGAAAGATGTAATTTTTTAATAAACGCAGAAGCCCTGCTGTTACTTTTCTTCCTGAATATTATCATCTTTAATACCTTACTGCTCACACATCAAAGACTTAAAATTCCAGATGCTAAAGGTTTTAACAGTGACCACTGGGACTTACCACATGCAGAAGAATCATTTTTTCATTAACTCACAATGGCAATGAATCAACAAAGAGAAAAGAGAAGAAAAGATTAAAGGGCTAACGTAAAGAAAGATTCTTCAAAGTCCCTTGCACAGCAAGGAGATCAAACCAGTTCATCCTAAAGGAAATCAACCCTGAAAATGCATTGGAAGAACTGATGCTGAAAAGCTGAAACTCCAATACTTTGGCCATCTGATGTGAAGAGCCGACTTATTGGGAAAGACCCTGAGGCTGGGAAAGATTGAGGGTAGGAGAAGAAGGGGGTGACAGAGGATGTGATGGTTGGATGGCATCGCTGATTTCAATGAACATGAGTTTGAGTAAACTCCAGGAGATAGTGAAGGACAGGGGAGTCTGGCATGCTGCAGTCCTTGGGGTTGCAGAGTCAGACATGACTTAGAAACAGAACAACAATAAACAGCTCATACAGCTCAGCATCAGGAAAATAAACAGACCAATCAAAAAATGGGCCAAAGACTTAGACATTTCTCCAAAGAAGACATACAGAAGAGTAGCTTTGAAACATATACACCACCATATGTAAAATAATTAGCCAGTGGGAATTTGCTGTATAACACAGGGAGCTCAAATCTGGTCCTCTGTGACAACATGGGGGTGAGGGGGGTGATGGGGTGGGAGGTGGGAGGGAAGTTCAGGAGGGAGGAAACATATGTTTACCTATGGCTGATTTATGCTGATGCATGGCAGAAACCAACACAACACTGTAAAACAATTATCCTCCAATTAAAATAAAAGATTAAAGGGCTGATCCCAAAGTTCAGAAGACACTGGGACCCAGAGCTAAACAGTAATGAAATGGCATAGTAAGTTTGTCATGAACATAACCAGAGAAGCAGAAACAAACCCAAACAATATGAAAGAAAGATGATAAAAGAAAAGGAAGGCAGAGGAACTTCCCTGGCAGTCCAGTAGTTAGGTAAGACTTCGCCTTCCAATGCAGGGGCTTCGGGTTTTATCTGTGATCAGGGAACTAAGATCCCATATGCCTTGGGCCAAAAAAACAAAACATAAAACGAAAACAATACTGTGACAAATTCAATAAAGACATAAATATCTTTTTAAAGAAGATACAAAAAGAAGGCAGAACTGGCACTAGTAAACACTAGTTAGAAATGAAAATAAAAGAAAAAGTAATTGCTAGATGAATACATTTAGCAGCCAAATCTGAGGTTTTTATTTTCCATCCCAAGAAGGAAAAAAGGGAAAATTAGGAAAATGTTCTAAGAATACATTTTCTAATTCTCCACCACAAAAGGAGGAGGTGAGAGGGAGATGAAGCTGAATTATTTCCTTGGGGGCCTATTCTAGGATTGAATTAGTTTCACTGTCAGGAAAGGTATGAATCTGAATATATAGAGACTCCAGACTTTATTTGGGAAAAGTCACCAACAAAGTACTAGCTCCCCTGGTGGTTCCAGTCTCTCTGAACAGCCGGTCCAGTGCCCGAATGAAAACTTTCGTAAAACAGGAAGCTCCAGAGCCTGTAAACCAAGCTGACCACTGGCAAAACCCCTTGCTGGCATTTTTAGCCTCTCAGCTGCCACCTCTGTCGGTGCAGAGTCCAAGTGAAAAAGAATAACATGCTGTGTTTCTAGAGCTGACCTTGTTGGCAGGCTGTGAGCAAATAAAAAGTACACTAAAACAAAACAGGAGGACTGTGTTTCCTCGACTGACAGTCATCACTGCCTCTTTGTCACTGGTTCTGAGACTCCAGGTAGGGCTTTCCAGGCTGGCCTTGCAGACGCTGAAAAGTCCACAGGTTTTCTTTAGGAAAGCCAAGACCAGGAGAGGTGCGTGCAGCACACCCCAAGCCGAGGAGTTACCAGTCAGGGTTCTCGGAGTCCTTAATCAATAGAAATGGCTAAAAGGCAAGAGGAGAAGTTCTGACAAGCCTTTATCAAGACACACCCTGCAGCACCAGTGAGGGGAAAGCAAGCAACAGGTGCTCCTGCTTGCTCCCTGAGTGGGGTGAGAGTGGCGGTGGATCGGGTTGGCCCGAAGGAGTGGCTTAGGTGGTCTGGGTGGTGCTGTGTGCAGAGATCACAGTGCGGTCCTCTGCTTTTGCTCCCAACAGCTCAGATGCAGCAGCTGAGTTTTGATGCTTTGTATTTTATTGTCCATTATTTGCCCCATCTGTGCATGCACCGGGCTTCCCTGGAGGCTCAGTGGTAAAGAATCTGCCTGCAATGCAGGAGACGTGGGTTCAATCCCTGGGTCGGGAAGATCCCCTGGAAAAGGAAATGGCAACCCACTCTGGTATTCTTGCCTGGAAAATCCCACGGACAGAGGAGCCTACAGGTGACTGGGAGCAGCAGTCTATCCAGGTCCCAAGGAGCTGGACACAACTTAGTGACTGACCACCATGCGCATGCACGTGGTCATTTGTAGTCCATTATAGCTTCTTCGTGGGGCTTCCCAGGTGGCTCAGTGGATAAAGAACCTGCCTGCAGTGCAGGAGACACAGGAGATATGAGTTCGATTCCTAGGTGGGGAAGATCCCCTGGAGGAGGGCACAGCAACCCACTCCAGTATTCTTGCCTGAAGAATCACATGGACAGAGGAGCCTGGAGGGCTACAGCTCTTGCGGGTGCAAAGAGTCGGAGATGACTGAAGTGACTGTGCACGCGGGCATAGCTTCTTCGTAATCCATTGCTCAGACATCCCTTCCGGTGTAAGCATTGCAGCAAAGGGTCCTCGGTTTCAGCCTGTCTCAGGGGAAGGGTACCTCAGGGACTGTGGAGGCAGGGCCCAGCCTGGCTACCCTGGACACCCTGAAAAGACTGAAGATGAGGCAAGCTCCTGTCCTCTGATTCAGCAAGTATACAGCCTGGCAGAAGAGGCTGACTCTGCACAGGCAAGAGGTAAGAACATTTAAAGAATTAGCAGTTAGTTACAAGGCATGAAATCTAAATACATTGGCATGGAAGTCTTCCAATATATTGCTCAACACACAAAAGCAAGTGGCAAAACTATACTTTCAGGATATCACCATGTCTGTAAACAACTGTCACCCCACAGGACAGTCTATGTGTTTCCTCTTGTTATGCTGACATGTATCTAAATGCATAAGGGTACCAGGCCTGTGAACAACCCTCACCTCACAGAATGAGGCTGAATGTTTTCTACAGGTACATAATCAGGGACTCTGGAAAATGCGATAATATTTTCTGTGGAGGGGGTCAGCATCATAGGTGATGATCAAAGCAGACTTTAACCTGATCCATAATGTTTAAGGGCTTCCCAGGTGGTGCTAGTCGTAAAAAGAACCCACTTGCCAATGCAGGAGATGAGAGACCTGGGTTTGATCCCTTGGTTGGGAAGATTCCCCTGGAGAAGGCAAAAGCAATCCACCCCAGTGTTATTGCCTGGAGAATCCCATGGACAGAGGAGCCTGGGGGCTACGGTCCATAGGGTCACAAGGATGTAACTGAAGTGACTTAGCACACATGTAATGTTTACATTTTTACAAGGAATACCTATTAATAGATCACCTGGTATAAGCATTAATTTTTTAATAGATCTACCAATCATGTGTCTAGCTAATGGTGACACAGTGCGTCCAGCCACATCTGGCTGCAAGGGTCTTTGTGTCACTGATGTACATGTGTGGGGGCAGGGGAGGGGCAGCCCACGCCACCGAGACCTGGAAAGGCCTCCAGCTCATCTGGTTCAGACTCCGTTTGCTTCCTCCCTCCTGTGCTTCTCTGTGTCCCGGAAACAGTCTTCTCTTTGGCTGGCAATCAGTACATGGGCTTTGAGAGCGTCCATGCCTCAGTCCTTTCTCTAGACCTTGCTTGCATCCCCACAAATAAAGCTTAGGCCTGCTGACTTGACCCAGCACTGGGAGACAGAGGATGTCCAAGGACCAGCCACCCAGGATGTGATATGGGGGACACGAGCAAAGGAGGAGAGGCTGCCATGGGCTGGATTCAGCTGAACGACCACAGTGGCAAATCCTTTCTCTCCACCTCCCCTCCGCCCCTCACCCCCATACACAGACACCCCGCCTCAAGTGCCCTAGCAGAGGGTAGTTCCACATACCGTTTGTTTCTGTGTTCGTGAATTTCAAGTTGAAAAGCAGGTCAATAGTGAAAGCTAAAGTCTGGGATCTGAAGGTCCGGGCGAACCTGAGGTGTATGTGACTTTCTGACGAAGGCAGACCCCTGCTTTTCTCTAGCGACTCTGCCCCGTGTGTTCACCCACCCCTTAGAGCCTGGCGTGCCTGCAGTCCATGGGGTCACAGAGTCAGATGTGATTTAGCGACTGAATAACGACAACACAGAGCCATGCGGTCGGCCCAGGCTCCTGAGGCAGAAAAGTGTTCTAAGCGGCCAAGCGAGGAAAAGGGGTAGGGAGAGGGCCAGAGGTGGCCACCTCCCCCACATTCCCCTAGGCTCTGTTGCCTCATGGAAGGGTCTGGAAATGTCCAAGAGCTCCTAGTAGTAACAGCAGATAATATTCACTGTACTGGGTGCTAGTGATATAATGAGAAAAAAAGAGACAAACCCCTGCTTCATATTCCAGGCCGGTGTAAGGCTACACACAAGTAACCGAATAAACAAACAAGGTAAATTCAGACAGGGATAAGCTTTACACTAGAATATTAGTCAATGGTGTTAATTGAAGCATCTTTTATAACAGAAGGCTTCCCTCATAGCTCAGTTGGTAACGAATCCGCCTGCAGTGCAGGAGACCCCAGTTCGATTCCTGGATCGGCAAGATCCACTGGAGAAGGGAAAGGCTACCCACTCCAGTATTCCTGGGCTTCCTTTGTGGCTCAGCTGGTAAAGAATCCACCTGCAATGCGGGATACCTGGGTTTGATCCCTGGGTTGGGAAGATCCCCTGGAGCAGGGAAAGGCTACCCAATCCTGTATTCTGGCCTGGAGAATTCCATGGACTGTATAGTCGGACATGACTGAGCGAGTTTCACTTTCACTTCACTTATAACAGAAACTTAGGTGTCTACAAATAAGCAACTGGTTATATAATTCATTCCATTCAATGGACTATGTGAAAATATTATAAAGAACAAAGTGGAGCTCTTAATATTCATAGGAAAAGAAGTCCAGGAAATATCACAGGTGAAGAAAACAGATTATAGGAAATATGTGTGTGTATTTTCAACACGACTAAGCAACTAATTTAATTCTGACACCCTCTATTAGGAGATGGAAACAGGTTAGGGGTTCAGTCCCAGACGACTGCCTCCCACCTTCAGCTGCTAGTCAGAAGTCCAGGTGGTCACTTCCAACACACCAGCTATAGGTTGGAGGTTCCCCTGATCCCTCCTCAGGTTCAACTGATTTGCTGAAGTAGCTCAAGAACTCCAATAAACATTTACTTACATTTAAAATGTCCTCTGGAGAAGGAAACGGCATCCCACTCCAGTATTCTTGCTTGGGAAATCCCATGGACAGAGGAGCCTGGCAGGCTACAGTCCATGGGGTTGCAAAAGAGTTGGACATGAGTTAGCAACTAAACAGTGATAATATTAATATAACAACTTATATTATCATAAAGGATTCAGATGAGTGGCCACAGGGAGCAATACAATCTCTAGAGTGAGGTATGTGGGAAGGGTGGTGAGGCTTCCAGACTCTGAGCAACCATTCTTCCAGCATCTGCCTGTGTTCGCCAACCTGTAAGTTCTCCAAATCCCATCCTTTTGTGATTTTATGACGGCTTTATTATGTAGTCAGGACTGATTAAATCACTGGTCATTGGTATTTGATTCAACCTCCAGCCGCTCTCCCCTCCTCCAACAGAGGTCAGGGGATGGGACTAAAACATCCAGCCCACTGATCTTGTGGTTGGTTCCCTTGGCAACCAGCCCCTACACTTAGGTACTTTCTAAAAGTCCCCTCTTTAGCATAAACTCAGATGTGGTTGAAAGGAGTTTGTTATGAACATTAAGACACCTTTATTGCTCTTATCAGTTTGGGAAATCCTAGGGCTTTAGGGGTTCTGGGTCTGAAATGGGGACAAAGACCAAATATACACTTCTTAGTAAAAGTCACAATATCATATGTGTATACAATTATCCTATTTAGTTTATATTCACATCTGTCGTGTGTGCTTAATGACTAATAGAACTAGGGCAACAGGTGGACACCCCTGAGGGAAGAAGGTGTCTCTGATGACTCAGCCAGGTCACAAAAGTTTCCACACTTACTGGCTCCCAGCGGCATCAGGGCTGAAGGTTGAAGTCTCCAGGGTGGGGCTGGCTGTGTGAGGCTGCTGGCTGGTAGGGCGGCCCCAGCGAAACACCCCACCTTTGGCTCCCTGATTCCTCCCTCCACTGGGGAGCAACCTTTTCCTCCGTTCCACACCTAGACTGAGCATCTTGAGGTCACCACTGTACCTCTGTCCATCTCACACATGTGGCCCCCACCCTGTACCTACCCAAGCTACCCACCACAGGGCAAGGACCAGGCCAGAGCCAGGATGAGGTCTCCAAGGCAGTTGGGATGGCAAACCATCCTTCACCACCCAGACACCAGAGGTTGTTGCCTTGTGGTTGCAGGAAAAAAAAAAAAATTAAAGGAGTGAGATTTTGGTGAGGGTTAATAACAGGGTTGTGCTTCAGACACTGTATTGTCTGATTTCAAAATGAGCATATGCTATCTCCCACCCACCTGCAAGATTGGTGAGGGGGCACTCCAGTTGGTTAGAAACAATAGCCAGTTTTGCTAATTTATATTACCTGTTTAACTACTTTGGCATTTCAGGTAAATAAAGGTATATTGTATTTTAAGATATACATGAATACAAAAATAAGCAGCTTTATAAATTTCATTATCTTCAATATTATTCTAGCACTTTCCAAATTGCTATTGCTATTGCTAAGTCTCTTCAGTCGTGTCCGACTCTGTGTGACCCCATAGACAGCAGCCCACCAGGCTCCCCCATCCCCGGGATCCTCTACTCACCATATATATTTTTTTTTTCCAATTTTGTAAAAGACGCAATATGCTTGTTTCTACATGCATAAAAATTCCCAATAGTGTATAAATTTTAATGCATTCCATGTGTAATATTACTGTATAAAATATACAATTGGTTGGTTTTACTTCCTACTGTAACTTGTTTTAGAACTTGACTTGAGTGATCCATGTCTCTGGATAGAGATTATTAGAAATAATTGGCATGTTTTAGTCCTATCCTGAATTCAAAATTAAATATTTCAAGATGGCTTCGGTCAGCCAAGCCTGATGGCTGGTATGCAGACATGAGCAAATCACTAAGAAAAACAATTAAAACCCTGACTTTGGATATTCAGCTTGGAGACCAGAGTATCTGTTGAATGTATTAACCATGACTCATAACCACATGAGTTAAATATATTGAGGAATTAAATGTTTAGCTCATAGTTCGGCTTGTGCTGAGGTCTAGAATTACTGTAACGCCAACAGAAAATTGGAATTGAAATAGATACACTGGACTTGACTCCTAACTTCCAGGCCAAGAGTTTGCTAATAATGCACCCTGTTGGGCTGGCCCTGGAGGGGAGCCTCCCTGTCTCCCTCTGCCTTCTGTTTCCCAGGATTCTGTCAGGCAGGAGGGAGAAAAGTTCTTTGCAGCAGCCCATGGTATAACTTGGATTATTGCTCCTCATGCAAAGTCCAAAACCCTCAGAACGAAAGGAGCCCTGGTGACAAATTATAAGGAGAGGGAAAGCTCTTACTTTTTCACCGTGGTAGGGAATCGCCTGGAGCCCCCAGGGTGTGCGTCTGGGCCCCCTTCACTGGTGGAGGCGGCTCACTGGCACACTCGTCTGCTGGCACACTTGTCTGCTGGCACACTGTTATCTGCTCTCAGCACATTCCTGGCCTTGGGGGTCATCCCTCTGCAGTGGGAACACCCCAGAGTTCACCCTAGGGCCAAATCCTGCTCTCTGGAAAAGCGCCTATACACTCATTCATTATTGTTGTTTAGTCACTAAATCGTCTCTGACTCTGCGACCCCAGGCACTGTAGCCCACCTGGCTCTTCTGTCCATGGGATTCTCCAGGCAAGAATACTGGAGTGGGTTGCCATTTCCTTCTCCAGGGGATCTTCCTGACCCAGAGATCAAACCCAGGTCTTCTGCATTGCAGGCAGATTCTTTACAGCTGAGCCACCAGGGAAGCCCCATACTCATTCAGCCTAAATTATAAATGTTGATGGGAAGTAATCTCTGATAAATGGATAAACAAACCATGCAATTTCACTCAATGATAAGAAGAAGCAAACTACTGATTTTGTAATAATAGGTGGATCTCAAAAATATGCTCAGCAAAGGCAGCCAGAGCCATGAGCACACAAAGAGCACACTGTCTGAAGGGGGTGAGTATGAGGCTAGGCCTGCTAAGGAGTCAAGTGTTGCGCTACGGGCATTTCTAGCATCTCCCTGCAGACGTGTGGGGTGTGCCCTCTACTCAGGCTTTATCCACAGTTCGGAGGAAAAGGGAAGAGTCATCTTAACAGCCTGTTTTACATAGCTGTAGGCTTCCCTGGTGGCTTAGATGGTAAAGAATCCGCCTGAAATGCAGGAGACCTGGGTTCAATTCCTGGGTCAGGAAGATCCCCTGGAGAAGAGAATGGCAATCCACTCCCGTATTCTTGCCTGGGAAATCCCGTGGACAGAGAAGCCAGGTGGGCTACAGTCCATCGGGTTGCAAAGAATCGGACACGACTTAGAGACTAAGTCACAATCACATACGTACTTGCATCTTCAACCAGAAGCTGTTGGCCACCAACCCAACATTCATTCCTCCACCCATTTTCATTACCAACTATCCCCTCTTACTCACATAGCAATTCTATTCTACTTGGAGATTCTTCTTGAAGTGCTGAAGTCTGTGGTTATCAACTTCCCCTTGTTAAAGATTATTTTAAGGTTGAGTATGTAACCACCCCAGTCTTCTGGTCAATGAGGTGTAAAAGGGCTAGAAACTACTGGAAAATATTCTCTTCCTCCTAAAAAGGGGATATCACAAGAGTATGTCCTTTTCTTCCTCTTGACATCATTGCATCCAGCAGGGATGCTTGGACCAGCTGTCTCCCCTCGGTGAGTAATGACATGAGGACAAAGCCAAAATCTTATGAGTAGAAGAACAGAAAGATGGAAAAAAACCTGAACCCTTGATGATGTGGTTGAGTCTCATGAAACAGCCCTTACAAAAGAAATTTCCTTATTAAGCCACACAATTTTCTGTTACTTGCTGCTAAAAGCATCTTAACTGATGTAAGAGTCAACTCCCTGGGGGTGATACATGGCCCCCAACATAGAGTGATTGTCACATGAAAGACGTTCAATAAATGTTTATTGAAATATAAGAATATATATGTCAGGCCTCTGACGATCTCCACTGGAGTTATGTCATTCCACCCAATATGACTCAGTTTGAGCTTGTTTATACTGCAGAATGAGTTGCAAAGTAAGAGGACACGGCAGGGTTTATGTGGAGTGAGCACATCTGCATATCAGTGACAATCAGGGAAAGCAGCAGTAACCAGCTGTCTGGGAGGATGTGGTTTACGTCTACAGGGATTTCAACCTTCAGTATGAAATCCTGGGAAATTCTGCTATAAACATGGTGGACTGATGGCAGAGCACAATAATTAGTGATAAGCTGAAAGCTTATCCTAGTCTGAGGTCTGGTGAGAACAAACAAAATAGATGCAGAGCCTTTAGATGAGAGATTTCAAGCTTTTGGCTCTGCCCTACATTCCTGTGCTTTTTTCTACATTCTTAGAGAAGCGCCACTCCATACAGATCTGCTTTGCCTATTGCTATAGCCAAAGTGATTTTTGCAGTGGAGGAAATGGCAAGTCTAGGAAGCCTTTGTTCAAACAGTGACCTAGAGCCATAATTTCATGGAGACCTTAATCAGCACTGTAGTAGTCTACCCAATCATACCCAATTAAAAAACAAACAAACAAACAAACAAACAGACTTTTTAAAGAACAGTTTTAAGTTCACAGCAAAATGGAACAGAAAGTACAGAGGTTTCCAGCATACCACTTGCCCCACACGTGTATAGGTTTTCCCATTGCCACCGTCACTCGCCAGAATGGTACATTTGTTACAACTAGTGAACCTACATGGTTCCACCATTGTCACTCAAGACCCATACTTCAATTTAGGGTTCACTCTTGGTGTTGTACATTTTATGAGTTTTAACAAATAATGTCATGTATCCACCATTTTAGTATTACACAGAATAGTTTCACTGCCCCTGCTCAATCCTCTGTGCTTGGCCTATTCACCCTTCCCTCCTCCTTTAACCTTACCATTCCTGGAAACCACGGATCTTTTTACTGTTTCCATAATTTTGCCTTTTCTGGAATGTTATTTCCTTGGAATCACCCACTGAAGAGCATCATGGGTACTTCCAAGTTTTGGAAATTATGAATAAAGCTGCTGTAAGTATCTATGTGCAGGATTTTATATGGACATCAAGCTTCAACTCATTTAAATTTGTATAAATACCAAGGAGCATGATTGCTTAATCATATGCTAAAACTCTGTTTAGTTTTCTAAGAAAAAACCATTATCTTCCAAAATGACTGAACTATTTTGCATTTCCATCAGTAATGCATGAAAGTCCTAAGGCTCCACATCCTCATAAACACTTGGTGTTGTCAGCGTTCTGGATTTTGACCATTTTAATAAGTATGTAGTGGTCTCTTACTGTTGTTTTAGTCTGCAGTTCTCTGATGACATACGATGTGAGCATCTTTTCATACACTTATTTGTTATTTATACAGCTTTAGTGAGAATCTTTTGCCCATTTAAAATCTTCCCCCCAGTTTAAAATTGGGATATTTGTTTTCTCATTGTTGGGCCAAATTTTAAATGTTACTTTGGTGACAGATTTCACAACAAACTGATCCTCATCCATCTATTTTGCTTACTCTGCAGCTCATAGGAAGGCAAAGTTAGAATTTCAGATCAATATAATACACACTATTTAACATTGACTATGTGCCCACACACATTGTCTTGAGTACTGTGGAAGATACAAGTACATGTCAAATACAGTCCTTGCCATCTTGGCATTCTTTAGGGGAACCAAAAATATGGAAACTAAAATAACTACACTGAAGGGTATAAAAGATTAATTGCCAAATGTGTGTTATCCCCTCTAAGTACTTACTGTGGAATTTTTTTATCTATTTTTAATAGATAATTTTATAAAAATCAAAATTTCTATCTACATACATTTAAAATACATTTTATGAAAGGTGGTGATCAACTGGGATGGTATTTTACTGAAACTATTACTCTATAAACTTATAAACTGCATATACATATCATTTTTACTGGTGTACTGAACTATAAGAAAACAGAATAGAAGAAGGAATGAAACAATCATCTGATACCTCTTTCAGGCAGATAAACTGGTGGAGAAATTCTATAAAGTGGAAAAAACATCACAAGGATTCATAGTTTCTTCTTGGGTTTGGAAATAAAAACCACATCATCAGTGGGGGGAAAAAGACTAGTGTGGAAACAATCAACCAGTGAGCCACAGTACAATGGTAATTATTATTGCAGAAGCATGATAACCATCTTTGATAGCAATTTGGAAACCAATGCCTCATAACTGAGTTTCTACCAATGGACCAGCCCTTCCAGAACATGGAGACTGTAATGAGCCAAAGAGAGAATACAAGCATCAGGAAAGGGCCTAAGTTTCATCTGAGGCTTTATCAAGAGACAGCAAAATCCCTGTGGAAAAAGAATTGACCAAAAAATTCTCACTCGTTGGTGACATTTACCAGGTTTACAGAGGCTCTTTGGAAAGTGCCCCCCCGACCCTGCGCCCGCCAATGCTCACCCTAGGAAGAAAAGGCACATTCCATTGAGATTAGAATTGCTGTGGAGGCGGAAAGTAAATATTACAGACAAGACATTGAGTAAGCAGAGCAAGCCTCTTGGACTTTGCATAAAACACTCGTAAAAATGGATCTTCTCAGGAACTTTCCATTGCAACCACATTGAGATGATGCTATTTCCCTAAAAATTGAACTGGTTTTCTGATTAGCTGGAGCTACTCCACATTCAAGGTCAGGAGGGGCCGCCGTGAGGAGATACCCCTTGTCCAAGGTAAGGAGCAGCGGCTGCACTTTGCTGGAGCAGCCATGAAGAGATACCCCACGTCCAATGTAAGAGAAACCCAAGTAAGATGGTAGGTGTGCGAGAGGGCATCAGAGGGCAGACACACTGAAACCATACTCACAGAAAACTAATCAAACTAATCACACGGACCACAGCCGTGTCTAACTCAATGAAACTAAGCCATGCCGTGGGCCACCCAAGACGGGCGGGTCATGGTGGAGAAGTCTGACAGAATGTGGTCCACTGGAGAAGGAAAGGGCAAACCACTTCAGTATTCTTGCCCTGAGAACTCCATCAACAGTATGAAAAGGCAAAATGATAGGATACTGAAAGGAGAACTCCCCAGGTCGGTAAGTGCCCAATATGCTACTGGAGATCATTGGAGAAATAACTCCAGAAAGAATGAAGGAATGGAGCCAAAGCAAAAATAATACCCAGTTGTGGATGTGACTGGGGATAGAAGCAAGGCCTGATGCTGTAAAGAGCAATATTGCATAGGAACCTGGAATGTTAGGTCCATGAATCAGCCACTTGGAAGTGGTCAAACAGGAGATGGCAAGAGTGAACATCGACACTCTAGGAATCAGCAAACTAAAATGGACTGGAATGGGTGAATTTAACTCAGATGACCATTATATCTACTACTGTGGGCAGGAATCCCTTAGAAGAAATGGAGAAGCCATCATGGTCAACAAAAGAGTCCAAAATGCAGTACTTGGATGCAATCTCAAAAATGACAGAATGATCTCTGTTCATTTCCAAGGCAAACCATTCAATATCATGGTAATCCTAGTCTATGCCCCAACCAGAAACGCTGAAGAAGCTGAAGTTGAATGGTTCTGTGAAGACCTACAAGACCTTTTAGAACTAACACCAAAAAAAGATGTCCTTTTCATTATAGGGACTGGAATGCAAAAGTAGGAAGTCAAGAAACACCTGGAGTAACAGGCAAATTTGGCCTTGGAATATGGAATGAAGCAGGGCAAAGGCTAATAGAGTTTTGCCAAGAAAATGCACTGGTCATAGCAAACACCCTCTTCCAACAACACAAGAGAAGACTCTACACATGGACATCACCAGATGGTCAACACCGAAATCAGATTGATTATATTCTTTGCACCCAAAGATGGAGAAGCTCTATACAGTCAGCAAAAACAAGACTGGGAGCTGACTGTGGCTCAGATCATGAATTCCTTATTACCAAATTCAGACTGAAATTGAAGAAAGTAGGGAAAACCGCTAGACCATTCAGGTATGACCTAAATCAAATCCCTTATGATTATACAGTGGAAGTGAGAAATAGATTTAAGGGACTAGATCTGATAGATAAGAGTGCCTGATGAACTATGGACAGAGGTTCATGACATTGTACAGGAGACAGGGATAAAGACCATCCCCCCAAAAAAGGAATGCAAAAAAGCAAAATGGCTGTCGGAGGAGGCCTTACAAATAGCTGTGAAAAGAAGAGAAGCGAAAAGCAAAGGAAAAAGGAAAGATCCATCTGAATGCAGCATTCCAAAGAACAGCAAGGAGAGATAAGAAAGCCTTCCTCAATGAGCAATGCAAAGAAATAGAGGAAAACAACAGAATGGGAAAGACTAGAGGTCTCTTCAAGAAAATTAGAGATACCAAGGAAACAATTCATTCAAAGATGGGCTTGATAAAGGAAAGAAATGGTATGGACCTAACAGAAGCAGAAGATATTAAGAAGAGGTGGCAAGAATACACAGAACAACTGTATGAAAAACATCTTCACAACCTGGATAATCACAGTGGTGTGATCACACATCTAGAGCCAGATATCTTGGAATGTGAAGTCAAGTGGGCCTTAGAAAGCATCACTACGAACAAAGCTAGTGGAGGTGATGGAATTCCAGTGGAGCTATTTCAAATCCTGAAAGATGATGCTGTGAAAGTGCTGCACTCAATATGCCAGCAAATTTGGAAAACTCAGCAGTGGCCACTGGACTGGAAAAGGTCAGTCTTCATTCCAATCCCAAAGAAAGGCAATGCCAAAGAATGCTCAAACTACCGCACAATTGCACTCATCTCACATGCTAGTAAAGTAATGCTCAAAATTCTCCAAGCCAGGCTTCAGCAGTACATGAACTGTGAACTTCCTGATGTTCAAGCTGGTTTTAGAAAAGGCAGAGGAACCAGAGATCAAATTGCCAACATCTGCTGGATCATGGAAAAAGCAAGAGAGTTCCAGAAAAACATCTATTTCTGCTTTCTTCACCATGCCAAAGCCTTTGACTGTGTGGATCACAATAAACTGTGGAAAATTCTTCAAGAGATGGGAATACCAGACCACTTGACCTGCCTCTTGAGAAACCTGTATGCAGGTCAGGAAGCAACAGTTAGAGCTGGACATGGAACAACAGACTGGTTCCAAATAGGAAAAGGAGTATGTCAAGGCTGTATATTGTCACCCTGCTTATTTAACTTCTATGCAGAGTACATCATGAGAAACGCTGGGCTGGAAGAAGCACAAGCTGGAATCAAGATTGCCGGGAGAAATATCAATAACCTCAGATATGCAGATGACACCACCATTATGGCAGAAAGTGAAGAGGAACTAAAAAGCCTGTTGATGAAAGTGAAAGAGGAGAGTGAAAAAGTTGGCTTAAAGCTCAACATTCAGAAAACGAAGATCATGGCATCTGGTCCCATCACTTCATGGGAAATAGATGAGGAAACAGTGGAAACAGTGTCAGACTTTATTTTTTGGGCTCCAAAATCACTGCAGATGGTGATTGCAGCCATGAAATTAAAAGACGCTTACTCCTTGGAAGGAAAGTTATGACCAACCTAGATAGCATATTCAAAAGCAGAGACATTACTTTGCCATCTAGTCAAGGCTATGGTTTTTCCAGTAGTCATGTATGGATGTGAGAGTTGGACTGTGAAGGAAGTTGAGTGCTGAAGAATTGATGCTTTTGAATTGTGTTGTTGGAGAAGACTCTTGAGAGTCCCTTGGACTGCAAGGAGATCCAACCAGTCCATTCTAAAGGAGATCAGTCCTGGGTGTTCATTGGAAGGACTGATGCTAAAGCTGAAACTCCAATCCTTTGGCCACCTCATGCAAAGAGCTGAGTCATTCAAAAGACCCTGATGCTGGGAGGGATTAGGAGCAGGAGGAGAAGGGGACGACAGAGGATGAGATGGCTGGATGGCATCACTGACTCGATGGACGTAAGTTTGAGTGAACTCCGGGAGTTGGTGATGGACAGGGAGGCCTGCCATGCTGTGATTCATGGGGTCGCAAAGAGTTGGACACGACTAAGTGACTGAACTGAACTGATACTAGAAAAATTACCAGTTCAAGAAAAGAGTAGGTACCATGTATTAATATCTATGAATGGAACTTGGTGATACATCCTTTGAACTTAAGGGTTTACTTACTCTGGTGTTTTGTCCTAAGACTATACACTTGCCCTACAAGGCGCACATTTTTGATCCCTGGCCTGGGAACTAGGATCTCACATGCTGTGCAGTGACGAAAAAGACAAGATAAAAACAAACAAACAAAAAACCCTGTAATCCGGGAATCTCCCATTTCCAAAAGACATCCAGAAATGAAATGACTGTTAGTAGGTTGGATAAGTAAACCAAGGACTTTCCAAAGGTTGACAGGAAGGGGGAAATAGTAACTGTGAGGATTTTATTTTATCTTATTTTGTGGCAGATACTCTCAGATCTACCCAACAGTCAACCAACTATGCCTGCCACTCACCCTTCTTCCTTACTAACAGACTACAAATGTTGTTCCCCATCCTCCAGAAGCCATATTCTTTAGGGGAGGCACAGTCTCTTTCTCACCCCAAGGAGTTAATGTCTCTTGCCAAAGAGATTTGTTTTAGATAACATGCATGTGAGACAATCTTGGCCAATGAGACTGGAAGGAAGTCTACAGGGAGGCGTCCAGAAAACATGTTGTTACCCTTGAAAGGGAACACATAACAGGGTCGTTCCACATTTTTACCTCTGGAAGAATGCTAATATATATTTGGTTATTCAACTGATACATCTTCATTGCCCAGCATGTGTCCTGAAATCTAAAGTCTATCTGTCCTTGAACTGGAAGGGACCAGCTTTTAAAATGTAGGTGAGTTTAAAAAACACTGTCTAATAAAGTCATATACTTTAGAAATAGAGTGGGAACGTAAAGGAAATAATAGCAGACCAGAAGTAAGGGCTGGGTCTCCAGTTAGACAGTTATGAAAGCCTAGTTCAGTGGAGAGGTTGGAGGCAGGGGAATTTCTATTTCTGGAATGGAGTCTTGGTCTCCCATATCAACTGCAATTGCTCTATGCGAACCAACCCCAGAAAGAAGGTCTCACAGAGGTACCACTGCACCTTCCATCAGCACCTCTGTTCCCGCCTGCTCACAGCCAGGACACCCTGATGTCTCTTGCCATGCAAACATCATCCTCAGTGATCACTTCCACTCTTCGCATTTCCTGGAACTTACTCTCAAGGACGTTTACACCACCCTCTTAGTACAATAGACCAGGGTTCTTCTCTCCCTTTTGTGACAACCCTTCGTATTTTTGCATCTTGTCTGCTCTTAGCCACAAAGCTCTGATTTTCAACTGTTCCTTCTTTGAGGTGGTTTCTAAATCCCCTTACAATCATGCTCACACTATAGAAACATTCCTGTGCTGTATTTGCCAATATTCCTCTGAAAATACTGGGTTGGTCTAAAAGTTAGTTTGTGTTTTTGCGTAACACCTTAGGAAAAACATATTGGTCAACCCAATATGTTGCCTAGAAGAGAATACCGTGCTCCAGCAAGTCTTTCACCATGCAGGACATGTATATCCGTCAATGAATTTGTTTCTTATAGTGGTTATAAGGCCACAAAGTTTAGCTCACCTGGTAAAGAATCTGCCTGCAATGTAGGAGACCCCAGTTTGATTCCTGGGTTGTGAAGATCCCCTGGAGAAGGGATAGGCTACTGATTCCAGTATTCTTGGGCTTCTCTGGTGCCTCAGCTGGTAAAGAATCTGCCTATAATGAGGGAGACCTGGGTTCAGTCCCTGGGTTGAAAAGATCCCCTGGAGAAGGGAACAACTAACCACTCCAGTATTCTGGCCTGGAGGATTCCATGGACAGAGGAGTCTGGCAGGCTACAATCCATGGAGTTGCAGAGTCAGACACAACTAAGTGACTTTTACTTTCACTTTCAAGGTTACCTCGGTAGTTCAGTTGGTAAAGAACCTGTCTGCACTGCAGGAGACCCATGTTCAACCCCTGGGTTGGGAAGATCCCCTGGAGAATGGAATGGAAACCCACTCTGGTATTCTTGCCTGGAAAAATCCCATGGACGGAGGAGCCTGGCAGGCTATAGTCTATGGTGTCACAAGTGTTGGATATGACTTAGCAACTAACCCACCACCATAGTAGCCATATCATCCTGGCCTTGGATAATTATGAGATATGAAGCCATATAATTGTAATCAGAACAGAAATCCAGGACATCACCTTTGCCTGCATGCATGAATATGAGCTGGGGAAGCAAGGTAACTAGGAGATTGCCAGGAATCTAACATTCCAAACACACAACTTTGACATGTCATCAGACATTTAATAAAGGATTACCAAGAAGCAGATGCAGAGATGTGACCTGGCTCTCAGAAGAAATCTACTTAAACAAAAGGAGTAGAAAGGACTAGGGTACTAGTACAAATTTCCTGAGATGCTCAAGGGAGCAATCACTTAAAAATTAAGGTCCATGCCAAAGACCCCAGTTACCTAATGAAGAGATTTCACAGTGAAACCCTGAGAGGGGTCAAGCTTCCAGGCATTTCTTATCACTCCTGGTATGGGGGTCACACACAGCTAGTGGCAGCATATAATTGGTGGATTTAAGATCCAAAAGAAGGGATCAATAGACGTTTCTATCTTTTTAGAGTAAGTGAGACTTTTTTCTTTGGCCACGCCACATGGCATGCAGGCTCTTACTTCCCCAACCAGGGATCAAACCCTCATCCCCTGCAGGAGAAGCACAGAGTCTTAATCAATGGACCATTATAAAAGTCCCACAGTGAAACTTTTTATTTTCTCTTATTATTCAGTATCGGATGTACAGTTCTTCTGTACAGTTTTTTGGTTTTCACTTAGTGTTAGTTGCTCAGCCATGTCTGACTCTTTGCAACACCATGGACTGTAGCCTGCCAGGCTCCTCCGCCCATGGAATTCTCCAAGCAAGAATACTGGGTGGGTAGCCATTCCCTTTTCCAGGGGATCGTCCTGACTCTGGGATCAAATCTGGGTCTCCTGCATTGCAGGCAGGTTCTTTACTGTGTGACCCACCAGGGCAGGTACAACATCTACCCTGCTCCCCTCACCCCTAGACCTAACCTCCCTGTTCTTTTTCTCAGAAACTGCTACAAGTCAGATTTTTCCCATCTGGCTTTAGTGCAAGCAGCTTCAGCTATCTTTTCTAGCTTTGGATCATCTACACATTTCAAACAGAATCCATGAATAAATGGGGAGGGCAGTGTCCATAAAAATAAGAATCATTAATCTACCTAAGAGTTAAAAGGAAATGTGGTTAAGAGGATATTATTGACAATAGTGAGAATTCTGTAGTTGTGGTGATTCTGCTAATACTGCCAAAGATTATCAATGTTGCCAAAGGGTTATTTTCAAATCATGGTAAGAAGCCTGGGAAAAAAGTTTACCTAGACTTAATTTTAAATTCTACACAGTGAGTAGCAAGTCTTATAACCACTAACTTCTATTAAATATGTCATAACTGACAATGAATTATTCCAACTTTTGGTTTTTCTTTGGACATTTGTGTTTTGTATCCAAACATTTTTTTTTTTGTATCCAAACTTCTTGATCTCTTTCTCTCTCCTATCACCAGTCAATTTATATTTTATCACTGTTTAACATCCTCTATTGGCAACTTTGGGGACAGGTCAAACTGTATTCATCTTGCTTTGTCATTTGATAAAAACTCTGATAGTTAAGGAAAGAGATGAATATTAATGGCTTATTTCAATTTAATTACCGGCTATGGGCTGACTTTATATCAACAAAGCAATTATATCTGTAGTTGTCAGGAGACCTGGAGAAAAAAACAAACAAACAAACAAACCAGAAACCACATTTTAGCTGATGGAGTTTGAGATCTATGGAGGGAGACAGGAGACCTGGATGTATTTTGTAAACCTAAATGTTTAAGATGTAATTCCAAATATCCTGCTTACTTTGGCTTTCTTTTATCATAAAACAGGCAGTTCTTTGTGCCTTGAAAGAGACACAGACTGCAAAGAGTCATCTGAACTGCCCAGAAATGTCTTTAATCTTGACCACTTTCAAACACAGATCCTCACAGTGAAGAATTTTCTGAGGAATTCGTACAATGCAGAGTCTGTTCGGAGGATGCTGATTTCAAAACCTCTGTACACAGGGCATAATGAAGAGGAAAAGAAAACGCACAACTTCCGGTAACTTAAGAAAAAAGGAAGAAAATTGGACAAGAATGAAAGACTACCCAAGTAGAAAGCATGTGGCCGGCTCTGACTCAGAATAAATGAAATGTTAACTCGAAACGTAATTTAACCTCGTCTGGTCTAACACAGAGCAGTGCTTGCCCTCAAGCAGTGCAAAGGATGCCAGCTTCTAGTCATATACATTTGCACAAATAAAACAGGATGCAGGTAAAATGTACTTGCCATGATTGCAGGCAAGGGACTCTTACTCATCTTTCATCAGTGACTTTTAGGTTCTATAATTTTCCATCAACTTTTATTCTTTTAGAACTATAAAAATTCCAGTCACTCATGAGCTGGTAAAAGAAGTGTGTATTTAATGTCTTTCAGTGCAAGATGTGGGTAGATTAACCATTTAATACTGATCTGAACAGTTTGATAATCGAGGGATTTAGGAATGCAGATAAAGTCACTGCATTGCTGGATTTTTTGCTGTGTTTGCACATGTGAACTTGAGCCAGTGGAGGGAGGAATTTAGAACCTGTTTCAAAACATCACAGCTGTTTGCTCTCTCTACCACTTTTTGTGCTTCCCCTGCCCTGGTCTATATCCCAGGAGGGTGGCCTCTGCAGGATGTTTCCAGGCTCCTCTCTGCTTTCCAGATAGCATTAATATCACTACTTATCGATAAATTTCTCTTTCTTCCTTCCTTATCCCTTCCTTCCTTCCCTACCTTTCTCTCTTTTTCTTCATTCCTTCCTTTCTTTTTTCCTCTAGCTGCATTTAGTCCATCAGAGACTGGAGGATGGCAAGAGGGGAGAAGCCAGGTACTGACTGTCTTTCCTCTCTGGTACTGGCTTTATCTCTTTCTTGGCTCGAGCTTCCAATGGACAAGCCCAGTATAATTCCAGCTTTGACTGGGCACCTACATCTCTCCAGCTTAGGGCTGGTAGCAGCTTATAGCTATGGCCAGTTTGGGCTTGCTTTACTGTCACCTTTACTGTTGAGCTTCTAGACTTTGTGGTCAGTTTCCTACATGAAATTGCTTTTCTTTCGAATACCGAGAGTAGTTTCTGTTTCCTAATTGGATCCTGAAATCCCATGGACAGAGAAGACTGGTAGAATTTGGATACAACTTAACGGCTAAACAACAGTGGCAGTTCTGGTCAATATGTAAGAAAAAAAAAAGTTGTAAGGAATTGGGGTCTGGGGCTGAAACAAAAATCCTATTGTTTACAGATGTGATTGTCTATTTAGAAAAACCAAAATAAACTGCAGGCGAATATTTAAAGAAAGATAGCTAAAGTGTATTGAGCACCTTATAAGTACCAGGTAAAAATACCTAGTAAGGAACTCAGCAGAGGATAGCTACATTTTTAGCCTCCAGCTTCCCTTGACCGTGCTACACTCCCTCAGAAGTACTAGCACCAGTTACCCACGACCTCCTTGGTGGTCCAAATACTATGAACTCGATGTTCCAACCAGAAGTCTAAGAACCAGCTGTGCACCCCTGAGACGGGGCTGCCACTTCCTCCAAACTCTAGCTTCTAGGACCTCCCCCAGAGACTCCTGTTTTGGATTCCAGCCCTAGGGGTGGTAGTTGCTTCCTTCAGTCTGGTTTACCTCCACAGCCTGGCTTTCCAACATCTAGGTGACCAATCTCCTGTATTAAACCTCCTCTGGTTGAAATATTTAGTATGGTTTATGCTATCCTGACTAGACCTTGACTGATAACTAAGTTCTTCTACCTCAATTCCAGTAAATGTCCCATTGATTCTAAAAAATTGGCACTTTTAGACCATTTATTTCTATATTTATTTCAACTATACTGTTTATGAGCACTTATTAATATCACTACTTTTCTTTTTTTCTGCTCTTTAGAAGAAAATACCCCAAAAAAGGCAAATAATTGCACAAATAATGTTACAAAGATAGAAATGCTGCTGAAATGAAAAACTTGACTGGCAAAGAGTGATACTTTGAAATCCTTATCATCAACTGATGCATCAAAGATACACTTGGCGTGCAAAGGGTGATGGAGAGATATGTGAATGCTTAACCAGTTTAAAAGCTGAGAATTGCCTGTATTTGTTTTCCTGCAAAAGAAATATAGAACTCTGTTGGCTGACTCCAACCTCTAGTGTGATTAGAATACTTTTTTTTTTTAAGATTTTTTTGTTGTGGACCATTTTTAAAGTCTTTTTTGACATTTTTGCAACATTGTTTCTGTTTTATGTTTTGGTTTATTGGCCGTGCGGCTTGTGGGATCCTAGCTCCCTGATCAGGGACTGAACCCTCACCCTGTGCATTGGAAGGAAAGTCCCAACCACTGGTGCACCAGGGAAGTCCCTGGAATACTTTCATTGGCCTTTCTGACCTTGCCATCAACCAGGCTGGTTGCTTTCTATAAGTGTAACTGAACAGGACCCTATTGGGCTTTCCTTAGGTGGGTCCTTCTCCCATATCCTCTGCTCTAGCTCTTCTCTGAAGTACCCAGATAATAATATCTGATGCATATTTCCAGAGTTTTTCAGATGCTAAAAATCACCACCAAATAGAAGAAATTAACTACTTGATGATTACAAGTACATAGCCCCCAGACCTACTGGCACCTAAGAACTGATAATGTTCATTAACCACTCTGTTATCTAAACATCAACCAATCAGAGAATTGTGCATGAGCTGACCACATACCCTGGAAAGCCCCTCCTCACCTGGCCTTTATAAAGGCTTTGCTAAAACCCTTCTGGGAGTTCAGGGAGGTTGGGGTTATGAGCTACCCTTCTCCTTGCTTAGCCCTACAATAAACCTTTCTTCTCTCCAACCCGTGCATCAGGCACAAGAACTTGCTTTTGGTAGCATAAGGAGGCAAGTGATAAAAATCAAAAGCTTCCAGCTATAGCCAGTTGATACATGTGGTAGAGAGAAATCTGAAATGACCACTAAGATTTCTGTCCTATGGTATATAATGCCCTCTCCTTGAGTATGAGCTAAACTGTGAATATGATGGATTTCAGTCCCTTGTTACATTATATGGCGGAAGGGATTTTGCAGGTGGAATTAAGTTCCCTAATCATTTTACGTTGACTTACTCAAAAGGGAGATTATCCTGGGCAAGCATGACTTAATTGTGTGAGCCCTTAAAAAAGACTGTACCCTTCCTGAAGTCAGAGATTCCAAGTGTGACAGAGGATTTGTGAAAGGGGGCCATACGGCATAGACGCGACAGTGGCCTCTAGACGCTGAGAATGATCCCCAGATAACAGACAAGAGGAAGCAGGAACCTCAGTCCTATAACCACAAGGAAATAAATTCTGCCAACAGCTTAAGGAAGCGTGGATGTGTATCTCTCCCCAGCCAAGCTTCCAGATAAGGACTCACTCAGCTGACACCTTGACTTCAGCTTTGTACGATGCTAACTTGTGCTAGACTCCTGACCCACAAAAATGGGACGTGATAAAATTCGTGTTAAGTCACTAAGATTGTGGCAATTTGTTACATGGTAATATAACAATAATATAACCAGTGTGGAGGTGTAGATTCCCTTTGCAACAGCAGCAAAATACATAACAGCCAGAATGAGGAATATATAAGACCTATATAAAGAACAATTGTACCTATGCGTAAATGAGGATTTGGAAAAACAGGGAGCTATATTACGTCTCTAAATGGGAAGATTAAACATTTTAAAGATGTTACTCTTAAAGGAGTTTTTATGACAGATAAGAAATGCATTAATAGTTCAATAGAAAAATATTTGAACAGAAAATATGTAGACATTTGGAAATCTTTGGGAAGGATCACTCTGGAAATAGCACCTAGGACTCTGAACGAATCCATAATCCCCAACTGGAACTAAAACCTATTAAGTTAGAATGGGTCTAAGTTTTAAACCAAGAAAACTCAAATTTCAGAGGTAGTAAGATAAATGACTTTGCAAACCCATGGAGTTATAGGATCTGGGAGATCAGATATGTGAGAGCTCTTTGTATGCTGTAAAGCACTTATACATTACTATATGTTATCTTTGAAAAATAGATAATGATATCTGGTTTACTTGTCTTACAGTGTAACTTAATTAGCTATGTGAATGTGTAGATTTAAAAAGCATAGATGTTGGGACTTCCCTGGTGGTCCAGCGGTTATGTCTTCACCTTCCAGTGCAAGGGGTGTGGGTTTGGTCCCTAGTCAGGAAGCTAAAATCCACATGCCTCATGGCCAAAAAAACCAAAACATAAAATAGAAGCAATATTGTAAGAAGTTCAATAAAGACTTTAAAAATGATCCACATCCCAAAAACATCTTTAGAAAAAAAAATGCATGGATGTTAATACAGTATTAGCTAATTGCTGAAACCCCAATCTTGACCTCAGATTTACACAGAGAGAGGCCATCTGAAGTCACTGGGTGGTAGTAAGGGCAGTAAGAATTGTGCTTGAATAGAAGATAGATTCTCTGGTGTTGCCCACCTCTCCTCTCCAGCCTGTGGACTGCTGCCACCACACTGGTTTGGCTACATAAGGGCATCAGCTTTACACAGGGCTGGTTTCATGGGTAAACAACCCATGTGGTTGCATTGAGAAGGATCTCATGCCTAGTGGATTGCTCTGTTACCACTATCTCGAAATTCTTAATAATTTTTTAACAAAGGACCCTGCATTTTTAGTTTATACTGGGCCCCACATAGGCAGCCAGTCCTGGCTTTAGAACCCATTTGGACGTTTGCTTCTTCTGACAAACAGGAATGGAACTTACCTGAGATTAGTCACTGGCCCAAGATGAGCAATCCTAGAACTGCCCTGAACTGCTCCTCTGCTCGACTGTTCCTTCTCGTTAATATCCATCTGTTGAGCCCACCATAACTTCCCAGAATCTGGCTGGGTATGTAAAGAGACCCCTGCTGCTGAATTTGACCTCAGTAGCATCACCATTCTGTTGGAAACTTCCACATTGTTATTATTGGTATAGCAACACTTCTGTCCTGCCTAACTCCAGCCAGAGGTGAGCAAAGTTGCTCATACTCCAGCCTGACCCTAGCTGGTGGGTGACCAGGGTATCTGGGGATGCTTTCTTCCAGAATGCACAAAGGAGGACAGAAAAGGTTAGAAAAAGATAATTATCAATGAGAAGTCAACAGTGACTTCTACCACTGAATGTTGCTTAGCCTCCTGAACCTCAGTTTTCTCATCTGTGAATGGAGCAAGCAGTTGTTGTCCTGTTGCCAAGTTGTGTCCAACTCTTCGTGACCTCAAGGACTGCAGCACGCCCGGCTTCTCTGTCCCTCACCATTTCCCTGAGCTTGCCCAAGTTCATGTCCGTTGAATCAGTCATGCCATCCAACCATCTCATCCTCTGTCATCCTCTTCTCCTGCCTTCAATCTTTCCCAGCATCAGGGTCTTTCCATTTCCACAGGATTGCCAAGAGGACAGAGACTGTGTGTGAAAGACTATTTGGTTCTTGGAGTTTTGCAAGTTTTACTGCTCATTATGAAGCTGCTGCTGCTGCTGCTAAGTCACTTCAGTCGTGTCCGACTCTGTGTGACCCCATAGACGGCAGCCCACCAGCCTCCCCCGTCCCTGGGATTCTCCAGGCGAGAACACTGGAGTGGGTTGCCATTTCCTTCTCCAATCATTATGAAGCAGGAGTTCTTAATTTTTGAGTCATGGGTCCCTGGATGATGTATTCAGACGTGGTAGGATAAATGCTTTGAATTTGATGATACCTATGATTCCTTCGCATCTCCCTTATCCCCCCATCCCCGCCCCAAAACGTCATCTCCTAGAAAAGAATTTGTCCACGGTGCCAGGGTTTGATCCAGGTGTTCCTGGACCCAATGTCTCTACAATGTTCAGTTAAGCCGTGTCATCTCCGCGCTGTCCTCAAAGCCTCCACCTGTGTGGTTCGCCGACCTCGGCAACACCGCCCCCGACCCCCACCTCCCCCGGCTCCGGCGGCGACTGATCCACGCGGTCTGCACAGCCCCGCGAGGGTCCCGGCGGGCGGGGCGGCCGCAGAACGGGGCGGGCTCGGCTGTCGGCCCGCCCCACTTCGGGATCGGGGTGGGGGCTCCGACCTATTACTGGATGGAAACTCTGGTGTCCGGAGGGGCGGGAGGGAGAGGGGGGAGAGAGGGAAGCGTGCGAGTGAAAGGCGCATTCATGCAACCGGCGGCGGCGGCCTCGGAGCGCGGCGGGGCCAGACTGTGATCACGTCGTCCGGGCTCCCGGGTCTCTCCTCTCCAGCTCCGTGCGTCCCGGGGCCGCCGCGCGCCATGCGCCCCCAGGGCCCCGCTGCCTCCCCGCGGCGGCTCCTCGGCCTGCTGCTGCTCCTGCTGCTGCAGCTGCGGGCGCCGTCGAGCGCCTCCGAGACCCCCAAAGGGAAGCAAAAGGCTCTGCTCCGGCAGAGGGAGGTGGTGGACCTGGTGAGTCGGGTGGAGGGGACAAAGCCGCGGAGCAGGGCCAGGGAAGGGGGTGGGGGTCTTGCGTGCCCCTGGGGGTCCCGCTTTGTCTGAGTCTGCGGGTAAGAAAGGACCTGGGCTCTGCGGATGGTGGAGTCCTGGAACTCCGAAGGGAGACTGATCTGAGAGGGCCATCGTGGACCACAGATGCGCCGTGGGTTGGGTGGGACGCCAGGAGTACAAGGAGTCGCCCAATAATTTCTGACCTCTGCACCGCCCCCCCTCGTCCCCCGCCCCCCCTCGTCCCCCGCCCCCAGGCTGCAATGAGAGTAGAATAAGGAGCTTGGGAGGTTAGAACGTAGGCCAAGGAGCTGTCAGCGAGACCCTGGATTCGCTAATCCCCTGGGTGGGCCTGGGCCAGGGACTTGCAACGTGTCCTTTGTTGGGGCTGGTGGCCACGTCTGCCAGCGGGATAGAATAACAACCCTCGCCCAGTATCGGTCCAACTCTTTGTAACTTGATGATAGTGAGTCATGTTGGGTCATCTTCCTAGGGAGTATGTGCTGCAGTTTACTTTGTCACAGCTGGGCCAGGAAGAGCTCAGAGGGTTTATGATCAGAAGAGAAAATGAAGGGGCCCAGCACTAGCCCTCCAAGGACCCATTTCGTTGTTGTATTTAGGCAGATGGGCAGTCAGTCCTTCCAGACAAGCTGGGCCTTCAGCCTGTGCCACCAAGTAGGAGCATGACAGCTGAACGGAGGGATCAGACAGTGTCCAGGAGAGCAATAAGTAGCCCAAGTTCTTTCTTTCTTTGGTGGCCCCCATGGCATGCAGTATCCTAGTTCCCTGACCAAGGATGAACTCATGTACCCTGCACTGGAAGTGGGAATCTTAAGCACTGGACTGCCAGGGAGGTCACCCAAGTGATTTCTGAGGGGCTAATCTGTGGGCAGGTCTGTTTGCTTAAGGCTCTTTCCTTCTAAAAGTCAGCAAACCCATTGGAGGGCAGAGTGGTTTTCTGCCCTTGTAGCAAGACAGATCCTTTCAAAACTATCACATTCTTTGGGGGCATATAATAAACTTCAGTCATTGAGCAAATATGGGTTATACAATCACTGCAGGACATAAAAGGGGCATTTAAAAAATTTTTTTAAATAAAAACAAACTGTTTTGAATTTTTTAAGCTGCCATTGTAAACTGAGCTAATAAACCAAGCTCCCTGGCAGCTAGTTCTATGCCAGATTCAAAAGCTCAGGAAAAAAATTCCTGCCATTCCACACTGCACTTTTTGGTGATGTACTATGTAATTTTCCTCCACAAAGCAGACTATGTGTTCAGGGCTATAGTTCTATTTTGAGTGTCTAAATTGTTTTAAACTGTACCAAATGAATGTGGTTCATGTGCAGTCTGCATTTTATGAGTCTGTAGTTATGATACACAAAATACCCTTTTTCCCTATAAAGCTAGCAATTTTTTTCCTTTCCCTCCAAGGATTTACAGAACCTGAGGTTTCCCACAACTCTAGCCCGACTTGGAAAAGTTTATTGTGCAGCCAGGCTCAGGTGCATCCTGTAGACTGGATTTGGTTTTGCTGGGGGAAAAGAATCCTCGCAGTCATTAAGGTTTCAACAGATTCTATGAAGCAGCTTCTTTGTACAGTCTTTCAAAGCCTTCCTTTCAAGCGTCCAGCAAGCTCTGCCCCCTGGTGGCCAGTGAGAGAAACAGGCGTTCATTCCGCAGACCTTAGTGGAAGCCCTGCCTGGTACCGATCATGTGCTGGGTTAGCATTTCAAATTGAAAGAAGGCAGATTAATACCTGTGGAACCGAATTCAGTAAAATTATGCGGTCTCTCAATGCAGTTTTTTAGATGAAAAAGGTGAATAAAAATTCTCAACCATAGCACAGTTGACATTTGGAGCCAGGTGATTCTTTGTTGTGGGGAGTGCTGTGCATCTGGCATGCTTAGCAACATCCCTACCATCTTGGGCTTCCCTGAAAGAATCCGCCTGCAATGCAGGAGAACCCGGTTCGATTCCTGGGTCAGGAAGATCTCCCAGAGAAGGGATAGGCTACCCACTCCAGTATTCTTGGGCTTCCCTGGTGGCTCAGTTGGTAAAGAATTCTCCTGCATTGCAGGAGACCTAGGTTCAATCCCTGGGTTGGAAGATCCGCTGGAGAAGGGAAAGGCCATCCACTCCAGTATTTTGGCCTTCCATGGACTGTATAGTTCATGGGGTCGAAAAGAGTCAGACACAACTGAGCGACTTTCACTACCATCTACCAAGTGCCAACAGCAATCCCTCCTTCCCAAGACGTGACAACCAAAAATGTCTTCAGACATTGCCAGGAGGCCTCTGTTATCCAGGTATCCAATTTTGTCCCCCGTTGAGAATTTATATATAGAAAAATAAAACTTGGTGTAACATCTTGCTCTCAGGGAAATAATAGTGAAAAAAAAATTTTTTTAATACCAGAAATGTTATTATTTCTCCCTTCCCACTTGAAATCTGTGTCTGAATATTGCATATATCTGCTACTGAAAGTAACATATCTACTAAATGAAAATTAAAGTATATCTACTAAATTAATCTACAAAATAAGATTAAAGTATATCTATGAAAAAAAATGAAAATTAAGCATAAAATAAACCAAACTATAATGTTTTGTACTTTGGCATGTCTTCAGATACTTTTGCAATTTTGTTAAATACATTTCTTATTTCTCTGGCAGCAAATACATAGAAGTGTCTCTCTCTCTCTTTTTTTTTTTTTTTTTTTGCTTAAAGTTAGGAAAATATCAGTGGTTGAAGTCACAAAAATCATTTAGCAAAGTAAAATTCAAATTGGTGATGTGAGGAGATTGATCGGGAAACATTAGATAATAAGGACCTTTTCCAGGTAGTATCATTACTGACTTTTTAAAAACATGTTTATTTATTTGGTTCTGCTGGGTCTTAGTTGCCATATACTGGATCTTCCATCTTTGTTTTGGCATACGAGATCTTTCGTTTCGACATATGGGATCTAGTTCTCTGACCAGGAATCAAACCCGGGCCCCCTGCGTTGGAAGCTCGGAGTCCTACCCACTGGACCACGGGGAAGTGCCTGAATTTTATAATATGACCGTATCCAATCCTGGATACTAAAATTCAAAAATAAGATTTGAAGTTATTTTACTATGTAAGGAATCTTGATTTTTTTGTTGTTGTTCTCACTGGACAATATACAGAATGATAGTATCAGATCATTTATATAAACAGGGATTGTTAAAGTAAAATTTTAAATAACTTGGGTTTGGGGCTTGAAGGGTCTAATAAATGGACCAATTCAGGGATAGGCATGGGAATTAGGCAGATGGAGGTCCAGTTTTACCACTGATGCAACTGTTTTGCTGTGTGTGGCTTATGGCTTATGGCTTATGTGTGTTAGCTGGCAAGTTTGCTAATGCTCTCTTCCCCAGGTCTGGTGCCCTGGGCAACTGCCTCACACAGTCTTGGGGGAATAGTGAGAAAAATCATGGCTGCAAAATATAATATTTACTGTGTGCCAGGCACTGCTCTAGCACATTTTATGTATCATCTCACTTAAATCTCCTACAAGGTAAGAATCTTTATTATTTTCCCCTGCATTTTAGATAAGGAAACAGGCGTTAAAGTGTTGAATGACTTGTCCTATCTCACATAGCTTGCAAGTGGTGGAGCCAAGATTAAAATCCAGAAAATAGGACTCTAGAATCCATTGCTCAACCTCTACATCGTATTACTGCACCACCCCCCAAGAGAAAGAGAGAGAATCATAGCACGTAAGAGTTTGACAGGGGCTTCCCTGGTGGCTCAGTGGTAAAGAATCCGCCTGCCAATGCAGGAGACACAGGTTCGATCCCTGATCAGAGAAGATCCCACATGCCGCAGAGCAACTAAGCCTGTGCACAACTGTTGAGTGTGTGCTCCAGAGCCTGGAAACTGCAACTACTGAGCCTATGAGCCGCACATACCGAAGCCTGTGCGCCTAGAGCTGGTGCTTTGCAACAAGAGAAGCCACCACGATGAGAAAACTGGGCGCCAAAACTAGAGAGTAGGCCCCACTCGCTGCAGCTAGAGGAAAGCTTGCACAGCAATGAAGACCCAACACAACCATGCATAAATAAATCAAGTTACTGGAAAAGATTTTTGATAGATTACTGTTCCCCTCTTAAAGACTAATGGACACTTGCAATGAAGTCACTTACTCCTACTCCTTGGCAGGGTGGGCTAGGTGGATTTGGAGGCCACCTAGTGACACTTCCTCCACATAAAAATAAGAGGAGAAGAAGGCTTGCTTATCCAGCTTAGAGACATTGCCAGAGTGAAATAAGTGTTGCTGCTGCTGCTGCTAAGTCACTTCAGTCGTGTCTGACTCTGTGCGACCCCGTAGACGGCAGCCCACCAGGCTCCGTGGTTCCCGGGATTCTCCAGTCAAGAACACTGGAGTGGCTTGCCATTTCCTTCTCCAATGCATGAAAGTGAAAGTGAAGTTGCTCAGTCATGTCCGACTCTTCGCAACCCCATGGACTGCAGCCTACCAGGCTCCTCCGTCCACGGGATTTTCCAGGCAAGAGTACTGGAGTGGGGTGCCATCGCCTTCTCCGGAAATAAGTATTGAGTTAAGATATTATTTTATAATTATATCTCTAAGAATTTATCTTAAGGAAATAATTCTAAAAAAGAATAAAGCTATGTAGATAAAGATTTTCATTGTGATAGAACAAATAGAAATAGCAGTCCCAAACCAGTGCAATGTTTGCATAAAACTGTAGTTCTGAAATCTAAGTCCCTTTACAATATATAGTGTTAGAAGAAGAAGTGTTATATCAAATAATGTTCACTTTGGAATACAGCCATTTAAAAATTATGTATACTTTTAATGAGCAGTCGGAGAAGGAAATGGTATCCCGATCCAGTATTCTTGCCTGGGAAATCCCATGGCCTGGTGGGGTACAGTCCATGGGGTCACAAAACAGTTGGCCACGACTTAGCGACTAGAACAACAATGACAATGAGCAGTAGGAAAAAGCAGACAAATGAAAACATTTTCTCTTTTTCGTTTGATGTGTGTGTGTGTGTGTGTGTAAAGTCTGTGCAAAAAAAAAAAAAAAAAAGAATAGGAAAGAAATTCCATTATTTTAGGAGTAACTTTAAAAATCAGTTCTTTATGTATGTGGGACTTCCCTAGTGGTCCTGTGATTAAGACTCTGAGCTTCCAATGCTACAGGTACAGGTTTGATCCCTGGTCAGGGAACTAAGACCCTATACATATTGACTTATCTGGAACACTGGCAACTGGTTCCCGGTGAAGGGATTCTTGACTCCTAGGGCTCAAAATAAATGCAGTTCTAATCAGACTGAGTCTTTGAATCCTAGGTGATGAGAGATTTCCCCCCCCTTTTTTTTTCTGCTGCAGTACAATGGCATGTGCTTACAAGGGCCCGCGGGGGTGCCTGGGCGAGACGGGAGCCCCGGGGCCAATGGCATCCCTGGTACCCCTGGGATCCCAGGTCGAGATGGATTCAAAGGAGAGAAGGGGGAATGCCTGAGGGAAGTCTTCGAGGAGTCCTGGACGCCTAACTACAAGCAGTGTTCATGGAGTTCCCTGAATTATGGCATAGATCTTGGAAAAATTGCTGTAAGTCTAGTCTGAATTATTTTAAAGTTGAAATAAAACTTAAACGTTTTCATAGTTGAGTGATCATTTTAGGTGAGATTTTATTTTATTTTTCCTAAAAGACAAAAAATATTAAGGAATGGGTACCATATCACTTTCAACTTAGAATTAATGAAAAAATTGATAACTTTAGAATTAATTGTATAAAAGTATTTCTGAGACAAATATGTCACTGAATTATTTCAACCCTAAGAACACTTAAAATAACTTACTCTTTTTTTTTTTTTAATGGAAACTGTGTTGGACAGTAAGTACTTTCCAATCTTGTCCTAAAGTGAATTTAAATTAATTCAAGAAATTCTGCTGTGGTTCCAGACATAAAGGTGGAAAGAAATCTCCCAAGAAATTCCTGCATGATTGGAATTATCTAGAGGTGGGAAGTCCAGTGGTATTTGTCCTTATTCTGGGTAGCAGACACAGCTTAAAATTCTTTGGCCTAATGGAAGTAGAATGGACCAGAGATGTACTACAGTGATCATTTAAAATTATTCAGCAATATTTAGGGAGAAAAATTACTTTGTTTAGTGTTTGCTTCCAAATAACTGGAAAGTCCCTTGGATGGTGTAGAGTTGAACCTCGTGCCATTTCAAGCCTCTTTCTTCTTTTGTTAATCAACTCTATACATGGTTCCATATCCACAATATTCCTTGATATTCCTTGATATTAACCACCACTACCACCAGGCAAATAGAAGTTTTATTTTACAAAAGCTCTCAAGTTCTAAGTAGCAACCTGTATATTATCCTTGCTCCTCATCTCAGCTCTTTAATGTCTGCTCTGTTACCTATAAAAATGTTTGAAATGGTCTCAACTGGATTTCTGTGTGATAGAATATCCATTTAGTTTTCATAGTTTGGGGGCTATGACCAGTTATACTTTCATATATGATTTCTTAGAAGGCATTTTGTTAAAGTGTTACCTACTTCTTTAAACACTTGACATTATAGATCGGTTGCTTTTTTATAGTTTATCAAAATTAAAAACTTTCCCTATAAACTCTGAATTATTAATATGTTTCCAGTTTCCTTTTGGTGGTCAGAATGGGTTTGGGAGCCTTTTGCAAGTAAAAGATAGTAGCACCATGAGTCAGTAAGCAAATTTTGCAAAGACCAGTTAGAGGAAAAAACCCTGGGTCTTATCATTGTGTCATAGAGTTAAAGACTGAAAACCCTGCCTGCACTTTACTCCTGATACTGTTTTCTGGTGCTTGAAAAGAAACAGGTCAGAGTAATATATTTGGGCAGTGCTAGTCTAGAATATAAGGGAGAAGGCAATGGCAACCCACCGCAGTGTTCTTGGCTGGAGAATCACAGGGACGGGGGAGTTGAAGTGACTTAGCAGCAGCAGCAGCAGCAGTCTAGAATGTAAGTTCCATGATGGCAGGGATTCCATTTTGTTTACTGCTGTAATCTGTAGCACCCAAAGTATAGGAAATAATTTTGGAAGAAAAAGGAAAGTAAATATATAGATTGGTTTAGTCTAAAATTCTGAAAACTGGCTGTTTTTGTTAAACTGAGAGATACCCTCAATGGAGTGAATAATTCTAAGAAAGCCATAATTCAATTTTCTTAGAGTTTCTGATATCAGTGTCTCTTACCCTCTTGCAAAGAACTGGTTTCCCTCTGTAAAAGCTAAGCTTTTTAAATGTACTTTGGGGAAAAGAATAGTTTAATAAAATTCACGATATAGTTTGAAAGCATCTTTTAAATTAAAAATGAAAATGCTAATTAAACCCTATTTCTGTGTCTGTGATAGGAATGTACATTCACAAAGATGCGTTCGAACAGTGCCCTCCGAGTTTTGTTCAGCGGCTCACTTCGGTTAAAATGCAGAAGTGCATGCTGTCAGCGTTGGTATTTCACATTCAATGGAGCTGAGTGTTCAGGACCTCTTCCTATTGAAGCCATAATTTATTTGGACCAAGGAAGCCCTGAATTGAATTCAACAATTAATATTCATCGCACTTCTTCTGGTACGTAGAATAGTGACGTTGCACATTGTGCCTCAGATCTTTAGAGAGCAAAGATTAGTTTTGAGTCCACTATGATTGTAGGTCATCACAGGTTTTCTGTGTATAGTTCTCCACCCTGGTTGCACTTCAGAATTTCCTGTAGCTCTTTTAAAAAAATATGTGGATGCCTGAATCCCATCTCTGATCAACTGCATCAGAATCTCATGGTTAGAACCCAGCCGCTGTATTTTTTCTAAAAAGATCACAGGTTGAAAATCACTGAGTTAGATGAAACGGCAAAATAGCCAGTATTGCCACAGAGCAGTGGTTTTCAACCTTGTCTCTACCTCGTGTTCAGCTGGGGAACTTTGAAAAATCGCCGTGCCTGGGTACCACTCTTCTATGGAGTCTTACTTAATAGGTCTGGTTGTATCCTAGGTGGCGGAACTTCCCAAGTCTCTCCTAGTTATCCTAATGTCCTCCAAGGTTGAGAACCACTAGCATAGATTGATAAAGAGGCTGATTTCTCTGCCTTGTTCTTTAAAACAGTAGGTACAGTCCACTGCATTTGTAAGAGAGAACTTTTCTATATTGTTTCTGTATTCTCTGCTTGCTTCTACTGGTATGAGAGAAGGGACATTCAGTTAAACCAGTGGTTACTTAGGCTGTTAAAAAAAAAAAAGAACCTTGCATTTCTCTGGTGGTCCAGCGGTTAAAATGCCATGCTTCCTCTGCAGAGGGCACAGGTTCCATCCTTGGTCAGGAAGATCCCATATGCCTCTCAGCACAACCAAAAAAACCAAACAGATAAACAAGAAAAATGTAAAACTGTGGGGGTTTTATGTTTTTTTGGGGAGAGGGTTGATTTGTTTCATTGTATTTTAAGGTTCATTGATAGAGTTTAGAAGCCAGGAAAAAGTAGAAAAGGAAAAAAACTACCTGTTAGGTTGGTGCAAACGTAATTGCAGTTTTGGATTGTGAATTTTATATCATTATAACTAGGCTCAAACACATCTTTATTAATCAAAATAGGGACCGTTATAATCAACACATTTTTGCCCATGAGAAACAAGTTTGCTTATTCCTTTAGTGTAAAAATCTGTGCTTTGAGATTTGATGAACTCTTGAAAGCATTTTTTTTTTGCTTCTTGCTGGTTGTGGAAGTGTTTACTCTGCAAAAATTCTAGATGCTTGAAGAAGCGGTAGTAGATTGGCAAGAGGTCAGGTAAATATGGCAGATGAGGCAAAACTTTGCAGCCCAGTTCATTCAACTTTTGAAGTGGCGGCTGTGCAATGCACAATCAGGCATTGTCGTGGAGAAGAATTGTGCCCATTCTGTTGACCAGTGCCAGCTGCAGGCATTGTAGTTTTCAGTCCATCTCATCACTTCTCGGGCTTCGCAGGTGGCTCAAATGGTAAAGAATCTGCCTGCCATGCAGGAGACCCGGGTTTGACCCCTGGGTTGGGAAGATTTCCTGGAGAAGGGCATGGCAACCCACTCCAGTATTCTTGCCTGGAAAATTCCATGGACAGAGGGGCCAGATGGGCTACAGTCCATGGGGTCGCAAAGAGTCAGACACGACTGAGCGACTAACACTGTCACTTTCATCAAGCATACTTCTCAGATATAATGGTTTCCCCAGGATTCAGAAAGCTGTAGTGGGTCAGACCAGCAGCAAACTACCAAACAGTGACCGTGACCTTTTCTGTAGTGCAAGTCTGGCTTTGTGAAGTGTTTCGGAGCTTTTTCTCAGTCCAACCACTGAGCTGGCCATTGCCAGTTGTCATATACAATTCACTTTTCGTCCCACATCACAATCTGATTGAGAAATGGTTCGTTGTTGTTGCATAGAATAAGAGAAGATGACACTTCAAAAGTGACAATTTTTTAAATTTTTGGTTAGCTCATGAGGCACCCACTTATCAACCTTTTTCACCCTTCCAATTTGCTTCAAATGCCGAACGACTGTAGAGCAGTCGACATTGAGTTGAGTTCGGCAACTTCTTGGGAAGCTGTAAGAGGATCATCAAAGCTGGTCATGGTCAACTTCTGATGGCTGCCTCTACGCTCCTCATCTTCAAGGCTCTCATCTCCTTTGCAACAGTTCTTAAACCACCACTGTACTGTAAGATCATTAGCAGTTCCTGGGCCAAATGCATTGTTGATATTGCAAGTTGTCGCCGCTGCTTTATGACCCATTTTGAACTTGAATAAGAAAATCACTCAAACTTGATTTTTGTCTAACATCATTTCCATAATCTAAAATACGTATAAAATACACTACAAGTAATAAGTGATTACTCAACATTCAGAAAATTAAGATCATGGCATCCAGTCCCATCACCTCATAGCAAATAGATGAAGAAACAAGAGAAACAGTGGGAGGCTTTATTTTGGGCTCCAAAATCACTGCAGATGGTGACTGCAACCATGAAATTAAAAGACACTTGCTCCTTTGAAGAAAAACTATGACCAACTAAGACAGCATATTAAAAAGCAGAGACATTCCTTTGCCAACAAAAGTCCATCTAGTCAAAGCTATGGTTTTTCCAGTAGTCATGTATGGATATAAGAGTTGGACTATAAAGAAAGCTGAGTGCTGAAGAATTGATGCTTTTGAACTGTGGTGTTGGGGAAAACTCTTGAGAGTCCCTTGGACAGCAAGGAGATCCAACCAGTCCATCCTAAAGGAAGTCAGTCCTGAATATTCTTTGCAAGGACTGATGCTGAAGCTGAAACTCCAGTACTTTGGCCACCTGATATGAAGTGACTCATTGGAAAAGACCCTGATGCTGGGATAGATTGAAGGCAGGAGGAGAAGGGGATGACAAAGGTTGAGATGGTTGGATGGCATCACCAACTCAATGGACATGAATTTGAGTAGGCTCCAGGAGTTGGTGATGGACGGGAAAGCCCAGCGTGCTGCAGTCCATGGGGTCACAAAGAGTCGGACACAGTTAAGCAACTGAACTGAACTGAATGTCATTAGCAAAAAAAGCATGAAGTGAGAAATGCACATTAAAATGATGTCTAACATAACCACATTTATTTAAGAACGTATTCCAATATCTAATGGCAAAGTTCAACAATGCAAAACCACAACTCCTTTTGCATCAGCCTAATATTAATGTCATCACCCAGATACACCACTATCAGTTATTTGGCTGCCAGCTCTTTTGCTTTCTTGAGTTGTTGTGTGTGGAGTGGGGGGGGGGGGGGGGTGGGTGGCAGGTGAGGTGTGGGAGTGACCTACCTTAACAGCACATACTAGGGGAATCACAAGGTATATATATCACTAGCTTCATTTCCCAGATTTATTGAAAAAATTTCTCTGTAATCTTATACTTTAGAATGGAGAGGGAAGAGAAGAGATACTTTCACTGCTAATCAGAAGAAATATTTCAGCATTCTTAGGGACCCAAGCCAGATGATCCCCAAAATTAATATAGCACATTTATTGCTAAGGAATCAAGGGCATTCCTTCCATTTTCTTCTTCAAATCCACACAATATCCTCAAGACATAAAGAAGATATTTTAACCTCTTCTCTTTGCACATGGAGAAGGCCCAGGGAAAGAAAGCACCCTGAATAGGAGAATCAGTGTCCTGGTGAACGGAAACCAAGCCATGCTGTCCTCTCCCAAGACAAGGTTTGATCAGAATGAAAAGCCTCTTCACTAAGTTCTGTGTTGTAAAGGGAGACATGCTTTTCATCTGAGAAGCACTCACTAAACTTTAAAAAATTTTGGTATAAACTCTAAAATTTGATTATAAAGTGGTATTTGTTTAAATAGTAGTCAAATGCATCTAGAGATTATCAGACTAAGTGAACTAAGTCAGAAAAAGACAAATACCATAAGATATCTCTACTATGTGGACTCTGAAACATGGCACAAATGCATCTATCTACAGAACAGAAACAGACTCACCAACATAGAGGACTGACTTTTGGCTGCCAAGGGGGAGGAAAGGACTGAGAGTGTGGGATTAGCAGGTGTAGACTGTTACATATAGGAGGGATAAACAACAAGGTCCTACTGTCTAGCACAGGAGACTATATTCAGTATCTTATGATAAACCGTAATGGAAAAGAATATGAAAAAAAGAATGTGTATAGCTGAGTCACTTTGCTGTACTGCAGAGACTGGCACAGCATTGTAATTTAACTATACTTAAATTTTAAAGATTAAATTATAAAGTTCAAAAGATATGTTACAAAGCAACTATGCTCCAATAAAAGTTAATAAAAAATGAAATCCATAAAAAGAAAATAGTTTATATAAGCAACTTACTTTCTATTATATTATCTTTAAAGTTTTTATGTTAATATCTTGCTATAATGTAAGCCCTCAGGCCTAGGAACTGTCACCTATACATACACACACTTCATAAATTATTTAACATAGCATTTACCAACCACATTGTAGAAAAACTCATTTGGTATGATCAGTTGGGTAAAATGTCAGAAGTAATTTGTTATTCATAACAAATTTTGTCTTAAGGTGAATTAAAGGTTGCCTCAATAGTGAATTCACTTTCCTTGTACACCGATACTCTCTTGAGAGAAAGAAAAGGAATACACTTATATTTTGCACATCAGAGGATGACATTAAGCCTTAAATATGCCTATCGGAGTTTAGAATATCATCTTACCTGGATCTAGGAGGAAAACAGCTTGAGAACCTTTAATTCAACATCTTTTAGGTGCTTAATAAGCTATTACTATGTTATTACAGCAAAAAATGTTCATTCGTTCAAAAAACATTATTTGTTAAAGACCATGAAGTGACCCTTTGACTCTCCCTGTGTGAGGATGATGCCAGACCCAACCTTGTCTGACCTGTGGAAGGAAGTGAACATGTTTCTAGGCCATGGGTATTACAGGCATGCACAGCTTAGTTCTTCCATCTTGGAAAGGGTCTTGAACCAGAGACAGGTACCTGGATTCAATGGGACTTGCCTTCAATTCAGTGATGTCACAGCTGGTAGAAGCAGATTGCTTCAGGCCTACATCCCTGGGCTCAGCTTGAACATACCAACCTCAACCAGATAGGAAGACAATCCAGTCACATGCGATCGTCCCCACCCTACTTATGTGTTAGCACCTGTTTTCTTAAAGAATCTGCCAACCTGTGGTTCCTTTTTCCCCTGACACAGACATCAGAGGGGTATAACTTTTGCCTATTAAAATGAACAGTAGGGGGAATATTTTTTTAATGTTGGAGAAGAGGCTTGATAAGATGGAATGCAGGTTTTATATATATATTAGTATGTGAAAGTCTGGAGGACCTATGAAAAGGCACATGTTTATAAAGCAAAAAACAAAACACAGAGGAAAAACAGGATTTAGTTAGCTTGTTTTTTCACTGTGGAGGAATTTCTATGTGAAACAGGATTCCAGGTTGAAGGATTAGTATAATGATTATGCTAGGATTTCTTTTGACATTATGGAAGTCCTTTCTTCTACTTAGTACCATCAAGTATATATAGGAGAGGGCTCTCTTTATTTTTTAACTCTTAAAATGAGACGTTATTTTAGTTACTTAAAATTTGATCTTTTATAAGGTGTTTTCAGTTTGGTCTGCTGATAGAAAATTAAAATATGAAGGCTTCAGGTGTAACAACTTGTCCCAAATGGTTACATAAATTACTGATTCTGCTTATAATCAGAATTGTATTTTCATCTTTCAGTGCTCTTTTCTTCAGATGGAAAGGTCTTTCTTTAAAAAAAGCTTACATATCACATCAACATATTTAAAAAAAAAAATAAATACAACTTTATTTAATTTTATATATTATATATATATTTAATTTTTTTGGCTGAATTGAGTCTTAGTTGTGGCACACAGGATCTTCCTTTGCGTCATGTGAGGTCTTTTGTTGAGGTGCGCAGACTCTCTAGTCACGGCATGGGCTGCAGAGCATGCAGGCTTCCGTAGTTGCGGTGCAGCAGTTTACTTACCCTGGGGCGTGTGGGATCTTGGTTCCTTAGTGAAGGATCAAATCCACATCCCCTGCATTGCAAGATGGATTTTAACCATTGGACCACCAGGGAAGTTCCCTTGGTGCACTGGCGCAGACTTGGTACCTTTACCCCTGGTGGCTAGGGCTCAGTCCCTGGTCGGAGAACTAAGACCCCGCAAGCCACACAGTGCGGCCAAAAGAAAAAAGATAAATGTGGGCTTCCTTTATTTAGTCATAAATAAATTGCTTTTTTTGTTTTAGGTCGTCTCTGTAAGTAAACAAATTCTACCTTTGTGGCTGAAACCTCAAAGAAAATTTCCTGTGAGCTTATACCATAGGATGGATATGGATATGTCTTTTTTTTTTTTTTTTACTTATGATTTTGGCTATGCTGGGCCTTTGTTGCTGTGTGGGCTTTTGTCTAGTAATGGTGCATGGGCTTCTCATTGTGGAGGCTTCTCTTGTTACAGAACAGAGGCTCTCGGGACATGGGCCTCAGCTGCAGCACACGGGCTCACTAGTTGTGGCTTGTGAGCTTAGGTGCTCTGTGACACACGGGATCTTCCCAGACGAGGGATCGAACCCGTTTCTCCTGCATTGGCAGGCAGATTCTTCACCACTGAGCTCTCAGGAAAGCCCTGGAGATATATATATATATATATATATTTTAATACTTATGAGCTAGGACAGAGAAGGCAATGGCACCCCACTCCAGTACTCTTGCCTGGAAAATCCCATGGACGGAGGAGCCTGGTGGGCTGCAGCCCATGGGGTCGCTGAAGGTTGGACATGACTTAGTGACTTCACTTTCACTTTTCACTTTCATGCACTGGAGAAGGAAATGGCAACCCACTCCAGTGTTCTTGCCTGGAGAATCCCAGGGACAGGGGAGCTTGGTGGGCTGCCGTCTGTGGGGTTGCACAGAGTCGGACACGACTGAAGTGACTTAGTAGTAGCAGAGCTAGGAAAATGAGAACTTATCTTTATGAGACCCTTATTAAATATTAGCATTTTAAATTTACTGTACATCAACTTGCTTTAACCGCTAGTATGCTAAAATGATAAAATTGAGCTGAAAGTTTTTCCCTTTTTATTCCAAAGAGGTTTGTAACTCTCATCTTTGTTTTGCAGTGGAAGGACTCTGTGAAGGCATTGGTGCTGGACTAGTGGACATTGCTATCTGGGTTGGTACTTGCTCAGATTACCCGAAAGGAGATGCCTCTACAGGGTGGAATTCGGTGTCTCGCATCATTATTGAAGAGCTCCCAAAATAAATCCTTTCATTTTTGTTCCCTACCTCTTTTTTATTATGCCTTTGAATGGTTCATTTCAGTGACACCTTATATAATTTTTATGTGTACATTGTTGTTGTCGTTCAGTGGCTAAGTCATGTCCAACTCTTTGCCACCCCATGGACTGCAGCACTCCAGACTTCCCTGTCCTTTATTATCTCCCGGAGTTTGCTCAGCGTCATGTCCACTGAGTCGGTGATGCTATCTAACCATCTCATCCCCTTCCCGTACTTTTCCTTTTGCCTGCACTTCTGAGTGAAGGAACATGACTAAACGTGTTTACAGACCAAAGTGTGATTTCACACTGTTTTTAGATCCAGTATTATTCGTTTTCCTTCAATCAAAATTATAGTGTTGAGATTTTGTAGTTGATTAAAATACTTTCTTCATTTTCCCATTCCCTGAACCTGTAATTTGAAATGTTATGGTCTTCATTTCTTTCCTGTTCTCTTAGTAAAGCACTTTTTAAAATATAAAAGCTACCAGTCTTTGTACAAGTTGTAAATGTTCAGAATTGTTTTATATCTGTGAAATAAAACTTATTTCAAACAACCTTGCTATCTTTAATGTAATTGCTACTAAAAGGAGGGTTTCTGGTACTTTATACCTGGAAAGTTGAGGATAAGCCTGACTTTGTATTTATCCATTTAACAATCTTATTTTCAATTTAGTACATGTATAGTACTGTTCCATATTTTAAGAGATTCAAAGAGAAAGGAGCATTTATGTGCCAGGAAATATATTAATACTAGCACCTTAGAAATCTTTATTTAACAAAGAGTAAAGGGCTCTGGCGATGACCATCAATGACAGATAACATTCCAAAATAAGAGAAAGGCTATGTGCCCTCTAAGGAATGCATGTAGTACCACCCAGGAAGTTGTTTTGCAAAGAAGAAATCAAGCCTGGACCTGATTTAGCCTCCAGATATAACCATTAAATTTTAGGAAATACAGGGGATAGAAGAATATGTTAATTGACATGTCAGCCAATCAGGCCTATGGAAAACTTGAAAGACTGCTGGGTTTCTTCAACAAATATATTGCAACAAAAGAGAAAAAGGAAAACATGGATTGAAAGAGATTTGAGAGATACTAACTCATTTCAATGTTTGGACTTTATTTGCCTACTTGGGATAGTAATTTTGTGGTGTAAAGTAGTATTGTGTTTATTTTAAAATAGTGTTTATCATTTAGAGATACTGAAATATTCAAGATAAAGTGATATGATGTCTGGAATTTGCTTCAGAATAACCTTGAAAGGAAGAGTGAGTGATAGGAGGTCTAGATGAAATGACGTTGAAGATAGGTAGAAATTGAACGAGGGGGGTAAAAACTGTGACAAGTGGAAACTGCGATTAAGGACATTTTGAGTGGAGACCAGAACATTAGTTAAGATCTGTTTGAATTGGCACAGATCGTGAAGACATTTGTATCTCATGTGAATGCCCACCAAAGACACCCACTGCAGAGGAGCTCTTAATGACAAGGTGGACAAAATAACTCGCTGTAGATGTGAGTCAGCTTCTTTCCCCAGCACTCCAGTGCTAGTTCAATAGACCCATAAACAGAGAGGCTGTGGTGGCAAGGATGGAGGTGATGTATGGATTTGGCAACATGGAATTTCCCATATTGAGGCTGGCCTGGTTAATGTCAGTGCTGGATACCTAATGGGGCAACAGCAGAGTCCAAAATGAGACCCTAATATGGCATCATTCCCAGGGGGGACAAGCCAGTCACCTAAGTGCGGGCAGATTACACTGGACTTCCATCATGGAGGGGCAGAGATCCACTCTCATGGAAATATATATTCTGGATACAGATGGACCTTCCCTGCTAGCACTGCCATCCATGGACTCACAAGAATGCCTTATCTACCATCTTACATTCTGCACAGCATTGTTTCTCATCAAGAAACTTCATATCACAGCAAAGAAGTGCAGCCATGGGGCTTGCCCCATGGAATTAACTGGTCTTACCACATCCCCCCACCACCCGGAAGGGACTGGCCTAAACAAAAGGAGGAATGGCTTACTGAGGTCTTATTATGGTACCAGCTGGTAGACAGCATCCTGCAAGAATGGGGTTCTGTCTTATAGGTGCAGTGTATTCTTTGGATCAGAAAGGTATTCTTGCTCCTACAGCCAGAATACAAGCAGCAGTAGTGGGAGTGGCTTCTCTCACTGTTACATCTAATAACCCATTGGTAGGCTTTTTGCTTCCTGTCCTGACAACTTTGAGCTCTGCTGGTCTGGAGATCTTAGTATCCAATAAGGGAAAGCTTCCACAGGGGACACAATAACAGTTCCGCTGAATTAGAAGATGAGAAAGTGTTAGTCACTCAGTCGTGTCCGACTCTCTTAAGACCCCACGAACTGTATAGCCTGTCAGGCTCCTCTGTCCATGGAACTCTCCAGGCAAGAATATTGGCATGGGTTGCCATTCCCTTCTCCAGGGGATCTTCTGGATCCAGGGGTCAAATCCAGGTCTCCTGCATTGCAGACAGATTCTTTACCCTCTGAGCTACCAGGGAAGATGCGACTGTGTATTTAAAAGAATAGAAAATGTGTTTATCCCATGGCTTCTATTGATCAAGGACCTAGGTACAGGTTAGCTGAGTCCTCTGCTCAGGGTGTCACCACTCTGAAATCAAATTGTTGACTTAGGCTGCAGTCTCATCTGGGGCTCAGGGTCCTCTTCACAGCTCATGTGGTTGTTAGCAGAATTCAGGGTCTTGCAGCTGAGTGATGTCCCTGTGTTCTTGCTGCTGCCTGAGGACAGCGCTCAGCACCTGGGGTCACTCTCAGGGCCTTGCCATGTTCTACATTTTTTGGATTGTTGTGTTTGCATTTGTCTCCAGGTATTATTTCCTCTTTGATGTCTTCAATGACCTATTGGTTATTCAGTAGCATATTGCTTAGCTTCCAGGTGTTTGTGTTTGGGGTTGTTTTTTTCCTTGTAGTTGATTTCCAGTCTCATAGCCTTGGGGTCAAAAAAGATGCTTGCTGTGAAGTATGATCAGGCCACTCAAGATGGCTGTTCTCTGGCTCTCTGTACATTTTCTGCTTAACCAGTCCTTGCTTTACTTGCATGACTCTCCAATTCTCTTAATTATAGGGCTCAATTAGTAACTGCCCGTGTGCTTGCTCTCTGCTCCATCTGCTGGTTTCCTTGGTAATTGATGAGCCAATCTGACGTCATTTCCCCCTATAACTAGTAGCCTCTTTCTCCCCGGAGTAGTGAGGATTACTGCCAGCTAGCAGTCCTGTCTGCTGTCTGCCATACACAGCGGTGGCTTAGGACCTTCCTTCAGATTGTAAGTTGCTCTGTCCAGCAAGTCACTGATGTTTCTGTTGCCATCTCAGGACGAGGAAACGCCCGGGAGCTGAGATGTTCGGACAGAAGGATGGGGGAAGAGAAAGCTGTGGGGGTGATTCTGAGCAGGCCATCCAGTAGCATGTGAGGCCCTGTGGCAGCTGTGTACCATTAGAGAGATCTTTTTCTTCTATCATGTTGATAATATCCTGTAAACCTCATTCTTTTTCCAATTTGAAAGTAGCAGCCCTGTGCTCTTGGTTCATCTGACTGCACAGAGGTGGCTGGTGAATACAGCAAGGGACAAAATGCAAGGGCCTGGATTATCTACAAAATTCAAGGACACTCCCGACCTACCACCCCTAAACAATTACAGACACAGGCTTTAGGGATTTTAATTCAGAGACAAATCTGTGAGTTGAACATGGCCAGTTACCCGGAAAGGTTTGGTTGGAGCCTATAGCAACTGCAAAATAGCAAGAGTTTCCTTGGGCTTCTGGTTCCAGGTAGAGTGTGATGGAACACTAGCTATATGTAGTCTATGATGTATTACAACAGATGGGAGACATTACCAAAAAAACTACCTGATTCTTTGAGCAACACAAAAAACCACCATTCATTTATGTTCAACATATAGGGTCCCCATGGACATCAACAGTGACTAAGGAATCTACTTAATTACTGTGAAGTTCAGGAATGAAAGTGAAAGTGAAGTCGCTCAGTTGTGTCCGATTCTTTGCGACCCCATGGACTCTAGCTCACCAGGCTCCTCCATCCATGGGATTATCCAGGCAAGAATACTGAGATTCTCCAGGCAAGAAGTTCAGGAATGGGCCAATATAAATGACATACATGGGCATTTCCACCTGCCTTACAACTCCACTGCTGCTGGGCTATGAATAGACTACTTAAACAATAGTTGGGATAGGAAACTCACTCTCAACACGTGGGCACATCCCAGGAGCAATCATCTCAGTGCCAAGGCCATGTTAACCCAGAGACAGTCAGTACCACTCAGGTTCCACTGTTGATCACTGAAGAACTGTTGACAACTATAGGTCAGGGCAATGACTCAGTTTTGCCTTTGCCACAGGATCTACCCCCAGAAGAACAGATTATAAATAGCCCTTGGGACTGGCAGAAAAGTCCCCAGTGATTTGGGTTTACAACCTTGTTGGAATAGGATCAGAAAGGGACTTACACCTGTCCTCTACCTGGTCCCACCTGGAAAAAGGCACTATTATGCTAACTCTGGTCTGGTCTGTTACACTGCCTCTTCAGTATTCGACACTGGTTATGGGCACTAAATGCAGGCAGGTGGTACAGTATTGCAGGCCAGGATAAAACCCTTAGGCAGGGGTGCCATTATCTCAGAACGATGTTACTGTTTGTATTTGCTTAGGAGTTAGTAGCCGTGATCTTCCTGTATTGGGCCTGTTAAACATCTTGCAATTCATCCTACTCTGAGTGAAGGGAATCGGTTTGTGAACTGGGTGACAGTGATGGCCTTACCACAAAATGAAGTGATTGCTGAGTCTACAGCAAAAGGAGCTATTGTCGACCCTGAAATTCCCCGAAAAATTGACTTGATAAGCACCTGACTCCAAAGCTTGCCCGCCTCTTGGATGGTCTGTATGGCGTTTGTGGTATTTGGTTGCCATGCACCTCTACCTACCTGTCCTCAGGGATATTGCAGAAGAGGGATGGCCTGAGATTATACGGGTCATACATGTAAGGGTGGAATGTACGACTAGGCAATTCAGGATGACTGTTTTGCTCTCCGTACATCTCCTCCTCAACCAGTCCCTGCTTCACTCACATGACTATCCAATCCTCTTAATTATAGGGCTTAATAGTAATTGCCTACTTGCTTGCTCCCTGTCCCAGCTGCTGGTTTCCCTGGTAATTGATGAGCCAGTCTGACATTAATTCTCCCTATAAGTGGAAGTCTCCTTCTTCCCCAAGCAGCAAAGACTGCTGCCACATCCTGCCTGCTGTCTGCCACACACAGTGAGGTGCTGCTCCAGGACCTTGCTTCAGATGTGTAAGATCCTCTATCAAATAAGACACTGATGACTCTTGCTATCTTGAGGCTCTTCAGTCCTGAGGCCGGGCAACTGCAAGACTTGCAGGCCTGCAGGGTACAGCCCAATGTATGATTTAAATCTTCAGTTTAGTGGGACTTGTTTTGTGGTCTAGCATGTGATATATCCTGGAGAACAGAACTTTTGTTTTTGGAAAACTTGCCTGGTTAGATAGGTTGGACCCACCCAACTATATCCCTTTGGATTATAGTTGATTGATTAGGGACCCTAATTATACCTGCAAAATTCTTTTTCCTATATTGTTATATAATCATGGAGATGATACCCAACTGTATTTACAGGTCCCCACAACGTTCAAAAGGAAATTATACTGGTGTTTACCCTGGGGTCAGGAATTGTGGGGTCCATCTTAGAATTCTGCATACCACATATGGTCACCTGACCCTCTTACACTCCTTATCAGATCAGTTCAATTCAGTCGCTCAGTCCAATTCAGTCGCTCAGTCGTGTCCGACTCTTTGCGACCCCATGAATCGCAGCACGCCAGGCCTCCCTGTCCATCACCATCTCCCGGAGTTCACTCAGACTCACGTCCATCGAGTCAGTGATGCCATCCAGCCATCTCATCCATGGTCATCCCCTTCTCCTCCTGCCCCCAATCCCTCCCAGCATCAGAGTCTTTTCCGATGAGTCAACTCTTCTCATGAGGTGGCCAAAGTATTGAAGTTTCAGATTTAGCATCATTCCTTTCAAAGAGATCCCAGGGCTGATCTCCTTTAGAATGGACTGGTTGGATCTCCTTGCAGTCCAAGGGACTCTCAAGAGTCTTCTCCAACACCACAGTTCAAAAGCATCAATTCTTTGGTGTTCAGCCTTCTTCACAGTCCAACTCTCACATCCATACATGACCACAGGAAAAACCATAGCCTTGACTAGACGGACCTTAGTCAGTAAAGTAATGTCTCTGCTTTTGAATATGCTGTCTAGGTTGGTCATAACTTTTCTTCCAAGGAGTAAGCCTCTTTTAATTTCATGGCTGCAATCACCATCTGCAGTGACTTTGGAGCCCCCCAAAATAAAGTCTGACATTTTTTCCTCATCTATTTCCCATGTAGTGATGGGTCGGATGCCATGATCTTCATTTTCTGAATGTTGAGCTTTAAGCCAACTTTTTCACTCTCCTCTTTTACTTTCATCAAGACGCTTTTTACTTCCTCTTCACTTTCTGCCATAAGGGAGGTGTCATCTGCATATCTGAGGTTATTATTTCTCCTGGCAATCTTGATTCCAGCTTGTGCTTCTTCCAGTCCAGCGTTTCTCATGATGTACTCTGCACGGAAGTTAAATAAGCAGGGTGACAATATACAGCCTTGCCATACTCCTTTTCCTATTTGGAACCAGTCTGTTGTTCCATGTCCAGTTCTAACTGTTGCTTCCTGACCTGCATATAGGTTTCTCAAGAGGCAGGTCAGGTGGTCTGGTATTCCCATCTCTTTCAGAATTTTCCATAGTTTATTGTGATCCACACAGTCAAAGGCTTTGGCATGGTCAATACAGCAGAAATAGATGTTTTTCTGGAACTCTCTTGCTTTTTCCATGATCCAGCAGATGTTGGCAATTTGATCTCTGGTTCCTCTGCCTTTTTGAAAACCAGCTTGAACATCAGGAAGTTCACAGTTCATGTATTGCTGAAGCCTGGCTTGGAGAATTTTGGGCATTACTTTACTAGCGTGTGAGATGAGTGCCATTGTGCGGTAGTTTGAGCATCCTTTGGCATTGCCTTTCCCTGGGATTGGAATGAAGACTGAACTTTTCCAGTCCTGTGGCCACTGCTGAGTTTTCCAAATTGGCTGGCATATTGAGTGCAACACTTTCACAGCATCATCTTTCAGGATTTGAAATAGCTCACCTGGAATTCTATCGCCTCCACTAGCTTTGTTCGCAGTGATGCTTTCTAAGGCCCACTTGACTTCACATTCCAGGATGTTGGGCTCTAGGTTGGCGATCACACCATCATGATTATCTGGGTCGTGAAGATCTTTTTTGTACAGTTCTTCTGTGTATTCTTGCCACCTCTTCTTAATATCTTCTGTTTCTGTTAGGTCCAGACCATTTCTGTCCTTTATCGAGCCCATCTTTGCATGAGATGTTCCCTTGGTGTCTCTAATTTTCTTGAAGAGATCTGTAGTCTTCCCCATTCTGTTCTTTTCCTCTATTTCTTTGCATTGATCGCTGAGGAAGGCTTTCTTATCTCTTCTTGCTATTCTTTGGAACTCTGCATTCAGATGCTTAGTGGGCAGGGACAAATTATCTCTCCAGGAGCTGAACAAAGGCACTTTAGTTTACAGTCAAGCAGAGGGGCAGGGTCCTCCAGACAAGCCATTGAGTATGATTACAATGACAAAAGCAACGAAAAACAAGTCAAAGAAACAGTTTGCAACAGGGAGTCAGAATTGGCTTTCTGCCTGTAACAGTCTCTGTAAGTATCTCTATGTGTGTTGCAGATGCGTGCTATTGTCAAAATTAATTTTTAAAAGAGCTCTATTTAACTTAAAGGAAATTAAGTGCTTATATAAATACTTGGAAATATAAATGAAACTGGTCAGAATGAACTTCAGGTTCATATGATCTGGAAAATATTCAGTACTGAATTAATATTTGATTAAGTTAGCTTAAGTTTTTGGTTTGATTAATAAAGACATGTCTTTAGAGTCATCAATATTAAATATACTTTTACTGTACCTAGGTTTCAGTTCAGTTCAGTCGCTCAGTCGTGTCTCTCTCTTTGCAACCCCATGAATCGCAGCATGCCAGGACTCCCTGTCCATCACCAGCTCCCCGAGTTCACTCAAACTTACGTCCATTGAGTCAGCGATGCCATCCAGCCATCTCATCCTCTGTCGTCCCCTTCTCCTCCTACCCCCAATCCCTCCCAGCATCAGAGTCTTTTCCAGTGAGTCAACTCTTCACATGAGGTGGCCAAAGTACTGGAGTTTCAGCTTTAGCATCATTCCTTCCAAAGAAATCCCAGGGCTGATATCCTTTAGAATGGACTGGTTGGATCTCCTTGAAGTCCATTCTGAAGGAGATCAGCCAGTAATAAGGTTTTATTTGATTTCTAGTAAACCTAGGTACTAGAAATCAAATAAAACCTTATTACTGTTACAAAATTTGTCAGCAAAAAAAATAACAATAACTTTTAAGTAAATAGAGGTAAGTGAGATAAGAACTTTAGGTAAACTCTTAGGAATATCTGATTTAGGAAGATCTACTCTAAGGATAGTATCTCCAGATTTTGATAACCTGAAACAAAATTAAGTTAAACCATGAAAATTCCTTCACTGTCTGGGTCATTATAAGTAGGATAAAATACTGTGACATTAATTGCTGGGCAGGTCTAAGTTCACCTACTTTTGTCTTATGAGAAACTAAAGTTATTCGGGCTTATTAGATACATGTTTTGTACCACATTGTGGAAAGAAATTCTAAAGAAGATGTATGTTTCTAGAGGTTATAAAATACAGTCATAAATGTCAATCAGAAAATGCTGGTATGACAGTTTATAATTACTTGCTTCTTGGTTTTTGCTAGAGATTAAGGTTTAAGGTTAAGAATCATAAGGGAAACATTTCAGTATGCAAGGAAAGTAGGATGTGTGTTTTCAGCAAAGAAGGTTAAGAGGAACAGAATTACATATTGTTTAAAAAAAAAAGTGGTTTTGTTATAGAGCTGGTTGTTCCTAAATGGATACATCAAGTTGTCAAAGATTTGTGGAAATGAACACTAAGAGGTTTGTACGTGGTCAGGACTGGCTTGGGTAATATTGAAATTCATTAAAAAAATAAATCTTAAAAGTAAACTGGTACAAAACCTGAATTTGATTATCTAAGAGGATAACGTTTTCTTAAGATTTTGGATTGTTTTTGGTAATAGATTGTGAGTTTCTTCGTGTTTAAATGATCTGTATTTGCCAGTGAGATCTTTTATTGTCACCTTGGTTGTGAATAGGTATTCATTCTATTTAGTGACCTGTGTTTCTATTTGACCAAGTGTTTTAAAACTTCTTGATATTTTTGACAGAATTCCCAAAGATAAAATCCTAAATGAGGCTCATGTGACCTCCAGCTAACTTTGAAGTTTTACAAAGCGTTCCTGGAACACCTCAAAATCTGTTTTCTCTCTATCTCAGAGAGGAATATTAAACTAATTAGGCTTATTTGGTATGTCAAATTATATGGGAAGCATTGTCAAATAAGTGGTGATAAAACTTCTTAGACTGTATTTTATGGGTAAATGTTATTAATGTCAAGAGAGTGTGTAATTTCCTCGGTTCTGTCTTACCGCAGCAAAAATTTGAAGCGATGGACAGACCAGTGTTACAGCTTTGTTTTACTTGGCAAATAAAGGAAAATATATCCTCGAGGTGTGAGGGTGGGCCAAACCAAAATATGTGAAGAGAAGAGAAGCCCCCGGCTCAATTTGGCGCCTCTTCTTATATATTTTTTCTCCTACCCCTGAGCCTGCCCTATGTAAATTGGGCTCAGGAGGGCTGTTAGTTTTACCTGAGGTTCTCACTCTGGTCCTTGGATTTTCTTTTGTTCCATTTTCATGGGCTTTTCCTTCCTCTGTCTTTTAGCCACCACCATTCTGGACTCCTTTCTCATATTCTACCTACCTAACATTCCTCCCTCAAGAGATGGGAGGCCCAGTTCTTTGGGAATAGGGCCATTGAGGTCTCTCTGGCTACTTCCTGCTGAATTGGGATGGTGAGGGGTATTGGGCCTCCCCCTCTTGCTAGTCTCAAGCCTCAGAGACCTTATAGCAGTGTCCATCTAAGGGTGAGTGATATTTTCCATGGTTGGGTGTAGTTTTATATATCCTTTTTGAACCGGCACGGCATGTTGTAGCTTGTTGACCTGGGCAGAGACAAAACAGGTCAGACAATTGATAATACACAGAGGAATCATAAACGGCATCAATACGGTGATGACAGGGATTAGTGGGGGCATTAGCCAACTCCAAATTCCCTCTTGCCAGAAGAAGGATTTCCCCAAAGAGAGATTGTAGCCACCCCGAGAACTCTCCAGCTCGTTCTTTGAAATCCTGTAGGATCTGAATGTTTTTCTTGAGGACTGTGAGACTTTCTTTAACTTAGCTGGAGGTATTTACCCTGAAACAACACGTCTCATTGAAGATGGCTCAAATCCGTCCTTGTTCAGGGATTAGGAGATCTATCTCCTGGCTATTTTGGAGTATAAAATACTCCAAGCTGTGTTGCCTCTTTAGAGCTGTCCTGAGAAATCTTATCCCCAGAAACTTAATTTTGGGGTGTTCATTAAAATGGCATTCATTTGCAGTCCTGAATAGGTACCCGAGATCTCCCAGGGGCTCCCAGGTGTATTGAGTGTCCTCTTCTGTTTTCTTCCATGGCTTGACTCATGAGTAGAGAACCCAGGAGTTGTGTCCTGGAACCTTGACTGCTGTGGGGGTAGAAAGTATTACAGGGTAGGGGCCCTTCATTGTGGGCTGGAGTTGAACCTTTTGGGTGACCTTAGAAGTAAATGATGTCCCATTGTTATTTTGTAATGACCTGGGCAGACCAAATCTCGGAATGATTTCATGGAGCACTTTTTTTTTTTACCACCTCCTCAGCTTTCTCACTCCGGGTGGGAAAGCCTTTAATCCATCTGGTGAATGTATCTATCATGACTAATAGGTATTTATACCCTTTAGAAACTGGCATCAGGGTGAAGTCCATCTGCCAGACCTTTTCTGGGTAGGTCCCACGTCGTTGGATGGGCTGGGCCAGCTGGGGTCTTCAAGCTCCTTGGGGTTAATTGGCAAGTGGGACAAGAGGAGACCACTTGCCTTATAGTCGTTTGGAGGCCTGTTTCTCTGAAGGACCTTTTTAGTAATCTTTGGAGGGCCTTCTCCCCTAAATGAGTGGTGGCATGTAAGGAGTTAACCAACTTCCATTAGCGGTTCCAGGCAGAAAAAGGAGTCCCTCCTTTTGGAACCACTCTATATGATCTTCTTGAAAGCCCTCACTCTTAGCTTTAAGAGTCTTACCTTCAGTATATGAAGGAGTTTGGGGCAAATTAGTCTGTGGAACTAAGGTGGCAACCCTTTTAGGGCATTCTTCTGTAATTCTGCTCTCTTAGCTGCCTGACCAGCTGCTTGGTTCCCTTGTGCCACTTCCATGCTTCCTTTTTGGTGTCCTTTATAGTGGGAGACTGAAACCTCAGTGGGCAGATGGACTGCCTCCAAGAGCCTAAGGATTTGATTACCATATTTGATTGGGGACCCTCAGGTTGCCAAGTGGCCTCTTTCTTTCCAAATAGCGGCATGTGAATGTAGCACCAGAAAGGCACACTTGGAGTCAGTGTAAATGGCTACTCTTTTCCTTTTCCCAGCTCTAAAGCTTGAGCCAGGGCTCGAGCCAGGGCTTGGCTAGTTGGGCTGAAGTAACTGGTGGCAAAGGTTTAGCCTCTATGGTCTCAAAATTGGAGACTATTGCATATCCAGCTCTTTTTCCATCCAAGAAAAACCTGCTTCCATCAATGTACCAAATTTCCCCAGGATTGGTCAGAGGATCTTCTGACAATCCCTTTCAGGGTTTTGTCCAGTGATCCAAGGTTTCTAGGCAAGAGTGAAAGGAGAGAGAGCCCTCGGGGGTAGGCAGGAGGGTAGCTGGGTTAAGAAACTCACAAGGGGATATAGTCAGGCCTGGATTTTCCATCAATACTACTTGATATCTGAGGATTCTTTGATCAGACATCCATAAATGGCCTCTCCCATTCAGGAGTTGTTTCACTTGACGGCTGGTAAAAATAGTTAGTTTGCCCCTAAGAGAGAGTTTTAAAGCATCTTCTATCAAGACTGCAATAGCTGCAAGATTTCAAAGGCAGAGAGAGATCTTTTCCCAATAAGCGAGTAGGACACTCAGGAACCACCAGAAACTGATGGGAAAATGCCGGGGTCCAGCCCCTGCAGGATCCAGGGGAACCCGAAGGACAAACGGCGTTGGTGAATGATTTAGACAGAAAGAGAGAGATAAAGAATGTTGCAGATAAGAAAACAGAGGAGAGAAAGAGGCTGATGTTCCTTGGTTTACACAGAAAATCAATAAAGTCTCGAGACAAGAGACTTGCGCTGTCTACGTAAGGCCACAGGTGCCCTCCCAGTCTCCCGAGGTAGTGAAGACACAGGGTGCCTTCCCGTTCAGGTCTTAGAAACCCAGGCAAATAAGTAGACACGGCGGACTCTTGTGTTCCAGATGGGAACTAGCCTGAAAGAGAAAGTAAGAGAAAAAAAAAGACATGGGGTGACCAAGCTTCTTCGGTGAGTGAGGCCCATTTATTTTCAGAAAGGACTTTTATACCTCAACTTGTACATAGAGGGAAATGAAAGATGCAAGGTCATACAGAGTCAGCCCAAACATTCCAGCAGTTTTGCCCTTATTGAAACCAGGATTTTTTCTGCAAACCTTTCCCACAAATGATGTTGTGTACGTTATCTTCTGGCCTTGGAGGCCTGTGAACATTTTATGACCCTCTTTTGATAAAGGCTGCTCAACCAGAAAACTTATTTTCCCTCAAAGTGTTTTTTCTTTATATTTCTAATCTATGTCAGCCTCAGAAAATGCCAAACAGAGTTACATTTCTCACAGAGTAAAGATGCAGTGAATTACAAGAAAGAACCAATTAGCTCAAAGGTCTGATGTGGTTAATTTCAAGCCTACACTTGTTTTTCTTACATTCCAACCATGTTAACTAATGCACTCCCAGGTGCACAGTGGATAGGATATGGGAACTTGGCAACAAGCATTGGCCCAGTAATGAAATCCTACACCAGCACTACTTTTTAACTCTTTGAAAGGCTCTATGTTTTAGGCTTCCTGTGCCTCTCACAATTGAGAGGCTGCGAATAATCACATGCGTAGCTGCAAGAGTCTGGATAAACCTGCCAAGCAAGCTAGAATGCTAACAGGGGGTTTGATTTGAAATATTCCTCTCATGTCCAGGAGACTTATTAGCTAGAGCCCTAAGTTGATTTTCTCCAGAGAAAGGTGGTCGGGGATAGCCCCCTGTTAATGTCAGAGGAGTTGGTGAAAGTCATGAAATAATAAAACAGACAGATTCTGGTTTTGGGGTAGATGCTCAAGAAGGGGGGCCCCTCGAGGCCTGATCTCGCCTTTCTCCGTCAGGCCTCTTCCTCATGACTTTTGCCATGGGCAGGATTCCCCACGCTGGCTCCCGGCAGGAAAATATTTGTCCACTGCAGCAACAAAGAAGTGCTCAGGAGAATCTTTTTGTAATTGTTTTTCCTGTAACACCCAGAATGGTACAGGTTTGGGGGGAAAAGGCTCTGGTGCAGGAGGTCAGGACAGAGTAGGTGTCAACTAAGAAATTCTCGGACTTACCTGCCACATCCAGTTGCATCCGTGACTCCAGCCCTGTAATGGTTATCTGTGACAGGCGGGCTGGTGGAGTGGTCTGCTTCAGTCCTGTTGAACCATCATAAGGGGAGGCTTGGTGCTTGACCTTGAGGCTCTTGGGTCCCTAGGGCAGAGTGCCGCCCAATGTCCCAACTGTTGGCATTTGTAGGAAGCTGTTTTAGGAGACTTGCCATGGTTTGGACACTCTTTGGCCCAATGTCCCACCTGTCTACAGATTAGGCATTTGCCTCGTGCCTTGTCCTTCAAGGAGTTGGGGTTTGCCATAGGGCTTCCCTGGAGGGTGGCCAGCATCTGGGCATGGCTTGTCTCTTTCCTTTTCTCCCTTTCCTGGGCCTTGGCTTTCCTCTCTTGTTCTCTGTTATAAAAGGTATTGGTGGCTACTGGACCATTTCATCTAAAGAGGCAGCAGGACCCTGTTGTCACTTTATCGTGATGGATAATGCACACTGGGACACAAATTTGTCCTTTAAAATCACTTGTCCCTTGTAAGAGTCGAAGTCCAGATTGGTTAACTTTTAGACTTTCCAGAAGGCAATAGGGTTCTCCTTGTACTCCTAAGTTATTGCTGAGACCAGGCACAGTCCCACAACTAATAGGCTTCTTTCTATTTCCATGGGTGGACTTCCTTAGGGGTGAGTCTTTCCGAAGCTTATCCTATCCAGTACTGTTGGAACCTGAGAGCCAGGCATGCCCGGCTCAGGATGCACATCCCCATGCGGGTTGAGGCATGACAACCTCCTGGAGATAAAACCCCCAGGCTGATCGAGGCATGTCGGCCTCCTGAGAATTGGGTCCCTGGGCAGATTGAGGCATGTCAACCTCCTGGGACCCCTGGACTGTCAGATCCCTGGGCAGGTTGAGGCGTAGCAACCTCCCAAGGACCAGATCCCTAAGCAGGTTGAAGCAGGCCGACCTCCTGGGACCCCTGGATTGGAGTTGGGCATCCCCAAGGTCTCTAGTGTGACCAGTGCTGGGTAGGATTAAGGGGCTGTAATCTTAACTCATTGCTGGCTTGTCCACCATGGATAGCAACAGGTATGATGTAAAGCAATGCAAGTCTGTGCCTGAGACTGGGAACCTGGTGAAACAGCCATAAGACTTATCCCCTTGTTGCTCTAAGGGAATGTAAGTCGCTGATTTCCTCAAAAGAAAGAAATTCTTAGTCTTTCATAAGGGCACCTTATGGTGTCTCCAATAGTAAACACTTCATTGTCATAGACCCACTCTAGGTACTAACAGAAGTAATGGCAAAGGAGTGGGTTATCTGGTCCTGTTTGGGGCATTCCAAGTGAAGTTGCTCAGTCGTGTCTGACTCTTTGCAACGCCATGGTCTGTAGCCTACCAGGCTTCTCTGTCCATGGGATTTTTCAGGCAAGAGTACTGGAGTGGGTTGCCACTTCCTTCTCCAGGGGATCTTCCCAACCCAGGGATCGAACCTGGGTCTCCTGCATTGTAGGCAGACACTTTACCCTCTGAGCCACTGTCAAAAGATGGAGGAGTGGGTGGTTCCCCAATGGAATAATCCCCACTAATTAGCATATGAAATCACCCAGCCCTCAAAAACTAACATATTCCATGGCCGCTCTCCTCTGTGATGGCCCACACTCTTGGCGTGTGCTTCTCTCTGAATTTGAACAAACCCACCTCTTACCTATTGCTGTCTCTCTCACTGAATTTTTTGCAATGAGACATCAAGAGTTTGAGCTTCATTAGGTCCTGAAACCAGGCACTTTGGGTTTTGGCCAGGCTGAAGTCCCAGTAGAGAGGAGCTGAAGGACGGGAGGAAAAAGCAGTGGGAAAACGTGCTGAGGAATCTCCTTCATAACCTGCTGGCTGCTGCTGCTAAGTTGCTTCAGACGTGTCCGATTCTGTGCAACCCCATAGATGGCAGCCCACCAGGCTCCGCCATCCCTGGGATTCCCCAGGCAAGAACACTGGAGTGGGTTGCCATTTCCTTCTCCCATGCATGAAAGTGAAAAGTGAAAGTGAAGTCGCTTAGTCGTGTCTGACTCTTTGGGACCCCATGGACTGCAGCCCACCAGGCTCCTCCGTCCATGGGCTTCTCCAGGCAAGAGTGCTGGAGTGGGTTTGCCATTGCCTTCTTTGTCATAACCTGCTGGAAAATCTTCTAAATACCTGACGTGTGCTCACAGTTCTCATTGGCCTGATCCTTGGCACAAAGAAGATTAAGGACAGAAGAACCCCTGCCCTCTTGGGCAACAGTTACCAAGGCACAGCAGATAGTAGAGCCTTTGGGACACCCTGGGGCACCCACTGCCATTCGTCTGTTCACAGGGGGTTCGAGGAAACAAGGAATGAGAGATTGTAAAGGAATTAAGATTTTGTTAGCCATGTCTTTCCGGCCATAGGGGCAAGAACTTCCTACCTCAACCGGAAGTCTCCTGGAATCTGAGACTGAGCCGCCAGAGCGTTCTGCCCAGTTTGTTTTTGCTGTCCTGGTTTCCAGCACGCTGGGCTTCTTGTCACTTTCCCTGTGCTGGGTTTTCTTCGCATTCAGCTTCCACCACAGGAGCTTTCGAGTTGGGCTTCTGCTGTGCCTGGTCTCTGCCTTGTGGGGGCGGAGCTGAGGTTGTTTCAATCAGGTTAAATCCCAGTCACAGCACTATATATGTTGCGGGAGTGTGTGTTATTTTCTTGGTTCTGTCTCACTGCAGCAAAAATTTGAAGTGATGGACGGACCAGTGTTACAGCTGTTTTACTTGGCAAACAAAATATATCCTTGAGGCATGAGGGTGGGCCGATCCAAAAGATGCAAAGAGAAGAGAAGCAACCCTCCGCCCTCCTCGAATTTTGGCTCCTCTTTTTATATGTTTTTTCTCCTCCCCCTGAGCCTGCCCTATGTAAATTGGGCTAGTCAGGAGGGCTGTTTGTTTCACCCGAGGTCCTCACTCCGGCCCTTAGACCTTCATTTATTTTCACAGGTTTTTCCCTTTGTCTTTTAGCCACCACCATTCTGGATTCCTTTTTCCTATTCTACCTACCTAACATTAATACACATAATCTAGAAATCATATGGACTTCCTAAAATTCTGATAGGTCCTAGTAAATGACTGTCAGTCATTTTAGTAATTAAATTGTTGTATGTCACAGCAGTAGCCAAGTTTTTCAATTGCATTATAATCATATGTTTAACCTTGACTTTTAAAATCTTTTGTCCTTTATAGACAGTTATCATTGTACTTTGCTTTTTGCAAAAAATGTTTCATCCTTAAAGAAAATTCACAAAGTACTTCTTGACAAGTACAGATATCTGATTAATATTCATATCATACTACTGAACTGGGTAAGAAAGAATTCTAATGAAAACTGGATGGCTTCATATAACTGTTAACAGAAAATAAAAGTCAAGGATTAGTCACATAGGACTAGGTGAACTAAGTATGGTTATAATTTTTGTCTGAAATATTACTGCTGACACACCTTTGGAATGGCTTTCCTAACTTTGAGGTTTTTAAAGCTCAATCTGAGAGTCTTCATGAAAGGTTCCAGCATAGCCAATTTAGAAGTCTCCATAGTCAATTAGCCAGACTTATTTTGTGAACAAGTAAGTTTCAATTTGGCTATATTTGGTAGAAGTGAGGGTACCTTTAGAAAAAAAAAATTGTTTCAGTGAACACTGAATTCTAGTTTTGTTAATTGAGGTCTGTATTTACTGACTAAGACTCACTTTCCAGATAACGCCTTGTAAAGTTTAGTCATTAAAAAGACCCTCTGTTTCCAAAGTTTATCACAGTAAACTAACTTTGGAAGAAATTAGTAAAGCACCATGACCTGCAACCAGATTATGCATACTGGAAAAGACAGACAAAGGCCTTGGCCACTTTTGAAGGGACCTAATCAGGTCTCTGGTGAATGAACTGCAACTCCTGTTTCTGACACTTGACTTAGATTAAGACCAGCACTACCAGACCAGTTTGAGAAGATAATATCTGAAGTAGACAGCTAACCCAAAATGTCAGAGCAGGCCTGTATATTGACTACTCTGACAACTGCTCACAATTTTGCTAATGAGCCAACTGTTTTTCTTGGGCTCAACCACATGCAAGTTTCAAATATCAATTCAAGTGCTGGGTTTGTGGAAAATTAACTACATCCAGTACTCCCAGGTTGCCTTGAAGGATTTCTCTTCTCCAAGATGGTCCCTAAACATTTTAAAATTAATTCTAGCACCGTGCAATCTAAAGTCACCACCGATACCACTAAGCAATACCCTCTTACTTGTTAACTCATGACCCATGAAGTGTCAAATTTTTGCTCTGAACCATCTTCTTACTTCAAGCTTAGGGAAAATACTAGGAAAATGATTTGATTCAGGAGGATTTTGGGTAAAATCTTTGCTAATGATATTGCTACCACTATCAATTTAGTTTCTGGAACTTATGAGTTGATATTTTCCTGCCTTTCAAGCTGTGTCACCTACTTGTACTAAAATAATGTCTAAAGGACTTGAAATTCTAGATCACGTCTGCAGTTCTCTATAAAATTACAGATATACACAACACACATGTGAGGAAAGTGGGCTTAAAAGTCTTACTGGACAACTTAGAATTGAATGTCAGTCCTTGCCAAACATCCTGCTAGTACAGGTCTCCGGAAAGGAGAGAATCGGATGATTAGAACTTGACATGGAGGGACATGATAGACCCTAGGACAGCCAAGCAGTGACCCTGGTCTTGAGTGACCAAACAGTTGATCACCAAATACTTTCTAGTGAAAGATTACTTTGCAGTTTCCCCGCATTGATCATTAAATTTCCTGTTTTATGGCAAGACAAGAAAAATTTAAACAATTTTTTTCTCCACCCTTTGGTAGCCTCTGTCCCCTGTATTGTGCACTGTGTATCTGCATTACGCATCCACCAAGCTTCCTCATCAGCAGAAATACCTGCTCAACCATAAAGAGAAACATTCTCTCAGCATCACCAACACAGCTCCTTAAAAGATAACATTCCTTCTTGATCTTATAAGGGGCCATGAGGATGCTTAGATCTGGATTGTATAAACTGTCAATAATACATCACTTAAGGAACAGCTCTGTCTCAACAAGCTTCCAAAACTGTGCCTTTACTTCACTTCTCAGCTTTCTGATATGCTCCTCCTGGGTTTAATCCTCAAATTTGACTCAAATAACAGTTTCCATTTCTTAGATTGACTCGTTTTCATACCTTGACGTATCACAGTGACTTGCTTCCTCACTTATGTCAATGTTTCAGATACTACCTCCTCAGAGACCTTTCCCGACCTCAACTGGCCTACGTAACACAGCAACGCTATTCCCACTATTCCTTAGTTATTTCTAGCATTTAATATCTGAAGTTATATTATGCATATTGTGGTCACTCACAAAAAATGAGCGTTCCCTAAAGGCAGAAATGTCGTGCAGCTCACTTACTGCTCCATCCTCATGTGCGGCAGCATACATGGATGGCACAGAGCAGCAAGGGGTGCTGTAACCGCTCTTCGAGGGGAATGAATTCTCAGAACTCTTGCAGGGTTTGTAGAAATCTTTCATGTTCTTAATCTAGAACTGTAGTGATTTAATGCTAATTTGTCCTGCAAGTCTGTATGCCCTTAGAGAAGAGGAATTATGCCTTATTTAGGGGTACACAGGAGGCATTCAAATGATACTACCTCTAAAATTCCAAATGCCAACACAACTGGTCTTTCCATATAGGGACTACTATCAGCATTCTATATGAATTATAGTTTAATTCAAAAGTAGGAAAATATATCACATTTATAATGCATGCCTCTGCATATAACAAAGTAAATACAACTAAGTACTGATCATTTCATCTTTATTTTTAAAACAAAGCCATTTTTAAAATATAAAAAATAGACCTCTTTTCCAAGAACCATTTAAATATGGCTTTGGAAACCACAATGTTTTATTTACAACAAATAGATGGTAGTGCAAAAAAGCATTCATATGTAAATGAAAACTACTTACTGGAGTAGCTAATAGGTCACCTTATACAGACACTAGACAACTGAGGGTATATTTGTTGGCATCAGGATCATTCTGGCATCCTTTTGGGGCAGAGGCCTTTCTATTTATAGACAATTACAATAACTCAAAAGTAAAATCAAGAATGGCCTTTAGAGTAATCTGTATTTAAACCTGACTTTGACCAACCAATGTAGATTGATCAATTATTTGGGATTTGAAATCACATATCTGAAATCTGAAGTGAAAGTTAAAACTTTTCATTTTCAGTTTGTCAACAAATATACCCTAAATCATCTAGTATCTATATAAGTTTATCTATTAGCTACTGATTTATGGTCAGGAAAGCTAAATAATGGCTGATACTGCTGGATTTTGTTCTGATTTTATAATAAAAAAGACAGTAAGTATCTATGCCGAAAAATAATAGTGGGATCCAGGATTACATTTTAAATTATGAAACCAGACTCTGGGAAAAAAGTAGTGATGGAATGACAACACACGTCAGATATTTCTCAAAGTAAAAGAAGTATATAACTTCTTGAATTTTTCAAATTTCAATTGCATTCCAGCTGAATTAAAACTAAAGCACATTTATGGAGGATTTTTTTTTTCCCCCCACCAAACTTTCCCAATTCAAAAATGGTCAGGATTTGGGGAATATCTTTCACAGTAAATCTTTAACATTTAATTTACTCTTCAAATATCAATGACATCTTTTAAGAGGCCATTTTCTTGCTATTGCACAGAGGTTGATTTTTAAAGCCAATCCAGGCAAATGGGTTCAGAAAAAGCAGCACATTCTTCAAATCCATCCAGCAAATGCTGCAAATCAGCTTCTACTTGGACAATGAAATGGGGAAAATTTGTGAAATTCTCCACTTGGTGTCAATTTTACTGTTATGTTGCTGGCAGCCATTTCAGGGAGAGGTAGCCAAGTCCCATACCCATGGGGAAGGCAAAAGCAGAAAAACATGGTGAAGACTGAGCTGTTCTGTGACTTCTAACGATTATAGACCAAGTTTGATTATGAGCCATGTTGCTGTGCAGTAATCTTCTGAGTTTTATGTCTCAAATACAAAAGGAGCATGTTGCTGCCTTGGGCAGATGTACTGGAATTATCTTCTCTTAGTTTATGTCGTCTTTTCTAAGGCCAAGTAAAAAATGAGAGACATTTTCATATACCACAAACGTAATACAGCAGGCTGGAGTCACTCGAATCAAATTGGGGGCAATCCCTTTGTAAAATCCGCTGATGCCTTCTTTCCTTTACAGAGAAAGATAGGAAAAAAAAAAAAAATATATATATATATATATATACACACACACACACACACACACACAATTTCCTACAGAACTAGTCTGAAGACACAGAAGTTTAGCAGACAGGGCACAGAGCCAGCATTCAAACCTCACTGGGATCTGAGTTCATGTTTTCAATGTCCTGAAAAAACAGTTTATGAACCATTCGTAGGGCTTACATGTCTTTTGTGGGAATGAGGAAGAGAGGGCATGGACACCTCAAAATGAACTAAAAAGCGCTTTAATCATAACCATCTTCCAGATGCCTTTAAATGTATGAACATGTAGGAGTATTAACTGATCTAACACAAGCATTAAACATTTCATAAATAAATGCTAGACAATGCTAAATACAGCACACACAAAAATAAAACTTTATATGCCTAGAGTTGGAATACCGCCTTGAAACTTTTCACTTAGGTTCTCAATACAGATTTACTGAAGTCAACTGAATTGAAATACTGAATATTCTGTTCTGACCTTTTAGAATTAAAAAGAAACATGGGGATGTCTACCTATAACAGTTTAAGGATTCCTATACCAAAGAACAAGCATCTCTTCCACATATAGAAACAAGTTACTTGCAAAAGTCCTGATACCAGAAGAGATGGGGGGCCTTCTTAATTATATTAAATTAGGTTTTTTATGACTCCCTATGCTCAATGCCATTCAAATAGTTTACAACACCTGAAATTTAACTTGTCAAAGCACTTTCACATATCTCATTTGATTTTTATAAACAACTGTGTCAACACAGAAATTCAAATTTTACAAATGAAGTCAAGTCTCATGTAGTAAATGGGATATGTTCAGGAAGGAGCCATCAGCCATTTCTTCACCACAGACATGGTCTTTGCTATAAACCTAAAGTCAGTTGGATAGTTTAAGATTTATAAGGTACCTCCTAAGGGCCATTCTAACATACATGTGCTCTTACCTCCATGTCTTTGTCATTACATCCAAGACACCATTGTAAAACATGTGCTGATCTTGCAGACGAGCTCTTATAACCTGGTAAGGGTATGTTGCTGCCACAGCAAATATTTTGGATAGTGCTGCAACCGATATATATTCTACTGTGCTCTAAAATAACAATATAAGACATTTTTTTTTAGATAGAATTTCTTTAAAAATAAAGATGGGAAAACACTGAAGTTGAAGTGGATCCATAAGTGAAAATCAGTTTCCTCTCTTAACACAAACTGTTTTTAACATTTATCTGTTCTATTTTTAACACGTATGTGTCATTAGCCTATACAGTATTTAGTTATAAATTAAATTAGTGGTACTCATCATAGCAATACTACTAAACATGATAAAATTTCTATCTATTAAGTGCCCATAAAAGTAAATACCTTTTTTTTTTTTCAAATTCATCTTACCAATTGTGCTTCTGGTAATCTATTGATATGTTGGTTGTATTTCAACTTCAATAATTCATATGCCATAAACTGAAGGGCACCATGTGATGTTCCAAACAACCCAGGAACAAACCCCTAAAAAAGATAAAGAAAAAAAGGCTAAACTAACCAAGTTCCCAAAGGACCACAGCTTATGGGGAGGGAAGTACGGAACGGGTGACCTGAACGTGTGACTTAGAGAAACGGTCATTCAGTTGTAGACAGTGCTCCTCACCCACCAGTGTCATGACACTACTTTTGGTAATGAGGACAAACGGTTTAAAGTACAATTTCAATGCAGATTTCAGTTTTCATAAATTGTTCTTTGCTCAAATTTGGCTTCTTCTCAGGACTGACTACAGGTCATTATGACCAACCTAGATAGCATATTCAAAAGCAGAGACATTACTTTCCCAACAAAGGTCCGTCTAGTCAAGGCTATGGTTTTTCCAGTGGTCATGTATGGATGTGAGAGTTGGACTGTGAAGAAAGCCGAGCGTCGAAGAATTGATGCTTTTGAACTGTGGTGTTGGAGAAGACTCTCGAGAGTCCCTTGGACTGCAAGGAGATCCAACCAGTCCATTCTGAAGGAGATCAGCCCTGGGTGTTCTTTGGAAGGAATGATGCTAAAGCTGAAAGTCCAGTACTTTGGCCACCTCATGCGAAGAGTTGACTCATTGGAAAAGACTCTGATGCTGGGAGGGATTGGGGGCAGAAGAAGGGGACGACAGAGGATGAGATGGCTGGATGGCATCACTGACTCGATGGACATGAGTTTGGGTGAACTCCGGGAGTTGGTGATGGACAGGGAGGCCTGGCGTGCTGCAATTCACGGGGTTGCAAAGAGTCGGACACGACTGAGCAACTGACAGGTCATTCAGAACTCAGACAACAGAGCCAAGGGAAATTACAATTGTCAGCTATTAGAAATATGTTGATGATAATTTATTACCTTATACAATCCACGCACACCTTCATACTTATATATTTTCACAAGTGTATCAAACATTCCTTTATATTGCCGCTGTGAAGCATTAACAACACCATCGTACTGTAACATAAGGCGAGTTTTTGTTACCCATAGTGGGTTGGTGATGCAGAGGGTCATGGCTCCTGAAATCAGATTTAAATACTATTATTACTCAGCATATAGGTACCTTCTCACTTCTGACAATCCAAATTAAGAACAGTCTGTTTATATAAAGAATGGGGGGTGTTCGGGGGTGGTACCTACAACTATAAGATGTGGTCTCTGAGGCACAGACCTAGGGTTAATAAATGGGTAGACATAGTTTTTGGTGGTCTTAAAAAGTCCTCCGTGTGGTTAGTGAGAAGTAAATTTAAAAGGAGGAAAAATGTAAAACACTCCCTTTGAGAGGTGTGAGGAGAGCAAAGATGTCCTGGCTCCTAAACCAGGTGTGGAGAACAGATGGAGGTCCTGGGAAGCAGATGCTGATGAAGAGATACAGACGCTTAAGAGGACACAGTACAAGCCAGAGGGACTGAAGACTGGCGAAAAAGACCCGGAAACCAGCATCTCAACCATCTGTGCACGTGTACACATACACACACCTCAACTGCATCACAATCTTCCTCAAACCCACTCCAAGTAGCCACTATACCTCAAAAATTAAATAACTACATAAAGACAAAAGTAATCTTTACATTCTTTACAGGAAGTGACACGTTTATAAATAAATAAATAATCTGGTTTGGTTTCTCATTTGCTGCGTTTCCTAAGTAGTCCTTTATTCAACAAATATTGAGTCCTATGTGACTCAGGTCTCTGACAGCAGTTAGGTAGGTATTAAAAAATGAGAAAGATAATTCTTGCCTTAAAAAATCAATCAGTAAACAAGGGAGGGAGGTTCAAGAGGGAGGGGACCTATATATACCTATGGCTGATTCAGGTTGAGGTTTGGTAGAAACCAACAAAATTCTGTAAAAAAAATTACCCTTCAATTAAAATATATATCTAAAATTTTAAAAATTCAGTAAACATTAAGAAACCAGGGTGGGGAAATTTCCTGGTGGACCAGTGATTAGGACTCAGAGCTTTTACACCTGGTAGGGGAACTAAGTGCTCACAAACTGTGTGGCGTGACATGATGTTCCTACTCCCCCCGCCAACACCCCCCAAAACAACCAAGATAACAAGGTATCAAAGCAGGACTTATAAGTCCTACTTTGTTTTAAGACCACCAAAAACTATGCCTACCCATTAACCCTGTGCCTAAGGGACCACATCTTACAGTTGTAGGTACAACCCCTGAGCACCCCCATAAATCTGAATATTATACATACATGAGGCAATTAAACAAGGCTACTAAGTTGTTTAATTCAAAGATTGAAGTCATACTTTAATTGAAGAACACTATATCAAATCATCTTTTTTAAAAAATTTATTTTAATTGGAGGCTAATTATTTTACAATATTGTATTGGTTCTGCCACACATCAACATGAATCCGCCATGGGCATACATGTATTCCCCATCCTGAACCCCCTCCCACCTCCCTCCCTGTACCATCCCTCCGGGTCATCCCAATGCACCAGCCCCAAGGGTCCTGTATCGAACCTGGACTGGCGATTCGTTTCTTATATGATATTATACATGTTTCCATGACATTCCCCCAAATCATCCCACCCTCTCCCTCAAATCATCTTAAGTCAGAGTCATAAGCACTCTAAATGTTATATCCTTTGTGATAAGTAAAATTCTTGAAATCTACTCAGGGTAATCCATCAGTATACCTGCCTTCTAAGAAATTTCATGTGATAACTGATTAGCATAGTTAGAGGAGCATATTTAAACTCAGATGTTCACAGGGAAAAAGGCAAATAAAGAATAAAGTGAAAACCAAGTTGGAAGCTGATGTTTTATATTTCACACACCGCCTTACCAGCTTCAGCAGCTGAGATGAGATACTCTGTTGCCTCTAACCGTTCAGCTCTGCCTTCTGTCTTATATGACTTGATGGCATTGTAACTGGAAGAATAAAACAGAAACACTTGGATAAATATTTGAATGGGGGTTACAAAGCAGGAAATGCTATTTTCAACTGTGGGTAATGTAACCATATCTCAAAAGTAGAAGTCAATGCATAATCCAACTACAAAATAAGACCTTTCTAAAATAATGGGTTTACTGGAAGACTACACCATCTCTCCCCCCAAATATGGAAGGCTGGCAACACATATGTAAAATATTTTCATCACACACTCAACTTTAATCATAAGAAAAGATAACAAAGATGATATCATGAGAGATTTAGAAATTACTACTGATCAGAGAAGGCTCTGTGGAGGAGGCAGCACTGAGCCAGGTATGGAGAAACCAGTATGGGGAAACAGGAGCATGAGTAAAGTGATGGGAAGTGGATAGGAAGACCTGGTTAGTTGAGCCACTCTTGAATGAAACACTGACATTTCTGCTTTGCTTGGCAGAAAACAGCCACAAAATACTTCTGAGTTAAGGGAGTTATCAATCTTTTTTCTCTAACTCCAATTTCCATCTTCTTCCAGGAAGACGACTTAAAGTAAATAAATCTTTCCAAACTTGACCAATCCATTTCATCAAAAAACAAGTATATTGTTTTATTATAAGACGATTTCAACACATTAAACCTTACATGGCTTGCCCTTACAAACTCTGTAAAGAATCCACACAACTCGAAAGTTATTAACACAATAAACTGAAAATAGGAAAAATATTTAAAAAATATTAAGGCTGGTTTTTATTTTGCTTTCACTTACAAAACATTTTAAGGTTGGTTTGGATACTGCCATAAGATTATAAGAGATCAAGTAAACTACAGGACACAAAAGAGGAAAAGGCAAATATACCATGAGAAACAGTGGAAACAGTGGCTAACTTTATTTTGGGGGGCTCCAAAATCACTGCAGATGGTGACTGCAGCCATGAGATAAAAATATGCTTGCTCCTTGTAAGAAAAGTTATAACCAACCTAGACAGCATATTAAAAAGCAGAGACATTACTTTGCCAACAAAGGTCCATCTAGTCAAGGCTATGGTTTTTCTAGTAGTCATGTATCGATGTGAGAGTTGGACTATAAAGAAAGCTGAGCACTGAAGAATTGATGCTTTAGAACTGTGGTGCTGGAGAAGACTCTTAAGAGTCCCTTGGACTGCAAGGAGATCCAACCAGTTCATCCTAAAGGAAATCAGTCCTGAATGTTCATTGGAAGGACTGATGTTGAAGCTGAAACTCTAATGCTTTGGCCACTTGATGTGAAGAGCTGACTCATTTGAAAAGACCCTGATGCTGGGAAAGATTGAAGGCGAGAGAAGGGGATGACAGAGGATGAGATGGTTGGATGGCATCACTGACTAAATGGATATGAGTTTGAGTAAACTCCAGGAGTTGGTGATGGACAGGGAGGCCTGGCGTGCTACAGTTCATGGGGTCACAAAGAGTCGGACACAACTGAACGACTGAACTGAATTGAACTGATGTTTCCCTAAAATGCCATGTATTAAACAAAAGCCTCCCCATTCATGGATTCAGTTTCGAACATCAGAGGCAAGCTCAGGGCAGCACACACTCCTCCACCGCAGGGTGATAATGCTTTGTTTCCTCATCCTTGAACACTCAGTAACTTGAAAGTGGCTGCCACAGGCGCTGCCTGTGGCTTCTTCAGTAAGCATCCACGGGCCCGGAATAACAAACGGTGATGCCAGTAAAGGAGTGAGGAAATGAATGAGCTTTGAAGATGAAGGAGCAGGTCAAATAGGAGATAAGAAGAAACATGCCTCAAGACTCTTTCAGCCATGCACTGGTTTTGACTTTCTTTTCCCAAACGGCTGTCCTGTGATACATGTTCTGATGAGGGCTCCAAGATCTGTCCACTTCTGCTCTGTCAACTTCAGTATGAATCACATGTATTTTGGGAAGCCACCTTCCTGATTCATCTCGCGGAAATGGATTCTGGAAGAGTATCCATCTCTTCCTTTTACCTTCTTCCTATTAAGAACTTTTTCCCAAACCAAATGCCTCTGATAAATGATAAAAGCTTACAGAAAATGAGACTAATAAGGCATTCTATGCTTCCTAACTCTTGAAGTCAGAGAAACTGCTTAAATGACTCATTTTGCTTTACCAACTGATTTTTAAAAAAATCATTAAAAACAAAAATTCCTTTTTATTTACAACTGTAAAATCTCCCAGAGCTACTCACAAAAAAAAGTAGAGTCCCCAGGATAAACCTGCACCCCACACATTTGGGGTTACTCCTTGGTAAAGTCCCCGTAGTCCATCAAGTTTCCAAATGGTGGTCAAGCAATGCAAAATTCCTTTATATTTTGGTCTCAATTCCAATCCGTCACTCACTGCAGTAAAGGATACACAGAGTTAGGTGGAAGCAAAGTTCTAGCTCTGAATTATAAACATATGTCACACAGTCATAGAAAGGAGGTAAATTCAAAAGAAAACAATTTTTTGTTGATAAAATTATTTTCCAAGATTTGACATTTTAAAATTAATACATTCATATATTTATCCAAGTTTTAAGTGTTTAGTATGCTCTCAATAAAAACCTGGATAAAAATATGAGCAGTGATAAGGAAAGAAAATATAGAGAATGGAATAAATGTTTCTGGAAATTCTCTTGCCACCATCCCCACCAACACACACACAACATCAGAAGAGAAAGTAGAAAATTTCATCCATTCTTTTCTCTCAAAAGTTCTAAATTAATAAAACATGATAGTGTAAAACAAAAACTAAGTGATACAATATACATTCTATGTTTTTTAAGTAAGAATTCCATAAGAATGTTTTGGAAGTTGAAAAGATAACACTTATTTTAAGTAACTTCTGTTTTATGAAAGATCCCACAAACCAAGAAGAAATTGAAAAGAATAATACAGACGTAAAATACAAAAAAGGATTCACAAATAAGAAAACAACAAACAGTCCCTAAAAATTTTATGGGCAAATTACATAAACTGCTGATTCACAGAAAATTACACACGGTCAAATGGAATAGAGTGGAGAGGCCAGAAATAAACCCACCCACTTATGGCCAATTAATCTGTGACAAAGGAGGCAAGAATGTACAATGGAGAAAAGACAGTCCCTTCATAAGTGTGCTGGGAAAACTGGATAGCTACGTGCAAAAGAATGGAATTAGGACATTCCCTAACATCATGTACAAACTAAACTGAAAATGGATTAAAGACCTAAATTTAAGAATGGATACCATAAAACTCTTAAGAGGGAAACATAGGCAGAACACTCTTTGACATAAATTGCAGCAAAATCTTTTTTGATCCACCTCCTACAGTAATAAAAATAAAAACAAAAATAAAGAGGACCTAATTATACTTGAAAGCTTTTGGATCTGGCAATCTCCTTCCTTGGCATATATCTGGAGAAAACTCTCATTCAAAAAGATAAATGCACCTCAATGTTCACTGCAGCACTATTTACAATAGCCAAGACACAGAAACAACTTAAATGTCCAATGACAGATGAAAGGATAAAGATAATGATATATATATATACATGCAAAGAGTCAGACACGACTGTGCAACCGAGCACACACACACATACACAGATATACATACACACAATGAAATAATACAAAAGAACGAAATGATGCCATTTACAGCAATATGGATGGACCTATCGTACTAACTGAAGTCAAAGACAAATATCATATGATATTGCTCACAAGTGGAATCTAGAAAAATGATATCAACCAACTTATTTACAAAACAGAAATAGACTCACAGACTTAGAAAACAAACTTGTGGTTACCAAAGGGGAAAGGCGAGGGTAAGGGGTAAATTAGAAGGCCAGGATTAACATACACATACTACTATACATAAAATAAATAATCAACAAGGACCTAAGGGTGGAGCACAGGGAACTCTACTCAATACTCTTTAATAACCTATATAGAAAAAGAATAGATACATGCATACATATATAACTGAATTACTTTACTGTACACCTGAAACTAACACAATGTTGTAAATGAACTATATTCAATATAAAATAAAAAATTTAAAAAAGAATGTCATACATACAACATGAGAAATTAAGCAAATATTTTATAAATGGAGTATAACCTCTAAAAACTGTGAATTACTATCTTGTACACCTGTAATATATAATATTGTATTGGATAAAAAAGCACTGAAAGAGTTTTCAGCTTCACCAATAAAATACAAATTAGACAAGGTAGCTTTTTCTCTTTTTTTACCTTCAGAATTAAAAGAGCTTTATGATTTGTTATAGGGAAATTTTCATGACCTTTTTGAGAGAAGTTTAAGTCTATCTAATAAGACGCTTACTCCTTGGAAGGAAAGTTATGACCAACCTAGACAGCATATTAAAAAGCAAAGATATTACTTTGTCAATAAAGGTCCATCTAGTCAAGGCTATGGTTTTTCTAGTAGTCATGTATGGATGTGAGAGTTGGACTATAAAGAAAGCTGAGCGCAGAAGAACTGATGCTTTTGAACTGAGGTGTTGGAGAAGACTCTTGAGAGTCCCTGGACTGCAAGGAGATCCAACCAGTCCATTCTAAAGGAGATCAGTCCTGGGTGTTCATTGGAAGGACTGGTGCTGAAGCTGAAACTCCAATACTTTGGTCCCCTGATGCAAAGAGCTGACTCATTTGAAAAGACCCTGATGCAGGAAAGATTGAGGGCAGGAGGAGAAGGGGACCACAGAGGATGAGATGGTTGGATGGCATCACCGACTCAATGGACATGGGTTTGGGTAAACTGCCGGAGCTGGTGATGGACAGGGAGGCCTGGCATGCTGTGGTTCATGGGGTCGCAAAGAGTCAGACGCTACTGAGCGACTAAATTGAACTCAATAAAAATTCAAATGCAATTATTCTTTGACTTAGAAGTTCCATTAAAAATATATCTTACTTAAATATGGCCCCAAATTTACAAAGATACACATACAACGAGGTTCACTGAAGCTTCTGTGATGGCAAAAGTGATAGTAATTTCAATATCCAAAAACAGGGAAATGTTTAGATAAATTATGATATATTTATACTGTGGACTACTCTAAATATTCAGAAAGATTGACAGCTATAAAAGGAATAGACTGAAGCATGAATATGATTAATAGTAGCTATCTGCAGAGAATGAGACTGGCTGTGAGTAGTTACAGGAGAAGAATGGTAACGACAATTCAACAATACAAATTTGATGATGTAAACAATGATGACGCAACTTATGTAATAAAATAAAACAAAGCAGGCCTAGGGAAAACTTTTTAACCTTTACTTCTGTTATCCTTCACCCAAGAACATTTTCAGATGCTTCACATCTCCATTAGAAGTACTTTAAAAAACCTTCTTCATGTAATAAATATTAAACTAGCATACAATTGGGCTTCCCTGCTAGCTCAGTTGGTAAAGAATCTGCCTGCAATGCAGGAGACCCTGGTTCGATTCCTGGGTTGGGAAGAACTACTGGAGAAGAGATAGGCTACCCACTCCAGTATTCTTGGGCTTCCCTTGTGGCTCAGCTGGTAAGGAATCCCCCTGTAATGCGGGAGACCTGGGTTCAATCCCTGGGTTGGGAAAAGTCCCCTGGAGAAGGGAAAGCTTCCCTGGTGGCTCAGATGGTAAAGCATCTGCCTGCAATGCTGGCAACCTACGTTCGATACTGGGTTGGGAAGATCCCCTGGAGAAGGAAATGGCAACCCACTCCAGTAACCTTGCCTGGAGAATTCCATGAACAGAGGGGCCAGATGGGCTATAGTCCACGGGGTTGCAAACAGTTGGATACGACTGAGCAACTCACTTTCACTTTCAGCATACAGTCATTCAAAATGGTGTTTTAAAAAGCAAAACATGTATGCTGCAGAACATTTACAAAATACAGGAAGGCACGTGCTTAGTCACTAGTCGTGGTCAACTCTTCACGACCTCACAGACTGTAGCCTGCCATGCTCCTCTGTCCACGGAATTCTCCAGGCAAGAATACTGGAGTGGGTTGCCATTTCCTTCTCCAATAGGAAGGCATAAAGAAAATAAAAACCACGCACAATGCCACCACTCCAAGATGACTGCCCTTACTGTACTATACTTCCCTTTCTTTTTTGTCTGTGGATATAAATGCCAGTTCTCTACCTCTAGACCAGACCCTTTTGTTGATCTTCAGATCTACATAAATAATGCAACTAACAAACACTGTAGCTTGAACAAATCCAAAACTGAACTAGTTTTCTCCATCCCTTTTGAAGATGCTCTTATTTGCTACTCTGTGTTGGTCAATAAACAGGGATTCTCTGGTAGCTCAAACGGTAAAGAATCTCCCTGCAATGCAGGAGACCCTGGTTTGATCCCTGACTCAGAAAGATCCCTTGGAGAAGAGAATGATGTTCTCCATTGCAGTATTCTTGCCTGGAGAATCCACGGACAGAGGCGCTTGGTAGGCTACAGTCCATGGGGTCTCAAGAGTTGGACCAGGTTTGGCAACTAACACATCATCCATACAGATGCTCAAGACAGAAACCTTGACACTCCCCCTTTCACAACCTCTTACCAATTAAGACATCCTGTTGATTCTACATCCCAAGTCTTTTCCTGGACCCATCCCTGTCTCTCAGTTCACACTGCCGTTGCCCACTTAGAACACCATCACTAGCAACAGAAATTAAATTAGCTTTCTTATCTCCAGTTTTGCTGCCTTTCCCCACTAGTTGCACTGCAGGTTGAGAAATCTTTCCAGAAATGCGCATTTCAATAAGTCACTTATTTATTATACTTAAAACTATCCTACACCCCAAACAACAAAGAACATTATTCCTTAACACATTACATAAGACCCTCCATTACCCTTCTGCCACAAGCCCCAGTCTCCTCTTCATTTTCTCTCTCTGTTCAACAAAGCTGCCTTAAGGAACTTACTGCATAGTATTTGGCTCACTGAAGCCTACACTTCAAAATATTTGATGAAAATTGCTAGAATGTTCAACAGTTTTCAGTTCGTACACAGCCTCTGACCTTAACACTTCGGCACAGGCTATTGGTGGTCTGCCACAAAAATTCTCTTCCTACCTATTCCTTCACACAGGTAACTTTGATTCCTCTTTCAGGTCTCAGTTTAACAATCGTTTCTTTGGGGATCCCTTCATACCCTCTGGATGCGGTTTCCCATGGCATACCATACATTCCATACCATAATAAAATACTCTTCGTTGCAATAATTACTGGGGTTGTTTTGTTCAATTATCCTGGCTTCTCATTGCTCTGTGAGAGCAGAGACTACTTTTTCATTGCAATATGTACACTCCAATCATAGTGCTTTGTACATTGCAGGCTCTCAAAATATATGTGCTCAATTGATAGAGCCTGAATAGTTTCCATTTCCTTTCCAGAACCAGAGTCCACTCTTCTCTACCATGTTCTGCCCTAGAAGTCTGATGTTGCCTCTAGCTTCTAGTTGAGTTGGGCTGGTGGTGAGCCCAGGCAGATGGAAGGGATAGAAGAGAGCAGACGCAGATATTAATATTTATTATTGCAGAAGTTGCCTCGGGTAGGCTGCATTCCTCTACTGAAGGTCACAGTTCCTCTCAAGGTGGCCCTCTCTCAATGACTCTCCCTGTTCTGGGGCCCTTCAGGTGACAACAGCCCAAACTGTTTCTAGTCCCCCAATACTGCATTATTCCTTGTGGTTCTCCTATAATATGTACTGTTTTTGTTCAGTCCCTAAGTCATTCTGACTCTTTGCAACCCCATGGTTGCAAGGTTTCCCTGTCCTCCACTATTTCCTGGAGTTTGCTCAAATTTATGTCCATTGAGTTGGTGATACAATCCAATCATCTCATCCTCTGCCACCCTCTTCTCCTTTTGCCTTCAATCTTTCCCAGCATCAGGGTCTTTTCCAATGAATCAGCTCTTCCCATCAGGTGGCCAAAGTATTGGAACTTCAGCATCAGTCCTCCCAATCAATATTCAGGGTTGATTCCTTTAGGATTGACTTGTTTGATCTCCTTGCAGTCCAAGGGACTCTCAAGAGTCTTCTCCAGCACCACAATTTGAAGGCATCAATTCTTTGATGCTGTCTTCTTTATGGTCCAACTTTCACATTTGTATATGTCTACTGGAAAAACCATAGGTTTGACTATACAGACCTTTGTCAGCAAGTGATGTCTCTGCTTTTTAATGCACTGTCTAGGTTTGTCATAGTTTTCCTTCCAAGCAGCAAGCATCTTTTAATTTCATGGTTGCAGTCACCATCCACAGTGATTTTGGAGCCCAAGTTTGCCATGAAATGATGGGACCAGATGCCATGATCTTAGTTTTTTGAATGTTGAGTGTTAAGCCAGCCTTTTCACTTTCCTCTTTCACCTTCGTCAAGAGGCTCTGTCATTCCTTTTTGCTTTCTGCCATTAGGTGGTGGTATCTGCATATCTGAGGTTATTGATATTTCTCCCTGCAATCTTGATTCCAGCTTGTGATTCATCCAGTCTGGCATTTTGCATGATGTTCTCTCCATATAAGTTAAATAAACAGGGTGAGAACACACAGCCTTGTCCTACTAACCTGCTTACATCTTTGTAAACAGTCCTTTTGCAGCACTCAATATGCCAGCAAATGTGGAAACTCAGCAGTAGCCACAGGACTGGAAAAACTCAGTTTTAATTCCAATCTAAAGAAGGGCAATGTTGAAGAATTTTCAAACTACCGGGCAATTGCACTCATTTCCCATGTTAGTATATGCTCAAAATCCTTCAAGCTAGGCTTTAGCAGTATGTGTAGCAAGAACTTCCAGATGTACAAGCTGGATTTAGAAAAGGCAGAGGAATCAAAGATCAAACTGCCAACATTCACTGGATCATAAAGAAAGCAAAGGAATTTCAGAAAAATATCAACTTCTGCTTCACTGACTATGCTAAAGCCTTTGACTGTGTGGACCACAACAAACTGGAAAATTTATTGAGAGATAGGAATACCAGATCACCTTACCTGTCTCCCGAGAAACCTATATTTGGGTCAAGAAGCAACAATTAGAACCTTACATAGAACAACTGACTGGTTCAAAACTGGGAAACGAGTACAACAAGGCTGTATATTGTCACCCTGTTTATTTAAGTTATATGCAGAGTACATCATGTGTAATGATGGGATGGATGAAGCACAAGCTGGGATCAAGATTGCTGGGAGAAATATCAACAACCTTAGAGATAAGATGATACCACTCTAATGGCAGAAAACGAAGAGGAACTAAAGAGCCTCTTGATGAAGGTGAAAGAGGAGAGTGAAAGGCTGGCTTAAAACTCAACATTCAAAAAAGTAAGCTTATGGCATCCGGTCCCATCACTTCAAGGCAAATAGAAGAGGAACACGTAGAAGCAGTGACAAGATTTTCTTTTCTAGGGCTCCAAAGTCACTGTGGATGGTGACTATAGCCATGAAATTGGAAGATGCTTGCTTCTTGGAAGGAAAGCTATGACAAACCTAGACAGCGTATTAAAAAGCAGAGACATCACTTGTCCAATGAAGGTCAATATAATCAAATCTATGGTTTTCCCAGCAGTCATGTATGGATGTGAGAGTTGGACCATAAAGAAGGCTGAACACTGAAGAATTGATGCATTTGAATTGTGGTGTTGGAGAAGACTCTTGAGAGTCCCTTGGACTGCAAGGAGATCAACCAGTCAATCCTAAAGGAAATCAACTTTGAATATTCATTGGAAGGACTCCAACACTTTGGCCACCTGATGCGAATAGCAGGTTCATTGGAAAAGACACTGATGCTGGGAAAGATTGAAAGCAAAAGGAGAAGAGGGTTGCAAAAGATGGGATAGTTATAGGATTACTGAACTCAATGGACATGAACGTGAGCAAACTTCATGTGAAGGAAGGAAATAAGGAAGGACAGGGAAGCCTGGAGTGCTGCAGTCCATGGGGTCGCAAAGAGTCAGATACGACTTAGCCACTGAACAACAACAATGCTCCAAGAGCTAGCCTATTTTGAATGTGTCTTCTGTTTCCTACAGGTAAATGGAATGAAAGAGAATGCCAAAGTTATAATACCAATTATGTTTTTAAAATATGTATGTTTTTAAAATCAATATATGGTAAAATAGGATTTCCAAAAGATACCCCCCTTCCCTACCAAAAAAGATTTCTAAAGCCTTTCAAAACTAAGATCTGAACAATGATATGATGGTGCTGCCTCTCACAGATATCCCATCATTCGTACAAACAGTCCTCTGGTTGGCATGTGAATTGTTTTTTTCTCTTTGCTATTATCGAAAGATCTCTAAAGAAAATTCTTGTCAACAATTTGCACAAATCCTTATATACTTAGAAGGGGAATTAGAAGGGGTTAAAGATGGCACCCCACTCCAGCACTCTTGCCTGGAAAATCCCATGGACGGAAGAGCCTGGTGGGCTGCAGTCCATGGGGTCGCTAAGAGTCGGACACGACTGAGCGACTTCCCTTTCGCTTTTCACTTTCATGCATTGGAGAAGGAAATGGCAACACATTCCAGTGTTCTTGCCTGGAGAATCCCAGGGACGGGGGAGCCTCATGGGCTGCTGTCTATAGGGTCGCACAGAGTCGGACACGACTGAAGCGATTTAGCAGCAGCAGCAAAGGGTATAAATTTAAGGTTACAAATTTCACACTGAAACTGTCCCCCCAGAAAGTTTATACAAATTACAGTGCACTAGTCATATCCAGGCATGCCTAGTTCAGTGTGCCCTCACCACCACTTTTGTGCATACTGCACCCTGGCAAAGAGACACTATATACCAATGCCAGGCAAAGGGGGAAAGCCAGCTTCTTTCATCATTAACCTTGACAACGTTACACCATGAAGTGAGATTCAAGTACGCTAGGCTTCGTTAAATGACCCGGGTTTTGATATTTAACTTCCCTCATTAGCTACCTGGTGTTTTCTTCCTGAGCTTTAGCATCCTCTTTTATAAAAGTGGGGATAAACATTCCCTACCTCTAAGGTTGTTGTGAGTTTTATGAAAGATAAGTTTAAAGGGATGGAGCTGAGTAACTGGTTCTCAAGAAATGTTTTGCCGTGTACTTTAGAATCTTTCTGGTGGTTCCCTTGGATTTCATGGCTCTCATTTTCCTGTATTAAATGCCTTCTAAGTAAGTTTTCCTTTCAACAAGCTCACAACACAATTTTTCTTTTGAGGTTAAAAAAAAAACAAAACAAAAAGAAATCACACAAAATCACTGATTCATATATGAACCAATGATTCCTTTGTTTTGAGAAGTCATTTAATCCTAGAAATAGAGTATGAAATATCTCAGTAATAGGCAACATCATTCTGTACCCTATACTTCATTAATACTATAACCTTATCTACTTTATTATATATTTAGGATCAAATCTTTAATTTTGAAAAAATATTCATTTGTTCACAGATAATTTTTTGTAAAAAGAAATTTAAGAAAACAATGTATTGATTCCTTATCATTGCCAGGCAAAGAAGGAATATAAGTCTAAGTATGACACAGACTCTGACCTGAGGAGGATATAATTCTCAAGGCAAAATGGACAAACAATCTTATGACAAAGTCATAAGCACTGTGGTATACCTCTGAAGAGCTATAGGAATAAGGAAGAAACATGATCACCACTATATAGAGGAGCCCCTGGAGAGAGGCAGGAGGGTGACAGGGAAAACGAGAGAGCAGATAAAGGAGAGAGTCCTGAAGAGGATTAGAAACTTCTTTGGGAAAAGGAGAGAAAATTTCTCTCCAGACAAGTGTATAGCTCGTACAAATACATGAAGCATCACAGCACCTGGCGCTGCTGGGGAGAATCCTGGGGACATGGTACCGCTGAAGCGCACAGCTCTTAGAGGGAAAGGATGGTAGGGAATGAGCTTATGAAGAAGGACAAGGGCCTCTTTAAGGAGGGAACTGCATCCTTCCTCAACTCCTGCTACTGCTACTGTTACTGCTACTGCTAAGTCGCTTTAGTCGTGTCCGACTCTGTGTGACCCCACAGACAGCAGCCCACCAGGCTCCCCCGTCCCTGGGATTTTCCAGGCAAGAGTACTGGAGTGGGGTGCCATTGCCTTCTTCGATCCTTCCTCTAGTTCATATATTGAAGTCCTAACCCCCAATGTGAGTGTACTTAGGATAGGGCCGATAAGGAGGTTCAGTTCAGTTCAGTTCAGTCACTCAGTCATGTCCGACTCTTTGCGACCTCATGAATCGCAGCACACCAGACATCCCTGTCCGTCACCAACTCCCGGAGCTCACTTAGATTCACATCCATCGAGTCAGTGATGCCATCCAGCCATCTCATCCTCTGTCGTCCCCTTCTCCTCCTGCCCCCAATCCCTCCCAGCATCAGCATCTTTTCCAATGAGTCAACTCTTTGCATGAGGTGGCCAAAGTACTGGAGTTTCAGCTTTAGCATCATTCCTTCCAAAGAAATCCCAGGGCCGATCTCCTTCAGAATGGACTGGTTGGATCTCCTTGCAGTCCAACGGACTCTCAAGAGTCTTCTCCAACACCACAGTTCAAAAGCATCAATTCTTTGGTGCTCAGGCTTTTTCACAGTCCAACTCTCACATCCATACATGACTACTGGAAAAACCATAGCCTTGACTAGACGGACCTTCAAGATTAAATGGGATTTAAGGGCGGGGCCCTAATTCAGTAGCACTGGTGTCCTTATAAAGAGGAGACACAGCAGGATTGCATAAGCACTGAGAAAAGGCCCTGTGAGGACACAGTCAGAAGGCAGTCATTTGCAACCAAGGAGAAGGGCCCCACCTGGAAACCACCCCTGCTGGTCCCTTGATCTTGAACTTCAAGCCCCCAGAACTAGGAGAAAATCAATTTCTGTGGTTTAAGCCACCCTGCCTGTGGTATTTTGTTATGGTAGCCCTACCTAGCAGACTAAGAGAAGATAATTCCAAACATTCCTGAAAATCACAAAAGAACGTTTGCCTATGATCAAAGTCCCATATTCCTCAAACTTGGGTTCAGATGTGCCTAAGATAATCAAATATGTGTTTAGAAAGGAGACCGTGGCACCCTGGGGGGAATGCATTTGAAGGTGGAAAACCTGGAGGCAAGAAAACAAGAGACAACTGCACAGTTACTGAGATGAAGAGGGTCTGAATTTGGGCCTCTCTAAAGTTGAATTACAATTGCTATATAAATCAAATACAGTGATTATTTTTGGCCTAAATGGCCTCATGATTGTCTCAAAAACACTTGCCACTGAGAATTTTGTAGTTACATCTAGATACTCCCTGCGTAACTGTTACAATGGCCTATGACAGTACTAACAGATGCCGACAGACACAATCGTGTGCATGTGCGCTCAGGCACAGGTGACTCTTTGCGACCCCATGGACTGTAGTCCACCAGGCTCCTCTGTCCACGGAATTTTCCAGGCAAGAAATACTGGAGTGGGTTTCCATGTCCTATTCTAGGGGATCTTTCTGACCCAAGAATCAAACCCAGGTCTCCTGCATTGCAGGGGGATTCTTTACCGTGTCACAAGGGAAGCCCAATAGACATAACTGGAAGATAGAAAAGTTTGCTGAGCAAGAGGGAGCCCAGACAGGGGACACTAATTTTAACTACCCTATTACAACCTGTTTCATTTGTTGCATGTTAGTTTTATCCCTCCTTTCCTCTGTCACACTGAAGAGCTGGTCCCTCTTAATAAATAAAACCAATCCCCTCTACTTGTACTCTGTCTCAGCATTCTGAAAGCTGCAGATGGGTCCAGAAACTGATTTAGCAGATTATTAAAAAAAATAAAATAAAAACCGAACAAAACAAAAACCACCACCACCAACAGACTGGAGTAGAAGACAATATAAATGACATCACAAGCAGTAGGTATCGCTTTATGAAACTTGTTTCAGTAATATGTGTGTGCTTGCATCAGGTAGCAAAGATAAAAATTTATTTCCTAGAGACTCACAGACTTAGAAAATAAACTTATGGTTGCCGGGGGGGAAGGGATAGTTAGGGACTTTGGGAAGGTCACGTACACATTGCTATATTTCAAATGGATCACCAATAAGTACAGCACATGGAACTCTTCAATGTTATGTGCCAGCCCAGATGGGAGGGGCATCTAGAGGAGAATGGATACATGTGTAAGAATGGCTGATCCCTTCACTGTTCACCCGAACTACCACACATTGTTAACCAGCTATACCCCAAAACAAAATAAAAAGTTTCGGGAAAAAAAAAGAAAAAAAATTTCCTACTGAGAGTTGTGGCCAGAAAAGTTTGAGAGAGACTGCTCTAGATTCTCTTTGCTTAGAACCCCTTCGAAATCTCACTAATTATCTCCTTGCCTCCATCTCTAATCTCTTCATTTTTAGTTTTTTCCCAACAAAATAAAAACTCAAATATCTCATCTCCTGAGTGTCTCCTTTCAGATCCCAGTGCCTCCCTGTCAGTCAAGCTTCTGGAAGAGAAAACTACAATCTCAGCTTGGACTTTCTCACCTCCATTGCTTCTCAATCTAGTGGAGGCTGGTTTGGCCTCCACCTGCTACTACAGTTTAAAGACCTCCATGTGTACTTTGGGATTCCTCTCTTTTTATCCCTTGACCAGCATCTGACATAGTTTACCTCCTAAAACATATTTCTTTGGGCTAGTTCCACTCTCTAGTTCTACTTCTCTGGCCGTTAAATTTTCTTGCAGTTTCCTTCTCTTCTACCCATCCTTTAAAAGCTGGTTTTTAGGCACCCTTTCCACTCAACAAGGGTAGTCGCTCAATCACTAAGTAGTTTCAATTTCTACCTTCATGCTTTGGTTTCTACAACTCCAGTTCAACTGCTTTTGAACTGTGGTGCTGAAGAATACTGTTTAGAGTCCCTTAGAGAGCAAGGAGATCAAACCAGTTAATCCTAAAGGAAATCAGTCCTGAATATTCATTGGAAGGACTGATGCTAAAGCTGAAGTTCCAATACTTTGGCCACCTGATAAGAGCTGACTCATTGGAAAAGACCCTGATGCTGGGAAAGATTGAGGGTGGGAGGAGAAGTGGGTGACAGAGGATGAGATGGTTGGATGGCATCACCGACTTGATGGACATGAGTTTGAGCAAACTGTGGGAGATAGAGAAGGGCAGGGAAACCTGGCGTGCTGCAATCCATGGCGTTGAAAAGAGTCGGACATGACTTAGCAACTGAACAACAGTCCTGATCTCATTCCTAACATCCAGGCCTGGTTTCCATTTTTACATGGCATAAAAGATGTGTCAATCTGGAAGCTTAACTTTCTGGAATCATTTCATTTCAACCTCTAGCATTTTACCCTTTAGATATACCAAACTACCCATTTGGGGTTTCAGTCTAACAGCAAAAGCTATGGAATCAGACTTCTTGAGTTTGAATCCCTATTTCAACACTTTGTAACCCCAAGTAAGTTACTAGATTACTCTGTGCCTGAGTTTTCTCATGCACATAATGGAGAAAATAACAGAAACTAAATCTCATAAAAGAGAGAATTAAGTGAGTTAATACATATAAAACAAGTCTTAAAAGCATGCCTGGCACATAGCAAGCAGTCAGTAAGTTATTATTTATGCTATCAGGTCCTGCAATACCATATACATACAAAACTTGACTGTATGCTATTCTCGTTAAGGGCGCTCTACATTTAGGTTCCTTAGATTAACCTATACATTATTAGGATTTCAGGTTATTTTAGAAAATTACTATTTTTACTTCACATTCTTTGTTGAGATGCCCACTCACCATTCTTGATGGCTTAAAATGATATCTTGAAGTAATAAAGGGCCTCAATAATCACCTCAAGTGACCTTTCCACCCAACACAAGAATGTTTTCTAGCCATTGTCATCCAACTGCTGAACCACTAGTATTCATTGCCAGTTTCACTTCTGAGCACCACCCACTTTGCCAGGCCAAAACCTGCTTCCCTGTAATTTCCACCCAACCTCTGCCTTTCAGATTACCTGCAATAAGGCAGCTCCCTTTCTCACATGGCAGTTCTCTAAATACCTTAAGTCCCTCACGTGTCCTAAGGTAAACTAGTTCCTTTAGTTATTTCTCACACGAAATGATTTCTACTCCTTTGACTATTGTGGACACCTCTGAATTCCAATTTGCACCTGAACTCGTTGAAATATTGCAGGTTTGGTTTAATGGTCAAGACTAACATCCCCATCACTAGGTACTGTAATTTTATTAAAAGGGCTTAATTTAATGAAAGCATTAAAAATCCTAGCATTAATGCTGGTGGCCGGTCAAGTATATATTTTGATCTCAGTTGTTCATCTTCCTTCCTTTTCTACTACCATTTCACAGCCACACTTGTGCTGTGCACAGCCACACTGGGGGTTTGTTACATAGTCCTGCTTTAACTCCTAGATCTTTAATTTTGTCCTCCTATCTTGATTACCTTAACTGTCACTTCAGTCCTACTGGTCTCCTAATATGCTCTCCATTTAATTAATATTACCAATATTCTCAAGAATATTGGTACCAAGAATCCCCTTTTCTCAGGCATAGTCTGCACCACAGCACTGTCTTAAACTCACCAGGCCAAGCACTCTAAAATGGTCATCTCAACCATCACCTCTTTTGCTGTTACATAAAATTGAGAAATACCAAATCATATAGGTCTGCACCTGCAACCAAATCCAGAATTCTTGCCTTCATGCTCAAGTCACAGTATACCAGGAATTCCTGGGGTAAGGCTTAAGGGCCAGAGGGTTTTGAGTTAGACCTAACTCAGATCTAGATGTAAATCTCAGATACCTTACAACTTGGGCACGTTAGTCAACTCCAATTATCCTCATCCGTGTATCGGGAATAATAAATTCACAGTGTTGTTCAGAGTAGTAAATGATCTACCACAAGAAAAGTTCTTAGTTCATTGCTCTTATTCCAAGTAAACACTCAATGAATGTTCCTTATTGTCGTAATTCTTATTTGTGCATGTGTGGTAAACTCCATGGAAATTACATGTCTTTGTGGGTTCTCTTCTAGGGAGAACCCTCTATAATTTTCACTAATTTTCAATGGCTTCTCTCCTCTCCAGCTGTCAAAATTTTAGTCCTTCTCTGGTGAACCTCAAGGCTAATCAGACTTTTACAGATACAGATATATGTGGCCATCATCGATCTATAACTTTCTTAACAGTCTATGACTGCTCCTGTTTTGGTATTTGGATTTATTCCATTTTGACCTAAATTTTATGTTGTCTACAGTTACTTTTTATTTGACTGAGTCTCAAGACTAAAATTCGGAGAAGGCAAGGAAAACCCACTCCAGTACTCTTGCCTGGAAAATCCCATGAATGGAGGAGCCTGGTAGGCTGCAGTCCATGGGGTCGCCAAGAGTCGGACACGACTGAGCGACTTCCCTTTCACTTTTCACTTTCATGCACTGGAGAAGGAAATAGCAACCCACTCCAGTGTTCTTGCCTGGAGAATCCCAAGGACGGAGGAGCCTGGTGAGTTGCCATCTATGGGGTCCCACAGAGTCAAACAGGACTGAAAGGACTTAGCAGCAGCAGACTAAAATTACAATGTAAGTTTCCTGAGGGCAAGAACTTTATTTAGGTGCTTCTATATCCTATACAAAGGTTAAAAGGCTAAGATACAAATGAACAGAAGAGAATCTCCTAACTCTTTGAGATAAACCACTTCTGCAGATCTAATTCTCAAGGTAGACCTTAACCTGTAGTAGTTAAATAGAGCAGGACTGTCTAGTCCTTCCCTTCCTCCAACTCCATCCTCCACCAGCCTTCTGTCTGTAGAAAAACTTTAGTCAAATAAGTTTAATCGAAAAAGTGAGAAAATACAGAAGCAAAGGAAAACAGGACCAAATACTAATAGTTTATCATTAAGCAAAGTCAAGGACCTTTCATTCCTCTTCAAGGGCTATAGATAATATGCTGAGCCATATCCTTTAAGCAGTTTTATAGATACTGAAACGCCCATCTGGTGGCAGAAGATAATGACATGATGACCGAAACTGTAGCCATGACATTAGCTGCCACAACTGGCCTCAAAGAAATGAGAACAAATGGACCCTCGAACTGAAGACTAGCTGTACTTAAAACAATCAAGATTATGCTGCATGACCAATTTCATCATGATTGTGCGGCTGCCTGTGTTTTCACATGTAACCCGCTTCCTCCGCCTATAAACGTCCTTTCCCACTGATTGTCAATTGCAGGGAGAGAATTCAGCCTTGGGATATGAGTCTGCCCCTGCCCCCAGTTCCAACCTCCAAAATAAAGCAGTTTCCTTTTTATCAACTTTGCCTCTTTACTTGCTTTTGAGCCGAGAGCAGCTGGACCCGACTCTCAGTTAAAGAACTGAAATGCCAGAAAGTAGTTTCCAAATAAAGTTATGAAAGACATTTTTTGAAGCTATCTTTTTCAGAATTTTATGTTGAGTTTAACTTTTAAAGTATTTTCTTAATTTCCATGCAGTTAATTCACTTAGTGCACTTAATTCAATAAAGCTAAATAAAAACCTGTACTGTTTGGATTCTAGCTACTTATTCCTTCACAAGGACCCGCATCATACTACACACAACTTTCAAGAGAATTCTGTACCAACCCCATTCCTAACAATGTGATTACTCCCTACTCCAGGATTTCCCTCTCAGCCCAGAGGGCAAACACGTGTCTATTCTAAGATTTCCAAGTACAGGTTTCCCAGCGATGCTAAAGTAAAGCATGACGATGCTAAAGTAAAGCATGACGATGCTAAAGTAAAGCATGAAAGCTTTAATATAGGGCAAAAGTGCATAACGTGAAGAAGCAATTACCTTAACACGCACTTTGCTAAAGGATGCACGAAATAAATCCAGATAAAGCACAGATGCTCACAGAAACAGTTCAAAGCTATGACTGATTGACGCTGAGATGCTGAATGTAGTTTCCGGGAAAGGAGCTGGTGGTGCCATTCGTGCTGCTGGCGGTGCACGCTGCCTCTCAAGGGATTGGTGCAAAACAAACGCTGAACTTTCTAGTCTCGATTTTCGCCTTCTTTTTGTAATGGCGAAAATCCTCTTGGATTCTTTGCGATTTGCGGGTGAGCGGGAAAAGGCTTACTAATGAAAGCCTTTCCTAAAAGCTAGGTGGTGTGAAGCGAACTTTCGAAAAGCTGGGGGTGGGGGGTGGCGGGTACTTGTATCTCCAAAGGAGAACGATTTGCACGTGTGAGGTTTAAAGCCCTGAAATGTGATCAACCCTTTCTTATTTTATAAAGCAGCCCTTTGAGTTCCACGTTCTGTACCAATGAGGACCTTTCTCAGACTTTTACATCCGTTCTGCTCATCCCTCAGTACCGGGGGAAAGGGGACGCCGGCAGCCAGACCACTTAAACCAGACTCCCTTTCCTCAAATCTGGTCCCACGGGAGCCCGGGCAAAAAGTATTCTTCTTAAGCTCTCGCCTCGCCTGCAGTACGCAAGAGGCAGGTGAGGACGAAGCCCACCCTCTGCGTCTTTATCACTCGGTTCGGGGTGACAGCAAGAAGCCCAGGGTCTGACTGGTCTCTTACCGGCGAAGCGGATCTTCACGAGGTCAAGCGGGTGCAGCGCGAGGTTGGAAAGGACCCCGCCGCTCACGCCCGCCACCAGATTCTCGTAGTGGACGTGGCGGAATATTGTGCTGCTCCACGCCGACCAGCCGGACGCCGACTGGCCCTGGCCTGTCATGGGCTCAGGGTCCGCTGATACCGCGGGCGTGGGACGAGATGCAGTGGCCGCCACCGTGGCGACGGTCGCCGCGTTGGAGCAGAAACCGCAGGGCACGAGCCCACTTCCGGCACCCGCGCGTGGAGTCACACTCGCGGAGGCGAGGGTGAAGCCGAGAGACCTAGGCGCACGAGTGACTGACTAGAGCGGCGCTGGCGCACGTCAAGCGGACAAGGGAGAGTGGGCAGTGGGGCGGGGCGCCTCCGCCAAGGCCCCGCCCCGCCTCGCCCACCTCCGCGGCCGGGCTTAGGCTGAACTGCGTGGATCTGAGAACACAGACGAAGCACCGCCCCCGGCCAACCTTTGTCCCCACGACTACGGAGCGCCGCAGAGCCCATCTGAAGCCGGTTTCCGCTCCGCAGAAGTCATGACAGGAAGTAGTCGGGAAGAAGCGGAAGTGGCATGTGTTGGTGGAGACGGCGGCTGCGGCGGCGATAACTGGGGCCGGGAGGGAGAGGATTGTGAGATCCCGGGAGAACTGGCAGCAAGATGAAGGTGAAGATGCTGAGTCGGAACCCCGACCACTATGTCCGCGAAACCAAATTGGACTTACATCGAGGTGAGACAAGTTAGTTGGGAGTCCGCCAGCCTTGGATCCGGTCTCGGCTCCACCGAGTAAAGCTGGTTGGGGAGGGGAGACTGGTGTTTCACTCTCGTTGTTTACCTGTCTTGTTTCGCTAGGGCTCTTGGTTTATAAAGCGCTTCTGGTTCTGGGTAGCAGAACACTTGTCTTCAAATCCCTTTCCTCATAAATTTTGTCTAGTGGTCAGTGGCAGTTAGTTACATGGGGAAATGATTCCGTCTACACCGCTGTCAGCTGCTGCTCTCTGATTGTTCTCAGGGTCCCGTTGGGGGGAACGTGGACTTGAATGAGCCAAACTCGTGGATTGTGAAGGAATTAACAATTAAACAAATTCTTTAAACCTCTCCTTGTTACTCTAACTTTCGACAACTTTGCTACTTAAAAGTTACTTATTTCGGGAGGTGGGAACAGACAAAGGCGTGACACTTAACGCCTTCAGGTTTCTCTTAAAAAACTCTTGTGGGGAATTTAGTGGGGGAATGACTAAAATGAAATTAATGGGTTAAGAAGAGGTGGCAAGAATACACGGAAGAACTGTACAAAAAAGATCTTCACGACCCAGATAATCATGATGATGTGATCACTAATCTAGAGCCAGACATCTTGGAAAGTGAAGTCAGGTGGGCCTTAGAAAGCATAACTACGAACAAAGCTAGTGGAGGTGATGGAATTCCAGTGGAGTTGTTTCAAATCCTGAAAGATGATGCTGTGAAAGTGCTGCACTCAATATGCCAGCAAATTTGGAAAACTCAACAGTGGCCACAGGACTGGAAAAGGTCAGTTTTCATTCCAATCCCAAAGAAAGGCAATGCCAAAGAATGCTCAAACTACCGCACAATTGCACTCATCTCACATGCTAGTAAAGTAATGCTCAAAATTCTCCAAGCCAGGCTTCAGCAATATGTGAACCGTGAACTCCCTGATGTTCAAGCTGGTTTTAGAAAAGGCAGAGGAACCAGAGATCAAATTGCCAACATCTGCTGGATCATGAAAAAAGCAAGAGAGTTCCAGAAACACATCTATTTCTGCTTTATTGACTATGCCAAAGCCTTTGACTGTGTGGATCACAATAAACTGTGGAAAATTCTTCAAGAGATGGGAATACCAGACCACCTAACCTGCCTCTTGAGAAATATGTATGCAGGTCAGGAAGCAACAGTTAGAACTGGACATGGAACAACAGACTGGTTCCAAATAGGAAAAGGAGTATGTCAAGGCTGTATATTGTCACCCTGCTTATTTAACTTCTATGCAGAGTACATCATGAAACGCTGGACTGGAAGAAGCACAAGCTGGAATCAAGATTGCCGGGAGCAATATCAAGAACCTCAGATATGCAGATGACACCACCCTTATGGCAGAAAGTGAAGAGGAACTAAAAAGCCTCTTGATGAAAGTGAAAGAGGAGAGTGAAAAAGTTGGCTTAAAGCTCAACGTTCAGAAAACAAAGATCATGGCATCCAGTCCCATCACTTCATGGGAAATAGATGGGGAAACAGTAGAAACAGTGTCAGACTTTATTTTTTTGGGCTCCAAAATCACTGCAGATGGTGACTACAGCCATGGAATTAAAAGACGCTTACTCCTTGGAAGAGAAGTTATGACCAACCTAGATAGCATATTCAAAAGCAGAGACATTACTCTGCTGACTAAGGTCTGTCTAGTCAAGGCTATGGTTTTTCCTGTGGTCATGTATGGATGTGAGAGTTGGACTGTGAAGAAGGCTGAGCGCCAAAAAATTGATGCTTTTGAACTGTGGTGTTGGAGAAGACTCTTGAGAGTCCCTTGGACTGCAAGGAGATCCAACCAATCCATTCTGAAGGAGATCAACCCTGGGATTTCTTTGGAAGGAATGATGCTAAAGCTGAAACTCCAATACTTTGGCCACCTCATGTGAAGAGTTGACTCATTGGAAAAGACTGTGATGCTGGGAGGCATTGGGGGCAGGAGGAGAAAGGGACGACCGTGGATGAGATGGCTGGATGGCATCATGGACTCGATGGACATGAGTCTGAGCGAACTCCGGGAGATGGTGATGAACAGGGAGGCCTGGCGTGCTGCGATTCATGGGGTCGCAAAGAGTCAGACACGACTGAGCGACTGAACTGAACTGAACTGAAGTGAATGGGTTTTATCTGTACTGGTCTGTTCCCCCATTAATCTACTGCCTACTTAATGAATTATAGCTAAGTGACCAACCATGTGTGAATAGACTGTTTTAAGTGAAGTGAAAAACAGGTGCAAAGGCCTTAAGGCAGGAATAAACTTACGGCATAAGAGAAGGGCCATGTCTTTGGAGTTTGAGGTAGGGTTGAGCCATAGAAGGGGAGCTTGGAACAATATTTCCGTATGATTGAGTCATATAGCTTATCAGTATATATTGTGAGCAGTGCTAACTAAATGGTCTCTGCTCACAAGATGTTTACAGGTTAAGTATCAAAACAGCAGTGTTCTTAAAATGCAAAGTAGATTATGTCACTCGAACTTGACATCATCCCTACTCCTTGAACTCGGTACCATCTTCCTCTCTCCTTTCATGGGTGACTACTTTTCCTACAGCTAGTGTACCTGTACTCTTGTTAGTCTGGGTGCATTTCAGGCATGCGATGGCCCACACCTCTACCCAGTTTCTGTCCCCCCATCCTGGACACATGTAGGCACCCTCCTGTGCTTCTGTTTCATATTTTTATGCTAATATCAGAGTGTTTATTACATTGTCTCATTATGATTGTGACTATCAGTCTTTTTTTTTTTTTAATCAGATTGAGCTTGCAGAGAGTGGCCCAGTTGTGTTTGTTTCTATGTGCCCTGTGTTTAGGCAGCACCTGGCACCTAGTAGTTGCATTATTAATGTCTGAATGAAGGAATGGGTAACTGTTTGGTCATAGATTTTTTTGTTTAATTGGTCTTTGTAAATTTTGGGCAGTATTCAAATACTTATTTGAGTATTCTGACTCATAGATCCAGGGTGTGGGCATCAGGGAATCTGTATTTTTACAACTCTGTTGGTGACATAGCTGATAACATACAAATGTATAAGAACAACATACACAAATATGTATGGTGAGTTTGTTTGCTCTGATGTCCTGAGTGTGTATGGTATATGGGAAGTGTTCCATATATCTTTGTTGAATGTTTATTGTTGACCGAATTGAATTTAGGTGGGCATAATTGTGGGTATTTGGAAAAATTTATAGAAAATACAAGATTTAAGCTGAATTTTTTTTAAAGGATGTGTAGAGTTCAGATGGGCTTCCCAGGTGATTTGGAGGGTAAAGAATGTGCCCGCAATGTAGGAGACCTATGTTCAATTCCTCCAGGAAGATCCCCTGGAGAAGGGAATGGCAACCCACTCCAGCATTCTTGCCTGGAGAATTCCGTGAGCAGAGGAGCCTGATAGGCTACAGTCCATGGGGTCGCAAAGAGTTGGACCCAACTGAGCGACTAACACACACACACAAAATCAAACATTGAAAGTGCTCAATAAATAGTATAATCATCATATTACAACATTGTACAGTGATCAGCACTGGAGATTATTAGTGTTCCCTGCCCAGTAAGGGGGCTTCCCAGATGGCATTAGTGATAAAGAACCCATCTGCCAGTGCAGGAGATGCAAGATATATGGGTTCGATCCCTGGATCAGGAGGATCCCCTGCCTAGAGATTCCCATGGACAGAGGAGCCTGGTGGGCTATGTTCAATGGGTTGCACACAGTCAGACACGACTTAAGCAACTTAGCATGCATACACACACCCAGTAAGGAGCTTAAGAGGTCAGCTGAGCAAACGTTTATGATGCACTTGTTTTGTGCTCGGTATAAGAAATGTAATGAAGAATGTAGCGGAAGCCCTGCAGGTGAAGGCTTATAACCCAGTTGAAGAGTGTAGTAGGACATAGAAAAGGAAAAGGGGTGTGTGTGTGTGTGTGTGTGTGTGTGTGTATAGAGTCTAGTTATTTTGCAAGATGTATGTGTTCTATCACTTTCTGGTCATTTTGGAAAGGTTCTGGACAGAAGGTCTTCAATGTTTTTAGTTTTAGTCCTTGGCATAGTCAGTGTCCCTAATAAAGGCTTATTGAATAATATATTGAATGATTAGCCGAGGAATACCACAGGAGGTATTAAATGTGAATTATTTTATTAAGAGGAATCATTTTTATTTCAGTTCCAAGAAACTATGATCCTACCTTACATCCTTTTGAGGTCCCACGAGAATATATAAGAGCTTTAAATGCTACCAAACTGGAACGGGTATTTGCAAAACCATTCCTTGCCTCCCTGGATGGTCACCGAGATGGAGTCAATTGCTTGGCAAAGAATCCAAAGAGCCTGGCTACTGTCCTTTCTGGGGCATGTGATGGAGAGGCAAGTATCACTAAACACTGACATTTTAAACTGAAAATAGTGATGTTGCAAATATTCTTCCTTTAATTGTGAGTTACTGTGGGTTTTAATTGGTTTGATTTCCTTTTTCTATGTCCTGTTTTCTTTTAATTCTCAAGACTAAATTTTCTTTGAATCAGTAACTTCAGTCGTTTCTTGTCTAAACCTAAGTAATTAAAAATGTAGTCGCTTTTGGCTGTTTGACAGTAAGTAATAAGGCATGTTTACAATACAGATATTTAGCTGTGAGTTTTTTTCACAGAGTATGTTATTAACAATTCAACACTTAATTATTTCCCATTCTGCCAAGAAAAGAAAAGCTTTAAAGCACTTTTACACTAGAATCAACAGAGTATTTAAGAGATTCAGTTTTCTGCTTGTTGATGCTTGTATCCATAGACATTGCTTATTTTTTTTCCAATGTGCCCAACAGACTTTCTTCTGTGAAATTTAAAAAAATTTTATCTCATTTATTTATTCTATCTTTGGCTACGCTGGGTCTTTGTTGCTGTGTGTGGACTTTCTCTAGTTGCCACGGGTGAGGAAGGGGGCTACTCTTTGTTGTGGTGCTGAGGCTGCTTCTTGCAGTGGCTTCTCTTGTTGCAGAGCATAGGCTGTAGGGTGCGTGGGCTTCGGTAGTTGCTCCGTGCCGTGTGGGATCCTCCCTGACTAGGACTGAATCCGTGTCCTTTGCATTGGTAGGCAGCCCCAACCATTGGACCACCAGGAAAGTTCAGCATTGCATTATTTTGATCTAGAAGATTTTGTTTTTAACCATCTGGTAGAGTGATTTACAGCCTTTTCAGTATCGAACTTATTTTTCTTGGAATGTAGTACTTCTGTGCCTGAACACTTTTTATTTATACTTCACTGAAATTTCCTAGTATGTTTTATTATAGGTTAAAATTTGGAACTTGACCAAACGAAAATGTATTCGTACGATACAAGCACACGAAGGTTTTGTACGAGGAATATGTACTCGCTTTTGTGGGACATCTTTTTTTACTGTAAGTATAATACAGTTAAGTCATTAACTTTTCAACATGTGTAGAACTAATCTAATTGAATATTTTCTGAGTTCATTTATGTGATCTAAGGCCCTTTCTGATTTTCATAATGCAAAATAACATTAAAACTCAGATAAGTCTTGGTTTTCTTTATGTAATCCTGCCTTTCCCATACTTAAAAAATTTTTTTATACCAAATTACATATTACATGTGTGCGTGCTAAGTCGTTTCAGTCATTTCCAACTGTTTGCAACCCAGTGGGCTGTAGCCAGTCAGGTTCCTCTGTCCATGGAATTCTCCAGGCAGCAATAGTGGAGTGGGTTGCCATTCATTCCTCCAGGGGACCTTCCCGACCCAGGGATTGAACTCACGTCTCTTGGGTCTCCTGCATCGGCAGCCAGGCTGTTTACCACTAGTGTCACCTGGGAAGCCCAAATACATATTACTGAACTAATATTCTATAGAACAGTTAGAAGTGGGATTAAAACAAGATGAGTCATTTGTACTTCCTTTGTCGGTTAGCAATAAGTCATTGAAGGATTTTTGTGTATGATAAAATATACTTAACATAAAGTTTATCATTCTTACCATTTTTAAGTGTACATTTCAGTGGCATTAAGTACATTCACATCATTGTAAAACCATCACCACTATCCATCTCCAGGACTTTTTCACCTTCCAAACTGATACGGTGTAACTGTTAAACACTGTAACTCCACATCTCTCACCCTTACCTCCTACCCTTGAGTAATTTACCTGGTAATTACTGTTGTGCTGTCTGTCCCTGTATGTCCCTATGTGTCTGATAATTTCTCTTAATATAATGTCCTTAAGGCTTATCCATTTTGTACCATGTATCAGAATTTCTTTCCTTTTTAAGCCTAATGCTCCACTGTATGTATATACCACATTTTGTTTATTCACTCATCCATTAATGGATGTTTTGGTTATTTCTACCTTTTGGCCTTTGTGAATAATGCTACTGTGGTGTGCAAATATTGAAAGTTCATTGAAAGTTTTTAATAGGAAAATGACAGAGTCTGAGTTGAGCTTTGAGAGGATTAATTTGACAGCTATGAGTGATCAGTTTGGAGGCAGTTTTAATAGTCTGCATAAGCAATAATAGAGTCAACTCTGGAGAGTGAAAATAACTGAAAGTAGTTGTTAGGTTTAAAAACATTTTTATTTTTAGAATTAGGAACTGTTTTATTGCAGTGTAACTGACGTATAGCACTACATAAGTTTGAAGTGTACAGCACAGTGGTTATATCCATCCTGAAGTGACTATCACAAGAAGCTTCCTGAACATTCATCATTTCATATAGATACAAAATTAAAGAAATAGAGAAAAAGTTTTTTTATTCTGATAGAACTCTTAGGATTTAGTCTCAACAGTTTTCCTGTGTTACATACAATCATGTTAACTGTATTTGTCATGTTGTACATTACATCCCTAGTACTTGTTTGTCTCATAACTAGATGTCTGCACCTTTGACTGCCTTCTTCCAATACCCACTGCCCCAACCCCGTGCCTATGGTAATCACAAATAACCATCTTTTTTTCTGTAAGGTTTTTTTTTTTGTTTTAGAAGTATAATTGACCTACAATACTAGGTTGGTTCTTTGTGCACAACATAGTGATAATATTTCTGTGCATTTCAAAATGATCACCACAATAAGTCTAGTTGCGATATGTCACCATAGATAGATATCCATAGTTTTTGACTATACTCCACTCTGTACACATACTTTGCAGCTAGAAGTTCATACCTTCTAATCTCCTTCACTTATTTCTCTCATCTCCCCACTACTGTCCCTGCTGGAAACCACCTGTTTGTTCTCTATATTGATAATTCTGTTTGTATTTTGTAATGTTTATTCATTTTTTAGAGTCCACATGTAAGTGAAATCATACAGTGTTTATCTTTTTCTGACTTATTTCACTTAGCATTATACCCTCTAGTCCATCAGTGTTCTTTCAAATGGTAAGATTTCATTCTTTTTTTTAAGGCTGAGTAATATTCCATTATGTTTATAGAACACATTTTCTTTAGCCATTCATCTGTTTTTAAGCACTTAGGTTGCTTCCCTATCTTGGCTATTGTTACTAATGCTGCAGTGAGTATAGGGGTGCACATATCGTTATATCTTTTCTAATTAGTGCTTTTGTTTTCTTCCAATTAATATGTAGGAGTTGAATTGCTGGGTCTTATGGTAGTTCTAGTTTTAATTTTTTGAGGAACCTCCATACTGTTTTCCATAGTGGCTCTACCAGTTTGCACCCACCAAGCAGTGCACAAAGCTTCCCTTATCTCCATGTCCTCACCAACACTTGTTACTTGTTGGCTTTGATAAGGATAGCTTACCGTGAACAATGTCAGATTCGTGATCTCTGAAGATTTAGCTTCAGGACCAGGGACCAGGCTTGATCACTCAAGCCTTGATCACTTTTGTATAGCAGAGTTTTACTAACGTGAAAAAGGGACAGAGAAAGCTTCTGACATGGACACAGAAGGAGGCCGGAGAGCACCCTCGCTCACTAGTCTATGCAAGGCCTTGTATACTTTTACCAGACCCACTCCCACAACATACATCTTAAATTAACAAGATTAGAACTAACAATAGAAAGATGTCACCCGACCCACTCCCGTAATATAGATTTCAAGATGACAGGATTAGTCAGAAGATTCTTAAGGAGAAACATATCCTGGAGCAAGATACATTGTTATATTGACTAAGACAAAGCAATGTAGGAAAAAAACATTTGTCCTTTTCTCCTTCTTGAGATCTCCAGACCCCTTTCTCTTCCTAAAGGACTCTGGACCCCTTCCTCCTCCTTGGGGACCCTGTACTTCTTATCAACCTACCTAGGAATTGACTCTCTCAATAATAACCATTCTCCATTCTGACAGGTATAAGGTGATACCTCGTTGTGGTTTTGATTTGCATTTCCGTGATGAGCAGTAATGTTGGGCATCTTTTCATGTACCTATTTGGCATCTGTGTGTCTTTGAAAAAAATGTCTATTCAGAGCCTCTGCCTATTTTTTGTTTTTTTGATGTTGAGTTGTATGAGTTCTTTGTATACTTTGGATATTAATCCGTTATTGGATATATTGTTTGCAGATATCTTGTATTTTTACTTTGTTGATAGTTTTTTTATGCTGTGCAAAGGGTTTTTAGTTTGATGGAATCCCATTTGTTTTCCTTGCGTGAGGAAACATATTCCAAAAAATGTAGTAAAATCGATGTTTACGTCATATCTTGAACATACCTGCCATGTCCCAAAGTCTAAATTACTGTAGTTTGTTTCCTTAACTTTCATTTGGGCTAAGGTGCCAGCAGTTCTGCCCACCATTTTCACCATCTGTGTAACCATCAGCTCCAGTGAAAAGGCAAGCTATGCCTATACTAACATTATGAAAATAATATTCTTATGGACTCCTGAAAAATTCTTAGGATCCTTCAGAAGTCTACATTTTATAGTTTGAAAACCTCTGCCTTAATATTGATAATTTCCGGAGTTTTGAGTCATACAAAGAAAGACTTTTCCCATGCCAAGATTATAAAAATGCCTTGTCTCTAGTATCTTTATGGATTTTGTTGCATGTTTTACATTTAAAGTTATCTGGAATTATATTTTTATATCAGGTGTCACATTGGTTTCTACTTTTTAAATGACTAACCTGATCTCACAGTACCGTTTTATTGTAATTCATTTTTCTTCCTAATTTGAAATGTCATCCTTATTACAACATGCAACTTTTACTGTCTTTATGATGTAATATTATTTCTACCCTTACTCTTGTTTTGTTCTATTCATCCTATTTTATTTTAAATTTTATGCATTTTATATGTTTATCACAAATCTTTAACAAGGTGGGACATAATGAATCAATAAATACAGTACTGGAAGAATGTGATATATGTTATTTTTTAAACTAAAGATGTTTATAATTTGATGTATGTGTTGGCAAGTTTACCGTTTATAACTGTTCTTCATTATCATCATAAATATTTCTAGGTTGGTGATGACAAAACTGTGAAGCAATGGAAAATGGAAGGACCAAGCTGTGGAGAGGAGGAGGAGCCATTGCATACAATATTAGGAAAGGTACAAAAATAAATTGACCCATGCTTGGGCTACTAGAATTCTTCTCTTTTACCTACAGTTATTTCATCATTTCAATTTCATAAAAAGGTGTCAGAAATCAGACACTTTAGGCTGCAATACTTTACCTGTTTTAAGCAATAGTTAATGCAGTCAAAGGGTCTTTGCAGTTAAAGAATTTGAACAGTTCTTTGGTGTTCGTTGCAATAGGGTTCTGTTTCTATTTTTAGTTAGAGGAGGCAGCGAAACATTTCCTATAGCAAGAACATGGGAGGAAATCTATAAGATAAAAGGTCAGAAAAAAATAGTGCTTCAGCTTCTCATTTATCTCATGGATCTTTCTCAAAGCTCAGCATTTACTTGAAAGTATTCTTTAGGAAATTAATAAATTTAATAGTTGCTTTCTATATAAATCTTATTTACATTTCTTAACAGCATTCTGCAAATCACTTGATATAGTTTAGTTATAACTTAAGTTATAGCTTAATAATTTGGATCATTTGCTCTACCTATGTTTTTTAATCCTTATGTTTTGATATTAAGGGAAATTCTAAAATTAGAATTAATCTTTAAATATTTCATCTCTTTAAAATTTTTTGTCATTTTAGTATTTAGTATATATTTAGGTTCTGCTCTTCAGGCTTCAAGAAGTTCTAAATGTTTTGTTTTTTTTAATGAGAGGTTTGGCCCATGCTCAGGACTTTGCTGATTCTAATGGTCGATCTAAATGTTCTTTAAGGATGTGGAGGTGGTATATTAGTATGAAATGGAAATAGTTTGTAGATGGTAAAAAATTAGTAATTCCTGAAAGAAAATTTGTTTCATTCTTGTGAAATGTCTTATCTCTAGGAGTTCCAAAGATTTTTGAAATATCTAGTGTTACCCCTTCTCTCTGGTACTGGGGGTGAATTCTCACTGTGCAGAAGTTTGTAGAGACTTGAATAGAAATAATTCTAAATCTGCAGATGCTGATAAGAGGTTCTTAAAAGCTTAAAGTATTGGCTAAATAGTTGCCTTTAATTTGTTCTCCAAACATTTTTTACTGTCTAATACAAAGGTAGACTTTAATCTGGCCCTGAATAGATGAGTCACATATTTTAAGTAAATAATACCAAATTTATGAGATTTTATTGCTTTTAACAACCTTAGCATCCATGCTTGCTAATTTTGTTTCTCTCTCTAAATTTTGATGCAGTTGTTTGTATCTATGTTTCTTTCCTGGGAATCAGTATTTCATAGGTTAAATGTGGAATTAAGTTTTTTAGAAATTACCTTTTGTGTTTCATTAGTTGATTCCAAGATCTTTCAATACCCAGTGACGATTAAAAAATTACTTCAGTGCTGTGTATTCAAACTTAATTAAATACATCCTATGTTAACATTTTTCTTTATTCCCAGAATGTGTGATAAGGAACATCACTTCTTATTGTAGAATTTTCTCCTTTAAGTAAGGGCTTTAAAGAAATTTCTTAGTGAACAGGGATTTTCTTAAGCACATGAGAGTGTAGAGAAATATATTTTAAGATATTATTCTGTAGAGTTGAAGTACTAATGAAAAGACTCATCTGTAACAACCTCTCTGCTTTTAAAGACAGTGTATACAGGAATTGATCATCACTGGAGAGAAGCTGTTTTTGCCACATGTGGACAGCAAGTAGACATTTGGGATGAACAAAGAACCAATCCTATATGTTCAATGACTTGGGGATTTGACAGTATAAGCAGTGTTAAATTTAACCCAATTGAGGTAATGCTCCTTTTTGAAATATGTTCTGCTTATTGTTTCTTTATTATCATATAATTTCACCTGTATTCAGGAAAAACTTGAATGTGTGATCCAAGAATTTTCTGAATTTAATTGTGCTCTCCCATTTGGTCATTGTTCCAGATTATGTCTGAGTTCCATTTTCTTTGGTCAGATCTCGACACGTTAGTCCACAGTTTAGCCCCAGACACCAGTGTTCAGCACTGTTAGAGGCAGTGTGTGCGTGTGCTCGTTGGGTAGATTTCAAGCACATACGATCCTAAGAAACTTCCAGTTTTATTTGTACCCTCAGCACTCATGTTCCACAAAGTGAAAGTCGCTTAGTCGTGTCAGACTTTTTGCGACCCCATGATTATACATGACTATACAGTCCACGGAATTCTCCAGGCCAGAATATTGGAGTAGGTAGCCTTTCTCTTCTCCAGGGGATCTTCGCAACCCAGGAATCAAACCCAGGTCTCCCGCATTAGAGTTGGATTTTTTACCAGCTGAGCCACAAGGGAAGCCCCATGTTCCACAGATTACCTTTAAAAAAAAAAGTTAGTTATTCTTAACTCTGAGGTCAGAAGAAGTGTTGAGCATTGTTTTCTTTAATTATTTGTACATTACAAGGACATCAGTGCTTCCAAATAATATGCGTGGTTATTTTTCTACTACATGATAATTCGTTATAATTCTATTTTTCTTTGCTCACAAAACTAAATTGTGATTCCTAATTCTTTCCAAATCTAAGGGAAGAGTTAGAGATTAGCCTACTTACTGTTTATTTAGGCCCAAACTTGATAACGGAGGCTGCCCTGAAGGCTAAGCCAGCTCCTGGACTCCGGGCCTTTCCCTGAGCTTTTTCTGAATGCGTAATAACTGATAAACTCACTGTCCAGAAGACTCAGTCAACATGCCTTTTCCTGAAGGAAGAAAAGGAAATCACCTTGTATGGGCTGGTTTTAGAAGTTATCAGGAGATTATCTTGCTAGATAGTACCAGAGAAAATTCTCATCTGCAAGTTTTGCATTTAAGAGACTGTAATTGACAAAAGGAAGAACAAAAGGTTGAGTCAAAGTTGCAGGGTATAAGACTGAGTGAGGGGCTTCCTTGGTGGCTCAGTGGTAAAGAATCCACCTGCCAGTGCAGGAGACATGGGTTCAATCCCTGATCCAAGAAGATCCCACGTGCCAGAAAGTAACCATTGAGTCTGTTCTCTAGAGGCTGGGAGCCTCAGCTACTGAAGCCCATGCGTCCTAGAGCCTGTGCTCACGAGAGAAGCCATCACAACCAGAGAAAACCCTGCAAAACAAAGAAGACCCAGTGCAGCCAAAAATAAAATTATAAAAATAAAAGTATTCTTAAAAAAGAGTGAGATGCGGTAGTATGATGTGAACTTGGCTTTGAAGTCCTGCTGAGAAATCAGTCAGAGGATACCCCCTTCCTTCAGCCCACACCGGTAAACACACTTCTGGGAAAGGCTGCAGGGTTAGGGCAGGGGTTAGCAAGATATAGTCTGTGAGGCCACTGCCCGTTTCTGGTTTTTATTTTTAAGTTTTTTTCTGGAACACAGCTGTGCCCTTTTGCTCATGTATTGTTTGTAACTGAGTTTGCACTACAAAGTAGAGTTGAATAAACTGCAGAAACCACATGGCCCCACAAAGCCTAGACTATGTCCCCTATCGCCCTTCACAGAAAACGTTTGCCAGTTGCTGGGACAGAATATCTGTTTGTTTTGTCTGTATCTTCCTTGCTCCATCCTCCATCTCCCTTCCCTGGGTTCCCCTCGGTTGTCGAAGTGAGCCTTATAGACCAGGCCACAGTGACAGTGGGCAGAAGCAGGCTACAAACACGAGTGACTTGTGAGAAAATTTAATGTCTTACCTTGCTGTGGACCTAGGCTCGAACTATATTTCCTGCCAGTATGCCTTTGCGTTGACCTTTCACAAGTCATAATTTTTTTTCTCTGTATTTGTCTATTTTTAAAATGAGATTAATTATGTCTTCCAGTGTACTTCTTAGGTTTGTTGCAAGTGTCAAATGTGATAATATATGTGGATATTTTTAAAAGGTGCTAACCAAGTTTAAGATGGTGGTGTTAGGCTGTTTAAAAAAAACAACAAAAAACAGAAGGAACAGATACTGATTTCTGCTTCCCTAATGGGTAAATGAGATCTTTTGTTTCTCTGTTTTGGTGAACACCTGTGTTAGTAGAGCTGATGGCCAATCCTAAAATCATAATTCATGATTAGTGATGACCTAGCAACCACGTTTCTCAAATTAGCCTGTATAAAAACTCTTATTTGTTCAGCTGTGTGTGTATGTGTGTTTTATTAACCTTATGACCTTGACTTGGTGTTAAAAGCAAATGGTGTGCATGTCTCTTCCCCTGACCCTGTATTAAACTTCATGGGGAGGGCATGTTGCTGTGAACAAATGGAGTGTATTTGTCTCCTCTAATCATCCCTAATTAATTTTCTGTTAAAATATTGAAGTTGATGATTCTGATAAAGCCAAAAGTTTATTCTGAGAATTGCTACATTTTACAGCATTAAAATCAGCTTTCCTTCTTGGTAGAATTTTTTGCTTTGCTCAATTCAAGTCTTTATTTTTTGAAAACAGTACCTGGTCAGACCTTGGAGTGAAATAACAAGAAACTAAGAAAGGTTGAGAGGAGTCATTCAGTAGGGAAAAAGCTCAGAGAGGAAGCAGTTTAAAAAGAGTTTTGCGAAAGAGCTGAGATCCTGATGGTAGCATTGGCTTTATGAGTTTTACTTGAACTGTATACACAAATGCAGCAGGCTCTACAGCAGTTTAGTAAATAACTCTTCTGGTTCCTTTTATGCTTGTGGTGGGAATACTATAAGCAGAAGACAGGAGTTATATCAGGAACTATGGGTGAGGAGGAACGGTGCTACCAGGGGTGGGATTTTGGGATTCCATTGGTAGGTGGAGAGCTTATTTTCACTTAATATCAAGAATCATTTAACCACTTGACACGTTTATAACTGATTTACAAATAAATATTTGAAACATCTTGAAACCACAGTTGGACAAAGGACAGGCCTAGTTTATACAGAGAGTTAATAACCATGAGGAAATGTCTGTTAATAAGGCAATAATTTATACAGTCACCCCTCCAAATCCACGGGTTCTGCATCTGTGGTTACAGAAGGTCGAGTGTTAGGGACTTGAGAATCCTTGGATTTTGGTATCCTGTACCAGTCACCTACAGGTACCAACGGATGACTGTATATTTAGGAAATACTACCATAGATATAACATTTTTAAATGATACTTAATATTGCTACCCAGTGTAGTAAAATTAATATATTTCCACATTGCAATGCTTACTGCTATAACTCTTTGGAAAAACCATTACCTCTAAATAGCATAAACCATAAAATTATTCATACTTTTTGATTAGAGTGATGCCACTACTAAAATCTTACCCTTAGGAAAAGAAGATCTAAATATATTCAAATGTTTACTGAAGTGTTATTTAGAATATGGAAGAACAGGAAACAGGTCCAAGTGAAGAAGGGGTAAGTAAAATATATTGTTATAAAATAGAATGCAGAATACCTACAGTATCATCTCAGACATCTAAAATAACACTCATGGGGATTTAATCATGAAAATCTTTGGCTTTGGTTGCCAAGGTTATGAGTGATTTGTTGTACCGTCTTACGATGGACTTTAGTGTTATAACTTTGTATCTTAAAGGTAATTAAATCATTTGTTCAGGAATGGACATGGTTTGCTGCCAAACCTGGCTTTTAACTGATAATTGTTACACTTACTTTTAGACATTTCTCTTGGGAAGTTGTGCTTCTGACAGGAATATAGTACTATATGATATGAGACAAGCTACTCCTCTGAAAAAGGTGAGTTTCAATTTGTCTTTTACTTTATACAGTTGTTAATGCATCCTTTTGTGAATCGAGTGACTGAAAATACAGAGCAAATGTTTTTTCAGAATTAAAAAAAATTCTTTTTAATAGAGGTGTTCTTAGAACCCAAAGTGGTCATAATGGCATTCCCTCAATTCCCTGTTGCTTTTTAGAGACCCGTAAATTTCCATGAGGTACTCTATTCTAGTCTTCTGTTTTCCATACTGCCAGAATATTTTAGACATCTAGTTTGTACTCACTGAATGGAAAGTTCTTAAGTGTTGCATCCTATTAGTCAGGCCCTGTGATTATTATGGTGACACACATGGTATTTTATTCCAGGAAGTTTTATAACTAATTCACATAATCACCTTTATTTGTTTAGTTACACACCAGTGGGTACCAGTTTGACGTTTTATTTAGACAGGCACTATCCTGTTCAAGGTGTCAGATTTCCCAGCAGTTCTGAAGCAGTCATTCCAAGACTTAGATATCAGAGTTAATGAAACCTTAAGCTGATTATAAAGAGGGAGGAAATATTATTAGTAAAGAGAGGAGTGCCATTATAAGTAAACAAGCATATGGTTGATTACAAGTGCTGGAATTGAGAGAGTACCAGAAGAGCTATACCTTGTTAATGGACTTCAGGTCTGTTATCAGACATCTCTGTGCCATACGTAACAGAGATGCTTTTAATATTTTTGTTGTTACCAAATCATTTTTATAACGTAATAAATTCAGAAATATTAGAAGTAGAATATATTGATTGACATTTGAGCTAGATAAGTAGAATAATCTTTCCAAACTTCACTCATCCATGTCATATGGTGGGAATAACATGCATGAACTTTGGTGTTAAGACTTTAAGCAGGTAACTTAATCTGTGTTTCTTCTGTGAAATGGTGATATTAATAACTGCCTTACAGCCCAGTGGTAAGAATAAAACATTAAGCGTTTGGCAGAATGTTGACATGGAAGTGCTAGTTTTTTGTTTATTTGGTTTTTGTCTTTTTTATTGGGGTATAGTTGCTTTACAATGTTGTGATGGTTTCTGCTATACAAGTGTATCAGCTGAATGTAAACAGATATCCCCTCCGTCTTGGACCTCCATCCGAATTCCTTGCATCCCACCCACCCAGGTCATCACAGAGCACCAAGCTGAGCTCCCTGCTCTGTGCAGTAGGCGTTCCCACTAGCTGTCTGTCTTACACATGGTAGTGCGTATATATGTCAATCTCCATCTCCTAATTGATTCCACCCCTGCACCAAAGGACAAGTTTAATAAATAGTCATTTCTGCCCCTTTCAACCCTACCTTCTCAGTTGTTAATAATAGTACTTTACTACTTTGGGGTTGAACTTTTGTTACATATGTCTCATCTTCCCAACTACGCTTTTTGAGGGCAAGGGACCATTTATTAAGCATTTTTATATTTTTCAGTGTTTAGCACTCTGCCTCTGTGTTCAGGAAGCGAATTATTGATTTTCTTTTCCTATTGCTCTGAGCCAGATACTGTGCACATGATAGGTGTTTACTTAAGTATTTGTTTAAATCAATGAAAAGTGAAGAAAAGGAAATGAAGTAGGAATTTATCCATTTTAGAGGGACTTAATTTCATAGTAATGGGTTAGTGTATGTTTCTCAGGTCATCTTAGATATGAGAACAAATACAATTTGCTGGAACCCTATGGAAGCGTTCATTTTTACTGCCGCAAACGAGGATTACAAGTAAGTTTTCCCTTTTCTTATAACTTAATTTCTATCAGAAGTGACTCAATTGTATATGTCTTACTAATGAAATATATTTTCCTAGGTAGTATTCCTTCATACACATTAGAAAATTACCATTTGTTTTCTTAAAAACAAAGATTTCCCAAAATAGAGAAGTGCTTCTTAAAAAGTATTCTTAGTTTTCAAAATGATATAGATCAGGGACAATAAAATTTGATCTATGGACTCAATGCTGTCTGCTACCTGTCCCTGTAAAGTTTTATTGCAATATAGTCACATTTATTTTTCACTTTTTAAACTTTTTATTTTGTATTGGCGTATAGCTGATTGGCAGTGTTCTGATAGTTTCAGATGAACAACAAAGGGACTCAGCCATACATCTTCATGCATCCATGCTCCCCCAAGCTCCCCTCCCATCCAAGCTGCCACATGACATTGAACAGACTTCCATATGCTATACAGTAGAACATTTCTCTTTTTCTGACTCACTTCACTCAGTATGACAATCTCTAGGTCATCCGCAGACACATTTATTTATGTATGGAATATGGCTGCTTTTGTCCTATAATGCCTGAGTTGAGTAGTTGCAACAGAGCCCATATGACTCACAAGGCCAAAAATGTTGATTATTCAGCCCTTTACAGAGGAAGTTGGCTAATCCCTGACATTAACCATATATCAGTAAATAATGACTGAATCATACATGTTTTAAGAACCTAAAAATGCCTGCAAAATGTGTAAGCAGGTGATTGTTATCCATGTTGTCATGTTATCAGCCACCACTGTTACTTCAGGAAGACAAAAGGAAAAACTGAAGTTTCAGTCTTTACTAATATTTATAGATACATTTATCTGTGACTCTTTGTAAAGGAGTAACTTAGCAGCTTATGTTCTTGACCTGGATGGAATTTTATGATTTCTTATATACTGCTTTAAAACTTGCTGAAGCATTTGACATTAGCTCACTTTATCTTTTCAATATCCCTATAAGATGAATAAGACATCTATGTTATCCCCTTCTTATAGATGAGGGTATTGATGTAGGGAGTTTAATCTCCTAATGAGGAAAGAATATCTTATTCATATTTTTTTATCCAAGCATTTATTGTAGTGCTATGCATATGATGGATATGCATAGCATCTTAATACATGTTTTTTGCAGAAGGTGGAAATTTGTCATTGGATTGAACTTTAGATCTTCTGTATTTAAATTCTTTGTTCTTTCCACTACTGTTAGTTAAGAAAGCATAAGTTAGCTCAGAAATAGGATTTATTACATGATGCCTTAGTGGTATTAAACTAAAAGCATCATTTACGACTTTTCTGTACAGCTCATCAACTCAAACTACTGAATTGAAGTTCTTTTAGCCTTTATTAATGTTTGAAATTAAATGCCCTTGTTCCAGTTAAACGCAATTTAAAAAAGTCCAGCTGACCAATCTTACTAACATTTCTAAATTAGCTATTTGGGAAAAATAGAGAGTATCTTTAGAATTTCTCAATTTTTGCCTTGGAAATAATTATATATGGAAGCTGAAACAGAGTACATCACTTATAAGAAGTGACTGTTAGAGTACCGTAATTGCTCTTACTTGAAAGTGATTTTGCTATATAAAGTATTTTTTAACATTTTATTTCTTTTCTTGCTCTTTAAATAATCCTGTGGTGATTTAGAAATCCAAGTTCAAGTCTAGACCCAGCCAGTAACTATTGTAAAAATATAGACAAGTCATGTGAACTAGTCTATACCATAGTTTCATCAGGTAATAGGGTTGAACTATACTATCCCTGAAGAATACTGTGACTTGAAACTTTGTTTACAAAAACATTTTGCATCCAGATGGGTTGATTTGCTTGGAATTCTAACAAGTTCTTAACCTTTTTCTCATGTAGAAATTAAAACAGAAATTACTAACAAAACAAAACAAAACAAAAATTTGCTAAAAACAAGTCTGGTTGAAAACCACCGCTGTAGATAGGGAATATACAGCAGTTGTCAGCTCAGAAATTTAACCTCAGTGATCAGTATGACCTTGATTGACAATCCTGTGTTATGTTGAATATCATAAAAGAAAGCAATGACTCATCTCTTGAAGAGAATTTCATGGTTATTTGAAAATTGTTATTTTTAGCATCAGTGACTTTTTCTAATAATGGTATTAGAAAATCTTTACGAAGTTTTTTTTTTTTAATTTTTGTTTTGAAGTAATCTTAGGCTTACTGAAAAGTTACAAAAAAGGTACCTGTAAGACAATTTCCCCAAATGTTAATGTCTTAGGTCACCATAGTTCAATTAGCAAAACCAAGACATTAACATTGGTACAGTATTGTAAACTGCAGACTTTATTCCATCACCTGTCTTTCCACTAGTGTTCTTTTACTGTTCTAGCATCCAGTGCAGGATCCTACATTGCATTTGCGTTTGATTACCATATCTCAGTCTGCTCACTGACTTTCTCAGTCTTCCCTTTTCTGTTATGACCTTAGTACTTTTGAGAAGGACTTACTTGTCAGTTATATTGTAGACTGCCCTTAACTTGGGTTAACTGGTGTTTTCTCATTATTTCATTGAGATTATGCATCTTTGGCAAGAATACCACAAAATTGATATCCCCTTCTTGGTGCATCAAATCAGGAGTACATAATGTCGGTACATCTTATTACTAGTAATGTTAACCTTCATCACTTAGTTAAGATGGTGTCTACCAGCTTTCCCCACTGAAGTTACTATTTTCTTCTTCTGTGATTAATATATATCTGTGGGGAGATTGTTTAAAATTTTGTGGCTATCTTGTTTCTCCTAAACTTTTCCCCTTGCTAATATTTGCATCTGGAAGTATTTTGATGTTAGGAACTTGGTTACAGTAATTCTGTATCACTACTGTCCATCATTTATGTTGGTGCATTTTAAGCACTGTTCTTCTCGCTGTCAGTTAAAAATTTTTAAACCTCGAAAATCATGAAGTCATTGTTCTTGCCAATTGTGTACAAAGTATAGTTTTCTAATTTTAGTACACCCTTTGAAAAGCTGTGCTTGCTCTCATGTATCACTGATGGAGTATAAATTAGTGTGATTTCATTGGAAGTGATTTATCAACTCAAAAACCTTAAAAATGCTCATGCCTTTGAACTTAGTAATTCTGATTGTAGGAATCTGTCCCATTAAATATCAAAAGTTATAATAAAACATTGGAAACTTCACTAACAAATAGATTTAAATATAAATTTAAACCTTATCAATTATTTTAACTCATTTACATATGAAAACATTAAAATATGTTCAGAGATTAATAAATGCTCATAATATGCTACATGAAATATCAGTATAGAGCTTTATACAGTAATATCTTAATTGTATTAAAAGGCACATAATCAAATAGCAAGGTTAAAAGAAGCATTTACACTGTGCTGACTTTCTCTGGGTAGTGAAATTAAATGCAAGTTTTGTACTCTTCATGGTCTTGGAGTTTGTACATTTTCTACAATGAGATTTCTGTTTGTAAGGATTAAAGTGTGTATACAATCTTAAGGAATAATAAAACTGTTGATATTTTTCCCTGTCCCTTATCTGCCATGTGAAGAATTGAGCTATTTGTTCAGATGCGCTTTATTTACTAGCTAGCCTTCTCAAATTCACTAATGTCTCTCAGTACTGCATGTGCATTTTTTTAACAGAAACTTGTATCAAGTAATTAAAAACTCTTTTCCAGCTTGTATACTTTTGATATGCGCGCTCTGGACACTCCTGTCATGGTACATATGGATCATGTCTCTGCAGTGCTTGATGTGGATTACTCTCCCACTGGGAGAGAGTTTGTGTCAGCCAGTTTTGATAAATCTATTCGAATCTTCCCTGTGGACAAAAGTAGAAGCAGGTATGTGACTACCAGTAAACATTTGTTTCTGTTTGACTTTTTTTCCCCTGCCTAGATCATCATGTATCTTTTTCGAAAGGTCATTTGGTGGACAGAGAAGCCTGGTGGACTCCAGTCCATGGGGTCGCAAAGAGTCTGACACGACTGAGTGACTAACACACACTGGTTTTGTGTATATGATGGGACTCAACACTCAGGTGTTGTGATGTGGGGTGCCACCTTCTGCATCATCTGTGAGCAAAAACATCGGCCTACTGGGCAGATTCTTCATTGAACAGGATATTCAATTCAGTTCAGTCGCTCAGTCGTGTCCGACTCTTTGCAACCCCATGAATCGCAGCACACCAGGCCTCCCTGTCCATCACCAGCTCCCGGAGTTTACTCAAACTCATGGCCATCGAGTCAGTGATGCCATCCAGCCATCTCATCTTCTGTCATCCCCTTCTCCTCCTGCCCCCAGTCCCTCCCAGCATCAGAGTCTTTTTAGCTTTATATAATTTATTGATGTGAAATCTTAGTGTTTGCCTTAGGGCAAAACCTTTTTGAGTGTTTTATACTAATTTTTTAAAGTAAAGGCTTTATTTTTTTTTAGGGGAATTTTAGGTTTACAACAAAATTGAGAGGAAAGTAGAGAGAGTTCCCGTATATTCCCAGCTCCTACGCATGCAGAGCCTGTTCCATTCCAACATTCCACATAGGGTGGTACTTTTGTTATCTCACCAGAATGTAGGATGAACCTACACTGACTCATCGTAATCACCGCAAATCCATAGTTTACCTTAGGATTCACTCTTCAGATCATATAGTCTATGGGTTTGGATAAATGTATAATGACATATATCCATCGTGATACTATTTATGGAGAGTATTTTCACTGCCATGAGATAGAATAAACTTTAAAAAAGATTTTAATTTGATAAGGAAGAACTTAAAGTTTCCCCAAATACAGTTTAAGAGCAGTTAATAATACCTTACATTTGTTGTTTCGTGCTTATTTAAATTCAACTCTCATACACTAAGGCAAAAATGAAAAAGAGAAAAATTAACGGTTTAAATGGTCAGGACAAGGCTCCATCCTCATCTAGTAGATACATGCTCTGGAATGATCAGGAGATGGGAGATCTGAAAACGCAGCTGTCCTGTGCGCTATGTGTGTGTGTCATTGTTTGTGTACATTGAATGTAACTAGAGTTGAAGATGTTCTGTTTCATACAGCTTGGCCCTCTACTACATACATTACTGAATGTAGTGAATATACTTGTACCACGTTATATTATTTCACATGTTATTGTATTGAGGTAGTTTATAGTAAACTGGCATTTAAAGGTTTTCAAGAATACTTGTTGACTGCATTTGAGTTTTGCTGACTTTAAAAATTAACTCCTGTGAAATACAGCCCCCTATATTAGTATGCTGTGATTTAAGAGCATTTTATGCATATTCAAGGCAAATCCAAGTAAACTAGAAGAGATCTTCCCATAAAAATGATAAAGGATTATGGTGGTGTCACTCACTCTTGATATAACCACCTCCATTTTGATACAGTAAAAGTAGAAACATTAGAATTTAAAAAGAGCATATATTCTCTCTAAAATACTATATATACATATATACACACATATGTCATGATATATGACATATATATGTCATATATACACATATGTCCATCTATTTTGCAACCCCATGGACTGTAGCCCGCCAGGCTCTTCTGTCCATGGAATTTCCCAGGCAAGAATACTGGAGTGGGTTGCCACTTCCTTCTCCAGGGAATCTTCCCAACCCAGGAATCAAACCCACATCTCCTGCGTCTCTTGCATTACAGGTGAACTCTTTACTGCTGAGCCACCAGGGAAGCAAGTTTGGGAGAGCAGCCACCCAACATACGCAAGCTGTGTATGTACACACATTTATATGTACACTTGCGTGGGTGACCTTGTCTCGCTTCAGTGTTGGAGAAAATGCACATGGTGAAAGATAACAGAATGATTGGAAGCCGTAGAAAAGGAAAGGAGAAAACTAAGCAGAATCAGGGAAAAGAAAGACCAGAGGACCTGTATACTGAGGCTGGAAGGTGATGATCTGTGCTAGAGAACAGCAGTGTGGAGCTGGTGAAACAGTTTCCCCAGCTTTATAAAGACTGATTAGCAGTCTTTATGGGACCCTTCCTTCACTTAAAACTAGAGAAAGGGCATTCAGTTTGGTGTTGTAACTAGATGGAGAAATTTCACCATTTAAGTGCAGTGATGAGAATTTTGATCATTACTCTTAATGATAACTAACCTAGCTTCTACAGTTGAAAGGGTCTGATCTTCCTGAGCAAGTGATGTTTGTTTTCACAGGCACATCCTCCTGACTCAGGAGTCTTGCAGGTGCCTAGCCTGTATCTGCATCACCCTGAAAGTGACAGCCTCCTTAGAGTTTACACTGTAGGCACCTCATTTGCCTCACCCTTGTGTTCACAACCAAGAGATCTTGCCCACAGAGCCTCTTCAGGGTCACACAGCTCCACACGATTTTTGGTCATAGCCAATCTGCTTGTCTAACTCTTTGGTGTTTTTTTGTATGATAGTTACCTTTCTCTTCTCTGACTTGAGGAAGCCATATTAATTCCTAAACTTTTTCATATCATCATGAATTGCTAGCAGATAACTGTCATCATTATCATCATGTGTATGATTAAAAAGGTATTTGAATCAAAAGTATACTGAGCGGATGTTCTGGTGACTTTGATCTTCATTTTGTCATTTTCTCTTTTGGACTCTGGGGTTGGTTCTTATGTGACTGTTGAATCTAACTTGATGTTCTTGTCATGAATGGTTTGTTGGTAATTGTTCAGTTAGGCCCAAGGCAAGGCTGATAGTTTCTATTGTTCTCACCTCTCTGGAAAAAGAATCGAGAGTGTGGCCCTCCATCATGTCTTCACACCAGGACCTCCAGAGGTATTAAGTAGAACAGTTCTAATATGATGCATAAGCAGACCTAAGGATCAAAGGTGGAGTACAAGAAATGGGAAGTTTATCACCCGTGATGCCAAGAGCCCCATAGCTGAGTTCAAACTGATTATTCTAAAACCAGCATGGGCAATTAAATGCAAGTCTAGTTAAAAGCTCAGATTATTCCAAAATTGTATGAAGTGAGTATCCCATTTCTAGAAATTGTCTCCTGATGTTTTTTGAAGACTTTGTAATCACAATTTAATACATGTTACTTCCTGTTGGGTTTAGTTATAAACAATACTCTCTCTCACTGTTACTGTCATCTGCTGGAAAGCTGCTTCTGGTTTGTTTCCATGGTCTGCTCTAGGTGCCTATCATTACAAGAACATCAAATAATACAGGCAGTGCTTTGAATGATCTGTATTTTAAAAAATATTTTCCTTTCAAAGAACTAGTCACTAAAATATATTTTTAAAGTAAATTTTCACCACAGCCAAAAAATAAAGAAATCTTTTTTTAAAAAAATAAAATTTGAGTAGGTTTTCAAAAACTACAGTTAAATCAATATTTGAAGGTAACTTCTATGGATTTCATTCAGTATTTACTTAGCAAACAAGTAAATTCAGTTACATTCACATGGAACAATTCTTTTAGCTTGACTATGTATGTAAAGAATTTAAGTTTTTAAATTATTTATCTCCACAAATAGTATAAATTATAATGAACTTTATGTATCTGTTCTGCGTACACTCATAAACATATCTAGAAGTTAAAACTCTGTAGTTTACCATTAAGGAGGATTCTTAGTTGGCCAAGTAACTGTCCACTGGATTTGTCTGTTCTAATGTCAATATATGAACTGATGTAATGTATGCAGGTTATTTTTAGTGGTTACCAAAGCCTAATTGAATTTCCTGATATTTAAATTCAGTATATTGCTGTGGGGAAATGGGGATCTTAAATAGGTAGAGGTTGTAAGAATTGAGTCTTGTAGAAGCAGAGCATTGAGAGAAGAAAAAGCAGTCTATCTGATCTACTTTTTCTTTTAACATATGTTCGTTCTAACCATCCTCTCTTTTAGAATTGTGTCATATAGTTTATGTTCATTCAAGAGCTCAAAATGTATCTGTTAGAAATAGCGTAATAGACTACTTTTCTGAGTGTACTTCAGAAATGTTTTTATAGATAACAAAATCTATTGATTTCATCATCCTATGTGAGTTTTCTTTTACTGTGTGGAACTGGCGAGCATATTTCCTTTGTAGCGTGGATTTTGAATCACTTAATCCAGATAAGGAAGTTTTACTTTTCCAGGAGTCTCATGTTTTAATTTTTTCTGACCTTGTCTTTTACTTGCTTTTTAATGCTCTGCTTAACACTTCCTAATATAGTATCTTCTGTGAATTCACTTAGCATGTTTCACACCTTTCCAAATAGGTATGATATTGACATCACCATTTACTAAATGTTCCTTACCTTAACTCATCACTTCTGTAGTCCTCTCTTTCTTTTCACATATGTAAGTCATCCACTGTCACTTTAATTAATTAAACTTTTTCAACAATTTGACCAAAACAGAAACCAGACATTAGGATCAGCATATCAGGATGTGTTCTTTGAATTCTGTTGAGTTTTCTTTTCCAGTGAAATGAAACCCAAAGAAGTGTGGTGGTTGATCTTATTGTTACTCCAGCTTCAGTGTATTTTATTTGTGTTATATGCCCACAGTTATTTTGTGATCTTTTCTGGATATCTAGTTTTGCTTCGTTTGTTTATACTTATTTTTTTCTTACTGGATTATAACTTGTCTGGGGGCAGGACTTTTTTATAAGTTCCGCAGCACTTAGCATAGAATCTTAGCAGTATGTATGGTTCAATAAAAATACATTTAAGTGTATTTTAATTTCTCTTTTATACTCTTTCAGGACTCAAAAAATGTTACCCTGATACTTGATAGGTAGTTGGTTAAAGAAAATCTGTACCAGATTCCTAAATGTTTTAACTTAGTTCCTCTTCTGTAGGGAAGTCTATCACACAAAGAGAATGCAGCATGTTATCTGTGTAAAATGGACTGCTGACAGCAAGTACATTATGTCTGGATCTGATGAAATGAACATTCGTCTATGGAAAGCTAATGCTTCTGAAAAGTTGGGTGTGGTAAGAGATCCTATTTTCTTTCATTATCATGCAACTTGTTTCTAGTGTTATTGAATATCATTATATTATAAAGAATTTATTTCAAGTGCTTTAGTTGTGATAAAAGGAAATAAGCTAGCTACGAAACAGACAAGGTTGTATCGAGGTTTGCTTTTTTCATGTCAAAGGCACCTTCAGAGTTCTTTGTTTTTGTTTTTGCTGTTGGCCACACTGCATGACTTGTGGGCTCTTAGTTCTCCGACCAGGGGTTGAACCTGGACCCTCAGCAGTGCAAATGCTGCGTCCTAACCCCTGGACCACCAGGGAACTCCCCCAGAGGCCTTTGCTAATTCAAACGTTTGATCACATTTGAGCCTTCTTGTTTCTTTGTATTTTCCTTGAGGTAGGGAGAGAAGATGTAGGGACTAGAGGCTTAGAACTTGGAATGCGTATTCTGTTAAAGGAATAGTAATCAGGCAAATCAAAGGCTGCAAGTCTCTGTGGGGTATTAATATTTTAATATCAAAGACACAGTGAAACACTTAATACACAGCTTCAGACTTAAAAAAGATTTGATGAAAATATAACATATTACTGTTGACTAGCAGCCTCTGGGTTGTGAGTTATGGTTGATTTCTGTTCTTAATTTTTTTCTAAATGTCTCATGTTTCTATAAGAAAGATACAGGGTGTTTATATCTGAAGCAAATAGTAAGTTTAATAAGGAAAGATTGAGTGTGGTTTATTTTCTGCTTAGCCCTGGAAGGAAAAGTAAGATATGAAAATAAGTAATTAAAGATAAATTTATTTTAGGTTTAATGATTATTAAAGTACTACACTATGCTTAGGTTTATGTTCATCATTAAATATTCCTCTAAATCATGTCATCCTTAACAATAATTAGACAAAGGCTGGTTATTATGTCATCACTTTTGTTTATGTTTCAGTAATTTTTACAGAAAAAATTTTTGAGTGATTCATTAAGCGCTTTTTCTGTGTTACGTGGACCAACTCTGGTCCACAGAACCTAACCCCCTAGGCACTGCTCTTTTGCACCTGGTGGCATCCGGCACCCTGACTAAAAGGAAATAGCAGAGGTGGTATCAATAACATAACCTTGTAATGGGTTTAATGTAACTGTACAGTTACATTAGTAGTTTTGGTTGCATGTAATAAATGTTGATAGTTTTTTGGGGAAACGTTTCTTCCTAACTCTGTTGTACTGAAGCAAAAAGAACACATCATTCGTGGAAATATCACAATGTATTTTTTTTCAGCTTACATCACGAGAAAAAGCAGCCACAGATTATAACCAGAAGTTAAAGGAGAAATTTCAACATCATCCTCATATAAAACGTATCTCTCGTCACCGACATCTGCCAAAATCCATCTACAGCCAGATTCAGGAACAGCGCATCATGAAAGAAGCTCGCCGACGAAAGTATGTTTTGGAGCATTTGTATCTCTCTTAGTACCGTTTTCTAACTGTCCCCTCACATCCCATCGAAACCAAACAAAAAATGTGCCCGTCAAAGGAATAGTTTATGTGTTGTTGTACATCAGAGGTGGTTTTGAATACTCCTCTGGGCTTTTTCCTGATACAAGGGGAAGCTCTGATTATCTAACATGGTAAGAATTTTCATTACCTGTCTTTGGGAATATGTTTAAAGGGTAAACAATGTCAAAGACATACATATCAAAATTAGAAAAGGCTCTACTCATACTAAATAAACTATTGTAAATAGAGAGTGTAAAAGATTTCCGATATAGCTGGAATTAAGAGGTAATGTGTATTTTCTAGCTTAAAGACGGGCAAGAATATTTGTTAGATAAGAATTTATCTAATATGCTTGCTTCATGATAACATTTGGAATCTAGCATTTTGGCTCTGAAGCAAAATTTCCACCATCACCATCATTTCCCCTGTAGAATATTCTTCTCTTTGCAACCCTTGAATTCATGTAATATATTATAGAAATTCTAAGAGTTTTTTTTTTTTAATTAGCCAATGCAAATTGTTGTTATGTTGGATAGATGTTGGAGTTGAGTCAGTTTTAAACGTTTTAATAACTCGCAGCAGGTTTTTAAACTTAGTAAAGGACACTGATGTAGTAAGAGAAGAAGCCAATAAGTTAACAAAAGTTGATTTCTAAGTGAAAATTGCTCAGTTGTGTCTGACTCTTTGCAACCCCATGGACCAAACAGTCCATGGAATTCTCCAGGCCAGAATACTGGAGTGGGTAGCCATTCCCTTCTCCAGAGGTGCTACTTACCTACTCTTGTGAAAACTTTTTTTCAATGGGTAGTTTCTGGTTAAAGAAAATGCCTTGTAATTTTTCTGAGAAAGTTTTCTTTGGTTAAGGTGACTTCTCATAAACTTAAAATTTGTGTATTTTGTTTAATTTCTAGGGAACTGAATCGTATCAAACATAGCAAGCCTGGATCTGTGCAGATGGTGTCAGAGAAGAAGAAACACATAGTGGCAGTTGTGAAATAATATTTGGTATTCTTACCAATACTAATGTATAATTATTTGTTACATGTTGATTTGTGAACTCTATAAATAAAAGTACTGCCCCTCTTATAACAACAAATGTTTTAGTTATATGTGTAGAGCTTAATTGTTGCACATTTTTGCTGTCTTGAAAACTTATCTTTAAAGGTGACCTGGTTGATAAGACTATCCAACATGTTTTTCTTGATCTTTCTTCAATGAAGAATACAGAATTTACAAACTAACTTATTTTTTGCTGTTAGACATTACAGATACACTTTCACTTTGACCTGTTATTTTAGATACTCTACATTTGAATTTACATCTAAGACCAAACATCTCTTGTTACCTTTAATGTTACTTTGGATAATTATTGCAATGATTCTTCCTAGGATTCCATATGACACATAGAAAAATTTTGTCTGAACTTTTCTCAAGTGAACTTATTTTCTGTGTTTTGTTTATATTGGGCTTTTTGAGACTGTATAGATGATTAGCCTATATTTATATAACTTTTATAAATAATAACTTACAGACAAGATTATAAAATATCTTTTTCTCAGCATTATGACTTTGTTCCATTTCTGCTAAATCATTTATTTTTAATCTCAGTAATCATAAACAGCTCTGTGTGACATAGATTGGGGTTTTTTTTAAACCCATCATCAGCTTAGTATTATAAATACATACAAAACTAATTTTTAGGAAATTATGTTTAAAAGAGATTAAAAATCCAAAAGAAAAAATATGTTAAGAATACTTGTAGTAAAAATATTTAAAATACAGCAGCAATGATAAATATCAAAATCTGGAAAGTGAGAGCAGGATTCAATCAGAGTGGGATACATGGGAGATTTTAACTCTTGATAAGGTTTCTTTCTTCAGCTGTGTGTACATTCTATTATTTTTTATGCTTTCTTGGATATTTTAAATATTTCATCATGTTTTTCTCAAAGGTGATAAAGACATAAACCACCTACCTTTTAATCCTTTGGAGCTATTGTAGGACTCAAAATGCTTGATTTATAAGGTGAACCAAGTTCTCTTGTACATCTTACACTGCTGTTAGTTTGGGTGTGGTTTCAAAGACAATATATTGATCCATAAACATGAGCTTCGGTGTCGATTTGAATCCATCAAGAAGCAGGAGCCTACGGGAGACTTGTGAGAGATTTCCTGGAAAGGACTGTCTTTGAAGCATAAAGAGGACCAGGAGGAGGCAGGTCGAGCCTTCCGTCTGTACCGTAGGCTTGACCTCTGGGGCAGGAGAGCAGGAAGGCCGGAGGACCCTTCCCTGACGTGGAGCCTCAGACTAGAAAGGTTGGACCAGGTTGTTGGGGTGTTCTGGAGCACAAATTGCTTGTCAGAGGAGCCCCATGTTGTGCGAGACTGGTTCAGCGCTGCTGCCCTCTCTGGGCTTGGCCAGTGGCAGGGAGCAGCCCCAGGGGAGCCTGGCCTTGCAGCAAATGCAGTGGTGAGTCCAGAGGGGTGGCAGCGAGGACCCCTCAGCTGGGACTCAATCAGCTGTGCTTCCTGCAGCCAGTTCTCTCAAAGGAATTGCAAACGACATTTCTGTAGCTGTGCCTCTTGCACCACACAGACCCACTTCTTGCAGGATTGGGGAGCAACCCCATGACTTCCATGTAGACAATGAGGAACTGAATAGGATCAAATCAGTATTCCCTGTCACTGAAGAGCAGTGACTGGTATTCACCTTGTCTTCCGTCATCTATTTTAAATATTTCTCATCCACAGGTATTACTTAGCAGATTTCGGTGACCTACCTAATCTTGTGACCCAAACCTTCATTCCTGAGGGGTCCAACCTTTGTTGATTGTACCCTTATCAGGCTGGGGTTGTTACACATATCTGTTTACAGTTGCAGTGGAGCAGGGAATACCCATAGGCACGAAATGGGTCACCTTGTTCTGCACAAGTTCTCCCATTCTCCACCCCCACCACCACCTCCTGCTGATCAAAGCCAGTGACCTCTGCCAGGAGGATGACTGCTTTTCTAGCTTGTTGGTCCCTGGACAGAAGTACAAAGTACTTTGGTGACAATGGCATGTAATTCAGTAGGACTTTTGCTGTGTACCCTAATAAGAGTGTGCCCCCTATTGGTGACCAGTCCTTCTGACCCTGAAGAGCCCAGTTTTAGGAATGGTAACTAGTGTCCTCCAGTGAGTCACTGGAAGTGATGGTAATTGGAGCCATCACATGTATCCTCTCATCTTGTGAGTTAATGCATATACTGCATCCTGAAGGATGGTACCCTGTCCTTTCAGCATGTTGCCTCTGAGCTGGTGCTAACATTGTGTCTTTTTAGTAGGCCACTCCAGTGATCTGTGAGATGGCATATTTCTGGATTGCCTTTATGTGATATGATGGGGAAACAGTGGAAACAGTGTCAGACTTTATTTTTTGGGGCTCCAAAATCACTGCAGATGGTGACTGCAGCCATGAAATTAAAAGACACTTACTCTTTGGAAGAAAAGTTATGACCAACCTAGATAGTATATTCAAAAGCAGAGATATTACTTTGCCAACTAAGGTCCGTCTAGTCAAGGCTATGGTTTTTCCTGTGGTCATGTATGGATGTGAGAGTTGGACTGTGAAGAAGGCTAAGCACCGAAAAATTGATGCTTTTGAACTGTGGTGTTGGAGAAGACTCTTGAGAGTCCCTTGGACTGCAAGGAGATCTAACCAGTCCATTCTGAAGGAGATCAACCCTGGGATTTCTTTGGAAGGAATGATGCTAAAGCTGAAACTCCAGTCCTTTGGCCACCTCATGCAAAGAGTTGACTCATTGGAAAAGACTGTGATGCTGGGAGGCATTGCGGGCAGGAGGAGAAAGGGACGACCGAGGATGAGATGGCTGGATGGCATCACTGACTCGATGGACATGAGTCTGAGTGAACTCCGGGAGTTGGTGATGAACAGGGAGGCCTGGCGTGCTGTGATTCATGGGGTTGCAAAGAGTCGGACATGACTGAGCGACTGAACTGAACTGAACTGAACTATGTGATATGATCAATGGGTACTGTGGTTGGACCCACTCTAACTTCTTTACTGAAATAGATCCCCTGATAAAAACTGTTGGTGGGTGGGGGACTTCTCTGGTGGTCCAGTGGTTAAGAATCCACCTCTCAATGCAGAGGATATGGGTGCAATCCCTGGTCTAGGAAGGTCCCACATGCCACGAGGCAACTAAGCCTGTGCGCCACACCTACTGAGCCTGTGTTGTAGAGCCCACAAGCTGCAACTGCTGAGCCTGTCTGCTGCAACTCCTGAAGCCTGCACACCCTGGAGAGCCTGTGCACCACCACAAGAGAAGCCACCGCAGTAAGAATCCCCCACACCACAGCTAGAGCGTAGCCCTCACTCAGCAACTAGAGAAAAGCCCTTGTGCAGCAACAAAGACAGCGCAGCCAAAAATAATTAAAATTTAAGAAAAATTGTATTGGGGTGGGATTGATGCCTGAGAATTAGGCATTCTATGAATATCCAAATAGAGGTGCTGGCTGAGACATGTAGCTCTGGTATCTGGGGATATCAAAACAGATGTCCCTAGAATCAAAAGGATCCAGTGTAGTAAAGTTGACATCAAGTGGCCTGTTCTCCTAAAGGAATAGTGCCATATTGGTGGCATCGCATCTCTGTTGCTGACAGATTGGATAGAAACACAGTAGCTAGATCAGCTTTGCTAAGGGGGAGTTTATCTGTTGGGCTCATTCATAGCCTCTGTCTTTGCCACAGGCCATTCCATCCACATGCCCATTGTGCCTTTTCTAGGCTGGCCATTGTCGAGTGATGGAATCATTTTATCTACTTGGTTGTTTTGTGCCGCCTCTATGGTGGATGCTTTCTTGTGGACATTAACAGGTTATACAAACATATTTATTCTTTATGCCCACATCCTCATCCATCCACATACTTATACCCCAAACCATGTCTCTGATCTTCAAGCTGTTACTCTTCTACACCTTCACCAAAGGGCCAGCTGTAGATCACTGCCCAGGAATCTCCCCTGAGTCCACTTCTACATAAAACTACAACCAGGTGCTTGCTCCTAGATCTGCCCATTGGGAAGACTTTTCCCTCAGTACTCTCTTTCAAGGCCCACCCCTTTATATGTCTCTAATGCAGCCACCTTCACCAACAAAGATCCATATAGTCAAAGCTCCGGTTTTTCCAGTAGTCATGTACAGATGTGAAAGGTAGACCATAACGAAGGCCAAGCGCCAAAGAATTGATGCTTTCAAACTGTGGTGCTGGAGAAGACTCTTGAGAATCCCTTGGACAGCGAGGAAATCAAACCAGTCAATCATAAAGGAAATCAACTCTGAATATTCATTAGGACTGATGCTGAAGCTCCAATACTTCAGCCACCTCATGCGAAGAGCCAACTCATTGGAAAAGACTCTGAGGCTGGGAAAGATTGAAGGCAGGAGGAGAAGCGGGCGGCAGAGGATAAGATGGTTGGAGGGCATGACTGACTCAGTGGACATGAGTTTGAGCAAACTCTGGGAGATAGTCAGGGACCGGGAAGTCTGGCGTGCTGCAGTCCATGGGGTTGCAAAGAACTGGACATGACTTGGAGACTGAATAACAAGTGCAGCTACAGTACACTTGGGTTTTGTATCCACATTTTAAGCCAAGCCAATCCGTTAGTACTAGACATTGTTCTCCTTCAGCTGTTTGTACCCCACCTCCCCCTATGGCTGTAGATAAAATGTGAAAAATAGCATTAATGCAACTGTGACTGGTGATGTGTAGGTCTGTGCTTCCTGCTTGTACATCTTATTTGTACCCTCTGGTCCTGCTACAACTTTATATATCTTGGTGGGTCTCAAGAACTGAACTCAACGGGCAGTTCTGGATGACACGGTTACTTGGTGCTCATGGTTAAGCATGCTGTGTCTACCAGAGCTCAGCAACATGTTAGAAAAGGCTTACTGTGCTGCAGATGGCACGGCTTTGCTCTGGAATCCTAGAGTATTGTGATTCTGCCACCGAGGCTCGCCATCAACTCCACACTACATCTTTTCCCGCCTCTGATGCTTCTAGGTCTGCTGGATCTTGTGGCCCGAGGTTTCAGGGCCGCTTGCACCACAGCCAACTATGGTACTATATCCTGCTCTGGGTCCCTCGCAAAGCTGGTAGCCTTCTATGTTACCAACATATGAGCCAGAGCATAAATATTCTTAGATGTGGAATACGTTGCCTGCACTACTCAAAGAGGCCCACCAGGCACAGTGCTTCCTTCCATTGAAATAGTTTGGAAGAGATACCATGGCAGGCCCCTGATCACTAGACCTCTAAAAAGTCACTTAACTTATATGGCACATTGCTGAACTTTCAAAGGATTAAGTTTTCACCCTCTTGACTACAGGTGTCTTACCAAAGCTTCCAGTGTACTAGTCATCTCTGGCTCATCCTGTCCAGTATCAGAATGTCATCAATGTAGTGGGTACATGTATTGTTCTATGGGATGTCCTGTCAGTCCAGATCTCTTTGGACTATGAGAGAATTCAGAAGAGTTAACAGTTCATGGACAAAAGTAAACGAATATTATTCATTCCATGTGAATATGAACTGTTGCTGGTCCTTTTCAAACTGAAATGCATCTGCCTGATCAATAACCACATACCATGTACCTGAGGCTTAGCAATATATCTGCTCTTAGCAACAATACTATGTCTATCACACCAATTGTGATTGGGGCTGCTGCTTTCGACTGCTTGCATTGACATTACAGTTGTTCTACAGAATCCATCTGGTTTGTGCAAAGGTCAGACTGACATACAGATACAGGAAAGACACCACAACTGCTCCTCTCCTTCCCACCTCCATCTTTTAGGTCCTTAACGATGACACTAATCTTCTCTATCTTACCCACTCCCTGTGCAATATTTTTTATTTGCTAGATTTTTCCAGTAGTCAAGTACAGATGTGAGAGCTGGACAATAAAAAAGGGCTGAGCACCAAAGAATTGATGCCTTCAAATTGTGGTGCTGGAGAAGACTCTTGAAGGTCCTTTGGACAGCAAGGGGATCAAACCAGTCAATCCTAAAGGAAATCAACCCTGAATATTCATTGGAAGGACTGACACTGAAGCTCTAATACTTTGGTCACCTGATGTGAAGGGCTGACCCATTAAAAAAGACCGTGATGCTGGGAAAGATTGAAGGCAGGAGGAGAAGGTGTGACAGGACAAAATGGTTGGATGTCATCACCAACTCAATAGACATGGGTTTGAGTGGATTCTGGAAGATGGTGAAGGACAGGGAAGCCTGGCATTCTGCAGTCCATGGGGTTGCAAAGAGTCAGACAGGGCTGAGCAACTGAACAACAACAAGATTTACCTTGGTTGGAAGGATGGGGTGGAATTAAAGAAGTTTTTACTTGTTTTTCCTTACTGTCATAGCTCTTACCTATAGGACAAGATTCAATATGGTGCTTACTCCAGCTATATCATTCCCATTTATGCATTTCAGAACTGAGGAAATGACAACTGGGTAAGTCCATGGACTTAAAACTTACCCAGTCTATAACTTATACCCAGACTTATAACTTACCCAGATTTTAGATAGATCTCCATTTATTAAGTGGCCCTCATGAGCTGCCATGCTAACAGGGTCATGATGACTCTAGGTCTTTGAGAATCAAACTCTGGTTCCCATAGTCCTTGCAATATCTTGGTATTCCCCCTTTCTCACAGTTCCCTGAATAAATGGTCAGAAGTCCTTTGGAGGAACCATTGTTGCACATACTTGCAGTGGTTTTGCAAGGTCCTTCCTCTGAGGGACTCAGCCACCTCTCCAGTCTCTGATTCCAGATAGGAAAATTAGCAGCAGCAAGAGCTTGCACTTCTTATTGTGACTCTTCCTGGGCCCTTACTCCACCCTGCTCCTCCAGTCTTGCCCTTTTCTGGTTGTGGATGTCAAGGAGTACCCTCACACTGGATGCTCATCTGTTTTGCCTAAAGAACAGCATGCTTTGTTTTCACAGTTCCCTGCAGATTAAAGCTCTTTGCCTGTCCCTCAGCCTTGCTGATCAGTATAGCCGCCTGGCTTCTAATGGTGAAGCACCACCCCCTGACCTCCATTATTGGTAAATATTTGAGGGCAAGGGTTTGGATACCACAGACTTTTAAATTTTATTTCGTTATTTAGTTTGGCTGCACTGGGTCTTCATTGCTCCTCATGGACTTCCTCTAGCTGTGGCTAGTAGGGCCTACTCTCTAGTTGCGGTATTTGGGCTTCTCACTGCGGTGGCTGCTCTTGTTGTGGGGCATGAGCTCAGTGGTTGCGGCTCATGGGCTCTAGAGTACAAGGTCAGTAGTTGTGGCTCACAGGCTGTTTCTACCACGGCAAGTGAAATCTTCCAGGACTAGGGACTGAACCTGTGTCCCCTGCATTGGCAGGCAGGTTCTTAACCACTGGACCACCAAGGAAGTTCCAACACCAAAGATTGTAACGAGTCCAGTTCTGGCCTGAAGAGGAGAAATAGCATTGAGCATTTCGGTGATGTTAGTACTCCTCTCACCAGCACATTCCTGTTGACCTTGGTGAATGGTGTGTCTTCTAGGCTTTCCCGTGGTACATCAGGTCATCTTTTAGCCTAACATATCCATCCAGCATGGATGTTCCTTCATTTCTTTGTTTTTTCCTTTCTAGGCTACCAACACAAGTGTTTCCACTTTGCTCAACATCGGTGATTACTTTCTCTAGGCTTCTAAGAGTCACACCTGTTGGCTCCATCTCTTGCATCCTTGCTAAATCCCTCAGTTAAATGCAGTATTCCTTTTTCAGAGTTATGTTCCTGTCCCCTCAATCAAGCATCCTCAGAATCCAATCCCAGCAGCACTTGCCTTGCTCCTGCCAGTGTACACTAGGTAATTCTCACAGCTCCTTTGGCGTGGAATCCCCAGAAAAGAAATGCTGGAATTTAACTCTAGTTATTGGGCTGGTAGCACGCAGTGTAGATGGATAGATCTCCATACCTGCTGCATGGCAGGGGAGAAGCTTGTGCAGTATCTTCCCATATGAGGAAGTGCTAGCTCCTGCTAGAGTGGACCACCACTCCAGCCTCTAGGGATTCAAGGAGGTTCAGTTCAGTCGCTCAGCCATGTCCAACTCTTTGCGACCCCATTCACTGCAGCACGCCAGGCTTCCCCATCCTTCACCAACTCACAGAGCTTGCTCAAACTCATGTCCATTGAGTTGGTGATGCCATCCAACCATCTCATCCTTTGTTGTCCCCTTCTCCTCCTGCCTTCAATCTTTCCCAGCATCAGGGTCTTTTACAATAAGTTAGTTCTTTGCATCAGGTGACCAAAGTATTGGAGTTTCAGCTTCAGCATCAGTTCTTCCAATGAATATTCAAGAGTTGATTTCCTTTAGAGTTGACTGGTTGGATCTCCTTGCAGTCCAAAGGACTCTCAAGAGTCTTCTCCAACACCACAGTTCAAAAGCATCAGGGAGGTTTGCAGTGCCCAAATCCTTAGGACATCATTAGAGCACTCCATATTTCAAGGTCCTGTTTGGTTTTTTTTTTTCCCCTACTTGAGTCTTGTCCTCAGCATAACAGACGTACATTGGTGGAGCATTTAAATGTCCCAGGGGCTCTACAACTCTCATTATCAAATCCTTTGTCTGCTTCTCTGCTTGTCTACACTTTCACTGCAGAAGCTGAGGGCCTCTTTGGAAGCTAGCAAAGACTTGGGTCTCTGGCTCTCTTATTTACATATAATTGTCGATGGTCCTCATTATTGCCCTGCAGGGCACCAATACAATGTAATAACTGGTGACTCTGCTATTCTTACAGACTTTGTGCCCCTCATATCTTTCAGATGGCTTGACTCATCACACTTGCAATGGTAGTTTCTTCTATCAGGATATTTTTCTAGGACATCACCACTGAAATGTTCAGGATAGTTTTTATCAGCCAGGCAGCGAGCCTACTTCCAAACTCCTCCTTATTGCCTATGTGTTTTCTTGAATGCCTCCCAGTATCACCTGGTTCTGTTCAAGTTCTCTGAGAAACAGGTGCCAATCAAGGTTAAACAAGCAAGAGATCTATGGGAGGGAACTGGGTGTGAAGGCGAAGGAGCAATAGGCAGTGAGAGCCTTCTACCTGTATGGAAGACTTGACACATGGGACAGGAGACGGAAAGAGGGTCTGGGTAGGAAGAGCCTCGGACTGCAAGGCAGCTTTAGGAAGGCTTTAGCCAAGCCAGAGGAGAGTCCTTCAGCCAAAGTTGTCTTCAGAGAAGCCCTGAGTCAGAGAGGACAGGCTAAGACCCCTGCTATACTCAGTCACTGAAACAGCTCAGGAAAGTATAGCTTGACAGAAGCCTGGTGGTGGATCCAGGGGGGTTGCAGCTGGGGTTCTTAGAAAACTATGCTCCCCACTGCCAATTCTCTTGAAGGGAATCTGAGTTGTACATTTCCATGGCTGCCACAGCCACCTACTTTCATTTTTGTTGTCATGATTTACTATCAACTTGTATTGCTATGTAGGAGATATCAGATCATTGCTAAGTGCATATTTAATATTTTTACTCATCCTGAAATTAAGTAAAAGTGCAATTCATTTACTAAATGCTATTTAAATATTGGTCTTAAGTGGTATTCACTTGAGTGATATTAATTTAATATTGACCTTAAGTGATATTAACTGTTACGGGATTGGAAATGACTGTAGAGAAAGGAGCCAAGCTCAACACTTAGCACTTGGCACATAGTGGGTGCTCAGTAAGTGCTGTGGACATGACATAAACCCAGATTTGTGTTCCTGGTAGAATATTTGCTGATGATTTTAGTTATATATTTTCATGACTTAACTCTTTCCTTAATGCCTTTGTTCTCCATAAGCCTGGGAATACAGAATGTCCCTATTTAAGAAGAATGCTGCCTTAAAATATATTTTGTCCTAAAATGTTAAAAAATATTGTCCACAAGCATGAATAAAAAACATATGGCTCAATTTTTGGATGGTTTTAGTATCAAAAAATGTATTTGCTAAAACAAAAAGTTGGTTAAATTCAAGCCACTGAACTAACTGTGCATTGTGGCAGTGTTGGTCACTCAGGTGTGTCTGACTCTTCTTGACCCCATAAACTGTAGCCGTGTGGCTCCTCCATCCATGGAATTCTCCAGGCAAGAATCCTGGAGTGGGTAGCCATTCCCTTCTCCACAACTATGCATTATAACTGGTTAAATTCATTTAAAAATATATTCAAGCTATTTTTTCACCCATATCACACCTTGATTTGAATGAAATAATTGATTCAAATAATTGAAAATATATCCATGTATAAAAATGCAGTCAAATATTTCAAGTTAGCCCAAATAGATGTTTAGAAAGTACCTTTCTGATGTCATTGTTCTGGGGAAGAGTAATCACTACTCTTGGAAGGACAGTAATCACTATAAATGAAACAGAACCCAACCATGATTCCTACTGGAGAAGGAAATGGCAACCCACTTCAGGATTCTTACCTAGAAAATCCCATGGACAGAGGAGCCTGGCAGGCTACAGTCCATGACTTAGCAACTAAACCACCAGCGTCATGATTCTTAAGGGAAAGGGGATGAGGGTGTCTATACTAGGTGACATAGTTAAGAAACAAAGCCCTAGTTTTCCCTTCTGTTTGATTTCTTTTTAACCACAATATATTTTTTCTTAAATTTTACAAAACATAAAAGAAGACTACAGATTTTTTTTTCCTTTTGAAAGGGATGTGCAAGGCTCTTCAATCGTGGAAAACTGCTAGTGCAAGTTTCTGTCCTATCCACAAGCCATTTGAGCACTTTTGGGTTTCCATATTTGCCATCATTCTCTCTCATTTTCACTCTGGGGGAGTGTAAAGAGGAATAATGGAGCGTGAATGATCACAGAGCTTATTGTCAAGTATGATGATAGAGTTCTCAAAGTCAGAGATGTTGATAAAATGAATGAACAGGAGAAGCATTTTTTAAAGCAGTATAAAGTTATTATAAATATTATACATATATTATACTTGGTACATATATTGCAAGTACCTAGGAAGGGAGAAAATTTGAGTCTTATTCCTCTGGCACTGAAACTTCACTTCAGTTCAGTTGCTCAGTCGTGTCCCACTCTTTGCAACCCCATGAACTGGAGAATGCCAGGCCTCCCTGTCCATCACCAACTCCCAGAGTTCACCCAAACTCACGTCCATCGAGTCGGTGATGCCATCCAGCCATCTCATCCTCGGTCATCCCCTTCTCTTCCTGCCCCCAATCCCTCCCAGCATCAAAGTCTTTTCCAATGAGTCAACTCTTCACATGAGGTGGCCAAAGTACTGGAGTTTCAGCTTTAGCATCAGTCCTTCCAATGAACACCCAGGACTGATCTCCTTTAGAATGGACTGGTTGGATCTCCTTGCAGTCCAAGGGACTCTCAAGAGTCTTCTCCAACACCACACTTCAAAAGCATCAATTCTTCGGCGCTCAGCTTTCTTCACAGTCTAACTCTCACATCCATACATGACCACTGGAAAAACCATAGCCTTGACTAGATGGACCTTTGTTGGCAAAGTAATATCTCTGCTTTTGAATATGCTATCTAGGTTGGCCATAACTTTCCTTCCAAGAAGTAAGCATCTTTTAATTTCATGGCTGCAGTCACCATCTGCAGTGATTTTGGAGCCCCCAGAAAATAAGTCTGACACTGTTTCCCCATCTATTTCCCATGAAGTGATGGGACCAGATGCCATGATCTTCGTTTTCTGAATGTTGAGCTTTAAGCCAACTTCTTCACTCTCCTTTCACTTTCATCAAGAGGCTTTTTAGTTCCTCTTCATTTTCTGCCATAAGGGTGGTGTCATCTGCATATCTGAGGTTACTGATATTTCTCCTGGCAATCTTGATTCCAGCTTGTGCTTCTTCCAGCCCAGCGTTTCTCATGATGTACTCTGCATAGAAGTTAAATAAGCAGGGTGACAATATACAGCCTTGACGTACTCCTTTTCCTATTTGGAACCAGTCTGTTGTTCCATGTACAGTTCTAACTGTTGTTTCCTGACCTGCATACAGACGTCTCAAGAGGCAGGTCAGGTGATCTGGTATTCCCATCTCTTTCAGAATTTTCCACAGTTTATTGTGATCCATACAGTCAAAGACTTTGGCATAGTCAATAAAGCAGAAATATATGTTTTTCTGGAACTCTTGCTTTTTCCATGATCCAGCGGATGTTGGCAATTTGATCTCTGGTTCCTCTGCCTTTTCTAAAACCAGCTTGAACATCAGGGAGTTCACGGTTCACGTATTGCTGAAGCCTGGCTTGGAGAATTTTGAGCATTACTTTACTAGCGTGTGAGATGAGTGCTCTTGCCTGGAAAATCCCATGGATGGAGGAGCCTGGTAGGCTGCAGTCCATTGGATCACTAAGAGTAGGACACGACTGAGTGACTTCACTTTCACTTTTCATGTTCATTCATTGGAGAAGGAAATGGCAACCCACTCCAGTGTTCTTGCCTGGAGAATCCCAGGGACGGAGGAGCCTGATGGGCTGCCATCTATGGGGTCTCACAAAGTCAGACACTACTGAAGTGACTTAGCAGCAGCAGCAGCAGAGATGAATGCAATTGTGCAGTATTTTGAGCATTCTTTGGCATTGCCTTTCTTTGGGATTGGAATGAAAACTGACCTTTTCCAGTCCTGTGGCCACTGCTGAGTTTCCAAATTTGCTGGCATATTGAGTGCAGCACTTTCACAGCATCATCTTTCAGGATGTGAAATAGCTCAACTGGAATTCCATCGCCTCCACTAGCTTTGTCCATAGTGATGCTTTCTAAGGCCCACTTGACTTCACCTTCCAGGATATTTGGCTCTAGGTGAGTGACCACACCATTGTGATTATCTGGGTCATGAAGCTCTTTTTTGTACAGTTCTCCTGTGTATTCTTGCCACCTCTTCTTAATATCTTCTGCTTCTGTTAGGTCCATACCATTTCTGTCCTTTATCGAGCTCATCTTTGCATGAAATGTTCCCTTGCTATCTCTAATTTTCTTGAAGAGATCTCTAGTCTTTCCCATTCTGTTGTTTTCCTCTATTTCTTTTCATTGATCACTGAGGAAGGCTTTCTTATCTCTTCTTGGTATTCTTTGGAACTCTGCATTCAGATGCTTATATCTTTCCTTTTCTCCTTTGCTTTTCACTTCTTTTCTTTTAATAGCTATTTGTAAGCCCTCCTCAGACAGCCATTTTGCTTTTTTGTGTTTCTTTTCCATGGGGATGGTCTTGATCCCTGTCTCCTGTACAATGTCCATATTTCATCAGGCACTCTGTCTATCAAATCTACAAAACTTACTTTTTTTTTTTTTTTGCTCAAAAATGTTAAAGGAGAGTCTGGATTCACAGCTCCCAGTCAACTGGGAGCAAGACTTTTTACGGCTTGTTCTGTGGTTCTCAACTAGGGGCAGTTGTGTTGCCCTGGAGACAGTTGAGAATGTATGGAAATATTTTTTACTGTTACAACCAGCTGGGTAGGGGTAGAAGGTTGTAATAGTAGCAGGTACCAGGGGCAGAGGAAAGCAGTCTCCCTCAACCATTGGTCTGTGTGGCAGTGGGCCCCTCCCCCAAGCAAGTGACCTTTGGGAACAACTGTCAACCAGCAACCGTTAGTGGTCCTGTTCAGCCATTGTTTGGAATGGCAGTGGCCCCCTCCCCCTGCCCTTCATCTGTATAAAAGTAACAGAAATTCAGACTCGAGTGAAGACAGTTTTTTGAAATACTAGTCATCATCTTCTCCATCTGCTAAGTTTCTGATTAAAGTTGTTATTCCTTACTCCAACAACTCATCTCCCACTTTCCTGGCCTGTCACGTGGCAAGCAGAGGGAGCTTGGGCTTGGTAACATTGTCACTGGCATCTGGTGAATAGAAGCCTGAGAGGGAAGCCGCTAATATCCTACAAGGCGTAAAGCAGCATCACCATGAGGAAGAATTATCTGGTCCAAAATGTCACTGTCAAGAGATTCTGCTTCAGTCATATTTAGCCAAGCTGCTACAGAAATTCCAATGGAGATCCTTACTTTATATATATATACACATATAATTTTATTTATTTACCTCTGGCTGCACTGGGTCTTCGTTGCTCCGTAGGTTTTTCTCTAGTTGTGGTGAACTGGGGGCTGCTCTCTAGCCCCCAGTGGTGGTGCTTGGGCCTCTCATTGCCGTGACTTCTCTTGTTGCGCGGCACAGACTCTGGGCGTGCAGGCTCTAGTAGTTGCGGTTCCCTGGCTCTAGAGAATGAGCTCAGTAGTTGTGGCACAGGCTTAGTTGCTCTGAGACATGTGGGATCTTCTTGAATCAGGAACTGAACCTGTGTCTCCTGCATTGGCAGGCAGATTCTTCACCAGGGAAGCCCAGATTCTTTTTTTTTTATCAAAATTCAAAACTGCAAATGTTTAACAGTTTATAATTCATTAAGAAAAAAAAAAAGATTCCAGGCAGGAAAGAGCCTAACATGAAAGTACATCCTTCCCTTACCGCCTCCCCGGAGTAACCAGTTTCAATCACTGAGGCCAACTTTCAAGTGATTTACAAACTGAGTAGAATGGTAGCTTGCTTAACTTTTTTTTCTATTCTTCTTCACCACTTGATTCCGGTCTTTTTCTTTGTTGGTTTTTCGTCCTGCTTGTGTTTTGGCTGATCTAAAATCTGGTTGCATCTGAGCCCAGTGAACATCAGAGTATATACCACCTAAAAAATCCAACACCCATAGTGTGCTGTTTGTCTGGCGTCTTGTCAGGGCACTAGGTACTACTGACTTGAAGGCAAGCACCACCTGCTGAGTCACGGGCACGACCTCCTGAGACAACCTGTGGTTTCCATAGTGACATCTCAGGGAATAGCTCTTAAGAGAACCTGACTGGTTAGAGACATGAGCGATTTCCTTTAATTTGAGCTTTTTACTAATCTAGAAATGGGAGCATGATTTTGACCATAATAACTTTTCCAGTCAATATCTTTTGGAGTAAAATGCACAGAGATGTTTCAAAAGTGAGGTAATCAGGATAGAACCCCGAGGGAGAAAATAAGAATGGTGGTGATATGAAACTGTTGCTTAAGAAGATAGAGAAATGTTAGTAAATACAAAGGATTTACAGTAGCCCATCAGGAAAGAAAGGTTGCATCAAATGCCTTGTTATTAATTGTTATCACTTAGTCACTGGCAGGACCATTTTCTCTGATAGAGCCAGAGGACGCAGATTGTTCTTGAATGTCTTTTTTTTTTTTTTTAATAATCTCCACTCATTACCTTATTTTCAGAAAAAAGAAAGGGAAAAGAACAATTTCCCTCCCTTGCCACCCACTTAACGATGTGAACATAGAACAGTCTGTCTTTTCCTTCTTTCCTTCCTCCTCCCTCCTTTCTTTCTCTCTTCCACCTCCCCCATTTCCTCCTTCTCCTTCATTTTCTTCTACAGTTTTATAATTATGGAACAGATTAGGGAGATTTTTTTATAACTAGTGTGACATCTATGTATTAAGGAGATTTGAGGACTAGTTATGGTCAAGGGATAATCAAGAAATCAGGCATCTTAAGCCCTTAGAGAACATTCATGGTCAGTTTGGATGTTTGAGTAATGAATCTAAAACTGATTGCTACCCAGTGAACACTGATGATTTATACAGGACCTTAAAGCCCCATGTTAGAAGGTACTAAATAAATATTTGATTATTTGGAGAAAAGAATTTGAAAATGTTTAATTGACCAGTGTTGTTCAGTTTTTTGGTATTATAATAATCATAGTAGTGCTAATGGTATATACATTTAAAAATAAACGTTACATTTACTTTGATCCTGTCCCATAACATTACTGAACAGCTAGAGTTAAATCAGGGCCAAGAACTCGTTCATTGAACAAATGAATGAATGAATGACCATTCTCTTGGAGCCAGCATTTATTCCAGCAAAAGAGGTATGTGTTTTTAAGTTGCTTCACACTTGGGTCTCTTCACAAGCACTGAAGCTAATGTCCCCAAACGAACTCATTATTTTACTCCGACTCCCAAATTTCACCTCCTTTTTAATTCCTTATTTTTGAATGGCACATCACCCACAGAAATACCCAGACAGAAACCTAGGTGGAAGGAAGCAAACTTTGTAATTAATAATAATTGTAACGGTAACAATAGCTGCTAATGTTTATGGAATACTCACAACATTGCAAATGCTTTGCATGCTTTTAAATTAATTTACTTTCAATTCTCCTAAGAACCCCCCAGAAGAAGGCCATAAGAAGGAGCGCAATCTTAAAGGACATGTACATGAAAACAAATCACTGCAGTACATTTTGATGCCTGTAGGATACTATGGCAGCTCCCATGAGGAAGGACCTAATTTCCTGCTGGAGATGGAGAAGCCTCCAGAGGTGAAAAATGACCATCCAATGCTGCTAGTTCTGGCACGTTGCCTAGCGAGTAGAAACACAGCAGGGCTGTTTTCAAAATACATCTGTGATTCCTCATTCAGATATATCACTATGATGGAAAGAAACTGTTACAGCAATGCTGTGTTACCAACAACTTATTACCTAGGTCTAATAATATATAAGAATATTTGGGCTAATATTCTCCAGGAAGATAAGAGAGTTGAGGATAGGCATTTGACTAGGCACTAAAGATTAAGGATCAGAAAGCACAAAAACATATTGAGGGGGAGGTCTTAGGACACATGCCAGAAAAGGCAAGTGGTAGGGAAAGATAAAGGTGGATGTGAGCAGTGGAGGTGCTGAGCCAGAACAGGGTGCTCTGCAGGTCTGGGTGGATGGTCCGGGCAAGCTCAGCCAGTGGCAAATGCCTACACATGCAGCAGCGTGCTCAGAGGAGGAGGGAGAAGGCTGGCTGCAGGGAAAAGGGAAGATGTCTCCTGATCTTTATACCCATAATTCATCCAAACAAAGGAGGGGGACAGTTTTACTTCTAGGGTCAGCTTTAAAAATAGGCCTAAATGATTTTGTGGTTCCCCTCCTCTGCCCCACTTGAAAAAAAAACAAAAAAACCTCTTAATTGTAATTAAACACAAAGACTGAAAATACAGGGATTGGCTAATATACCGATTTAAACACACTGTAGTTTTGTTGTAGATTGAGGGTAATGTTGTTACAAGAAACAGTATTTTCCCCAAGGCTGTTGAAGAAATTCATGGGAAGGAATCTTGCAGAAACCCAAGGACAAGACCCCAGTACAGCTGAGTCAAAGGCCAAGGCTCTGGAGCTGGGCGCTGGAGAGCCACAAGGAAATGGGACTCCTTCAGCGTCTGCCCTGTCTGTTCTCTACCAGCTGCCTTCTCATTGCTTGTAATTTCTGCTCTTTTGTAACTTCAACTCTTTAAGTCCACCAATGGCTTCCCTGGCCTGATCCAACATGGCTTTTCAGCGACCCATCAATTGGCTCCTTACCTCAATGTCTCTCAACCTCAGTTCTCAAGAGAGGAAAACGTCTTAGTTGGAATCACTTACTTGGGGGCAGAGTCCTTTGTGGCAGACTCACATCAGAGACCCTGGCCAGCAGATCTTGCCCTTGACCACTCTTGCAGCAACGGTTAGAGGTGGGACAGCTTCAGAATGAGCTCTGGGGAGGTAAGTCCCTCAGATGCTTAAGACCATTCACTCACTTACTTATTGAAACAAATAGCAATCAGTATTTTGCAATCATATCAGCAATCACATCAAAATAAACCATATCAGTATTTCGATACGGGTGAGGAGGTGAAGAAAATAGGAGGTGAAGAAAATAAGAAGGACTTGGGAACGTACAGTGTGGGACAGGTCACTCCTGAGTTGATATAAGGGCACAGAAAGAGGAGATTGATGTCTGCCTCAACTGACTTTGACTGCCTCTGCTTTCTTAGCCCCTTGACTCCAGGTTTCCTGGTGTTCCCCTGAACACATCCCAGTCTTCTGTTTGCTGCTTCTAACTGAGGTAGGAAATACAAGGAAGGCTTCAAGTCAGTTAGACTCTCTAAGACCCTCAATGTCTCCCTGGGATTGGGTGTAGACCCCAGTCCTCCTTTCTCCTTGTGGCTTCACTCTGAGTCCCCGTGGTGAGTACTGCCATGGAACTCTAACTAGTTCCCGTTAAATTGGCCTACCACACGGCTGAATCCTGCAAGCTGGGCCCCACTCACAGGCAAAATGGACGTTGGTAGGTATCCTCTCCGGCTCCGACATTGAACACCATTTGGAAACCCTCCCTCCGTGCTCTGACCAACTATGAAAGCGCCCCTGAATTCTCAGGCTTGCTAAGCCACAGCATCTCTGAGAGCACTATAGCATTACCAGCACCTAGAGACCCTGCGTTGTCAGGTCAGACCTTCTTCTTACTGCTCAGGTCCCAGCAGGCCCTGCACCTGAGAGCAAACTTTGCCAACTTCAGAATTAACTCAAAGGGAATTTTATCTTCACCTTAACAGGGATAAAATAGAAACTCTGTACAGAGGTGTTGTTGTCCTGCTAACACATTCAGGAAACACTGCTTTGCATGATTTCTGAAGCTTTTTGTTGGCTTTAACACCTTGAACCTCCTCATGAAGAAACAGTTCCCTAAGGATTCCTTAATCAAAAATCACATTAGTTTTGTGAAAAAGTTCCCTTCAACAACTAGAATTGGTAGAGAATTTAAGCTGAAATATTGAGTTTGGCAGGATGGTAATATACATTCGTCAAAGCTATTTTCTCATCATCTGTAATTTTAATTAAAAAATTCATTTGGACTTACATGTGTTATCACTGTACATAGAATCCCAAATATGAAAGTTTCAAGCTCAAATATAACAACTAACTAGAGCAAACACATTTGAGTCATTTCAATTCTATAAGGAAATAGGTCAGAAATTAATTTATAAAAAGCACTCTTGTTAATTAGATTCCTTCCAGGTGAAATGTGAAGCTTTGAATAGCATTATCCATTCTGATTTATAATTAATGGGCTCAATTTCTATCGTAGAGAAGAAATTTCCTATTCATCCATCAAGGATTTTCAAATCACTACTATTCATTCTATGAAGAAAAAATGTGAAATGTTCCCTACAGATGAAATATATATTTGAAAATAATTGTATTAATCATGTTTTACTGAGAGTATATAGGGTAGAAGAATTAATTACACAAATCTGTTTATATTGCATAATACCAATTAGGCCTATGTGAAGTGAAGTTGTGATGTTGCTCAGTCGTGTCCGACTCTTTGCAACCCCATGGGCTGTAGCCTACCAGGTTTCTCCGTCCATGGGATTTTCCAGGCAAGAGTACTGGAGTGGGTTGCCATTTCCTTCTCCAGAGGATCTTCCTGACCCCAGGATCAAACCCGGGTGTCCCACATTGTAGGCAGATGCTTTACCCTCTGAGCCACCAGGGAAGCCCAATTAGGCCTATAGTTTGTGATTATAGGCAAAATGCTTTATCCTCTCTGAGATTCTGTCATACCATATGTAAAATGGGTATATAAAATGATATACCTATATCTTCAGAGTGCGGAGGGTTTCTAAGGAGACAATGCCACATGGAGACAATGCCACATGGAGGCAATGGCAATCTTGACAGAGAACTGTGTTTCAAGATCTAAGAATCAAAGTCAAAGGTAAACATGGGTGGTGTTTGTTGTTTGAGTCAGCCACTGGCTGACCCTTAGGCAAACTTCTTTGCTTCTCTCACAAACACTTTTTAAATCCTTGGCTGAAATTCGACATTTTCATTAAAATAACACTTTAGTAAATTACCAGAAGCAGAGTACAGTGTGTCCTGTTTGTGGCTGCCTGGTATCTACTCTGACGAAATCCACACTGTGTGATTATTGAAAGTGATGGAGCCAGACATTTCCTCTCTCCATTCCCTTATGGGAAAAGCCATTTGGATGCTCCTGATCAGTGCTTTCAATTTGAGGCTAGTGAAGCTATTATACAGGGGCAGTTTTGAATTCTCACGTGGAGGTCCATCTAGCAGCAGCCTAGGGCAAAAATGGCAGTCATGTCCACTGAGATATCACAAATAGACCTTTCTTTAGTGGGACTTTGGCCTGGTTCCTGCTCCCTGACTTTTTCTGGCTCCTCTCAAATTGCCAAGCTTGGAGTCTAGCCCTCCCATCCAATCTGTAACCTATCCTCTATCTTTCCAGCAAATTCCTTTTCTGCTGAAGTTAGCAATAGTCAGTTTCTGTTTGTTTTCAAGAACAAGCATATAGCTTTTGGCTAATTAATTTAATAGGAGATTGCCTTTTGGTTGTTACATTAGGAATGATTCTAATTTATTAGTTTTCCTTAAGTAAATCTTGCCTTTTGGAGAATTAATTTTCTTAAAAAAAGAACAATGACAACAACAAAACAGTTGAGTGAGAACCCTACAAAGAACGGGAAGCCCTGTATTGATTTGGGGGTATGTTGCATATGAACGGCCTCCTCTTCTGACGTTTTTTTCAAATTGTGCTGGATCTTCATTGCCGATCAGGCTTTTCTCTAGTTGCAAAAAGCAGAGTCTACTCTAGTTGTCGGAGAAGGCAATGGCAACCCACTCCAGTACTCTTGCCTGGAAAATCCCATGGATGGAGGAGCCTGGTAGGCTGCAGTCCATGAGGTCGCTGAGTCGGACATGACTGATCGACTTCACTTTCACTTTTCACTTTCATGCATTGGAGAAGGAAATGGCAACCCACTCCAGTGTTCTTGCCTGGAGAATCCCAGGGATGGGGGAGCCTGGTGGGCTGCCGTCTATGGGGTGGCACAGAGTCGGACACAACTGAAGCGACTTAGCAGCACTCTAGTTGTGGTGTGCAAGCTTCTTATTGCTGTAGCTGCTCTTGTTGAAGAGCATGGGCCCTAGAGTTTGCGGGCCCAGTAGTTGCTTTTCCCAGGCTCAACAGTTGTGGTGCAAGGGCTTAGTTGCTCTGAGGCATGAGGGATCCTCCCGGACCAAGGAATGAACCCATGTCTCCTGCATCAGCAGGCGGATTCTTCACCACTGAGCCACCAGAGAAGTCCTCCTCTTCTGATTTCAGTGGGGATTTTTTTTTTTCCCCCTATTGGGGATATATTTTTCCCTTTCTCTTTTCATTAGTAACTCTGCTTCTCTAGTGGCTCAGACAGTAAAGAATTCACCTGCAATGCAGGATACCTGGGTTTGATCCCTGGGTTGGGAAGAACCCCTAGAGGAGGACTTTGCAACCCACCCCAGTATTCTTGCCTGGAGAATCCCCATGGACAGAGGAGCCTGGTGGGCTACAGTCCATGGGGTTGCAAAAGAGCTGGACATGAGTTAGTGACTAAACAATAATAGTAATATAATAATGTATATTATCATAAAGGATTCAGATGAGCGGCCTCATGAATCAATACAATATATAGAGTGAGGTATATGGGAAGGGTAGTGAGCTTTCCAAACATGACTGAGTGACTAAGCACAGCACCTCTTGATTTTGATGCCTTTGAACTGTGGTACTGGAGAAGACTCTTGAGAGTCCCTTAGACAGCAAGGAGATCAAACCAGTTGATCCTAAAGGAAATCAACCCTGAATATTGAATATTCATTGGAAGGACTGATGCTGAAGCTGAAATTCCAATACTCTGGCCACCTGATGGGAAGAGCCGACTCATTGGAAAAGACTGAAAGATTGAAGGCAGGAGCAGAAGGGGATGACAGAGGAGGAGATGGTTGGATGGCTCAATGGACATGAGTTCAAACAAACTCCAGGAGATGGTGAAGGACAGAGAAGCCTGGCATGCTGCAGTCCATGGGGTCGCAAAGAGTCAGACATTACTGAGCAATTGAACAACAACTTGCTTTTCTCAAGACTATTTTTTCTCATTGCTCAATCACTGCCCTACTCCACATTCCTGCCACTGATCCACAGATTTACCCCCAGATAGTCAAGGAAGAGAGATTACATAGAGAGAATGAGCATAAAGGAATTTCTGGCAGCATCTGGGAAGGGGAGAAGGGGCAGGAAGGAAAGTCTATCACATTTGCCTTTACTAAATTTCACTCTCTTACATTTCCTGGGCAGTTTCTGCTTTTCACTCTTGGGGTAGGGAAATGAGAAAGGGGTAAACATAGAAGAGTAAAGAAAACCTTCTTGTGGTCATCACTCCTATTCTCAGCCCTTTATTTCCAACTAGACTGCGAAGATCTTTGTATTGTTTATTATTGATTTCTCAGCACATAAATAGAATCTAACAGATGCTTGATGGAGCTTGTTGAATAAATGTGATGGATCTCTTCAACATGATTTATATAAATTCTTATTCTAGCTGTAGCAAGCAAGCAAGTAGCAAGTGAAAGTCGCTCAGTTGTATCCAACTCTTTGTGACCCCATGGATTATATAAAGAGTCAGACACGACTGAGCGACTGAACTGATCTGGACTATACAATCCATGGAATTCTCCAGGCGAGAATACTGGAGTGGGTAGCCTTTCCCTTCTCCAAGGGATCTTCCCAACTTAGGGACTGAACCCAGGTCTCCCTCATTGCAGGTGGATTCTTTACCCACTGAGCCACAAGTGAAGCCCAAGAATACTGGAGTGGGTAGCCTATCCCTTCTCCAGTGGATCTTCCCAACCCAGGAATTGAACCAGGGTCTCCTGCAATGTAGACAGATTCTTTACCAACTGAGCTATCAAGGAAGCCCTGATATTCTATTCTAGCTGTATTAAGGCTTAAAATAACTTTTTACAAGCTGCTTTGGGAACTCATTCATGATTTATAACTTGTTCTATTAGAAATTGTTTTCCAAGGTTCAAATAGTAGTCTTATAAATAAACTTTTGTAAGAGAATTTCAGGTAAAATAGACACTGCTCTTTCAGTGCTGATGTTGAGTTGACAGTGATGGTTTAGTAAGTAAAAGAGATTTCAGCTCAAAGTTTATCCCTGGGTTGGGAAGATCTCCTGGAGAAGGGAATGGCAAGCCACTCTAGTATTCTTGCCCCACCCCCCCAAAAAAGGGGCTCAAATAAAATATTAACAGGATCTTAATATATGAATTGGCTAATGACTTCTCTCCATTTAAAAATATCTGCTCAAATTCTACCTTTATCAGTATATCTGCACCAGGGAGCTAAAGTGAATTTTAGTAAAATATTTAGAAGTATTTTTGAAAGTGGTCAAGAAGCTTTAGGAACCTCCCCACCCACACTTCTCTTTCTATTGTCATCCTAGGCATCAACCCTTGCCTTCTCCCCTACCTGTCATACCATCATCTATATGCAACCTCCGGCTTCTTCTGTCTGCTCTGCAACTTGCTAGCATTGCTCCACTAACTGGTTTATTAATTACCCCAGTGTTAGATTTCTGCCTTTGGATGTCTCTGGCTCTTCCATCTTTTTTCATTAGTGATTAAGTCCTAAATACCTTCTAATTATATTTGAGTCTTTCCTCTCCTCTCCATCTCCACTGTCAACATCCCAATCGAGCCTACCACCAAACTTCACTCAAAGTACAATTAGGAAGAAGTGGCTCCCTAATAGGCCTTTTTACATAAATTTCTCTTTCTTTTAACTTGTTCTCTACTGTTTGGGCAAAGTAATCTTTTCAAAAAGCAAATTTCACCATGATTCTCCTACGTTTAAAAACCTTTCTGTAGCTGACTATTGCCATTAGAAGAAAGTCCAACGTTCTCAGCAGGGTCTGCTCTCTCAACCAACATCAGATCGCCATCTCATGCCAAACTCCTCCATCTCTGTGCTCAGACAACTGATCTTCTTTCAGGCCTTTGATCACATTGAGCTTTCTCCTGCCTCAAAATATCCACAAACTTTTTCTTCTATCCTAAGGGCTTGTCTCAAATTCTTCAGATTTTCTCAAGCACCATTTCCTCAGAGAAAACTTTCTGGACCCCACAAGTCAGGAAGGCCTCTCATTATGAAATCTCTGAGAGCTTCTCTAACTGAGCGCTCAAGAGTGATGTAGACCATGCTTGTTGTATCCTCAGCTGTATTCTCAGCTCCCTGACATCTCTACTTTGTTGCATCCCTCAAAACCCCCATCTCCCCTATATCCCAAGTAGATGTTATTTCTTCTATTCTTTTCTCATTAGGACTTTCTCTAAGCAAAATGTATCCAAAAGTTATCCAACAGTTCTGAGAGTCAATGAGAGCGGTCTCTAATCAACCTATTTCAACAAGCAATTTCTCAATAAGAGAAATAATAGTACAGTATTAAGATCGTGGTCCCTCAAGTTAGAATGCTTCGGTTCAAATTCCTGACTTTGCCAATCACAAGGATTATAACCTTGAGTAAATTACTCAACCTCTAGCTCTGACTGAGTTTCTTCATCTGTAAAGTGGTAGGGATGTTGGGAGAATTGAATGAAATAACATCTGTCAAAAAGTGGCTAGTATGTAACACATACTGCACATGTATTAGCTATTATCACTTCTTAAACATGGACTCTACACTACATTAGACTGACAAAGTTAACCCTTTGAAGGGAGGGTTTATATTGGTCTTTTTTTTTTTTTAAGATTTATTTATTTGTTTATTTTTGGCTAAATTGTTTTGGCACACTGGCTTAGCTGCCTTGAGGTATGTGGGATCTTCCCTGACCAGGGATTGAACCTGTGTCCCCTGCATTGGCAGGCGAATTCTTAACCGCTGGACCACAAGGGAAACTCTTGGTCTTGTTTACTTTGGTTTTCTCAATCACTAGCACAGTACCTAGCACTAAGCAGTTGTCCATTAAATACTTACAGCATGAAATCAAGAATGACTGAATGAATGATTGTAATTTGTTAGACAATCATGGGCTTCCCAGGTGGTACAGTAGTAAAGCATACGCCTGCCAGTTTAAGAAATGCAGGACATGGGTCAGGAAGATCTTCTGGAGAAGGAAATGGCAAACCACTCCAGTATTCTTGCCTGGGAAATTCCACGGACAGAGGAGCCTGGCAGTCTGCAGTCCATGGGGTCACCAAAGAGGGACATGACTGAACGACTAAACGACAACAAAGTATGAAAAATATTTATCCCAGTGCCCAGCACTCTTAGCTCACCATTTATGGGCTAGCTATTAGTCTCCAAGTCTGGAAGCTAGTGGGTCTGACTCATTTTTTCTCTTGTTTCCAATATTTGAGTCTCACTTCTGCATCTTTGGCTGTCCTTCTTTATTATGGAATTTGCCACAGGATGATTTTCTGTCTTCTTAACTTCTGATTGTTGTAAAAAAAAAAAAGGTCAGCAGACTCTTGTGCCTTCAATAGTAGCCAACGCTTCCCCTGTCTGGAGCTTACTCCATTCTTACGGATATTGGAAAGATACATGGGGATGATTAGAATGTACTTTCCAAATATAAAGCAGAGGACTATAAGAGTGTGTCAAAGGGAATTAATATAACCAGATACCTGGAGAAGAACTTTATGAAGACCCTGTGTATCTCTAACCTTAATATCTGAGATCGTAGATATGATAGAAATCTGTAAATAGCATGTAAAAGCAAATTTATTGAAGTCTGAGACAACTGCATTACCCAGCTGTACACAGTATGTTCTTTCTTCAGACACTGAGATAAATGAAGGAAAAAAAAAGGTTGCCACAGAAATAGTTAAAGTATGCCCTTTGGCTAGCAGATTAGAAGTGCATTTCAGCCTAGGAGAAGAGAATATATTTTGCCTTTAAGTGACATTTACAGATTATTTCTATCACAATTGCCACCCAAATTATTAAAGCTCAAATGCAAAACATATAAACATTGCACTTTATGAAGACTTTTGGTTTTTGCTAAAACTTATTTTAACATTTACATTCAAACCTTAAAGCTACTATCTTTTTGCCTCAGAAAATGTATTTTTTAAAGTTCCTCACCCTAAGATATTATTAAACTTCCTTGAAATCTATTCTACCACACAGTTGGCTTCATTTTCTTTGAGGCTCATATTTTATTTTTGAATCACTTGTCAGAGGCAATATGTAGTATCACAAAGGATACACCAGCACAGGAAATGCTCATGAAACATGGAAAGCCCACTGAATGATAACTCATAGTAATCAGTTAGCAGAAAGATTTGCAGATGGTAATATTCAGATCCTTATGCAGCCATTTAATCAGTTCTTCAAAATTAAGAAAGTAATTACAACCCATAGCTGGAAAAATCTGCCAGTTGATGCAAGCATTTGCTTCAGGGAGACAATTCGTCAAGGTTAAGCTTATTTTGCCTGGTTGGGTAAGATAGGTTCTGTGGATAACAAAGAGGAAGCTGAAATTTTTTGTAAATTCAATGAATTTTATGTCATCGTAAATCTGACCACTGTTCCCTGAAATATTGCTGCATAAATCCATTTTTCAAATGTGATAACTTAAAAGAGATTTGTATTCCCTAGGGAAATAATAATTTCCCTCTTTTCCTGGCATTGGGTATTCAGTCACGACCCTCTTTTTCCCAGGCCAAGGTTTACGTAATTGCTTCGTCTTTCCCCTATGCAGGTGGTGACTATTTATAATCTGTGTGTGTGTGTGTGTGTGTAAGTGTATGTGTTTAATAGGGCATTTATAAGGATGAAAAATAGTAGAGAAAAATACTTTGCTAAAATACCCTGAATTCCAGATCAGAACTTCTTAAATTTCTGAATTTGGTGAGTAAATTGTTTCTCATCTCCCCATCATCCCCAGTCTCCACTGTCTTTCTCTTAAATATAGGAAAACCAAATGATTCAATATGCATGAAGATCTTGCATGACCTGAAAAGGAAGGCCACAAACTACTTAAGGTAGAATATAAGTTTTCTTTTTTTCTGAAATGAAGTGGAAATTCAAGCAACCTCACACCTTCCTAGATTAAGACAGTTGGAAGTGGAGTCGCACAGTGTCCACATTCTTGTTTATGACCCATAAAATCAGTTATTATATTTCCTCATCTGAGAATCTTTTTAATGTTTGTACAAGAAAAAGTTTGGCAAACAGTAAAATACAACCAGCCTAAATCCCACTCCCCTCCTCTTCTTCATTCAGAACTCTCTACTGGAGAGGTTAGAAATGCAAAATATTTTCTTTCTACTGGCCTTACAGTTGCGGCTGGCCATGTGACCCATTCTGGCCAACATGGCCTAAACAAGGATCTACTATGAGGCTTCCAGGAAAGCTTTTCTTTTCTAAAAAGAGAGAGATTTGGTTGATGCCACCTTCTTCCCTCCCACCCTCATCCATCTTTCTTTTATGTTTTAAATGTGACTGTGGTATCTGTTACTGTGGTAGACATATTATGACCATGATATGTGAGTCCAAATGGTGAGGTTCAAAGTGTGAGGCTAAGTATGAGGGAACAGAAAGATAGAAAAGGCCAAGGTATCTGATTACATCATTCAGCAGGAGATCTGACCTCCTGTCTTCTAATTCTATGAGACAAATAAATCCCTACTGGTTTAAGCCACAGCTAGTTTGATTTTCTGAACACTTACAGCCAAGAAAACATACTAACTGATGCAAGACTTGGTTTGAGTTTCAATCTAAGCATCCCCTACCCCACACAAAGGATAAACTAATATATTTATTTCTTGGCTATTTTGGGTGATATTTTTCCATCTGTAGTAATCATTATAAGCTTTTTTTTTTTTTAATTTGGTAAGTAAACTAGACTCTTACAAATGGTGGAAGAGAGGCAATAGTTTAGTGCTATGGGAACATTATGTTATGTTATGGAAACATTATTTTATGTTTTGGCAAAAAGATAGGACACTGAAAGATGAACTCCCCAGGTTGATAGGTGCCCAATATGCTACATTTGGAGAACAGTGGAGAAATAACTCCAGAAAGAATGAAAAGAGAGAGAGTCAAAGCAAAAACAACACCCAGCTGTGGATGTGACTAGTGGCGGAAGTAAAGTCCAATTCTGTAAAGAGCAATACTGCACACAAACCTGAAATGTTAGGGCCATGAATCAAGGTAAATTGACAGTGGTCAAACAGGAGATGGTAAGAGTGAACATTGACATTTTAGGAATCAGTGAACTAAAATGGACTGGAATGGGTGAATTTAACTCAGATGACCATTATATCTACTACCTTGGGCAAGAATCCCTTAGAAGAAATGGGGTAGTCCTCATTTCTTCTAAAAGTCCGAAATGCAGTACTTGGATGCAATCTCAAAAACAACAGAATGATCTCTGTTCGTTTCCAAGGCAAGCCATTCAATATCACAGTAATCCAGGTCTATGCCCCGACCAGTAATGCTGAAGAAGCTGAAGTTGAATGGTTCTATGAAGACCTACAAGCCCTTCTAGAACTAACACCCAAAAAAGATGTCCTTTTCATTATAGGGGGCTGGAATGCAAAAGTAAGAAGTAAAGAGATATCTGGAATAACAGGCAAATTTGGCCTCGGAGTACAAAATGAAGCAGAGCAAAGGCTAACAGAGTTTGGCCAAGAAAATGCATTGGTCATAGAAAACACACTCTTCCAACAACACAAGAGAAGACTCTACACATGGACATCACCAGATGGTCAATACTGAAATCAGATTGATTATATTCTTTGTAGCTGAAGATAGAGAAGCTCTATACAGTCAAGTAAAACAAGACCAGGAGCTGACTGTGGCTCAGATCATGAACTCCTTATGGCCAAATTCAGACTTACATTGAAGAAAGTAGGGAAAACCACTAGATCATTCAGGTATGACCTAAATCAAATCCCTTATGATTATACAGTGGAAGTGAGAAATAGATTTAAGGGCCTAGATCTGATAGATAGAGTACCTGATGAACTATGGAATGAGGTTCATGGCACTGTACAGGAGACAGGGATCAAGACCATCCCCAAGAAAGAGAAATGCAAAAAGGCAAAATGGCTGTCTGAGGAGGCCTTACAAATAGCTGTGAAAAGAAGAGAAGCAAAAAGCAAAGGAGAAAAGGAAAGATAAAAGCATCTGAATGCAGAGTTCCAAAGAATAGCAAGGAGAGATAAGAAAGCCTTCCTCAGTGATCAATGCAAAGAAATAGAGGAAAACAACAGAATGGGAAAGACTAGAGGTCTCTTCAAGAAAATTAGAGACACCAAGGGAACATTTCATGCAAAGATGGGCACAATAAAGGACAGAAATGGTATGGACCTAACAGAAGCAGAAGGTATTAAGAAGAGGGGGCAAGAATACACAGACAGAAGAACTGTACAAAAAAGATCTTCATGACCCAGATAATCATGATGGTGTGATCACTCACCTAGAGTCAGACATCCTGGAATGTGAAGTCAAGTTGGCCTTAGGAAACATCGCTACGAACAAAGCTAGTGGAGGTGATGGCATTCGAGTGGAGCTATTTCACATCTTGAAAGATGATGCTGTGAAAGTGCTGCACTCAATATGCCAGCAAATTTGGAAAACTCAGCAGTGGCCATAGGGTTGGAAAAGGTCAGTTTTCATTCCAATCTCAGTTAAAGGCAATGCCAAAGAATGCTCAAACTACCGCACAATTGCACTCATCTCACATGCTAGCAAAGTAATGCTCAAAAATCTCAAAGCCAGGCTTCAACAGTACATGAACCATGAACTTCCAAATATTCAAGTTGGATTTAGAAAAGGCAGAGGAACCAGAGAACAAATTGCCAACATTTCTTGGATCATCGAAAAAACAAGAGAGTTCCAGAAAAACATCTACTTCTGTTATGCCAAAGCTTTTGACTGTGTGGATCACAACAAACTGGAAAATTCTTCGAGAGATGGGAATACCAGACCACCTTACTTGCCTCCTGAGAAATCTGTATGCAGGTCAAGAATCAACACTTAGAACTGGACATGGAACATCAGACTGGTTCCAAATTGGGAAAGGAGTGCCGTCAAGGCTGTATATTGTCACCCCGCTTATTTAACTTACATGCAGAGTATATCATGAGAAATGCTGGGCTGGATGAAGCATAAGCTGGAATCAAGATTGCCGGGAGAAATGTCAATAACCTCAGATACACAGATGACACCACCCTTATGGCAGAAAGTGGAGAGGAGCTAAAGAGCCTCTTGATGAAAGTGAAAGAGGAGAGTGAAAAAGTTGGCTTGAAACTCAACATTCAGAAAATTAAGATCATGGCATCTGGTCCCATCACTTCATGGGAAATAGATGGGGAAACAATGCAAATGGTGAGTGACTTTATTTGGGGGCTCCAAAATCACTGTAGTCATGAAATTAAAAGACGCTTGCTCCTTGGAAGAAAGGTATGACCAACTAAGACAGCATATTAAAAAACAGAGACATTACTTTACCAACAAAGTTCAGTCTTGTCAAGGCTATGGTTTTTCCAGTAGTCATGTATGGATGTGAGATTGGACTATAAAGAAAACTGAGAGCTGAATTGATGCTTTTGAACTGTGGTGCTGGAGAAGACTCTTGAGAGTCCCTTGGACTGCAAGGGGATCCAACCAGTCCATCCTAAAGGAAATCAGTCCTGAATATTCATTGGAAGGACTGATGCTGAAGCTGAAACTCCAATACTTTGGCCACCTGATGCAAAGAACTGGGTCATTTGAAAAGACCCTGATGCTAGGAAAGATTGAAGGTAGGAAGAGAAGGGGATGATAGAGGATGAGATGGTTGGGTGGCATCACCGACTCGATGAACATGAGTTTGAGCAAGCTCTGGGAGCTGGTGATGGACAGGGAAGCCTGGTGTGCTGCAGTCCATGGGATCACAAAGAGTCGGATATGACTGAGCGACTGAACTGACTGAGGGAAACATTAGCACGTTATCAAGATGTGCATGTAACACAGTTCAAAAATCATTCTTAGAGTGAAAATAACTTTTAACTAGTTTGGGAAATGAGGCCAGGTACAGAAAAGATCAAATTTAAAGTTAATCCCTTTAAATCAGAGGTTCAGTTGGCTCATTTAAGGCATTCCTTTGTGTGTAAGTTAATGAAACTGACTTCATAGAATAGAAAGTACATCTTCCCTGTTAGGATTATTAGCTTTTCTACCCCAATTCTGTATCCCTGGGAATAGAACCTGCTCTCTTGGCAGACTCACCTGTTTTTGGTAGAGTGATGTATATAACTCTTCTAAAGCACTCCTCTCGATTCTCCTTGGCTCTAACTAGCACTCCTCAGAATACTAGATATAATTCTATACTTTCTAAGCTGTCAGCTGCACTGCCACGGATCTATCAGCTTCATCACCTAACACTATCAATTTCCCCAGGATCTCCTAGTCACTTCGGTCAGCCAGTCATGTTCAAATTGATATCACTTGTTCCGAATCGATTCTTTATCAGTTATGGGAAAACAACAGTAAATAATTTATACTGCTATTGAACAGATATCGGCTAAACTTTCAGCATACACACTCATAAAAAGGATTCCCCTGAAAAGATAGATTTTTATGATACTTTGAAAAATTATTTCAATTCAATGAACTGTATATGTCATCAGAAATTATGGATATAAGAACGCTGCATTCTGTTGATTCTGGCTTCAAATTTGCATGTCAGATCATTAAGCAATAATCATCAATGGCTTTTGTTTTAAACTGAGGTTAAATCCACATAACATCAAAGCAACCAGTTTGAAGTTCACAATTCTGGCATTTGGTATATTCACAATGTTGTGCAGTCATCAGCCCTATCAAGCTCCAAAAGATTTTCATCACCCCAAAAGAAAAAGGGACTTTCCTGGTGGTCCAGTGGTTAAGAATCTGCCTGCCAGTGCAGGGGACATGGGTTTGATGCTTCATCTGGGGAGATTTCACATGCTGTGGGGCAACTAAGCCCATGTAGCACAGCTACTGAAGCCTGTGAGCCCTAGAGCCTGTGCTGGGCAACTAGAGAGTAGCCCCTGCTCACGCCAACTCGTGAGAGCCCATGTGCAGCAATGAAGACCCAGGCAGAAATAAATAAATTTAAACAAAAATAAATTAATTTAAATTAAAAAAATCCTATTAAAAAAAAGAAAGAAAACCCATGCCCATTCATAGTCATTTACCATGACCTCTCTTCAGCCTGAGGTAAGCACCAATATGCTTTTTGTCTTTATGGATTTTCCTATTCTGGGTATTTAGTATAAATGGAATCATATAATATATGACCTTCTGTGTCTGGTTTCTTTCACCTAGCAACATGTTTCTGAGGTTTATCGACATCATAGCACGCACCAGTGCTTTATTGCTCTTATGGCTGAATAATATTTCACTGTATTCATGTACTACATTTTGTTTATCCATTTATTCATCAATAACTTCCCTTGTGGCCCAGCTGGTAAAGAATCTGCCTGCAATGTGGGAGACCTGGGTTCGATCCCTTGTTTGGGAAGATCCCTTGGAGAAGGGAAAGGCTACCCACTCCAGTATTCTGGCCTGGAGAATCCCATGGACTGTATAGTCCACGGGATCGCAAAGAGTCAGCCATGACTGAGCGAATTTCATTTTCACTGCCACTTTCGGGCTATTGTGAATAGTACTGCTATAGACATTTAAGTAACAGCATCTGTTTGGGTACCTGTATTAAATCCTTTTGACTACATACCTTGGAGTTGACCTGCTAGGGGCATGTGGTAATTTTATGTTTAGCTGTTTGAGGAGCTACCACCTGATTTTCCACAGCAGCTTCCAATTTCAGAATTTATAGAATTTATATCTACCCAGATGTCAGCATTGGCTATTCTCTTAGTGGTAAATCCAATTGGGAGACAAAATGTTGGTGTGACATTTTGGCAGAAATAAAGTAATGATGTGTGTTGTGGGTCCAGGTAGGAAGGATCTTTACCTGTTCCTCGTAGTACGAGGGTGCATGCATGCCTGCTAAGTCACTTCAGTCGTGTCCAACTCCTTGAGACCCTATGGACTGTAGCCCTCCAGGCTCCTCTGTCCATGGGGATTCTCTAGGCAAGAATACTGGGGTGGGTTGCCATGCCTCCTTCCAGGGGATCTTCCCCACCCAGGGATGGAACCCGCATCTCTTGCGTCTCCTGCTTTGACAGGAGGGTTCTCACCACTAGTGCCACTTGGAAGCCCACAAGGATACTTGAATATAAATATTTTCTCCAAAGAGAGTCTGTTTCTCAACAGGTACCCTGTTCATTCCCATCCATAGCTTTGCTTTTTGGTGGGTTGTAGCTTGAATAAACGCATACTTAGTGCAACAGCTCTATCTACCTCTCAGCTGATGTACAGTTCCTTCCATATCAGGGGAGAGATTTCTCTTCTGTCAACTTAAAGCCCTCTTACAAATGGCTACCCCGTGCCTTACACTTTGAGCAATCTGGTGGTTTCAATAACTTAAAAATAAACCCCTGAGCCACTCATTAACTGGAGGAAATTAATGATATTATATTTTTCCTCCATTTTTTTCCTCTCAAAAGACAATGAACTTGAAGAAAAAGTGAGTCATAACTGCATTTAGTACTTCCTTTTTTACACATTAAACCACAACATCACTGTAGACAAGCAAAAAATATATATCTTAGGGTTTCTCAGAATAGGATCTGTGATCACCAGTTGTATACAAGTTGATTTCAGCTGTTGCATGGATGAAGAATGTTTATTTTTAAGGTTATACATTTATGCTAATAGCTTATCAAACTCATGGGGCTATAGATACTATTGCTTAGGATGAAGCTAAAGTGAGAAAAAACTGTTTTAAGAATTACATGAAACAACATACAAATGGTACGAGGACATGGCAAAGATGATAAAGGTAGGGCCCAAAGACTAAAATTTTGAGACCCTGAACATATTGATTGTATTAAGTAACAAAGTTTTAGCAGCATTTATGCAATGTCTTGATATCTTATTTAATACATCCAACTAATCACCATGCTATTCCCTATCTTATATGTTGTTGCTAAATACTCAACCCTCAATTGCTTGACATCGCAAAGTATCAACTTCATGGGGAAAAAATGCTTACTACAGCAAGTTCAACATGGGATGTCTTCTTCCAATTTTCCTCTTCATTCAGGCCTTTAGATTCAGCTGTTATCTACAAATGCACTGCCTTGTGGTTATGCCTCATCCTTACTTTCTCTTATCAGGAGGTCAGCCTTGCCTTTTTCCTAGTCTTTCTTTCTTTTCATCCACTCCTGAGTTGCTTGTCCCTTAAAACTTCCATTTAGCAATTTATTTTCCTATCTGGCACTAAATGTACATTAGTCTCCCCATTCGTGACATTCTTATCCACTCCTCTCCCTAGTTCTCTCTGCCTCCTGCAACACACGGTGAAAATAACAACAAAAATAGTTAGATATAATTACTGCTATTTTTATAAAATTAAGTGTAGCTTGCCCCTGCTCTATTCTAGGTATATTCTAACTAAATAATTGACATTGGTCCCCTGAAGTCAAGTGTCCTGTCATCAGGGGATCCTGGGTAAAACTAATATCAGTTTGCTCTCTGGCCTTCCTTTCCTAAGGTCTAAGGCAGACTTCCAATCCTCCTGTTATGACAGCACAACAGAAATCTGAGGGATTTGACAATATCACTGAGTGGACTACAGTTGTTTTTTTTTTTTTTTTTTTTGAGAAATCCAATGAATTTCTTAATTGAACTAACAAACAACGGCTCCATTTGGGACATCGTATTAAATCAATGAGAGGGTGTCATTTCTGCAGATGCAGTCCTATCCAACTTTTTTTCTTTGTTTACCAGAAGCTAACCTTCCCTTGATCACATCCCCAAGTTCTGGAGCTGTATTTTATATGGAGACTTAATGAATTACTATACTCTCCCTTGTGGTTCCTAGTCCATGCCCGATGACAGAGTCTTCCTGTCTTAATCAGGTGCCCAAATGTAAAGCAATCTTGGCTTAGCAGGTTTTTGATAATTAAAGTTGTGACTGAAAAAACATAACCCTTCCCCAGCGAATGTGTAGATTTAAGGATATGGTTCAGTTCAGCTCAGTTGCTCAATCGCGTCTGACTCTTTGCAACCCCATTCAATGCAGCACGCCAGGTTTCCCTGTCCATCACCAACTCCCGGAGCTTGCTCAAACTCATGTCCATTGAGTTGGTGATGCCATCCAACCATCTCATCCTCTGTTGTCCCCTTCTCCTCCTGCCTTCAATCTTTCCCAGAATCAGGGTCCTTTCCAACAAGTCAGTTATTTGCATTAAGTGGCCAAAGTATTGGAGTTTCAGCTTCAACATCAGTCCTTCCAATGAATATTAGGACTGATTTCCTGAATATTTCCTAATATTTCCTGAAATATTAGGATGGACTGGTTGGATCTCCTTGCAGTACAAGGGACTCTCAAGAGTCTTCTCCAACACCACAGTTCAAAAGCATCAATTCTTCGGTGCTCAGCTTTCTTTATAGTCCAATTCTCACATCCATACATGACTACTGGAAAAATCATAGCTTTGACTAGATGGACTTTTGTAGACAAAGTAATGTCTCTGCCTTTTAATATGCTATCTAAATTGGTCATAGCTTTTCTTCCAAGGAAGAAGAAATTTTAATTTTATGGCTGCAGTCACCATCTGCAGTGATTTTGGAGCCCAAGAAAAGAGAATCTGTCACTGTTTCCATTGTTTCCCCATCTATTTGCCATGAAGTGATGGGACTGGATGCCATGATCTTAGTTTTTTAATGTTGAGTTTCAAGCCAACTTTTTCATTCTCCTCTTTCACTTTCATCATGGGGCTTTTCAGTTCCTCTTCACTTTCTACCATAGGATGGTGTCATCCTCATATCTGAGGTTATTGATATTTCTCCCGGCAATCTTGATTCCAGCTTGTGCTTCATCCAGCCTGGCATTTCACATGATGTACTCTGCATATAAGTTAAGCAGGGTGACAATATACAGCCTTGATGCACTCCTTCCCCAATTTGGAACCAGTCTGTTGTTCCATGTCCAGTTCTAACTGTTGCTTCCTGTCCTGCATACAGATTTCTCAGGAGGCAGGTAAGGTGGTCTGGTATTCCCATCTCTTGAAGAATTTTCCAGTTTGTTGTGATCCACACAGTCAAAGGCTTTGGTGTACTCAGTAAAGCAGGAGGAGATGTTTTTATGGAACTGGAGAAGGGAATGGAAAACCACTTCAGTATTCTTGCCTTGAGAACCCCATGAACAGTATGAAAAGAATATGGCACTCTTATCCATATGGGAGAAAGAATAATTGAAATGTAAATGGATTTTGTGTTTTATCAAGAAGGATAGGATAAAAATTATGTTATAACTATGAGAGGAAAAGATGGAAAAATGAAAGGTAGAAGTCACTTAGAGACACTTGGGGAAAGAAGCATAGGAAACAAAAGTGGAAATAGTAGGTTATAAAGCTGCCAGGAGAGTCCACTGGGAGAAATATATTAGATTTATACAGATACATTATCTAGAAAAGGCTTGGAAAGATGAAGAAGCAGCTTCAATCATGTCACCTGAATAGGCCTAGGGCTCTTGAGATGAGAAATTTGATAAAGAGATTTAGGATAGACTCTAAAGAGAACTGTCCAAGTCATATTCTGAAGTTGCGGAGGGAAAGCTATTTTCAGTTGTGACCAAGGGCAGTACCTAGTGGCCAGAACAGAGCTGAATCACCAACTGACTTGGCAATGAATTTTGAATAACAGTTAAAACTGGATTTAATGAGTTAAGAAGTATCAAGCCAGACTGTACTCTGATCACTCTGGATAATTTATATACTGAAATTTCACTGCAGAACCAAGCCATGCTGAAATCTAAGTGACTGACTGCCCTGAGTTAACAAGACCCAGAAAGGAGGGGAAATTAAAGACTTAATTAATTAATCAAAGGAACAGCCACAGTCCGTATGACAGGTGGCAATGCTAAAACTTACCTGTCAGGGAATTCTAGGAAAATACTTTCCAGGGGTTATTCTGATATATTTTTGTCCCAAGAATAAAAAGGATTATTTGGGAGTATGAGATCTTTCTAGTTTCCTTCAAATCATGCTGTGTCTAGTCTTGAGAATGAACTGAATGGATCAAAATGCATCTTTTTCCCCCAATGCACACCAAAATCCAATGTGTAACTGCAGCATAAGTGAAAAGTTTTAAGTACATTTTCCTTCAAATCAAATTTTCCCCACATCTGAGGTTAAACCAAAGAAACATAGGTCTCCATTCTTTATTCTCTTTCTTTCTACCATAATTTTTCTGTTCTTGCCTACAGATAGAGGTTCATGTAGCCATTTAGGTTTGGTGAGCAATGGTATGTTTTTGATTGCTTATACTTCAAGTGACTTTTTTAAAAAATTATTTTTAATTGGAGGAGAATTGCTTTACAATGTTGTATTGGTTTCTGCCATACAACAATATGAATCAGTCATAGGTATACGTATATCCCTTCCCTCTTGAGTCCCAACCACCTCTCTAGGTTGTCCCAGAGCACTGGGTTGAGCTCCATGTGTTACCTAGCAACTTCCCACTAGCTATCTGTCTTACATATGGTGATGTATATGTCTCAGTGCTTTTCTCTCAATTCGTCCCACCCTCTCCTTCCCCATATGTGTCCACAAGTGAGTTCTCTACGGTCTTCATGTGACTTTTAAACTGTTTTGTCAGTTGTGTGGTTAAACTCCAAATACATTTTTCTTTGAGTTCATCTTCCCCCAAGACCAATTCTATTTTAAAATACAGGTTTTGTTTGTTTTTAAAACAAAGCTGTTAAATGAAGCCAATGGTTAACATAGGCACAAAATTTTGATTTTAGAATGTAGAAAAGATTTGGAAGTTTATTACGACCAAGTGACTTGGGTGGTAGAAACAGCTCTCTAAGCGAACCAAAGAAAACAGGGCATATGACACTGTGCTATCTCAGAAATGGGAGACTGGCATCTGTGTCAAGTATCAGCGAAAGATGGTGCCTGGTCCAGAGACAGCCATCAACCAGATAAAGCAAACCTGAGAACACTCTCCCGCACTCTTATTTAGTGCCCTGCCCCCACGCACTGCAGTGGGATGAAAACCCAGGGGGCAGTCAGACAAGGGAGGAAGAGATGGTTCACAGTGCAGGTAATAAGACAAGAATTTCATAAACATACACTCGGCACAAGACGTGTAGGTAGAAATTGGCATGTAAGTCTAAGGGAGCAAGTGGAGTGGGTAGGGGTGATGGATAAGGGTTTTGCTGAGAAGGGAACAGCTACATAGAAAAGCTGCCACACTTTGGTCTCAACTGCTTCTTAGTGTTGATTTCCCACTGCTTCTTCCCATCATGGTTTTAACAACCACCAACTTTCATTATAGAGCTTTATTGAAGAAAAAAAAGAGTCACAGTACAGCTGATACCTAAAACCTTCATCTCCAAGGCAAACTGAGAATTCATGTCCCTTTCCTGCCTCCTCCAATTTCCTTCCCAAACACAAACACTTGAGTGTACATGACGTTCAAGCTGTTTAGTCCTCTGTGACTTCTTTCTCCCCCACCATGGTGTCACTGGTGCTCATTTGTAAATATTTCCTGTCCCTATAGAATGGCCCCATTCAGACACCATGTATTCTCCACTACGTGTATATTGATACAATCAGTGGGTATTCATGGAGAAGAACCTGCAGGTGACTGTGATCTCCCTTGGTGTCTGCAGCTTTGAGGGGTTCTAAATTCTCTCACTAGCCCACACTAGACTTTAGCGATTCCCCCCAAAAAATAAAAATAATTATCTGTAGCCTTCTTACCTGCTTGTGCTGCAGCTGGAGTTACTTCCTTTTGTGCTCTGCCACAAGTGAGCCAATGTTCTCAGCTTCTCTCTCCTTGGAAGTTTCTGTCTTTCTTTGGATTTCAGTGTACTCTTTTTTGCCCTGTGATATCAGTCATTTGATGGGCTGAAGAAAAGGAATGATTATGTTTATTACCCTGTTTTCTCTTTTCTTTTTATTAAGGTGTAAATGATATTCTTTTCAGCTCTCTGTCCTAGATAGAAGTGGAATTATGTTTACTTTTGAATATAGCTTATTTGGGCTGATGGCAGGATCATATGCAGATATTCCTAAAAAGTAGTTACAAATGTTAGACACACAACATGAAAATTCAGATGTCACCTGCAGATGTGGTCATCAAAACTGATAGAATAGATGATATTTTAGGGGAAGAATAAACTGGTAAAAAAAAAAAAAAAGAAAAAGCTAATGGAGACGAAATAATTGAACTTACTGTAAAAAGAATGTTTGTGTATCTGTGTGTATTTGACAGGAAGTGGATGGTTGAACAAAATAATAATTATGCTTTCTTTATAGACTACTACCATTCCGGTTTTATATTTGTTTCCTGCTATCTGAGCCTTTTTGTTAAGTAGAACTATTCCTAGAAAATCATCTCCAAGTTTTCCCTCTCTTCTTTCTTAGCTAGTTTATATTGAGACATCCTGGCTTTATCAGCAAAAGAAGAGCTGACTAATTCTTTAATTTTTTTCATTCAAATTTCATTAATTATTTAAAGTGGTGCCGCTCCAAATAGCTAAAGACTAACAAGAAAGCCTAATGGTGATTCATTAATTTCCTCCACCAGTCACATCTCAGCCCAAGGGCTCAAGAAGGCAGCAGCATGAGGTTAACTCTGGAAACACAGGCTGCTTGCCCGAGAATTGTTAGTTTCACTGCTCTGCTCTTCTGGGTGGGGAACTCCCACTGTTCGCATAAGCAGAATGATAGATAAGAATTAAGCTTTCTAAGTGGGAATTAGGTATTTTGGGCAAAATTAAGGATGATGTAGGTAGGGTGGATTAGGTTGAAATGACACCCCCTTCCCCATCAAAGCCCTTAAAATACACACACATATACACACACACTAGATAACAAACCCAGTATCCACCCTCGAAAACAAGATAAATCACCAAATATCTGCAGTGTCCTACTAGTTTTCCAGCAATAGTAACATAGTATGAAAATTAAAGTAATTACTTTAATCCAGACTCAGGTCTGGACTCCGAGTCTAAATACTGGCTGCATTGCTCGCTAGCTATATAACCTTGAAAAGTTATTTGATCTCCTCAAGTTTCAGTTTCCTTTCATATTATATAACAGTTAATAAGTACAACAAACGCGTGTCAAATACATGCTATGTACAGAGTATTTACTCATTTATTCAGTTATTTTTTATTCTGAGAGTGCACAGAGTTCTCTATTTAGACAACAAAGTACCTGTAAATATTTATTTTTGTTTTAACGAATTGGAAGAAAGATCAGAAGAAAGTATTCTGACTTAAGTACCAAAAGGGATGAAAAAGAAGAGAAAAAGATAAACGGAACACAGAGAATAGGTTTAACTTGCGCAGCTGGAGTCCTAAGAGATAAGAGAGAGAGTTTATTATTGCCAGTCCCTGCTTGAAGTACTTTACAGACGTAACTAATTAAATCCTCATAAAAGCTGTTTAAGTTAGGTACTCTTCTGGCCACATTCATTTTACAGAGGAGGAAACGGAGGCACTGGTAAGTTAGGTAACTTGTGCAGGGCCACTTAGCTCCTAAGTAATGGAGTGAAAGTGAAGTCGCTCAGTCGTGTCCGACTCTTTGCGACCCCATGGACTGTAGCCTATCAGGCTCCTCCTTCCATGGGATTTTCCAGGCAAGAGTGCTGGAGAGGACTGCCATTTCATTCTCCAGGGGATCTTCCCGACCCAGGAATAGAACCCAGGTCTCCCTCATTGCAGGCAGATGCTTTGCCATCTGAGCCACCAGGGAGCTGAGATGTAAACTCAAGTAGCCTGGCGTCAGAGTCCACTTTCGAAACCAGTCCAAATCGGAGGACATTATATGTATTAACTCATGAAATGCTCACCCAGAAACCCTGTGAGATAAGCCCTATCGTTATCCTCATTCTGTGGGTGAGAAAGTTTAGGTAATTTGCCCATGATGACACAGCCAGCTGGGCTTCCCTGGGAGCTCAGCAGTAAAGAACCTGCCTGAAGTGCAGGAGATGTGGGAGACACAGGTTCTTTCCCTGGGTTGGGAGGATCTCCTGGAGGAGGGCATGGCAACCCACTCCAGTATTCTTGCTGGGAAAATCCCATGGACAGAGGAGCCAGGTGGGCTACAGTGCATGGGGTTGTAATGTGTTGGACATGACTGAAGCAACTGAGCATGCACACAAGACACAGCCAGTCAATGACAGGGCCAGGATACAATCCCAGGCAAGCCTGCCTATAAAGCCCTCAGTCAAAATCACCGTGCAACATCCCCTCTTGCAACAGTACCTACATCAGAGCACTCTTGTGAGAATTAAATGGTATACAATATTTAAAGCACTTAGCCCATTGCCTGGTACACAATAAGATGATGTTCCTACTACCAGTCCTGTTTACTGGTTGTCTTCTGATGGCTTGTAGCACAAGGAAAAATTACAGTGAGGTAGGAATAGCAAGAATGTATAGAACCGTATCTGATATGATACCCTTGCACTCTTGGTCTCACTGCATAAGAAGAGGGTCTTTGCTGGAGAATCTTTCTATCTCTCTTCATTTACTTCCAAGGCCTAACCACAACAGAGCAGGTGACCTGATGCCAGAAAAACTGCAGGAAAAGGGGAAGGCCCATAAATATTCTGCTGGGAGTTTTAAAATTTGATAGCATTCCAATCAATCTTAATTGATGGCAAGATAACATAGAATACCATGTCCCCCTTCCCAAATGATGCCAAGGTATTTATAATACTAAGAGGTTTTGCATAATCTTTACTCTATGCCAACTACTTTTCTAAGTGAATATGTGTTAATTTACATATCCCTTTGAAGAGTCTTATGAGGTGAGTGCTATTATTCTGTCCATTTTGTAGATGAGGAAACTGAGGCCCAGTTCCCAAGACCACACAGTCAGTAAGTGATAGAGCTGAAATTTGAATCGTTTGGGTCTAGAATCCAAGCTCTTTTGTTCCTCTCACATCAGTACGAGATTTAACATTCTTTCCACATTGCTAACAAAGTGGAAATGAAAGGTTAAATATATAATTTAAAATACAAAGAGGGCATTTCTTTATGAAGTTTTGGAGTCCCCCCAAATTAAGGATGCTTTCCATCTTTTTCCGTTAATTACATTCTAATTCTTTTATCTCGGAGGCTTTCAACCCTTCACCAGAGGTTAAACTTGATAAAATGTTCTGGATCCCTTTGGGAGGGTTTGGTTGGTTATGAGGTGCTTGGGTGCTGTCCTTTCTGGGTTGTTTTTTTTTTTTTTTTTTTGCCAAGCTGCATGGCTTTTGGGATCTTAGTTCCTTGACCGGGGAATGAACCTGGGCCATGGCAGTAAAAGCAGTGAGTGCTAAGCAGTGGACTGCCAGGCAATTCCCCTACCTCCCGTCTTTTATAACTTTTCCTAGGGTAGAAATTGTTGGCACATACTAGCAACCAATGGCAACCTCATTTTCCCTTATTTGGAATCCTAAGAGATCAATTTCTCCTAATTATTTATGAAGAAACATATATAATATAATATATACTGTATATTATATATTGTAGGGCTCACCTGTTTCTCTTCCTTGGTGCAGATATACAGCTTATTCTTTTTTGTAAGCAATACAGAAAAATTTACTGTATGTTGCTAAACAGCAGCAGACAATTGTCATGGTCTGCTGATCCCATCTGCTTCTCATGAGAAGAACAAAGGTCTGTGAGGAATTTGCCCACTCCTGTAGGAGGTTTTCCTGAGGGTTTTATGTAACCACATGTTTTGCTTGTTGACTACTCAGTGGTACTGGATTGAACAATCTAGGCTGAAATGTAACACAGAGATTAATCCATTTTTCAAACTCATTGCCAGTTCAGAATATTTCTATAGATTAGATTTTATAATATAAACTATAAATATAAATGTATACTATTTTGTAGAATTCTAAGAGATATTCATGAAGGACTTGAAAAATTAAGGACAGTATAATGCTAAAACTTTCTCTTTGGATAGTTGTGGTTATTTACTAATGTGAATTTGTTAATACTACGTCTGATGCTAATGGTAAATTCTTTGAAGGTAAGGTTTTTATTTTGTAGCTCATAGTAAGCCTAGTGTAATAATTTGGATGTACTAGGTACTTCATTTATATTTGTTGAACAAGTGATGATTAAATAAATACAAATATAGATAAATAGATAGATCCTAATGCTTCTGCTTCTCTGGAGAACCCTAACTGATACACACCCTCATACTCAGCTCCAAGGTGGCATCTATATTTCAGCAGCAGCATGCAGCAGGGCCTGTAGGAAGAGCCAAGAGCAAGCTCCAGGTTTCTCTTGAGAGGTTCCCAAAAACTGCTAACAAGGACATTCCCACTTACATTCCATTAGCCAGAGCTCAGCCAAACAAGTCACATGAACTATAAACAGGGCTGGAAAATGTCATCTTTATGTATGCCTAGTTAAATGTTCTAATACCAAGTAAGCAAGGAAAATGGATATGGGGTTCAATGAACAATCTCTCCTGTTACCAAACCAAACTTGGGTCCACTTGCCTGAGCACGGTGAAGTCAATCTACTGACTTGGGGTTGTGAAGAAGGAAAGTACAGTGCTTACTGCAGGGCGCCAAGCAAGGATTTCAGGACAACTAGAGCGACTTCACTTTCACTTTTCACTTTCATGCATTGGAGAAGGAAATGGCAACCCACTCCAGTGTTCTTGCCTGGAGAATCCCAGGGACTGGGGGAGCCTGGTGGGCTGCCGTCTATGGGGTCACACAGAGTCGGACACGACTGAAGTAACTTAGCAGCAGCAGCAGCAGTGCTCAAAAGGCCCAAACTCCCCAGTAAGGTTCAGGAAAGCATTTTTAAAGCCCAGGTGAGGAAGGAGGTTGTGATCCGGTTGTGCACAATGCTCTGATCAGTCATTGGTGAGGTAACATAGTAATGTCACAGGAGTTAACATTATCAGTCCTTAGGCTCTAGGAGGTCATCAGGTAGTTAATATCTTCCATTTGGTGTGAGTTTTCAGCCTGTAAAACAACTCAGGAAATGTGCATTAGATACTATCATCCAGGTACCTCAGAGACTAACTAAATTTGTTTTTAAAAATGAAATTTTACTTCTCAACGTAATTTTAAAGAGTTAAATAATACTGAATTGTTGGGTGAGAGGTTAAATTATTGTAACAAAGATAATGCTGAATACAAAGGCTCAAGTAAAATAGAAATTTATTTTTCTCTCATTCAACAGTCCAAGAGGGTGGGTAGCTCTGTTTCAGAGTCATCCGGGGACCCTTCTACCATGTTACTCCCAAATCTTCCCGAAGCATTTTTCTTTTCTGCATGGTTGAAACTGGCTCACCACCAAGTATGAAGGAAGAGGAAGCGAGAACACCGAGCAGCTTCCTTTTAAGGACATAAATTCGAAGGAGCCTCCCCTCTCTTTTCATATCCACTGGCCACATTAGCTGAAAGGGGAGCTGGGAAACAGTGTTTAACTAAATATTCACGTGTCCAGCAAAAATTCAGGAGGTTCTATTACATAAGAAAAAGGAGAAGAATGAATATTAGCAACGGTTGGCGGCTCCGTCTCAGGTGCCTGAGGCCTTCCTGCAGATGCCTGACGGCTCTCAGCTACCCATTTCTAAGAATGAAGCACTAGGACCTGATTGGAAGACTGACCTGTGGTAGTGAGCAGTAGATGGGCAGACTTAAGCTTCACTGTTGGTTCACGCGACAGTTTTTTCCTCGTATGTGTTAAACTTCTAAATGTCAATATTTGTCAGGCTTTTCCCTGGGGCTGATCAGTTTTTCCAGAAAATAGTCTTCCAGTTCTGCCTAAGGACTGATGTATTGGTTTCCTTAGGGCTATAGTAACAAATTACCACAAAGTAGGTGACTTAAAACTGTGGCAATCCGTTCTCTCACAGTTCCGGAAATTGAAAGTCAGAATTCAATTGTAGGACTACCTGGTGATTCAGTGGTTAAGACTCCATGCTTCTGTTGCAGAGGGCACAGGTTCAAACCCTGGTTGGGAAAGTTCTGCATGCCCTGCTGTGCAGTCAAAAAAAAAAAAAAAAAAGTCAAGGTGCTGTCAGGGCCATGCTCTGAAGGCTCTAGGGAACACTCCTTCCTTACCTCTTCTTGCTTTCCAAATACACTTTTTTCCTCTATCAAAGTAATGTAAAGTACTAAATAGTACTGGATTAGTAGGTGAGAGGCTACGTTATTTTAATAGATACCCCCCCCCCAATACAAGGCTTAAGGATTAGCCACTGTGTTTGATGGGTCCCATTGGAAGGACTTTATTTTGGGGGGCTCCAAAATTGCTGCAGATGGTGACTGTGGCCATGAAATTAAAAGACGCTTACTCCTTGGAAGAAAAGTTATGACCAACAAGACAGCATATTAAAAAACAGAGACATTACTTTGCCAAAAAAGGTCCATCCAGTCAAGGCTATGGTTTTTCCAGTAGTCATGTATGGATGTAAGAGTTGGACTATAAAGAAAGCTGAGAGTTGAAGAATTGATGCTTTTGAACTGTGGTGTTGGAGAAGACTCTAGAGAGTCCCTTGGACTGCAAGGAGATCCAACTAGTCCATCCTAAAGGAGATCAGTCCTGAATATTCATTGGAAGGACTGATGCTGAAGCTGAAACTCCAATGATTTGGCCACCTGATGTGAAGAACTGACTCCTTGGAAAATACCCTGAAGCTGGCAAAGATTGAAGGCAGGAGGAGAAGGGGACAACAGAGGATGAGGTGGTTGGATGGCATCATTGGCTCTACGGACATGAGTTTGAGTAAACTCCGGGAGTTGGTGATGGACAGGGAAGCCTGGCGTGCTGCAGTCCATGGGGTTGCAAAGAGTTGGACACGCCTGACCGCCTGAACTGAACTGACTTGGTGGCTCCCAGCTATCTTTGATTGATGGCTCCTGGCAGTCTTTGGAATTCCTTGATTTGTAGTTGTATCGCTTCAGTCTCTGCCTCCATCTTCACTTGGTCTTCTTTTTAAAAACCATTTACTTATTTATTCAACAATGTCAGGTCTCAGTTGAGGCACGTGGGGTCTTTTGTTGTGGACCATGGACTCTCTAGTGGTCGTGCGTGGGCTTAGTTGCCCTGCGGTATGTGGGACCTTACTTCCCTGACTAGGGATCAAACTCAAGTTCACTGCACTGCAAGGCAGATTCTTAACCACTGGACCACCAGGAAAGTCCCTTCACTTGGTCTTCTGTCCATGTGTCCCTGGGTCCTCTCCTCTTTTGGGACACCAATCACTGAATTTACAGCCCACCCTAATATAGTATGGCATCTTCTTAATTACATCTACAAAGACCCTATTTCTAAATAAGGTCACACTTTAAGGTTCTGGGTGTACATAAATTTTTTTGAGGACACATTTCAATCAACTATAATAGGTATTGGAGCCTATTTTCCTGGAACTAGGGGGTGGGAAGGGGGTCCACTAGATTTGCTTAATCTCTTCTGTTAGCCTTTTGTTTTCCTACTTCACCCCTAAGCCTGGACAAAAGTCAGAGCCTCTTTGGCTCAGGGTCCCCATATAGCGGTGGTTTCCTGATGGACGTGTTTGGGAATATGGTATGGGTGGAGGATGGGGGGGTAGTGGATGTGGAGTCATAAATTACATGGGGTTGAAAAGAGAACCTAGGAAGTCTAATCATTTTCTGTCCAGATTTTTCAACCAATCCTCCTTTCAGCCCCAAACTTTACTCTGCCATTTGTTATATCTTGGATAATCGAGGAGAAGCCTTTCCATGGTTCTAGGGTTGAATCTCCTTCATTCTCTTTAATACCCTCCCTTCCTGAAGCTCTTCCTCTACCAACTTCATCCCCAGGAAGCACTTAGGTTTTGGCCTAATCCACACTGCAAAGTCTGTTGATACTTCTTTCTTCCCCATGGTTAGGCAGATGTTCAAATTATATTAAAAGATACAAGAAAAAAAAAAAAAAAATAAAAGATACAAGAAAGGTTGAGTTTGTGTGGGCTCATGAGAATCACATGAGATATTTTGTCTGAAAACACTAGGCATATGATTGTCATACAGAAAGAATTTGAAAGATATTACTTGAATCCCAATTTCTTATAAAAGGGATGTTTGCAGAGCAAATTATCACGTCTTAATTATCTTTTCTGTAAATCTAGGTGTTCATATGTTGAATTTGTATCAAGCAGGCTAATATTTTAAAATTTTCCTCTTTCATTTCGAAATATTCTCATAAAAATGTATAAATATTTTTAAGGAACCTTTAATTTAGAATAATAGGGCCAGATAAATTTTATAATATTAATTTGTTTTTAAATGACTGATTACTTTTAATGTGACATTTGATAACTATAACATTGGAAAAATATATTGCCTGAAAATTTTCATATGCAAGGGCGTGTTGGTCTAGTCATTAAGTCATGTCTGACTCTTGTGACCCCATGGACTGTAGCCTGCCAGGCTTCTCTGTCCATGGGATTTTCTAAGCAAGAATACTGGAGTGGGCTGCTATTTCACTCCGGGGGATCATCCCAACCCAGTGATCAAACCCAGGTCTCCTGAATTGCAGGCAGATTCTTTATCGACTAAGCCACCAGGGAAGCCTTAGCCCTAAAAAGTTGTTCAGTATATTTAAGATTCTTAAGGAATCAACAGATTTATATATGCTTATACAAAATGTACTAATATTTAGAAGACGATACTACTTTAAAACTTTTAAAATGAATTAATTAAAATCTCAGACTATGCTATTTAGGAAAGAAAGATATTAATAGTAATTAGTGTAGTCATTTGAAACTTTTCCATCAAATTCTCAGTTTTACTTAAGATAATACATTGGTATATTACTAAAGAAAAAAAAGTTACTTCATACAAATTACAAGTCAATTTAGCCTTTAATTGGGAAAATACTTGGTACTTAGACACTTTGTTTTCCTCTTTTGTACACAATTTAACATTTCTATTCACAATTTTTCTTTAAAGAAAAGTTTTATAGCACATATTTAACTTGGGGAGTGTATTCACCTCATTCCCACTGCTTCCCCTGACTTAGGCCAGAGAATACTGTCATTCAACCATATGATATAAATCTCAAAAAAGTCTGAGCAATTATGGGTTTGCTAATCACTAGACCATTCAGGTATGACCTAAGTCAAATCCCTTATGACTATACAGTGGAAGTGAGAAATAGATTTAAGGGCCTAGATCTGATAGACAGAATGCCTGATGAACTATGGACGGAGGTTCATGACATTGTACAGGAGACAGGGATCAAGACCAGCCCCCAAAAAAAGAAATGCAAAAAAGCAAAATGGCTGTCTGAGGAGGCCTTACAAATAGCTGTGAAAAGAAGAGAAGCGAAAAGCAAAGGAGAAAAGGAAAGATCTAAGCATCTGAATGCAGAGTTCCAAAGAATAGCAAGGAGAGATAAGAAAGCCTTCCTCAAGGATCAATGCGACACGAATGAGCGACTGAACTGAACTGAACTGAACTGAATCCTTTATATTGGGGCTCCAGGTTTCATAAGACAACAGCAAGGACAGACTAGCTGCTGAGGGGATTTAGTTCCATGCTGGTACCTGACAACCTTGCCTGTACCCACACAAGACTGAAGAAGATTGAACGTCAGCAATCCTGGCAGAAGTCTTGTGATCTTCCCAGAACATAGGAGCGTTGGAGGTCTGTGAGTTGTTTCTATATGGCCATTTCCTGTTCATCCCCTATCTCCAGGGAGAGTGTCAGGAAACCATTTCCTGTCACCTCCCGGTTCTGATGAGGTAGGAGGCTTTCTGCCTTATCCCAACCCCCACCCCCTACTTAGGGCACAGCCACAGCCTGTAAAACTGCTTGGTTGCAAGGTAGCATTGGCTTCTCAGCAACACGGTGTCCCGTCATTTGTGTGGCAGTCATCTGGCCTTTTATGTTTTGGTGTTGCCATGAACAGGGTCCATGGGGAGCTGGCACCTTTACATACTCTTTCTTTTGCAGCCTATGTAAGTCATAAACGGTCTGAATCTAATAAAAAGGCTTATTGTTTCTTTTCTGGCTGGTTAGTCAGATCTTGTTTTGTGCTCGACAGTAATAAAATAGCTAATAACAGTTTGCTAACCTGTATATATGTATGTGTGTGTGTGTGGGAGAGGGCAATGGCACCCCACTCCAGTACTCTTGCCTGGAAAATCCCATGGACGGAGGAGCCTGGTAGGCTGCAGTCCATGGGGTCACTAAGGGTTGGACACGACTGAGCGACTTCACTTTCACTTTTCACTTTCATGCATTGGAGAAGGAAATGGCAACCCACTCCCGTGTTCTTGCTTGGAGAATCCCAGGGACGTGAGAGCCTGGTGGGCTGCTGTCTGTGGGGTCACACAGAGTCAGACACGACTGAAGCGACTTAGCAGCAGCAGCAGCAGCAGTTTGTGTGTGTGTGTATATATACACACATCATAAATATGTCAGGAAAGATGGATTATCTAATAAATCGTTTTTGAACAACTGGCTCTTTAGGAAAAAAAAATATATTTCATTTCATACAATACCCCCTTTCCCAATTCATATAGATAAAATAGTTAACCAAAGAAAAGAGAAAGAAATGAAACCATGATAATTCCAATGAGAAAATGGATAAATTCTTGAAAATACTTTTAGAAATGAGAAGGCATTTACTATGGTACAAAGTACAGACTACATAGCTCAAGAATGGTGATATAGTTGACAGCATAAAAAATTAAAATGGTAATATGAGAAAAATACCATAAATATATTAAAAAGAAAAAAGGCAAACTGGAAAACACATTCACAACACATAAGACAGAAAAAGAACAGTTTCCATCATATGCAACAATGTTGAAAAATCAGTAAGAAAAAGACAAAAAGGGAGTGGCAAGGACATTTTGCAGTAACTCTCCACAAATGACCTTATTCAGTTCAGTTCAGTTCAGTCACTCAGTCGCTCAGTCGTGTCTGACTCTTTGCGACCCCATGAATCGCAGCATGCCAGGCCTCCCTGTCCATCACCAACTCCCGGAGTTCACTCAGACTCACGTCCATCGAGTCAGTGATGCCATCCAGCTATCTCATCCTCTGTCGTCCCCTTCTCCTCCTGCCCCCAATCCCTCCCAGCATCAGAGTCTTTTCCAATGAGTCAACTCTTCACATGAGGTGGCCAAAGTACTGGAGTTTCAGTACTTCCAAAGAAATCCTTCCTTCCAAAGAAATCATTCCTTCCAAAGAAATCCCAGGGCTGATCTCCTTCAGAATGGATTGGTTGGATCTTCTTGCAGTCCAAGGGACTCTCAAAAGTCTACTCCAACACCACAGTACATAATTAAAGAAAAGCAGGTGGACATTATTTTTCAAATACTGGACTGGCAACGATTACAGTGCCCAGTACTGCTGACGGTGTAGGATATAAACACTCCTGCACAATTGGTGGGAGCATAAATTTGTGCAATCTTTTTCAGAAGACAGTGTTGGCAATTAATTATTTTAAAAGGTAGCAAGGAATTCTCTGGTGGTCCAGTGGTTAGGATTCTGTGCTTTAACTGCCTGGACCTGAGTTTGATTCCTGGTTAGGGAACTAAGATCCTGTAAGCTGTGTGGTGCAGCCAAAAAAAGAGAAAGTAACATATATTTACCATTTCACCTAGAAACTTGCTAAGATATTCTTGCATGAGTACACAAAAATGTGCAAAAAGAATGTTTATAACATTGTTTAAACTATAACATTATATAACAAGGTTTAAATAATAGGACTGTTTATAATAGCAAGAAAACTGGAAATAACTTTAATACCCATCAACAGGGCGTTGGTTCAATAAATTATGGAGCTTTGATATAAATGGAAAACTGAAAAATATTAAGAATGATAGAAACGTACAGTACTAATATGGAAAGAGTTCCAAGATATACTTTTAAATAAAAATGTAAATTGGCAAAACAGTATGTAAATTATAATCTCATTTGCCTTAAGTACATATTGTATATGCATAGATATATTCTGAATGATTTTGGAAGAAACTGTTAATAACGGCTACTTATGTAAAGTGAAACTGGGGACAGGATGGCTGGGGATAAAAAGGAAAACTTGAATTTTCTTTTTGCCAAGAGTATAGCAAAATAGCTTTTAAGAAACTTTTAAGAAACCTTGCTCCTTGGAACAAAAGCTATGACCAACCCAGACAGCATATTAAAAAGCAGAAACATTACTTTGCCAACTAAAGTCCATCTAGTCAAAGTTATGGTTTTTCCAGTAGTCATGTATGTATGTGAGAGTTGGACTATAAAGAGAGTTGAGCCCCGAAGAACTGATGCTTTTGAACTGTGGTGTTGGAGAAGGCTCTTGAGAATCCCTTGGGCTGCACAGAGATCAAACCGGTCCATCCTAAAGGAAATCAGTCCTGTATATTCATTGGAAGGACTGATGCTGAAGCTGAAACTCCAATACTTTGGCCACCTGATGTGAAGAACTGACTCATTGGAAAGGACCCTGATGCTGGGAAAGATTGAAGGCAGGAGGAGAAGGGAACGAGAGAGGATGAGATGGTTGGATGGACATGAGTTTGAGCCAGCTCCGGGAGGTGGTGATGGACAGGAAGCCTGGCATGCTGCAGTCCATGGGATCAAAAAAAGTAGGACACCACTGAGTGACTAAACTGAACTGAAAAAGTTATTTAATGTAAATAGTAAAAACTCATATCACACAAATACTGACTACATTTCTGCTGCTGCTAAGTTGCTTCAGTCGTGTCCGACTCTGTGTGACCCCATAGACAGCAACCCACCAGGCTTCCCAGCCTCTGGGATTCTTCAGGCAAGAACACTGGAGTGGGTTGCCATTTCCTTCTCCAATGCATGAGAGTGAAAAGTGAAAGTGAAGTCGCTCAGTCATGTCCGACTCCTAGCAACCCCATGGACTGCAGCCTGCCAGGCTCCTCCATCCATGGGATTTTCCAGGCAAGAGTACTGGGGTGGGTTGCCATTGCCTTCTCCGAAATACATTTCTAAACTGGTACAAATTCCTAAAGAAATTTTTTTCCTGAATTATAATCTTCAAACTTCAGTTTCAACTTTTCTGTGAGTCAAAGCATTAAGAAGAAACAAAGGCCCAAGTCATTTTATACACTATTGGAGAAAAAAGGAATTAAAAACATGGCTTTAATTAGCTTACAATCTTCTTAGTAAAGCATTAAAAAAAAAAAAGAAAGAAATATTTGCACTAACTCTAAGGCTTCCCTGGTGGCTCAGAGGTTAAAGCGTCTACCTGCAATGTCGGAGACCTGGGTTCGATCCCTGGGTCGGGAAGATCCCCTGGAGAAGGAAATGGCAACCCACTCCAGTATGCTTGCCTGGAGAATCCCATGGATGGAAGAGCCTGGTGGGCTACAGTCCATGGGGTCGCAAAGAGTCGGACAGGACTGAATGACTTCACTAAGGATAGAATGATTTCAGGAAAAGGATGAATCTGTGTTGTAAGAGCCAGAGTACCTGAAAAAGGCCTCATTCTGACAGTGGGATTGGAACTGAACTTCAAAATGAGACAATTTAGTGAAGAGGGCAATAGCAAGGTCATTTCAGCAATACACTTGCACTTGCGCAGGCATTAAAGCAAGAACGGGCTTGGCATTGTGCGGACAGTGCTTGGATAACTGTCCCTGTCTGAAATGAGTATATGTTTTAGGCAGTACTGGGAAGTAAAATTTATGCAAGCAGGGTAAATTTGGATTTTGGAGGGCTCTTATTTCTCAGAAAGAGGAACATGGCCCTGATATCCTAGGCAACGTAGATTCTTGAGACGATGAGTAGCAACATGATGAAAATAATTAGGAATATTAATCTGCTGGCCTTATCTAAGACAGATTGAAGTAGGGTGAAGTGGCAGTGGAGAAAGAAAGAAAAAAGTAAAAATAGAGAAAATGGTGAAAGAAGAAGGATTTAGTGATAGCACTAAGGGACCCAGACATAAGGGACCCAGTGGAGAAATCAAAGGTAGTTTTCATTTCTAGTCTGTAAAAGTCTAGGCTTGTGAGCCTAGAAAAATTTATTAAAATGCTCTAGATGACACTGTCAATTGATGTATTGAGACTAATGAGGACCATATTTCTCCATCATTTTTGTACCTCCTGAGTATAATTTCTTCCCTTCAAATTCAGCAATATATAGATAAACATTTTTTTCCCCAGACATTTCTTATGTCATTTTCCCCCTCAGTTATATTTGTAAAGACCCAACCCACAATTCCTCTTGATCTCAGTGTTACTTCTTTTTACTCCTCTTAACTTTCCTCTAACTGAATGTTACATCTTCTTTTTCTATCTCTCAATATTATTTCAACTCTGTAAAATCTCATACTCCCAATCATTACTACATATTTGAAGCCATTAGGGACTTATTTTTGTACCAGCCTAGCACAGCATCATGTGGAGTAGAAAGCAATCATCAGGCACCATAGGGATCTATAATTAAATGATGGTGATGGTACTAGTCTTGTTTTGCTGAGATTTTCTTCACAATTTTTGCTACCTCCTTTTCGAGAAATGTCATGAGTTGGGTACTTAACTCATGCTTAAGAATTATCTTATAAAAATATTGTATGTCATGTCACAGCCATTTTCTTATAAAAGCTAAAACTCAAAACCTGAAGTTCTTTCAGTGAAAATTCTGGAAGGAAAACCTCTAGGAGAAGCCAAGCAAATGACCCTAATTATTTCACCTCCATTTTCATCTTCCCTTGGGAAGATTTGTGCTGTCCCAGTTTGAATTATGCTGGGCACCTAACTTGAGTCCAAATGTGAACAATATTTCCTTCCTTGGCTCTCCACAGGACAGAAGAAATAAGTGGTCATGTTGAAAACTTCACTAAATATTAAGATAGAACAAAAAATTGGAGGAAAAAGCAAAAAAAAAAAAAAAAAACTACCTCAAATGTAAAAGATGTTTTTTGTTATGAGGTAATTATAACCATGGGTTTCCCTCATAGCTCAGCTGGTAAGGAACCCACCTGCAATGCAGGAGACCCTGGTTCGATTCCTGGGTGGGAAAGATCCCCTGGAGAAGGGATAGGCTACCCACTCCAGTATTCTTGGGCTTCCCTTGTGGCTCAGCTGGTAAAGAATCCACCTGCAATGAGGGAGACTGGGGTTCAATCCCTGGGTTGGGAAGATCCCCTGGAGAAGGGAAAGGCTACCCACTCCACTATTCTGGCCTGGAGAATTCCAAGGACTGTATAGGTAATTATAACCATACAGCAAGCTTAAAGGATTAGATGAATTTTGCAAGCACAGTTCCCTTCTCTTTCATCTCCCTGCCTCCATATGACAAGGCAACTCATTTACCCTCACAAGAGAGCTCTTCTCATGACATACTGACTCATTCTTGGACTAAGGTTTAGGAGACTGGTTTAAATCTCTCAGACTAATTAAGGTCTTCTCACACAGTTCAAGTTTTTAGCCTGAGGTATATACCTTATCTGTAGGGGATTCTTGGAATTCATACAATATCTAAACCTTTCTGGCTGAAGTTAACAGATCTGCCAACTTCTAGAGCATTCTGTGAGGAGTGATCTAAAGGTTATCATCATCACAAAGTGACTTTAATCATATCACTATAACACATACACACTAACAAAAGAATAGTACTTTCATAGAAACACATAGGGATGAAGAATGAAATAAATATCAGCAATCCTGCAGCAGAAAATTAAGACCTTCTATATTCAGTGTTAGAAAAGAGTTTAATCATTTTTTTTCTTTTTCTAAAAAATAAAATTAAATGAAAAAGTAAATTAAAACTAAATGAAGGTGAGTTAGAATTTGATAATGTGGTTATCACTAACCAGATATATTGACACACTTTTTTCCCCCAATATTTATGTTGACAATAATGGCTAAAAGTAAAAGGAAAAAAAATTCAGCTTTTTTTTTTTTTCAACTTTTGGCCACACTGAGGATCTTTTGTTGGCCAGCGGGGATCTTAGTTTTCTACTCAGGAGTAGAACCCTCGCCTGCTGCAGTGGAAGCTCAGAGTCTTAACCACTAGACCACCAGGGAAGTCCAAAAATCTCAACATTTTAAGTGAGGAGAATCACATTCTTATGCTTAGATATTTTTCTTTCAAGTGTCAATATTTTAAGTCAAAACACTGCAGCTTACTGATTTTTAATTAGATTCAATAAGCATTCAATGATGTAGAAGGCACTATGCTAGAGAATTTGGTGAATAATAAGAATAAGGCATTTCACATACCTGCAGGCATTCAAAATTCAGTGGGGAAGACAGAACAACTTTGGAACTATTACCTAAAAATCAGTACTTATTTGCATACTTATTGCTTATTGAAACTTGTTTTTAGAAATGAGTTTTTTCCTTTAACATGTTATTAATAATTCTTACCTCTCTTCTTTGCTATGTTGCTCTGGTGAATTTAACGTTATAAAGAGCCTTTATTTTATTTAGCATTATTAGGAATATATTTAGTAGAAACAAAGCATTAGGTGAGTGCTAATGATCTCAATTTATAAATAAAAGATTGCATCATCATTAAACAGCTGGATTTGCTTTCTTCTTTTGAAATGCAATGATCCAAGGAGAATTTTTCTTAATATTTCAAGTCAGTAATATTTAAATCAAAAAGTGTGAATTAAAAATTAAAATACCAGCCAGCTGCAGATCTACAAGCAACAGTTGTACTGTGAACCCTTTATTATTAGAGACATTAGATACCCAAATTTCAAGTCATAACATTTCAATATAACATAATGTGTGGTTTCCACTAATAAAATATTTTTTTATAGAAATAGCAAAATATTTTTATACAAAGCAGTGGGTCTGTCATCACTTCCATCTGCAAAAGACGAAGATTGTCAATAATAAGTCCTGTTTGCAAGCACATCTTAGGTTCTAATGGTTAGGGAAGCAATAAAGAGTTCAAGGGAGCCATTGAAGTAAATGAATAGAGTATGTTTTCTCAGATGCTATGTGAGGAGAAACACTTCACAAGATCCAAAGGGAATAAGAAACAAATTGAGATTATCAAGACTAAGAAAGCACTTGTGGAGGAATAAATATAATCATCAAACACAGCTATTAGAAAATCTGAAAGTAGAAATGGGATTCTGTGGGCTCCTGTCTTGGGGAGTGAAACTGCCTGAGTTATTTCACCCCAGGATCCATTACCTAAGTTGTGCCTCTCCCCTAGAACAGTTCTTTTTTACCCACTCCACTTCTTTCAATGACCTAGTTCCACTTTCCAAATATATAGCACTGATTCCCCACCATTCAACTGTTTTATCCTTTAGTTAGTGCTCTCTGTATGTGCTTAGTGCTTGAGTAGGGATATAATGTCCCTGATTTCAAGGAACTAATAATCCACTGGGGGAGGCAAGACATATACATAGTATAAAGCAAGTCAAAGCAGTGTTTATAAAAACTAACATTTTCAAAGAGATAGTTTTTTTTTTTTTTTTTTCAGTTTGCAAGATAATTTTTACTGAAATCATGGCATGGCAGCCTTTCAAAAATTTTGTGAAGGAAGAACTATTACTTCTTCTATTTAGAAACCAGGACACTGAATCACAGAGAAGCTAATGCCTGTGTCTAGGGCAACACTGTGAATTAATACAGGAGACAGTCTTTAATTGGGCCTTAGGGATGGTGGAGTGGACATTCTTGGCTTCATACCAATCTTCATTACTTGCTTTCTCACTATTAAGAGAATTCAGACTTGAGCTTGGATAATAGCTTCTACCATAAACTCTAGTATTTGGGGGGAACCTGATCCCACCTCCAGCTTCAGGAAGATCTATGGTGGTTTAAGCTAATGGTTGGCACATTCCATTTCTCCTGGTCATGTTATTGTTCTGTTGGGGCTGAGTGTGGTGGGGTAAGAAGAGACTATGAACCAATCTGGTTGAATTTTAGGACTCTTATTTGTAATGCTGGGAAGAATTTCTCTCTTCCACAAACAGGAATAAAATCTGAATATATCCCAATAATCCTTATGCCATCAATTTTTCTGATTCTATTTCCCCCACTTTTTGTGGCTGCAGTAAAAATTAAATTGACCTTCATGCCACTATTTTCTTCCTTATGTTTTCTCTAATGTGATTTTTTTCCCTGTGAATCTGAAACCTCATTTGCCCACTTTCAGAGTTTTTTCTTATCAAGAAAAAAATGACATGGAATGTAAAGATTTTAAAAATAATTTGATATAAATGAGAGCCAAAAAATAATCTTCTTTTTCTGGTGACACGGTAAACATTGTTTCTTTCCCCAACATTTATTTCTGTCTTCCTCTTTTATATGGCAGCCATGTGGTTTGAGTGGACCAAACTTCTTGCTACAGTGATGAATTCGGATTAGTCAGACCTAAGTCATCAGAGCAGTCATGGACTGCCCTGGCCACAGGGATGAATGAGAATTGCTCTAATCAGTGCACAATTTAGAACTTCTATTGAAAGGATATGGGAACAGACTAGCTTAGATATGAAAGGGAAAAGGGAAAGTGTTAGTCGTTCAGTCATGTCCGACTTTTTGTAACCCCATAGACTGTAGCCCTCCAGATTCCTCTGTTCATGGAATTCTTCAGGCAAGAATACTGGAGTGGGTTGCCATTCCCTTCTTCAGGGGATCTTCCCACCCAAGGATCGAACCGGGCCTCCTACATTACAGGCAGGTTCTTTACTGTCTGAGTTACCAGGGAAGCCCCAGCTTAGATATAAAAAGGCCCTGATTATTTTTGTCAGCTATGTCAGTGAAAGTAATCATTGTTAAAATTAAGTCACACCATGGATAGATTCAGAATGAAACTGAGTCCTTGATAAAAAAGAATGGCTAGACTGTTAGACCCACCAATTCTGAAATCGCATCCACTTTTGCCTTTTCTGGTTAAATGACCCAATAAGTTTCCTTATTTATCAGTTTGTGTTGAATTTGTTTGTATACATAACAGAAAGCATCTCTTGAGGTAAAGCATTCTTTCTCTATTGATAAGCTTATAGTTGTTATGGGGAAAAGCCCTGGAATTTTCCCAGTGGCTCATCGGGTAAAGAATCCGCCTGCCATGCAAGAGACACAGGAGACTCGGGTTTGATCCCTGGGTTGGACAGATCCTTTGGAAGAGGAAAACGACAACTCACTCCAATGTTTTTGCCTAGGAAATCCCATGGACAGAGGAATCTGGTGGGCTACACCAGACTGGTGTTCAAAGGGTCACAAAGAGTTGGATATGTATATGTTAAGCACAGATTCTATCTTTAACCATCAATACTAAGTTTTTTATTCTTGACTAAATTAATCATGGCAATTGCATAAGGTTTTGAAACTGAGTCTTAAACTTATTTACTGTTTACATATGGGGAACAATGTATTTGTATCACTCTCACATACTTACTTACAAATGAGCTCATTTTCTCAAGGGTGCTATGATCTTGAGACATCTTCTGGGAGTTCCAAACCTTGGTGTTGTTTCTCAAAGGGAAAACGATGTTGTTGAGTCTGCCAAAATGTCCTCATCTTCAATATGGTTTTTAAATGTTCCCTTTTCTTAATTCATTGTCACATTTAAAAAGTACTGAATAATCTTTCAAGAAGGAGAGGATACATTCTAAAAGAAATAAACAAAGAATAAAGATAATGGGATGTTTTTCATAATGTTGACTCCTTATACTACAGATGCCTAGCTGAGCCTCTGTTAGTGCTGTGCAATAGTAATTTCTTCTGAGTTGAAAATGTTCTATATTGATGCTGTGCAAAATGGTAGCCATTAGCTATGTACAGCACTTGAAATGTGTTTAGTGTAATCAAAGAAATGAATTTTTAAAAAAGTTTTATTGAAATTTAGATGATTTACAACATGTTAGTTTCAAGTGTACAGCAAAGTCATTCAGTTATATATATGTGTGTGTGTGTGTGTGTGTGTGTGTGTGTATGTATATACATATATCCTTTTAAAGATTCTTTTCCATTACAGGTTATTACAAGATAAAGAGTACAGTTCCCTGTGCTATATAGTAGGTCCTTGTTATTTATGTATTTTATATAGAGTAGTGTATATATTTTAATTCCAAATTTCTAATTTATCCCTTCCCGCCTTTCCCCTTTGGTAACCATAAGTTTGTTTTGTCTGTGAATCTGTTTCTGTTTTATAAGTCGGTTCATTTGTATCATTTTTTAGATTCCATATATAAGCAGATACATTTGCCTTTCTCTGTCTGACTTACTTCACTTAGTATGATAATCTAGGTCCACCCATGTTGTTGGAAATGGCTGAGTAACATTCCATTGTGTATATATACCACATCTTTACTCATTCATCTGCTGATGGACATGTAGGTTGCTTCCATGTCTTAGCCATTATAAATAGTGGGCTGTGAACACTGGGGTGCATGTATCTTTCTGAATTATACTTTTCTCCAGATATGCCTAGGAGTGAGATCGCTGGCTCATATGGAGAATTTAATTCTTTTTTTTTTTGGCTGTGTCGTGCTGCATGTGGGATCTTAGTTCAACCAGGGATCCAGCCTTCACCCCCTGCACTGGGAGCTCAGGGTCTTAACCACTGGACTGTCAGGGAAGTCCCCAAGAACTGAATTTTTCATGTTACTCAATTTTAAGTAATATAACAATAAATTAATAAAAATTTAAATAGCATCCTGTGGGTAGTTATGGCTGGTAACTACCACACTGGACAGCATAGCTCTAGATCAACCCTAGACTACTAAAGGGTTAAACAAGAAAATGGCAAAAGACTGTTGTAGCCAAACAGGTATCTTTGTTTTTTTTTTTTTTTTTTTTTGGCAATTCCACACGGCTTGTGGAACCTTAGTTCCCTGACCAGGAATCAAATCCATGCCCCCTACAATGTAATCTGAGTCCTAACCACTGGACGGCCAGGGGACTCCCCAAACAAGTGTACTTCTACAGCGCTCTCCTATCTTTGAGACGCAGTTCAACATTGATCTAATGAGATTTTATTCATTTAAATAAATTAATTGATGAGAGTTAATGGCTTCCCGATTTTTCTTGTGGCTGCCATGCTTGTTTCTCTTCATTTCCTACATTTTACAGGGTGCATCCTGCTCAGCTCCCCCCGGGGATCTTCCCGACCCAGGGATCGATCCTGCATCTCCTGCATTGTAGGCAGATTTTTTTTATCGATGAGCCACCAGGGAAGACCTTTATAGAGTAACAGTTCTTAAAAATAACCTCACCACATCACATCTCTGCTTTAGAATACCCTTCATGCTCAAAATGGATCAGCAGTATAGGAGGCATTGCTCGGAGCTCATTGGAAATGCAGAATCTGTCTCCACCCAAACTAACTGAATTAGAATCTGCATTTTAATGAAATATATAGAGGTGATTTATATGCACATTCAACTTTGAGAAGCACTGTTGCAGGATGAAGTCCAAACTCTTTAACATATCTTAGAGGTTCTGGTCTAGCTCAGTTTCCGGTATCATCTGCAGCAACTGCCCCTTCCCGATCTCTTAAAACCCATATTCAATCTTGTACAAAATGATTTGCAATTCTGGGTATTCATCTTTGCTCTGTTGCAATTCTGGGTATTCATCTTTGCTCTGCTGCCTAACAAACCTCTTTCTAGTCTTCAATACCCATTAAAATTTTTTTCCATGGTTTCTCATAAGAGTTAGCTATATCTGTACTTTGCATAATTTTATAGATACCTTTCTTACAGCATGTATCAAAGGGATTATAAATATTTGCATGTCTTTCATGCTACACTGTGAACTTTTTGAGGCAGACATTTTTCATATAGTTATGCTATTCTCAGTAGTTCCTGATCCATGCTTGCTGTTTGAATGATGTTCCAGAAGTGAGCATTAGATAATTGCAATATTTCATAGAATGACTACGTTTGAAAGGTAGAAAAAATTCCTTGTAGAGAAATTTTATTTTACAAGAGAGAAACTGAAGCCCCAAAGTTGAATGACTTTCTCCAAGTTATTAGCATGGTGACATTTTTCTCTGTAAATATTAATAGCACGTGTGTGTACATGCTAAGTCGCTTCAGTCCTGTCTGACTCTTTGTGACCCTATGGACTGTAGCCTGCTAGGCTCCTCTGTCCATGGGATTCTCCAGGCAAGAATACTGGAGTGGGTTGCTATGCCCTCCTCTAGGGGATCTTCCCGACGCAGGGATAGAACCCGTGTCTGTTATGTCTCTTGCATTGGCAGGCAGCTTCTTTACCACTAGTGCCACTTGGGAAACCCATATATTAATAGTAGGCCCTCATGAAATATCCAGCCAATAAACACGATAAACCGATTTTCCTCTCTCTGGGTTTTGAATGAACTAAATTTCCCTTGACTAAGGCAAAGACTCTAACAAACTTGGATTATTCTGTATCTCTTCTGCTAATCTTTTCCTCACCTTTCCCTTGTGGGAAATGACAGGACTCTTTTCTATCTCTCTTTCAGTTTAGTGTTATATGACGCTAATCAGAAAGATAGTGAAGTAATTAGGGATGCAGTACCATTAGTACACAGCTGATAGTAAGCTTTGCATCTCCTTTCATCAGATCTAAGATGAGGTTTCTTGAATTTCAGTGTCTGGCAGAGTAAAGGACATGGACGAAAGCAGTTGGACCTGGTACCATCTAGATAAGACCAAAGCAATCCTCGTAGGCAGAGGGAGACATTTGAAGTATACAGCAGTCAGTTCATGTTGCAAAAGATAAACCCACCCTTTGTCTTTGAGAGCCACAATATTGTAGGAAGTCTTGGATTACAGGCTATTTCTACCTCATTAGATTTTGGCCAGACTTCTAGAGTCCCTTCTTACCTGCTCTCAAATAAAAATGGTTATCTTTTTTTCTAGTTGGGAAGATTCCTAAAACTTATCTTCTTGTACAGTATTTCAGCCTATGTTGATGAGTTCTGTATCAATTATTTATTACGCTTGTCTTACAAATCCTAGGCAGTTTCATTCATTTTGTCATGATTCTTTGTTAAAAGAAGGGCTCCATTTTCCTGGTATTCCTTTTAGCTATTTCTGGATTCCAGCTAGGGTTAAAAAAAAAAACTTGTCCGAGGGGAGAACATTAATATTAATACTAACCAGAGTGATTTACTTTAAAAAAAAATTTGCTCTTTTGTAATGGAGAACACAGTAACTCTACTTCAACTAAATTTATTAAATGTCTAGCATATACTGTGGCAATCACAGGATGGTTATGACATAGACCTGGGGAATACTGTTTGAATTTAATTTACATATTGTCCATCTGAGATATTACACTAAATATAGCATGACCATAAAATTTGGGGTGAAAACGGTGATACTTTGAAATGAGTAGCAAGAACTAAACAACATGGAAAAGAAATGCAAAAAAGCAAAATGGCTGTCTGAGGACGGCTTACAAATAGCTGTGAAAAGAAAAGAAGTGAAAAGCAAAGGAGAAAAGGAAAGATATAAGTGTCTGAATGCAGAGTTCCAAAGAATAGCAAGAAGAGATAAGAAAGCTTTCCTCAGAGATCAATGCAAAGAAACAGAAGAAAACAACAGAATGAGAAAGACTAGAGATCTCCTCAAGAAAATTAGAGACACCAAGGAAACATCTCATGCAAAGATGGGCTCGATAAGGGATAGAAATGGTATGGACCTAACAGAAGCAGAAGATATTAAGAAGAGGTGGCAAGAATACACAGAAGAACTGTACAAAAAAGATCTTCATGATCAAGATAATCATGATGGTGTGATCACTCACCTAGAGCCAGACATTCTGGAATGTGAAGTCAAGTGGGCCTTAGAAAGCATCACTAAGAACAAAGCTAGTGGAGGTGATGGAATTCCATTGGAGCTATTTAAAATCCTGAAAGATGACACTGTGAAAGTGCTGCACTCAATATGCCAGCAAATTTGGAAAGCTCAGCAGTGGCCACAGGACTGGAAAAGGTCAGTTTTCATTCCAATCCCAAAGAAAGGCAATGCCAAAGAATGCTCAAACTACTGCACAATTGCACTCATCTCACATGCTAGTAAAGTAATGCTCAAAATTCTCCAAGCCAGGCTTCAGCAATATGTGAACCGTGAACTTCCAGATGTTCAAGCTGGTTTTAGAAAAGGCAGAGGAACCAGAGATCAAATTGCCAACATCTGCTGGATCATCGAAAAAGCAAGAGAGTTCCAGAAACACATCTATTTCTGCTTTATTGACTATGCCAAAGCCTTTGACTGTGTGGATCACAATAAACTGTGGAAAATTCTGAAAGAGATGGGAATACCAGACCACCTGACCTGCCTCTTGAGAAACCTATATGCAGGTCAGGAAGCAACAGTTAGAACTGGACATGGAACAACAGACTGGTTCCAAATAGGAAAAGGAGTATGGCAAGGCTGTATATTGTTACCCTGCTTATTTAACTTCTATGCAGAGTACATCATGAGAAACGCTGGGCTGGAAGAAACACAAGCTGGAATCAAGATTGGTGGGAGAAATATCAATAACCTCAGATATGCAGATGACACCACCCTTATGGCAGAAAGTGAAGAGGAACTAAAAAGCCTCTTGATGAAAGTGAAAGTGGAGAGCGAAAAAGTTGGCTTAAAGCTCAACATTCAGAAAACGAAGATCATGGCATCTGGTCCCATCACTTCATGGGAAATAGATGGGGAAACAGTGGAAGCAGTGTCAGACTTTATTTTTCTGGGCTCCAAAATCACTGCAGATGGTGACTGCAGCCATGAAATTAAAAGACACTGACTCCTTGGAAAGAAAGTTATGACCAACCTAGACAGCATATTGAAAAGCAGAGACACTACTTTGCCAACAAAGGTCCGTCTAGTCAAGGCTATGGTTTTTCCAGTGGTTATGTATGGATGTGAGAGTTGGACTGTGAAGAAGGCTGAGCGCCGAAGAATTGATGCTTTTGAACTGTGGTGTTGGAGAAGACTCTTGAGAGTCCCTTGGACTGCAAGGAGATCCAACCAGTCCATAGTAAAGGAGATCAGTCCTGGGTGTTCATTGGAAGGACTGACACTAAAGCTGAAACTCCAGTCCTTTGGCCACCTCATGCGAAGAGGTGACTCATTGGAAAAGACTTTGATGCTGGGAGGGATTGGGGGCAGGAGAAGAAGGGGACGACAGAGGATGAGATAGATGGCATCACTGACTGGATGGACATGAGTTTGGGTAAACTCCGGGAGTTGGTGATGGACTGGGAGGCCTGGCGTGCTGCGATTCACGGGGTAGCAAAGAGTCAAACATGACTGAGCGACTGAACTGAGCAACAACTGATAACTACATCTGATCAACAGATTAAACAAGGACTCTCCTGGGCAAACTGGACCATTAAGAAAACATTAGTTTCTGTTATAAATTTTTTTGGCATTTTAAATATTACAGTTAGTAGGGACTGCTGCTGCTGCTAAGTCACTTCAGTCGTGTCCAACTCTGTGTGACCCCATAGACGGCAGTCCACCAGGCTCCCCCATCTCTGGGATTCTTCAGGCAAGAACACTGGAGTGGGTTGCCATTTCCTTCTCCAATGCATGAAAGTGAAAAGTGAAAGTGAAGTCGCTCAGTCGTATCTGGCTCTTAGCAACCCCATGGACTGCAGTCTACCAGGCTCCTCCATTCATGGGGTTTTCCAGGCAAGAGTACAGGAGTGGGGTGCCATTGCCTTCTCCTACTAGGGACTAGTTTGGGTTAAATATAACTATGCCTATTGTATGTCACACACTATAGTAAAGTGTACTCAGATTTTGGGCTTTCCCTGGTGGTACAGCGGTAAAGAAAAAAAAAAAACAACAACCATCTGTCAATGCAGGAGACTCAAGATGCTGGTTCGATCCTTGGGTCAGGAAGATCCCCTGGAAATATTCCTGGAAATTGCAACTCACTCCAGTATTCTTGCCTGGAGAATTCCATGGACAGAGGAGCCTGGCAGGCTACAGTCCATTGGGTTGCAGAGTCAGACACAACTTAGCTTTCACTTGCACACGCACGTACGCACACACACACACACACACATACACAGATTTTAGTCAGGGAAACAGAATATATACATACTGCTATATTAAACAATTGTGTATAAGGCATAAACATTGGATAGAAAGTCAGGATACCTAGACTGAAAATTTGCCTTAAAATTCAATCTCTTCCTTTGATTGAATCCCTAAACCTCTCAGGCTGTTTCCTCACCCATAAAATGTAATGATACTTATTCTTCGTACGTTGGTATAAGAAGGTGGTAAAAAAATGTGAAAGCAGCTAACATAGTATCTATTCATCAAATAACAAATCTTGATAAAGGATTATCTGATTTTATTGATTTTCTAGTTTAATGAAGGCAGCTAGAGTGGAAGACAGAGGCTTCTTTAGAAAGAAAATATTTCTAAAAACATTTATTGTAAAGAATTTTATTTTTTTACTATATTTCACAGCCAGTTGTGCCCCATTCGCACCTCCATCCATATTATTTTGAAGCAAATCTCAGATATCAAACAATTTCACCTATAGGTATTTTAATATGTGTCACTAAGGATTCTTTACTTTTCTAACATCATCACATTATCATTATTAACCAAATAAAGCAACAATGATTCTCCATTATTACCAGGTACCTCGTTACTGTCCAAATTGCCTGGTCTCTTATAAAAGTTTTCTACTCATTTTTAAAAAGATGAAGTCCATGAATCCTTGCACTTGGTTGATGTTTTTAAAGTTTCATTTAAAGTATAGATCCCCTCTTCATCTTCACCTCTTTTTAGTTTTTTTTCCTTGCAATTTATTTGCTGTAAAAAAAACTTGGTTTTGGGGAATTCCTTGGTGGTCCAATGGTTTGGATTCCACGTTTCCACTACTGGGAACTGGGTTTGATTCCTGGTCTAGGAACTAGGATTCCACAAGTCTCTAGGTGTGGCCAAAAAGAAACACAAAAACCCAAATCTGGGTTTTTGCCCTATAAAATAGTCTGTATTCTACAGAGTGCAATCCCACGGTGCAGTTTACTCACAGAATAAATTTTATTTGATTCTAATACAAATCTTATTTTAGTAAGTTTTGTCATTAACATGCACATTTGTATGTCTTATATGGTAACTCATACATTGGGTCTACTTGGAATTTTTAAAGGCTCCCATGGCATTCCTACAATGTGCCTGAGGGGGATAGAAGTACCGTGCTTATGAGAGCACAGATTAGAATTGAGATACTTCATTGTCAGTTCTGGTTCCATCACTCACTAGTTGTCTGAAATACACCTCCCTTTGTAGGTTTCTAAAATGGGGTTAATATCTGAGTTGGTCATTGTTAGAATTAGGTTGGAGAAGGCAATGGCACCCCACTCCAGTACTCTTGCCTGAAGGAGCCTGGTAGGCTGCAGTCCATGGGGTCGCTAAGAGTCGGACACGACCGAGCGACTTCCCTTTCACTTTTCACTTTCATGCATTGGAGAAGGAAATGGCAACCCACTCCAGTGTTCTTGCCTGGAGAGTCCCAGGGACGGGGGAGCCTGGTGGGCTGCCGTCTATGGGGTCGCACCGAGTCGGACATGACTGAAGTGACTTAGCAGAATTAGGTAAGTGAAGAGCTTAGCATGCTTTCTGACACACGGGATGGCTCTTAAGTGCTATTAATATTGTTTACAATGAGGAAAGTAAAATTTGGCCTTGAATTTAAAATGAAGTTGGGGAGATGAGACAGATACCAAAACCTAAATAGGTATAAATAAATATAGTCAAGGGATACAAAAACCTAAACAGGTATAAATAAATATAGTCAAAGGGATCATGGAAACTGAGATATGGAACTTGATGGAGAAATAGCTTTGAGAAGGGATTCACTCACTTTTATTGTATGTCTGCTATTCTGCATAATGCTCTCAGCCCACTTGTTCAGTCCTCACAACTACACTGTGAGGAGACACTTCTTACAAGGTCATGTGTGAGAAGACTGAGGCTCCAGGAGATCGGTCTTGCTCCAGGTCACCAGTTAGTAGGGGACCTTGGTATAGTTTAATATGTTCCTCTGTTCTATTTCCCATAAATTAGTTGATGTATTTAGCAGGTGTTGTAAATTTACCTTTGATTTTTTTTTTCAGTGGGGGGGCAAACAACTTCTACATATAGTTGTATAATTTTTCTATCAGGAAGCACATAATGCCTGGTTGATTATCTTTTATGACGTTAGCAGCTGTTGCTATTTAATTGATATTTAATGCTTAGCTCTATTTGTTCATTAAGGGTTTTGTGTTTATTTCTGATCTCATAAAATTCACTTGTTTTTTCACTTCTGAAAGTGGTCAGAGTTGTAATTAAGATGAAGATGTAATTAAGAAAATATTTACATTAATTATGTCTATATGGCCCAACCTCCAATACTGTCCTATATCACTTTAAAGATGTGCTCATTGATTGCTAGGAGGGAACAAAAATAGAAATAACTTTATAATGCTATAAATGAAAGATGATTAGAATATGATTTCCCCAGACCTTTTTAATATAAATGGCTCTATGGGTTTTATGACATAATAATTAAGAAATAACTTCCTATATTGCTAGATGCACAAAAAAGTAATTAATAAGTTTATCTACACCAACATCCTCTAAATTTTTCATTACTTCTTGGCTTCAAATCCTAATAATTAAACTGTTCTAATCTCTAGCTTATTTTCTAGGAACAAACAATATATTCTTTCTCTGATGCCATGCTCTTTTGTTATCACTAATATAATACTGTTATTTTGATTTAAAATGACAGTATGGTCCTACAGTCATAGATAAGCACTTTGAGTTATTTTTCCAATAATGCTTATTAACTTTTGATGAACCAGTCATATCCTTCCACCTAGTTCCTGGTCAAGAAATAACATGTTGTCATCTGACAACTGGCAAAGATTAACAGTCAGCTGTGGCCACTGCATTGACTGACTCACCCAGGGATTTAAACCATGACCTTGGCCTCATTATCATGCTGTTATAATCTACTGAGCAACATAGCCAGAAAAATAAATTCTGAAGACAGGAAGTAAAAAATTCTATTTGTGTCTCCATGCCTAAATCACCACACATCTGTGTCCTTTCAGTAATTCTATTAGCAGGTGTTTTGGATATGCATGAAGAAGTGGAGGCAGGATATTCTGAATCAAAGCTGATCATGTCAGTTCTCTGACTAAAGAAACCTCCACTGCCTATCTAATGACTATAGGATAAGTTCAAATTCTTCAGCAGAGCACATAAGGTTATAGCATAATGTTTCCACCGTCTATTTTCCCAGCTTTATCTCTTGCTGCAACTCCCTGCCTCATTCTCCAGCAACAGTGATTTTTCTCATTATTTTGTGACCACTCATGTAATTGTGCATATATTTATCAAGAGTTTGTAATATATGAGACAGTCTGATAGGCCTTGGGGAAACTGGAGTGAAAGCCATATTCCTTGCCCTTAAGAATTCATGGCCTAGTTGAGGAGCCAGACAGGGAGATTAATGGGTCCAGCACTGTGTGACAAGTGCTATCTGTGAGTAAGGTAGTACAGTGCTAAGAGAGCCTGGGGCAAACAGGAGGAAGCACACAAAAGGAAGGGATGAGCATGTGGTGGAGAAGACAAGTTACTGACAGAGAGGAAGGTTACGGCAGACGGAGCAGAAAGAGGGGTTCAAATCGAGGGAATATAAAAGAAAGTCCTAAAGATGAGAAACTTTATACATTCAATAAAGTACAAGTCAGTTGTCATGGCTGAAGAGGGGTGTGTGTTGGTAGGCTGAGTTGTAGATAAGGCTACAGAGGTAGGCAGTAGTGGAATCCTAAAGGAACCTCAGACAAAGAGTTTAGATCTTATTTCTTTCCACCTATGTTTCCTCCTTTCGAAGCTGCTTTTTCCTTTTCTTGGACTTCCCAGGTGACCCAGGGGTGAAGAATCCACCAGCCAATGGAGGAGACACAAGAGACATGGGTTTGATCCCTGGGTCAGGAAGATTCCCTTGAGTAGGAAATGGATAACCCCAAATCAGTATTCTTGTCTGGAGAAGTCTGTGGACAGAGAAGGCTGGTGTGTTACAGTTCATGTGGTCACAAAAAAGTCAGACATGGCTGAGCATGCACGCATTTCCTTTTCGCCCACCCAACTTAAACAATCATGACAAGATTCTCTCTCCAGAAATGAACTCAACGAGTATTTATTTGTGGGAATACCTACTACATGCGATGTACTGTTCTAGGTCCATACGATACATTAGTAAAAATCCTACTTTGTTCATGTGCTTAAATATTCTTGTGCAGGAAGTTAAAGATTAGTGATAAACATAAAAAGCTGGGATATTATTCAACTTGGAGTAAAAGTTGGAGAGTGGCAAGTGTCATGGAAAAATCAGGGTAAGGTAAAGGAGACTAGAGTGACCAGGGAGCCAGTGAAGTGGGCTGGAGTATTAAACAGGATGGATAACTAAGTAGAAATGCGCAGAAGGGGAGTAGCCCATGTGAATATCGGGGTGAACAGTATTTTGGGCAGAAGGAACAGCTGGAGGAAAGCCTACAAGAGACTAGTAGATGATGTCAGAGAGGTTATGTGGGACTTGCAGGCCATTTAAAGGGTTTAATTCTGAGTCAAGCAGGGAGCCACCACAGGATTTTGACCAGTAGAGTGATATGATTTGACTAATATTTTAGGAGGCTTTGTCTTTATGCTGTGTTGAGAAAAGACTGAAAGCCGTAAGGACAGAAGCAGGGAGATCTGTTAGGAGAAACTGAGGGCTGCAATGATTCTAAGCATTGTGAGGCAGCCAGATCTGTTAGCAGGGTACTGAGTCTTCAGTAAATTTTACTGATTATTACAGTTTTGATTTTAGTTTAGATATGCCTCCTATAACTTTTTTAGTAGATTGCAAGTAATTAGCCCTTGCTGTTTAGTCACTAAGTTGTGTCCGACTTAGTGAACCATAGTTCGCCAGGCTCCTCTGGCCATGGGATTTTTCAGGCAAGAATACTGGAGTGGGTTGCCATTTCCTTCTCCAGGGAATCTTTCTTACCCAGCGATCAAACTCATGTCTCCTGCACTGGCAGGCAGATTCTTAACCACTGAGCCACCATGGAAGCCCTAATTAGCCCTTGAGTTCAGTTCAGTTCAGTCGCTCAGTCGTGTCCGACTCTTTGCGACCCCATGAATCGCAGCACGCCAGGCCTCCCTGTCCATCACCATCTCCTGGAGTTCACTCAGACTCACGTCCATCGAATCAGTGATGCCATCCAGCCATCTCATCCTCTGTCGTCCCCTTCTCCTCCTGCCCCCAATCCCTCCCAGCATCAGAGTCTTTTCCAATGAGTCAACTCTTCGCATGAGGTGGCCAAAGTACTGGAGTTTCAGCTTTAGCATCACTCCTTCCACAGAAATCCCAAGGCTGATCTTACCCTTATGCAAAAATCAAAGTCCACAGGTTTACAGGCATAAGTTCACAAACTTATGCTCCCATAGGAACTGAAGAAAGGATCTGCATTTCTGAGTTAGTTTGTGGCCTGTCAGAAAACTCAATGAGGGATGAAGATGAAGATGGAGAGTTACTCCTAAAGGTAAGTAAGAACAATTCACTTTCAACTCAACTTCAAATGTGTTCATATATTTGAGGGACACGCTTAAGCAAAACATAATGCCGATATAATGAGATGTGATAAACATTTTAGGTTAAATACTAAACCAGAACAAACAAAACAAAACAGAGATCAAAAGACAGATCTTTGGAAGGTGTTTTAGTTCTCAGCGTACCAATCTTACTTTAAATTGGGTCTACTACTTTGAAAAGTAGCCCATTTCAAATTCTATGGGATTCTGTATGTTATATAAATACTGTGACAAATTTTTATTTTGAAAAGGTATATGAATCACAGTGGCAGATGATTTTAAGATACTTCCACTGCTAAGCATTCCCTTTAACAGGAAAAACACATGTAGTTGTTTGTAGTAAAGAAATGTAAAAAGGAAATACACTTCTGCTTTATCCAGTCCTATAAGAAATCAGGTGTCCCAGTGATACCAGCTTATGCACATTGAGTTTTATATGCTGGCATTATCTCTAGGCAGCTGAGAGGTAGGAGGGGTTCTGGGAGACACAGCTGCAGGCACTCAGCATACTTTGTGACTGGTAGAAAACAGTGCTTGGCCCAGGGTGTGACTCTGCTATAAAATAAGCCAAAATGATTCAGTTTGGACCACCTCTTTTAAGTTCACATCTTATGTACTCAGAATAACTAAGCCTTTTAGCCTCCGGGGAGTCTGTTTCTACTTGGGTTGATAGCTGACTGGGGAATGGAGGTGGTGGTGCTTCAAATTGGGCTCAGAAATAGGTGAATAAGGTAGAGCGTGTCCCCCCCCGCCCCCTCCCCGCCTTTTTGTTTTTAGCTCTAATCTCCTTTCTTTTAAAGGAGCTTTTAGTGTATTTTAGTGGCAGAGAGGTAAAGGTCATAGATATGTGTATTTACTGTTACCTGTCATTGCATATTAGTGGAAAGGAAAGTGTGGATGTTATTTAAAAACTCAATATTCCAATTTTAGGTAAAATAATCAGTCTCACTAGACATGTTCTTTTTGTTTCCCACTTCCCAGTTTCTCCTCCATTATCTTTGATTGTAATGCACTTAGTATAGTTTCCAATCTTTGCTATGTTTTAGTCACTTAGGAATTTTCAAAATATACTCTTGACCAGAGTCCTTATGCCAGAGACTGATTCATTTGATCTAGGGTTAGACTCAGGTGATATTTTTAAAAAGTGCAGCTAGGGTTTAAAATTGCCATGGTTTCAAACAGGAGTAAAAGGATGTAGGTTCTAGTTGCAGTGCTGCCATTTACTAGCTGGCTGACCTTAGTCCTCTAGTTCCCATAAAATGATGAGGCTGGATTAGAGATATATAATAATCCTCTAATTCTACAACAAAATCACATAAATGTGGATTCATATGATCTCATTAAACCAACTCCAAAGAGATGAAAACTGAATTACTTGGGAATGTGAGAGCTTGAAGTAGGTGAGTAATATAAATAAATGAGTAAATAAATAAATAAAAGCACTTAGTAAACTTTTCCCTTACAAGGGGTGGGAGAAAAGAAACAGAAGACATTTATGCTTAGAAATCACAAGAGACTTCCAAGACAGCTTTGTGTATCCCCCAGGTCTCTTAAATTGGGAGCTAGTCAGATGCTACCCGGGGAACGGGGACTGGGAGGAGGAGAGAGTTTGCTACACACCAAGAAGATAAATATAATACAAGTCCCCAAGGCTTTACACTACTCATCAGACGATAATCTGGTCTGGTACTAAACAGAGCTAGCGTGGAAGGCGGGGTAGGGGTGTGTACGTATACGTAGATACACACACGTACACGCACCCCACCTCAGTCATTCACTGCGCTTGCCAAGAGCAGGCAGAAGGGGTGATCCCTGGCAACGAGTCCTCCTGGCCTCAACTCTACCCCTCTCCAGTAGCTCCCAGTGCCGCCCCACTCCACCCCACCCAGAGGGTTGTCAGGGAGGGGCTCAGCCCTACCCAAAACACAGGGCAGCGGCGGCCACTGCCATTCTCCAGGAGCTGGTTTTCTGTTCACTCTCAACCTCTTTCATCTTACCCGTCCCTGTGCTTGGAAAACCAGACTCTCCCACTAACCCCATCCCCTGGCTTCCCTGCCACTAGTCTCCAGATAAGGCCCGCCAAAGAGGGCCAAATAGAACGAAGCCCTTGGCCCAAGCACTGGCTGATCCTCATTCTCCGACTGATCCTTAGTCCTTTGCCTTCAAATTTACAGCCTCCGGTCTCCTCCTCATCCGCACACCTTTCCCAGACAAACCCTAACTCTCCCAATGTCACCTCCCACTTCTCCAGCCTCTCCCGCGCCCTCAGTCAATACCTCTCCGAGCTTTCTTCGCCATGAGGATCCCCCGGGGAACCAACCCCCCCTACCCCGCCCCAACACTTACAGTCTCCCTCCTTCCAGGACTCCGCCCTTGGCAGCTCAAGAGCCCCTCCAAGCGCTCACACTTTTCCCCCTCCAGCCTGACACCTTGCGCGCCGCCCGCCCCATTCCGGATTCAAAACCCCTGCGAGCCCTCACTCCCGGATCTCAGTCCCCGGACCCGACACGCCCGCCGCCGGTCCCTGCGCTCCTGGTTCTCTACCTTTCTAGCTGACCCACAGGGCTCTCCATCCACCTCTATTCTTACCTCTTCCCTCTCTACCGACGCCGGCTCTCAAGCTCCCCTCTCCACAGCCCCGCCGTCGAAACTCCCGCTCTTCTCCTCCCAGCTCACTCTCTTCCCTTGCTTCCCTCCCTGCCACCCTCCCCAACCTCTCCCCGCCCGGCCCCAGTCCACTGGTCGCCTTCGGGAGGGTGGGCGCCGCCCGCCGGGCATCCGCGGTGCTCCGGCCTCCGCGGCCGGGAGGTGACGCGGCCCCCGCGGGAGGAGCCGGGGAGGCGGAGGGGCGGAGGAGGCGCGGGCGGCGGCACCGAGCGGCGGCGGCAGCAGCAGCAGCGGCGGCGGAGGGAGCGGGCCCTCCGCACCCACTCCACGGACCACAGGGGCGGTGGCAGCTTGAGGGACTCCAGACGGGCGCGTTGATGTGGAAGGACCCGCGCCCGACCCTGCTGCGCGTCGGAGGTCGCTGGGATCCGGGCGCTGGCAGCCGCGAAGCCCCGGCCTCGGGACTGTCCGCCACTAGCCCTTGTCATCCCTACTCCGCTTTCGCTTCCCCGCTCTAGCCCGGAGGGGTGGTCTTCAAGGCTACCCGCCCCCCACCCCCGGCCCTCTCCCCTTCGTTTCTGGAGGGGGGTCCTCCCTCTGCGGAGCCGGGAGCCCAGTGACGCGTCGGCCGGTGGGACGGCTCGGCAGCTTCTCTGGGAAATTCGCCCCTGCTTCCTCCCTCTCCTCTGCGATCCCGCCTCGGCGCCCCTCTTGGCTCGCGGGACGCTGCCTTCCCGGCACTCGGAGCGAGTTCCCGGGACTCCCCCCAGGGGGCTGGGTCGCAGCCACCCGTCTCCGCTCCCGAGCGGCGCGCGCGGGGCCCCCCGCCTCCGCCGCGGCCGGACCCCCTCGCGCCCCGGGCCGGCGCGCCGCCCTCCCGCCCGCTCCTTCCAGTCACCCCACCCTTATCGCCGTCCCCGCCACCTTACTCCACCACCCTCCCCGCGCCGCTCCGCGCCCTCCGCGGCCCGGCCCGGCCTCCCGCTCCTCTTCTTGCTCCAACAGCTCACTTGCCAGCCCTTCGCCCCCCGGGGAAAAAAGAAACATTTCTCGGAGCGCACTCGTCAGCCCTGCCTTCCCCCCACCCCGCCGCGCTCGCCCTCCCCTTCCCTCCCCCCACCTTTTCCATCTTGGGGGAGGGGGACCGTCGCCTGGGATTGAAGGCCATTGATTTGTATGTATTTGTCCCGGCGCCGGAGGCTGCCCCAGCCGCCCGCGCGGGTGCCGCCGCCGCCGCCGCCGGTGGAGTTGCCTCCCGGCTTCCCTAGGGTGGTTGGACTCCACCAAACATGTCGGCTCCTGTCGGGCCGCGGGGCCGCCCGGCTCCCACCCCGGCGGCCTCTCAGCCGCCTCTGCAGCCCGAGATGCCCGACCTCAGCCACCTCACGGAGGAGGAGAGGAAAATCATCCTGGCCGTCATGGATCGGCAGAAGAAAGAAGAGGAGAAGGAGCAGTCGGTGCTGAAGTAAGGACCTGACTCCATCTTCCCGCCTCCCTCCCTCCCTGCCCTCCGCCGTCCCCCCCCACCTCGGTCGCTGCCCTGCGGCCGCCGGCGCGCCCGGGGATCGCCGCCCTTCCTTCCCGCCGGCGGCGCCTGGGCCACGAGGGTTGCGACCGCCGCCGGCCGCCGGGGCTAGCTTGCTGGGGCTGTCAGAGCGCAGGGGTGTGTGTGTCGGGGAGTGAGAGCGCCGAGGCCGGCCGCGGCGAGCCTGTGGGCGTTGTAATTTCCCCCCGGCGTCCTTCCGGCTTGCCCCGCCGGGCCAGTTCGGCTGCGGGCCCCGGCGGGGCTCGGGGCTGAACGCTCTCTCCGCGCGTCCCTGGTCGCTTCCCGCCGCCCCCGCGCGGAGGCAGTGACTGGGGCGAGGAATCCAATATGGCCGTGCACAGGTGCTCCCCAGGCCGGGACCCGGGCGGAGGCGCGCCGGCCCGGGAGGAGGGCGCCGCCGGGGGGCCCGCGGGCCCCGCCTCCCCGGGGCGCTTCTGCCCCGACAGCCTCTCCCACTGCGGGAAGAGCAGCGCTGCCCACTGTCGCCCCGGGCAGGAGGGCGGCGGTGCGGGCGAGGGGGGCCTGTAATAAACGCTGTCGTGTCTCGGGTGGGTGTGCGGTCGCCGCCATCTTCCAGCCCCTCCCCCTCGGCGGGTGTGTAACACCCTGCACTCTGCCGCTCTTCCTATTTGCAACTAGTAAATCTGCCTAATCTCGAAGAGGCTCCGAAGGGACTCCAGCTCCTCCCGTTACTGCAGCGTGGGATGCTCCCTACCTTGTGAAGTTCTGCTCCTCGTGCTCGTAGTCTAGGCAGCGGGATCTTGCGGAGGGTGGGACAGTGAAAGCAGCACCCAGGCACCCAGCACAGTTTAGTGACGGTGTAACTTCAGCACCAGGGAACTGTCCAGAGAGAGAAAGATCTGTAGGCGTTTGAGATTCCTTTTCTTGTTAGTCTAGCAAAGAGATGTGTTTCAGCAGGTTTGCTTTTAAATGTTTTACGGTTCTTTGACTTCTCGGTTACTACGTGAAGGAGATTGTGCAAAGCATGTGTAACCTTTTTTAAAAAATTTTTTTCGAGCTCAATTCTTTCATTTTTTGAGAAATGCATTATTCATTAAGATTAATTTGTACAGTTTATATACCAAATATGCGACAGTTCTTTTGTGTCGCCTATTTCTAAATTATGCTTTCCCCATATTCTCCACGGAAACACATAGTTGAAAGAGTAGAGTTCCTCTGGGACGGAACTAACACACTGACCTCTAATCATGTAAATTCCAAAAAACAGGTTGTTGAATTCAGTATTCTTTAGCACTTAACAAAGAAACAATTCTCTCTACAAATATATTTACATATTTTAATGAAAAATACTACTTTAAATTATATAACGAACTTATCAAATATCTTTACATGTCCAAGAAAAATACTAGTTCTCAAAAAAAAAAAATACTGAAGGACTAAGAGCAAATGTGTTTCTAACGTACAAACTGAAATAAAGAATTGCTTCTTCAAAACTAATTTCTGGGTTTGAATAGTTGTTTGGCAATGTGATTTACTAGTAGGCTTGGGAAATGAAAAAATAGTAAAAGATTTAAGTAGCTTATTTCAACTAGTAAAAATAAAACAATTATTTTAAAGAGCTTTTTGAGCATACTTCTAACTTTTGCTTAACTTTACTAACAGTGTCAAGCTTTTGATGACTTAGAGTTTGATATTTGGATATATGAATCTGTATTTTCTTATAATTGTTATAAGTATTGCCAAATGATGCTCAAATTAAATGTGGTTTTATTTGTTTGACTCATATTTAAATGTAGGAAGTGTTTTTATTTTTTTATGGCATGCAGAATTATGGTATTTATTGGCTAGTTCACTGTAGTTCCAAATCTATTTATTTTTCCAATATATAGCAACTTAAATGAACTTTTGAGTACTAAATTAAGAATTATTTAAGGTGAACTATATGTTACATTAGGAGAATGTGAAAGGGTTTTTCCAGATAGGTACGTGTGAGTATTTTACTTTCCTGTGTAAACCTACATACTGTGCAAATGCATATAAAATTTGTGCATTCATATTTGCATAGTTTAGGTAGAAACAAGCATTCTCTAAGAACATAGTCATACAGTCTATGAAATTATATTGATGAAAAATCTGTTTGTGTTTATGTAAAATATCTATTTGCATCTTTACCTAACTTAGACTTGGAAGGAGTCATACCTCAAAATGATATACATGGTTTCAGAATTAGTTTTGTATCCATTTTAACAAGAAACTATTTGGAGGTTAAATTATAATATATTTGAAACTTTAATTTTTAATATTCTTTAAAAATACTTTTGCAGAAACCAATATAATATTGTAAAGCAATTACCCTTCTATTAAAGGTAAATAAAAACTACTTTTGGCTTTCATAATAAAATAAGATTAGACAAGGAAGATTAGGAAAAGAATAGACTTTATAATAGAATGATAAAAATGAGACAGATTGTTTTGAGGATTTTGACAATTTACTAATATTTTCAATATTGGCTATTAAGTTACAAATGCTATTTATAAGAAAAAATAGTACTAATATTCTTCAACGATTGCTATTTGCCATTAAATTTTAGGGGCCATTTGCTTGGTCATCACTATACCTTGTTTCTCTTTAGTGATGTCTGTTTAATTGCATGTTAACATTTATTCTGAGAGAAGGTCATGGGCAGAGAGAAATAAACTGAAATTCAAACTAATGTCTGCTGCCTTTTAACAGCTATGCTAAAAAATGAGTTTGCTGTGTGAAAAATTGAAACCATTGGATGAAAATATTTTTGCATGATCTATGAGTTTAAATATTCATATTAAGTATTCATACAAAGCAGAATGTGGATACCCAAGGGCATCGTAAGATGATGTACTAGATTACAAGAAGAAAATAATTAAAACTTATATTTACATTTTTGTCTGTGTTTGAAAAAGACAGAAATTAAGTTTTATTGATACTTAATATATAGATTGACAATGTGAAGATGCCTATAAGTAAATATACATATTTTAAGAAGTTAGTGCCTGACATATTTTTAGTGAGAAAGGTGAGCGATCAAAACTGATTGAGACCATTGCAGTAAATTCTCTTCTAAGGAGTGTGGATAATTAAAAACTATTTATATTTAATCATTAGCAGTTTCTTCACGGCCTAGCTGGATATTCACATATTCTGGAAGTCTTCGGTCATCATCAGATGTTACAGTTTTACATATGAGTGAGATATTAGGTCTTTGGAAGCATTTTTATATCCAATAGATCCTTCAATGGATCAACAATTACTTTTTTAAAATTCTTTAACAGTTTTAGTTTGGATAACTCAGTGTATCAGTAAAATCTATAATATTCTTTTATTGATTAAAGTTTTTAAGCCTTGTCTTTTAAGACTGTAAACTTCTTGAGGGCAGGAGTAAGAATGTACTCTTCTTTGGAGTCTCTGTTTTGTAGTATCCTTAACACCTGCACATGGTACGTATCTAGTAAGCAGTGTTGATTTAACTTCGAGTAATGTTCATTAACAAGAAGCTTACCAGACTTACTGGAAAAATGAAAATTTTTGGACAAAGTGCATAATATATTTAAAGTTTATATTTTCCAGTGAGTTTTGTTCTTGTTACTATTTTTTGTTTGTTTTGGGTGTGATGTGAAAAAAATGTAAAGTAAACCCACTGAAATCAATAGAAAAGTATTTTCAGTAAATATTTATTGAGCTTTCTGCTATCCTTGTATCATAGTCTTTTAGATGAGATGTTTTTGGAACAACTTAGAAATTATGTGTTTCTTGCTATGTAAATTATCTTTTCAGCCACAGTTTAGATTTTCTGTTAATGTCAAAGGGATAATTTGCTCTTCTAATAAAAGAAAATGATAAATAAAAATTCGCATGATAGATCAAAGTAATGATTTAGATTACATTTAAAACATAGGTAAGAAGTTTTATATTTTTTAATATTTCAATTTTAAAGTACTTTCCAAAGTCAGTTTATAAACTTCTTTACTTAATAGGTATTATATACATATGATACAAAATTTTTAGCTACCTAGTTTCCCTTTCCAGAGGCAACTCCTGTTGCCAACTTGTTTTATACTCTTTCAGAAATATTCTATGCTTTAGAGTAGATATGTGCGTATATCAAATATTGTATATATGTATATATGTGTGTACACATGTGTGGACTTATATATGCAAAGATAAAAGGTACAAATATGTCCTGCAGTTTAATTTTAGGAGATCAATTCCACACCCATGAATATATAACTCCCTAATTCATTTTAGGGATATGTTAGGGATATTAAGCTCAGATATGCAGATGACACCACCCTTATGGCAGAAAGTGAAGAGGAACTAGAAAGTTTCTTGATGAAAGTGAAAGAGGAGAGTGAAAAAGTTGGCTTAAAGCTTAACATTCAGAAAACTAAGATCATGGCATCTGGTCCTGTCACTTCATGGGAAATAGATGGGGAAACAGTGGAAACAGTGTCAGACTTTAGCTTTTTGGGGCTCCAAAATCACTGCAGATGGTGATTGCAGCCATGAAATTAAAAGACGCTTATTCCTTGGGAAGAAAGTTATGACCAACCTAGATAGCATATTGAAAAGCAGAGACATTGCTTTGCCAACAAAGGTCCGTCTAGTCAGGGCTATGGTTTTTCCAGTGGTCATGTATGGATGTGAGAGTTGGACTGTGAAGAAGGCTGAGCGCCGAAGAATTGATGCTTTTGAACTGTGGTGTTGGAGAAGACTCTTGAGAGTCCCTTGAACTGCAAGGAGATCCAACCAGTCCATAGTAAAGGAGATCAGTCCTGGGTGTTCATTGGAAGGACTGACACTAAATCTGAAACTCCAATACTTTGGCCACCTCAGGCGAAGAGTTGACTCATCGGAAAAGACCCTGGTGCTGGGAGGGATTGGGAGCAGGAGAAGGGGACAACAGAGGATGAGATGGCTGGATGGCATCACCGACTCAATGGACCTGAGTTTGAGTGAACTTCGGGAGTTGTTGATGGACAGGGAAGCCTGGCGTGCTGTGATTCATGGGGTCGCAAAGAGTTGGACACGACTGAGTGACTGAACTGAATTCATTATAATGGCTGCATGTGTGCATGTGTGTACATGCTAAGTCACTTCAGTCATGTCCCACTCTTTGCAACCCTATAGACTGTAGCCCGCCAGGCCCTTCTGTCCATGGGATTCTCCAGGCAAGAATAGTGGAGTGGGTTGCCATGCCCTCCCTTCTCCAGGGGATCTTTCCAACCAAGGTATCAAACCCGAGTCTCTTATATCTCTTGCATTTGTACATATATCATTTTCCATATGCCTGAATTTGTCTCTGGAATAAATTCCTAGAAATGAGATTCTTTGATCAAAAGGTCATAAAGTGTAACCTTTATATTTTTATAATGTATAAAATAAAAAATTTACATTTAATGTTGTCACATTTACTTTCATAAAGGAAGTATGCATAAGTGACATATGCTAGGAGATTTTCATATATCCTTGCTAACTCAGTATGTGCCAATAGTTTTGGTGGAAAATATGCCATTCTAAAATTTAATTGCAATTTTCTTATTATCAGTGAGGTTGAGAGCCGTTTACACTTGTTTAGAGCCTTTTGTATTTCTTTTTCTGTTGGTCATTTTCAGTGATTTGTGGAAGCTCCTTATTTGTCTTTTGTTTTATGACCTTGTTTATGCCTTTTTTTTTACTAGTCAAGATTTTTTTAAATGTATTTAAATTTATTATTATTATGATTGCCTTTGGGTTTTATGATATGCTTAGAATGATCTTCCTCTTTCTAATATTTAAAATACCATATTTTTTCTTACACCTAAATGAGGTTTTAACTGTGGCATGTCATCTAAATTATGTAATTTAATCATGAAGAGTTAAATAAAAATCATTATTGTATATGCAGTAACCATGGTCATTGCCAAAAATTGAAACTACGTAGTTTCTAAGAATTCAAAATGCATTTTAAAACATTGCCATTTTATGAGAAAATACCTAATAAACTTTTCATATATATTCTATATTTTAAAGTAATTAGGACAATTAAATAGTATCTTCTTGTTGATAATATATATTGATAAAATTGATTTGTACAGTGTGATGAAGAGAGAGGTAGTGGAGGGAAGTGTGATAGGCCAGATGAATTTTGACTTGAAATCTTACTTTACTAACTAATAACTGTAAGGTCTTGCTTACGTTAATAGGCTCTCTGACGCCGTGTTTCCTCATCTGTATTATCTGAGTAATAACACCTGTCCTGAAGGATTGTTGTAATCAATGTATACCAGGTGTCCTGGCACAAGTAGAGGGAAGGTGAATTGGAAGCAGTTTCCCTAGCAGAAAGCATTATTAAAGAGCCTGATAACTAAGGCGATGGTGGTGTTCAGTCACTCAGTTGTGTCTGACTATCTGAGACCCAATGGACCGCAGCACACCAGGCTTCCCTATCCTTCACCATCTCCCAGAGTTTGCTCAAACTCATGTCTGTCGAGTCAATGATGCCATCCAGCCATCTCATCCTCTGTCCCCTTCTCCTCCTGCCTTCAATCTTTTCCAGCATCAAGGTATTTTCTAATGAGTTGACTCTTCACATCAGGTGGCCACAGTATTGGAGCTTCAGCTTCAGCATCAGTCTTTCCAGTGAATATTCAGGATTGCTTTCCTTTAGGATGGACTGGTTTGATCTTGCAGTCCAAGGGACTCTGAAGAGTATTCACCAACACCACAGTTCAAAAGCATCAATTCTTCAGTGCTCAGTATTCTTTATGGTCCAACTCTCACATCCATACATGACTACTGGAAAAACCATAGCCCTGACTAGACGGACCTTTGTTGGCAAAGTAATGTCTCTGCTTTTGAATATGCTATCTAGGTTGTTCATAACTTTTCTTCTTTTTAACTATTACACAATCTTTATTATATATGTTGGATTTAACTAGAACAAATTTTCTTTTTTATATACCTTCTTACATCACTTGTAATGAACTTTTGGAAACGTGAGTGTATTTTAGGAAAATATACAAAGAAGATTAGCCTTGGAAATGACATGTTACAGTTGAAGATTCTCTTTCTCTTTATATGAGCTTATTGAATTATCGCAGAATTTCAAAAAGTGTTTTATTATGAAAGGGAGATAATTTTTGTTGGATTTTGTGATAGGAAATTCTAGAAATATGATTAGAGGTAGGATTATTAGAAAGGGAAAAGTTGAGAATGGGTTTTGACCCAGGAATGATATAATATTGTTTCACCTACTTTCTGTCTAAAATTGTTACCAAAAAACTGATGGACAACTAGATAGTATAAATTAGTCTAAGAATGAGTGGCTTATATATATATGCATCTCAGACACTTTAATTTATATTTTCCATACAACATAATGCTAGCTAAATGCTTTTTGAAGGCATTTAGAATTGAGAATTTTATAGGGTTTATATATTATAAACATTTAATATTTTTGTGTAACACACATATAGGTTCTGCTAAACAGAGATGCTGGATAAATGCTCCTTTACGCACAGGAAGAAGATGGAATTCTTTATGCCCTTTAGTGTTTTTTTCTTCTAAGAAAACTTATGTTCATCTGGGAGGGAGAAATAACAGTTTCACATATCCTGCAACTAGGCTTCTGGGATGCTAAAACTGGGAAAAAAGGATACACTAATATAGCTAGGTAGCAATATAATCACAATGGTGTTTTTTGATACTTAGTACTTTGATATTATTCAGTTGACAGATGGAGAAGACGCTAACAACCCTCTTGTTTTGTTGGTGTATGAGGTGTCTATTATAATAATTGTTGTAGTGGTTTGCTTCTCAGGCACATACATGAAAAATCTGTTTCATCACATATCTCTCACACATAATTCCTTTTGACCAAAAACTGAAATAGTTAATGCTTTTATTAACACAAGTTTTTTTTCTGTCAAAGTGAATTTTGTTATGGAGGTAGCCAGGTGTTCCTCAAAGATTTATATTCCTTTTTCATAGAGTTTCTGTGCAGTAGCTGTCTAGTTCTACCTTTTCCGTCTCTCCTTGTATCTAGATGAGTTCATGTAATTAAGTTCTGGCTGATGACTCTTTGCGACACTGTGGGCTGTAGCCTGCCAAGCTCCTTTGTCCATGGGGATTCTCTTGGCAAGAATACTGGAGTGGGTTGCCATGCCCTTCTCCACGGGATCTTCCCAACTCAGGGACTGAACTTGCATCTCTTGCATCTCCTGCATTGGTAGCCAGATTCCTTACCAGTAGTGCCACCTGGGTACTGAATTTTATTATCACAAGTTGACCTCTCTTCAACGATTGTCTGGTCTAAGCTAACAAAAGTCTTAACGCAGCCATTGATTCTTGAATGCAGAATTTATTGGGACATGTCTTTTCCATCCTGTTGGTGACAAGTTGCTGGCTGTACCCTAACTGGGGATTTGTTGTTGAAGGTTTGAGAAAATGCTTACACTGTCCCTTAACAGAGATAGTTGCTCAGGGAGTTAAAATAGCATATAGACTTATGATATAGACAGAAGAATTCACAATGCTAAGGATCCATCTTAGAACAAACTGAAGTTTCATGGTAAAAGTTTTGCAGGTTGAAGGCTAATAATTAAACTCTGTCTCCAAACTGAAGTGTAGGAAGAGTTATAGAACTGGGAGGTGAATTTTTATACAGTTGAATGTTGTTGAATTTTATCATTGCATGTTACATATTCCAGATCTCCTCACTTTTCCCCACTTTGCTGAATACTATAGGAGCTGACCTCTGTGGATTGCACCAGCAAGTCTCCCTGTTCTTAGACCTCCAGTTGGTTTCTGTTGATGTGAGACATTGGCAGATTGTATGGAAGGAGAATGACATCAGGTTATTTGTTCCCAAGTTTCCTCCATACCAGTCTGGTGGCCCTCTTAGTACAGCTATTTTCTTCCAGTTCTGGAAATTGCTTTCCTCTGTTGTTAGCTGTCATACTGCACTATCTCTTGTTAGTTTCCTTAAATCCTGCTCACATCTTTGTAAAACGGTACCTGTATTAAGCTCTCCTTAGTTACTCAGTTTGTGCCATCTGTTTCCTGCCAGGACCCAGACTGATACACTGTAGTTCAGTAAAAATTTATTTGGATTATGCGTGTGAATGAATCGTGACATTAGGTATTCACAACCCACCTCCTTCTATATAATCATAGTAATCTTTTTGCAAATCCTTCTCTATATCATGTTCTTTGATTATACGCGTCCTCTTGCTCTTTTCTCGATGTGCTGCTCTGTGTCCAGCTCCATTGCTGTGAAGAGATACATCTCTTTGATGTATTTCCACTAGTTGGGTGTCTCTCCTTTCAATTTTTGTATCATTCTGTAAATAATTTTTATAATGTTTCTGATATTCAATATTAGTTACTAATCTCTATGTTCTTCTTAGTATAGCTGGTTTCTTTGATGTGAGGGAATACACACATCTTTAATCATCTTTTATGCCTAGTGTAGTACCAGGTGCGTAGTTGTTAGTAAACATTTGTTAATAAAACATGGTGGTCATGGTAGTCATTCTAACTTCCTCACCCTTCCTCAGCCCTCAAGTATAATCAGTTACCAAATCTTATCTTTATTATCTCCGAAACATCTTTGAAATTTGTTTCTCTTCATCTTCATTGTCCCTGCATTGTTTCATGCCTTTATTGTATTTTCCTTAATCATTTCTAAACAAGGATCTTTACTTGAGGCCCACTTCCTCTAGCCCAGCCTCTCTGTAATAGTACTACACTCTGACACAGTTTAATTTTAATATCCTTAGTATTCTTTAGTGCCTTCCCATTGCCTTTACGATATTGTCCAAACTTCTAGGTATATCATGGAAGTCCCTTTGTAATGTTTTATCAGTGTTAAATCCTGGTAATCTTTCATGAGCACTGTCTGTTTTAATTGTATTGAAGTGAGTTCCCTATTCTTTTTTTTATCTTCAGTTATAGTTTGGCATATACTGTTCTCTTTGACTAGAATGCCCTAACCACTTTCCTCTGGCTAAGTCCTATTGATTCTTAACTGAGATTCATCTCAGGTTTCCAACTTTTGGAAACTGGGTTAGATGACTCTTTGTGGTCATATAACTCTTATATATACTTTTATTATACTCTTACTACCTTAATACTCAATAGCCAACATTTGTTGAATGCTTACTGTGCTATTTTATATATTCGTTATCTGATTCACCCACTGCAACCATCTTGTGAGATAGTTATTACTTTTCCCAGTTTTACAGATGAAAAAAAAAATGAAGGCTTAAGTTGGATGCTCAGAGTTTTCAGTAGGGAGCTAAGATGTAAGCCTAAGCAGTCATATTCCACCAGAATTTGTACTTAGAATCCACCTGCAATACAGGAGACTCCAGTTCAAACCCTGGGTGGGGAAGATCTCCTGGATAAGGGAATGGCTCCCCACTCCAGTATTCTTGCCTGCGAAGCCCAATGACAGAGGAGCCTGGCGGGCTACAGTCCATGGGGTCCGTCACAAAGAGTCGGACACAGCTGAGCGACTAAGCACAGCACAGCGTGATAGATTAAGCCACCTTTTGCTGATGTTCCAGTAGATACTTTTTTTGCTATAGTGTCAAGTATGTCTTTATTTGAAATAGTAGTTAGCATTTAAGAAAATTCTACCTCCCTCAAAAAAGATTTCTCTGGGCAATAATAATAGTGGTATTGCAGGGGTAGGCAGCCTTGAGGACAAAGCATCTTTGTTAAGACCAAGTTCACTGTCTAGAATATGAGATGGTAAAGTTGATTTCTAGGTGATAATGAATAAAAGAATATTAGCATAAAGAGTATTAATATATGGCCAGTGACCACTCTTCAAACATGTTAACTCAATTAAAGAATCGCCTACAATACAGGAGACCTGGGTTCCATCCCTGGATCGGGAAGATCCCTTGGAGAAGGGAATGGCTACCCACTCCAGTATTCTTGCCTGGGAATCAACCTACCTTATTTTCAGTAAATACTTTTATGAACGCCCAATATTTTAATACTTGTTGAAAAGACATTGCTACTTTCTTTAATAAAGTATGACCTAGCTCCTCCAGGGTTATAAATAGTGTCACTTTTGTTAGTTTTCTGCTACTAACAAACTTTCTGGCTTAAAACAACAGAAGTTTATTATCATACAGTTCTGTAAGTCAGAAGTCTGACATAGGTCTTACTGGATAGAATCAAAAGAACTGGCTGTATTTCTTTCTGGAAGCTCCCCAGGGTTGGTGTGAGGGTGGGGGTTGGTGGTGGGAGGGCATGCTTTCTTGCTCATTTGGGCTGTTGAGAGAATTCAGTTCCTTGAAGTTAAATGACTGAGATTCCTATTTCCTTCAGCTATGAGCTGAATGCTGTTTTGACCTCCTAGAGACCTCTTCTCTAGTCTTGCTCATAGGTTGCTACAACTCAGAACCACCAATGGAGCATTGCATTCTTCTCATGATGCCATCTTTCTGACCCTTCTGTCACTGCCTCTCTCTCTGTCCACAGCTGGGAGAGATTTTTCTTTTCTAAGAATTCCTGTGATTAGATTGGGCCCACCCAGATAGTCCAGAATAATCTTCCTATCTTAGTCACAGCTCTAAAATCTCGTTTACCATGTAAGGATACAGATATTCACCTTCCTGGGATTAGAAAATGAACTTCTTTGGTGGTCATTATTCTCCTTATACTTCTTTAGTAAGTGCCACTAGATACAAGTTTGGATATATGTCTTTTATAAAGGAGACATTGAGCTACTAATTTAAAAAAAAATGTGTTTTGTATTAGAGACATACATTCTAGAATATCTCTGAAATAATATTTTATAGTTTTGCTTTTCCATAGGTTTATAATACTTTATTGCCCTCAAATTACTGCCAACATGCTCTTCACTTTTCATTTGTTTCCTCCTGAATTAAAATACTGGTCTAACGGGAAGTGGGCTCGGGGGCAAGCAGTGAGAATTGTTTTTGGCTCTGCACATAAGAAACTCTTAAGTACTCTTCCTGAGTAGTCTTTTTAGTTAATAATTGGATTTATTTTTATAGATTGAGGAATATGTAATTTTTCCATATGACTAACATAGTGAAGAGTATTGAAACCTTTCCAAATGCAATATTTTCATTATCTGATTTTAAAAGACTCAGTATAAACTGATTTAAAAAGACTCAGTATAAACTTTTTATTGTAGTATGAATAAATAAAGATTTGAATTTAATCTTTTGACGAGAATATAATTTTCATTGACTTGTTTGGTTGAAGAACTATTTCTTACCCCACAATAAATGTGCTTTCATGTATTATTTTTATTTCTTATAATTTTTAGCCAATAAGTCTGATTTAATGAAAGCATGTAGTATTTGAAAATGAAAGTGAAAGTAGCTCAGTCGTGTCCAACTCTTTGCAGCCCCACAGACTATACAGAATCCATGGAATTCTCCAGGTCAGAATACTGGAGTGGGTAGCTTTTTCCTCTTCCAGGGGATCTTCCCAACCCAGGGATCGAACCCAGGTCTCCTGAATTGCAGGTGGATTCTTTATCAGCTGGGTCACAAGGGAAGTATTTAGTATGATTTAAATTCTATGTCAGTGGTCAAAATACAATTAATTGCTTTAACTTTGATGCATAAAATATTAAAAATAGCTATGAAATAGCTAGAAAAAGGAAATAACCAGTTATCTTTCAAAACTACTAATACAAATTCATGTTGCAGCATGAGTTTTATATGTTGGGGTAGACGACATATCACAGTCCAATCGGAAGACAGAAACTACAGTAATAATTTGAATAGGGAAATTTTAATATAAAGGATTATTAACTTGTAGCAGAGAGCAGCCACCTTCTTTCGGGCTGAGGCTGAGTACTCAAGGAAGGAACAAACTTGGAGAGGCCCTTTCCCCCATGGCTAAGGCTGAAATTCAGCCCTTGTTGGAAGGTGTGACGATGTCCCATTGAGCTGCCACCCACTGAGATAGGCAGGAAATCATCTGTGGGGGTGTTGGTGGGGCTGCTGAGAGGTTGGCTAATGTGCTTAGCCAAAGTCACTGGGAAGCCACCTATAGGGTGTCTGTGAGACTTATTGGGATACTGCCTGCTGGGATGCTATTGAAATTTCTGGACCAGTTCCTGCTGAGTGTTGGTGAAACATGTTGCGTGCTGGTGAGAGTGAGTACCCAGCGTGAGTGCTGCTGGGTATCCTGTAAGCTCCTGACAGCCAAGCATCGCAGGGAAAACAACAGAATTCCCGAATCCAGAAAGAGAAGCCCCTTCTTCCTTTTGCTCCAGCTCCCTCTACTGACGAAGCTTAACATTGCACCAACTGGTAAAGGAGAAACGGTTGTAGAGTCTGGATTCAGTATTACTAAGTAGGACGAAGAAAGATGGATTAGGAGCTAAGAGGCAATATATTGATAAATTAACTGTCCTCAAATTTCAGTAGCTTAAAACAATACAAGTTTCTTTTTCATGTTGTATGTTTTTATCTGGGTTGCTTGGGGTCTTTGCTCCGAGTCATTCTCATTCTTGAACACAGGCTGATGATGGAGATGGTGATGGACAGGGAGGCCTGGTGTGCTGCGATTCATGGGGTCGCAAAGAGTTGGACACGACTGAGCACTGAACTGAACTGAACTGATGATGGAGATGATGTATGGAACGTTGAGAGCAGATGAGAGAAACTAGTGAATTGCAGATTGTCTCTTAACGTTTCCTCTCAGAAATACATATATAACTACTGTTCACATTTCATTGGCCATAGTAAATTACATGATCATGCCTAACTCGGTAGAAAAGTGCAGTCCTACCATGGTTAGAAGGAGAATCTGAATTATTTGTTGAAAAATATAACTACTACAGAATTGACAGGATTGGTATTAGAAAGTTTGTCAGTTCCTAGGATAATTATTTATAATTCTCTTTTAAAATTGTTTAATTTGTTATGTAGTGTTTAGGAATTTTAGTGAAAAATAATATCAACATTAAAATTGATGGTTCTCTTAACTTCTGGAAGAGTGACCCAAAATCTGACAATGACTTTCCTCCTTTGTGTAAAATAGGGTGAAACATTAATATTTAAGCAGCAGGAAATATATTTGTTGAAGATTAGATACTGACTTTGTTTTTTAATTTTTGCATTAAAATTTTTATATTAACTTATGCTTACATGATATTATGTGAAATGTGAGATGTGTCTTTTTATGCAGAGAAAGGTTTCTTTTTTCATTTATGGTCTGTCTTGGATAGGGGATAAAACAAGACTTAGGTGGCTGGATTAGAGTCCTAGCTCCACCATTTACAAGCTATGTTATCTTGACGAAGTCACTTCAGCTCCTTATACCCCGGAAATGGAGATTGAAAACACACATCCAAAATTCCTTAACTGAATTCCGTGGTGCCAGATGTGGTTTAGAATTCAGGTATTTTGAATTCTATTTTGGGGCTTCCACTGTGGCTCAGCAGTAAAGAATCTGTGTGCAGTGCCGGAGATGCAGCTTTGATTCCTGGGTCTGAAAGAGCCCCTAGAGAAGGAGATGGCAACCTACTTCAGTATTCTTGCCTGGGAAACTCCATGGACAGAGGAACCTGGTGGGGTACAGTCCCTGGGGTCGCACAAGAGTCGGGCACGACTGAGCAACCAAATAATTACGGCAACAACCCTTTTTTTGGTTTTAGAAACATAAAGGTGCAACCACAGAAGTATGTAACTCTCAGTGGATCAGGACAGCAGCCCCTAAGCAAGTGCCTTTATATTTCTCTAGTGAAACATGTGAATATTTATAAGTAGGTTAAATAGAGATTACATAAAGCCTCATGTTATTAATAATTCATTTAGATCAAGAACTTTGGCCCAAACTTGCGAAAAAAGTTCTGTTTACAGAGCTTTTGGTTTTGGAATCATGGCTAAGGAATTAGGGTTTGTGGTATCTTTCTGACAGGGTTACGGTGACACTGTAAATGAAAGTGCCTTTGAGCCATAAATTGCTATAACATGTTAATTGTCCTAACTACAGTGGCCAACTGATGCTCTCATTGTCACCAGCCATTTAGAATATTCCTATATTGATAGGTATGGAAGCTAGTTGGCAGGGGTCAGTTGTAAAGGACCTTGTATGAAGGACTGGTATTCAACTGATATGTATCAGTAACAGAGACGCTAGTTATTAAAATATTGAATCACTTTCGTGCATATTGGTGACTTTTATTGAGAGAATGTTACATTGTGCAGTGGACTCTGTAAGCATGGTGTGGATTAACATGGTCCTTGGAAGGCCCACAGTGACTGGAGCTGGAACTTTGGAGCCTGCCTAGTACTTCAGCGTTCCCTGTTGCTGGAGGTCACGGGGCAGGCTGCAGTGCAGGTAGTTTCTGCGGCACCATTTTTGGGGGAGGGGTCCTGTGACACAGGGGTTTCATGCACTGTGGGAAACAGTAGCCTCTATAGGCTGTGTGACAGTGACCTGCAGGCAGCAGGCCCAGCTACCTTACAGCTTCAACAAAGTGCAGTAGCAGCGACTAGTGACAATCATTTAAATGGGAAAGATGTTGGGAAAAGCCTAGTATGGTCCCCAATATCAAATCATGGCCCCTTTAGACAGATTAAATCAACACTTCTAAAATTTACCAGATGATTTGGAAACTGTTAAAATGACTAGTGTATAATGTTGCTATAGCTCTTATTACAATAGTCCCCTTTAATCAGCTGTGGGTATGTTCCACAGCCCCCAGTGGATATCTGAAACTGTGGATAGTGTTAAACCCTATATATACTGTTTTTTCCTGTATTATATGGTTTATATATTATAAAGTTGAATTTACAAATTAGGCACAATAAGAGATTAACAATAATACTAAAATAGAATATTCAACATTATACTGTAATAAAGGTTATGTGAATGTGCTCTGTCAAAATACTGTAGAAATTTAATGCTTTTTCCATCTTATCATGCACATGGCCATAACTTTTGAAGTTTGAGATTTGACAGCAAAACTAGCGCAAATTGCTTTCTCCTTCTTCACAAGTTCACAGAGAATTTGATCTCAGAGTAGGTCTTAGCAACTTCAACCTACTGTTTTTTCTTTTATTATTAAGTTAAGAACTTCCACCATTTCACATAAAGAAACCCTTTATGTCTTCTCTTTGGCACATACAGATTGCCAGTATCACTACTCTTGTGCTCTGGGGACATTAGTAAGTAAAATTAGGGTTATTTTGAGCACTGTGAGAGTTGATCTGATAACCATGCAGGCTACTAAGTGACAAATTGGCAGAGTGAGCTTGGCAAAGGGATGATTCACATCCTGGATGGGACAGAGCAGGACAGTTTGAGATTTCATCATGCAGTTCAGAACAGTGCACAGTTTAAAACTTATGACTTGTTTGTTTTTGAAGTAAACATTTTCCTCTTAATATTTTTGGACTGCTGTTGGCCGTGTATCACTGAAACTGCAGTAAGCGAAACCGCTGATTGGGAGGGACTACTATACACAGAAGAATTCTATATAGTTTATTTGGAAAAAAATTTATTTTTAATGTTAATTTATATATTGACACATATTTTATATGGTTGTATCAGTTGTTAAATATTTAGAACCATCTATATTTTATGCCTTGTTAAGAAATTTGAATTTGTCTCACTGGCACATTTGATTGCAGTTTAAGATTTGGAACTAAGAGCACGGTAGTGCTTATATGTCTGTACATTCTATTGGTTTACTGTCAGAAAGAAAATCTAGCTAGTGTGAGAAATCTCACCAGTGTATTTCTGCTGGTATTGCTATTGTCTTGTATTCTGGGACTTTATGGTTCTTTTTTTTTTTTTTTTTTGATTTTATGGTTCTATCCTGGATTTGTCCTCTGTATAGTTCCAGAGTACCGTCTTAAAAATAAAATTTAAATCATTCATCTCCTAGTCTAAAGACTAGGATGAATTCTTTAGGCTTCCTCTTGCTTTGGATAAAATCTAGACTCCTTCCTTTTGTTCCTTCACAGTCTCTGCCTAAGCTATCTTTCCAGCTCACTGTCTGCCTTTCCCTTTCATAGATCTTTTCTTTTAGCTACAAAAATTTTACTCTTCCTGGAACACTGAAGTAGGGAAAGGGGGGCCCTGTTATAAGGGGGACGAGTATGAAATATGTAACTTAGTGAGTTAGTCTATATACTGTGTATTTTGAATATTTGAAATTGGGGACAATTCAGTGGTGTCTTCATTTAAAAAGTTCTGTAAAAACCGTATTTTGAAGGGACCACTCAGATACCACTAAGGATGTAAAACTCTCATTACTCATTTTCTTCAACTTCAATAGAAATCTTATGGAATAATTTTGGAACACATGCTTCCAATCTGCCACCAGATTTTGCAGCAGGAATTTATATAACCATGCCATAGCTCAAACTGTCTCACAATTTACCATATGTTTCAATATTTCCAATGTTTTCAAACACTCTCCTCTTTCCCACCCTTTCTAGTTCACATTTCTCAGCTCTGTCCCAGCTTTACCCTGTAATTCTCATTCATTTCTGTGATTCATGAAAAATCTTTGTTTTATAGCCTTCCAGTTTAGAATCAATTCTCTATTGTTCCTCGTTTCCTGGACCCTTTTCTAGGCTATTAACATAAGCGATGCTTTATCCTCAGAACTCTTGATTCCTGATCTGTGTTCAGCAGTCTAATCTCAGTTCTTCAGAGCTTGCCACTTGTCTTTTACTTCTGTTGAAAGTAATCAGAGTCAGAAACATTATGATTTAGAGCTGAGCTGGTTCCTTTAATAATATAAGATGGAATTCTAGTAAAAATTTCTCTTATGGATCCTGTTTTTATCTGTCTAGAATTTATGGGAATTTATGTAGTCTAAGTCAATTCAGATAGGGTATATAAGTATTTTATGACTGAAAATATTGATTTTTCTGCTTATTTTAATTCTGCGTTCCCTTAGCTGGTTTCAAGGAGTTAAGGCAGCACTGTGTGTAAGCAGTGTTAAGAGGAGGCTTTGGCATTAGTCAACTCTGGGTCATATCCTAGTTTGCCAGTTACTAGTTGTGTGACCAGTTTGTCAGTTACTAGTTGTTCAGTTGCACAGTTGTGTCCAACTCTTCACAACTCCATGGACTGCAGCATGCCAGGTCTCCTGTCCCTCACCATCTCCCAAAATTTTGGGAATTTGAGTTTGTTCAAATTCATGTCCATTGCATCAGTGATGCCATCTAGCCAGCTCATCCTCTGACACCCTCTTCTCCTTCTGCCCTCAGTCTTTCCCAGCATCAGGGTCTTTTCCAGTGGAGTTGGCTGTTGGCATCAGGTGACCAAAATACTGGAGCTTCAGCTTTAGCATCAGTCCTTCCAATGAAAGTATTCAGGGTTGACTTCCCTGAAGATTGACTGGTTTGATCTTGTTGCTGTCCAGGGGACTCTCAAGAGTCTTCTCCAACACCACAGTTTGAAGGTATCAATTCTTTGGCAGTCTGCCTTCTTTATGGTTCAGCTCTCACAATCATGTGTGACTGCTGGACGAACCATAGCGTTGACTATACGGGCCTTTGTCGGCAAAGTGATGTCTTTCACTTTTCAACACACTGTCTAGGTTTGTCATGGCTTTCCTGCCAAGAAGCAATCGTCTTCTAATTTCATGGCTGCAGTCACCATCCGCAGTGATTTTAGAGCCTAAGAAGAAGAAATCTGTCACTGCTTCCACTTTTCCCCCTTCTATTTGCCATGAAGTGATGATGTAGCTGGATGCCATGATCTTAGCTTTTTTAAATATTTAGTTTTAAGCTGGTTTTTCATTCTCCTCCCTCACCCTCATCAAGAGGCTCTTTAGTTCTTCTTCACTTTCTGTCGTTAGAGTGGTATTATCCGCATATCTGAGGTTGTTGATGTTTCTCCTGCCAATCTTGATTCCAGCTTGTAACTCATTCAGCCTGGCATTTCTCATGATGTGCTCAGCATGTATGTTAAATAAACAGGGTGACAACAAACAGCCTTGTTATACTCCTTTCTCAGTCCTGAACCAATCAGTTGTTCCATACAGGGTTCAAACTATTGCTTCTTGACCTGCATACAGTGTGACCTTAGGCAATTCACTTAATCTGTCCTCTCTGTTGCTTTAACTGTAAATTGAGGACAATAATACCTGTTTCATAGGGTTGTGGTGAAACGCAAGTATAATGTACCTGGTATACTGAAAATTTATGATAAACATTAATAGGGAAAAATAGGCACCATGCTCTTTAGATTACTTTTTCTGCTACCAATCTTGTGCTTGCCATTCCTGTATGAAATTTTATTTGTTTATATGAAGGTCAGTCTTGAGGTTAGAAGATGAGACTAGAGTGAGAGGAAGTGAGAAGAACATAGGTGAAATTCATCTGGGTATTTGTCCTTGAACATTTTCTTCACTAAAGGAAATTTTAGATTGTTTGAGTATAACAGATTACCTTTATGAGTCCGAAAGGTGGTTTAAAAATTTTTTTTAATCTAAATTTATTTATTTTAATTGGAGGCTAATTACTTTACAGTATTGTGTTGGTTTTGCCATACATTGACATGAATTTACCACGGGTGTACACATGTTCCCCATCCTGAATCCCCCTCCCACCTCCCTCCCCATCCCATCCCTCTGGGTCATCCCAGTGCGCCAGCCCCGAGCATCCTGTATCCTGCATCGAACCTGGACTGGCGATTCGTTTCACATATGATATTATACATGTTTCAGTGCCATTCTCTCAAATCATCCCACCCTCTCCCTCTCCCACAGAGTCCAAAAGACTGTTCTATACGTCTGTGTCTCTTTTGCTGTCTCACATACAGGGTTATCATTACCATCTTTCTAAATTCCATATCCATGCGTTAGTATACTGTATTGGTGTTTTTCTTTCTGGCTTACTTCCCTCTGTATAATAGGCTCCAGTTTCATCTACCTCTTTAGAACTGATTCAAATGTATTCTTTTTAATGGCTGAGTAATACTCCATTGTGTAGATGTACCACAGCTTTCTTATCCATTCCATCTGCTGATGGACATCTAGGTTGCTTCCATGTCCTGGCTGTTGTAAACAGTGCTGTGATGAACATTGAGGCACACGTGTCTCTTTCAATTCTGGTTTCCTCGGTGTGTATATACGCCCAGCAGTGGGATTGCTGAGTCATATGGCAGTTGTATTTCTAGTTTTTTAAGGAATCTCCACACTGTTCTCCATAGTGGCTGTTCTAGTTTGCATTCCCACCAACAGTGTAAGAGGGTTCCCTTTTCTCCACACCCTTTCCAGCATTTATTGCTTGTAGACTTTTGGATAGCAGCCATTCTGACTGGCATTAAGTGGTATCTCATTGTGGTTTTAATTTGCATTTCTCTGATAATGAGTGATGTTGAGCATCTTTTAAAAATAAGTAACATGCTGAAAATAGTTAATCAGAATCCTTAGCTTTTCTCTACTTGCCATTTGTAACCTGATATTTGTATCTTAAAATCTTTTTATAACTAACTAAAAAGTAATAGAATTTAAACAATTGCTTTTTAAATTCTGCAGTTTATCCAAATCTAAGCCCTCTATGGAATTAATTTGTGGTTTGACAAGTATGTATTTCAAAGCTGTAAATAACTTTTTCAAATTGATCAAAATAATAGTATTCCTAAATTTATATTAATTCTCTTTGACCATCCTAGGTGCTGAAATCACCTAGAGCACTGATTATGTTTTATACAAATAAAAATTTAGAGACTTCCCTGGTGGTCCAGTGTGACTAAAACTCTGTACTCCCAATGCAAGGGGCCTGGGTTCAATTTCTGGTCAGAGAAACTAGATCCCACAGGCTGCAACTAAGTGTTCACATGCTGCAACTAAAGATCTTACATGATGTAACTAAGACCCGGTGAAACCAAATAAATAAATAAATAAATATTGTAAAACTTTAGAGACTGTTTCATCTCAGTTTTAATTATAAAGAATAATAACAATAAACATTTTTGGAAAAAAGGCAAAATTCTGTATATTCTCATTGCCCTCCACAATTGTTCATTTTTTATATATTCTTTTATCATCTTTTTCATTTATATGCATAATATATTTTACATATATACAGTTATGGTGAATGTGCAATTCCTTTAAAATTTTATTTTTGGTTTCACTGGGTCTTCGTTGCTGTGCACAGGCCTTCTCTAGCTGCAGAGAGCTGGGTTATTCTTTGCTGTGGTGCGTGGACTTCTCATTGCAGTAGCTTGTCTTATTGCAGAGCAGAGGCTCTAGGTGCGTGGGCTTTAGTAACTGCAGTGTGTGGGCCCAGTAGTTGTGGTGTGTTACTCTAGGGTGTGGCGTGGGCTTCAGTAGCTGTGGGGCAGGGGCTTAGTTGCTCTGAGGCATGTGAAATCTTCCCAGACCAGGGATGGAACTCATGTCCCTTGGATTGGCAGGCAGATTCTTATCCACTGTGCCACCAGGGATGTCCTGCATGTGTAATTTTATATTCTACTTAGTACTTTCTTATAAATGTTTTTTACTTAATAGGGTATCATAAATGTTTCTCCACTTGGGAATGACTTCTTTGAGCATTTACTGCTCCATCTCTATTATGTAGAAAAAGAGTAATCAATCATATTTTCTCATATGGCAAATAATAAAAAAGAACCTTAAAAATTCCAAATGGCTAATAATAAAGTTATAATCTTAAGCAGATACGTATTTACAGATTAAGCCAGTTATTAGTAAGTTATGTGTATGAGAAGACTGAGGGCAAGAATTTGTATGATAGATGACTCTATTCCTTTTTGAGGTTAGTTAGCATAATACCTAGCACATAGTAGGTGTTCAGTAATAAGGTAATGAAGGAACTAAAGATGCCTTGTTTAGTTTGGGGTTTCAAGGTACTGATAGAATGTATGAAAGGGTACAGTGACAGGGAATTTTATAGTAGTATTAGAATACTCTAAAAGCTGACCCTAAAGGTAAACCAGAATTAATCATTTTGGTGTAGCCAGAAATGAGGATGTGTGTGTGTGTGTGTGTGTGTGTATGGGAGAGACAGAGAGACAAACCTATATACATAGATACATATGGTGGAAACTCATGAGAAATGGTTTACTCTTCACCATAGAGGAGTAAGTATGAATGTCATGAATCTGCAGTATCCATTCTATGTTAATGGATTTCCTGCTGAACTATACAGTTTCCACCATCAATTTTGGATTGAGCATTAACTTACTTGCCACCTATTATTTGTCTAGAAAAGATGTGATTGACTTTGATTTCTATCCACTCTTCTGGATGAGGGGAACATAGGGTGCATGGGAGGGTCTCGCCCAAGGACTGGAAGGGATTTTGTGCATGTGTGTGTATGTGGGTGTGATGAGTTAGGATTGAGTCATTCTGTGACTGTTGGTTATTTTCCTTATCTCTGTGCTGAATAAGTTAAGTAGATAAGTTGAGGATGGAGCAGTAGGCAGGAGCCAGGCAGAGATAAGACAGGGCAAAGAGTTCAGTTGTATTCTAAATAGAATGACAATTTAAGTGGATAGAGTTGAGTGGTATGATGTGGGGGAAGTGGTAGTGGAGAGTGTTTTAGAGTTGGGCAAGCAAAGTAGCCGACTCATTGGAAAAAGCCCTGATGCTGGGAAAGGTTAAAGGCAGGAGAAGGGGACGACAGAGGATGAGATGGTTGGATGGCATCACTGAGTTAATGGACATGGGTTTGAGCAAACTCCAGGAGATGGTGAAGGACAGGGAAGGCTGGTGTGCTGCAGTCCGTGGGGTTGCCAAGAGTCGGACACAACCCAGCGATTGAACAACAGCAACAAGAGAAGTGGCATACTTCTGTCTCAAGCAGGAGATCCCTTTAGAACAAAGGTGAAGTTTGACTGTGATCTCAACTGATTTTTTTTCAACTTTTCAGATGAGTTAAAATATCAACATTGCCTTATCGCTATCTTCTAAAACATAAACTGAATTTTTCTGGTTTATTATGTGATAATGATGATGCATTTGAAATGAAACATGAACCTAAAGCTATGAATCATAATTTCTACTTTAATTACAGTTGTTACTTGGCTTAAGTTTTTTGGGCTAAGATGATGTTACTCAAGTGGTGAGTTATGGTAGTGTTTATAGAAAATATTTTTTAGGTATTAACAATTGTAATTATAATAAAAATTGGATTCTAGTAAAGAGTTATGGTTTCTAGGAAGTTATTGTGTTTGTACTTGTACTCTTGATTATTTAAATTGAAAATGTTCCACCTTTTTTTTGCCCTGAGTGTCATTATATTTATGACATAGATATTACTGATATACTTAAGGAATAAGTCCAGAAGAAAGGGAAAAAAAAAAAAAAAAAACGAAGAGAGAGGATAGAGAAATGGAATGAATGAATGAGAAAGAGAGGGCGTGGACAAAAAAGACTAAAAAAATGGAGTAATAGAAAAAGAGGCCCATGCCACTGAAAATTGTGCAACTAGGAAAACAAATCTGCTGTAAATATTTCAAATGAAAGGAATTTAATATAGAGAATTAATTACCAAAGTATTGGCAGGGTTGAAGAAACAAAAAATCAATGATGATTTTACCAAAAGATCAGCAACTGCAGGAAGTCAATACCATTCCTGGGGCCAGGAGAGAAAAAAAAAGAAAATGATGTTAAATAGAGCTCATTCATATGTATTGTAGTGCTAAGATTGTTGAAGTACCATTGCCACCCTTGGGAGCTGCTGCTGCTTTGCAGGAAGCCCAGGAACTTGTGCTTCTAATGATGTTTGAAAACCTATAAGGTCTGTTGATGATGCAGGACTCACCAAAGAGGATGCTGGAGCCTGCAATCACCCACTACTACCCTTACCAGAACTGCATTTCTGTTGTAGTAGCCAGCTTTTGCATGATAGCGATCTGGTGCTGCTACTGCTGCTGGAGCCGGAGCCCATAATCAAACTTTTGCTGAGGATCCGGGACTACTGCTGATGCCTCTGCAGGAACTAGAAACAGAAGGAAGAAAGTAAAAACGGTTTATTTTCTCCTGCCATCTGCTTTTCACCAGTGTTTCCCAGTGGTAGAACTTGATTGGAAACCAGCTATTAAGGAAATGTAGTCTGCAGTCTTCTAGCCCCTAGAAGTACAGAAGGGAATGGAAAAGCAGGAATGCAGCTGAGAGCCAACAAAGAATTGGCATAGAGAGAAGTTATAGGATATTGATTCTTCAGTCATAAGAGAAAAGAATCCTTTTTGCAACTTTTCTGAGTAATGTCAAGATCCTTTTTTTCTAGTTGAAAGAAGTTATAGGGATGGTAGAGAGTTTTCCATTGAGGTTTCAATTAGAGTATTTTAATTTCAAGAACAAAAAAATGGATCCTGGTTAATTTAAGAAGTTCCTGGAAAAGATGGAAATTGGAGTAGCTATGGATCTGGATAGAAGCTAATGGATGCCTGTTCAAGGTGTTACTTGCTTTTTGTATGGACTGGCTTTTTTTGCTTATGGTTCACATTCCTAGTAGAGAAGCAGACTGGCCTTCCTTTGGTTTGCTACCCACCATTGGTCAGAGGATGACATGATACCTTAACTGACAGCTACATCAGGATTATTTGATTGTTGAAGAGTAGTTTATTAAAGGAATTTTGAGCTGTTAGAAGAGAATGAATACTCAGTAGGTAAAACCACAAGATAACTATTAACTGGGGCTTGTTTGCATTAGTCATAGGTAGCTTGAGACAATAGTCAAAGTTCTTGAGCACTTAATATATAATAGGCACTCTGATCTTTTTTGATAATATATTTGAGGAAGTTGTCATTATTATCCTCATTTTACAGATGAGAGAAATTGAGAGGTGCACTTCTGGTGATGGTGGATTAGGCAATTTGGACTAACTCTCCCACTCTGAGAACAACTAGAAAAGCTGGATCAAATATAAAAAATCATCTGTTTGAAGGTATCAGAGAGCTAACACATCAGTGAAGACTGTGGGGACAAGATCCTGGAAAAGAAGGAAGTCCAAAGAGGTGAGCGAGGCATGTGAAACTTTTTCCCTTTAGGAGAAACTTATGTTTCAGGTAGAGGTGGCTGAACATCTGAGAAGCTGAGAAGAGTTTTCAACATACTCATAGGGTGGACTAAGGGAGCAACAGTTTGAGTCCAGGGTCCACCAAGAAGGGAGATTTCCTGCTAAATCATCCATGCTTTGGTTTGGGACTCTGAAGGGCCATGCCTTAGGAGTAAGGGTGAGTCAGAAGTAGAATGGTCTACTTATAAAATAAAATCTAATTTAGAACCAGCCATATCATTGATTAGATTAAAGATTTCCAGGATTATAAGTGATTCTAGCCATTTGTTATAACAAAAGTGAATCTTCTCTGAAGGAAGATAACATCATCCTAAGCCTCAAATAATTTCTGTAACTTGCATAAAATGTCTTGGCATGCATATAAAAAATAACTGGTCATACAGGAGACAGGATCATATGACTGCAACTCAGAGAGACAAAGATCACAGCAACAGACTCACAGGGATTCAGATAATGGAGTTCTCAGGCAATAGATCAAGCTGACAAAAAATTAATAGTAACCTGGAACATGTGAACAGAATGATTAATGTGCTATACCTTTTGACATATTAGAACACTGCACCCAACAGCTGTAGAGTGCATACTCTTTTCAAATGCACTGCTGCTGCTGCTAAGTTGCATCAGTCATGTCCGACTCTGTGCAGCCCCATAGACGGCAGCCCACCAGGCTCTCCCGTCCCTGGGATTCTCCCGGCAAGAACACTGGAGTGGGTTGCCATTTCCTTCTCCAATGAAGGAAAGTGAAAAGCAAAAGTGAAGTCGCGCAGTCGTGTCCACTCAGCGGCCCCATGGACTGCAGCCCGCCAGGCTCCTCTGTCCATGGGATTTTCCAGGCACGAGCACTGGAGTGGGTGCCATCGCCTTCTCTGTTCAGATGCACATGGAATATACCAGAACCGACTGCATGCTGGGTCAGAAGGGCTTCCTTGGTGGCTCAGCGGGAAAGAATCCGCCTGCCATGCAGGAGACCCTGGTTTGATTCCTGGGTATGGAAGATCTGGAGAAGGGATAGGCTACCCACTCCAGTGTTCTTGGGCTTCCCTTGTGGCTCAGCTGGTAAAGAATTTGCCTGCAATGTGGGAGACCTGGGTTCGATCCCTGGGTTGGGAAGATCCCCTGGAGAAAGGAACAGCTACCCACTCCAGTATTCTGGCCCGGAGAATTCCATGGACTGTACAGTCCATAGGGTTGCCAAGAGTTGGACATGACTGAGCAACTTTCAGTTTACTTTCACTGGATCATAAAGCAATTCCCAACAAAAATCAGACAGTTTAAATATACAAGGTATGTTCTCTGATCACAGTGCTGGAAATCAATAACAAAAAGATAATTAGAAAAATCCCATATATTAGAAAATCAAGAAATCCACTTTCAGAAAATTCAAGGATTAAAGAAAAATCAAAATAAACATTTAAAGATATTTTACCTGAATGATAATGAAAACACAACTTGTCAAAATTTGTATGATGCAGTGAGGGTACTTTGAAGGTAAGTAATAGCTTTAAGGGCAAATATTATGAAATAAGAATGTTTGAACATTTATTATCTAAGCATTTATCTCAAGAAAACAGAATCCCCAGCAAATTAAACCCAAAGAAAGCAAAATGAAGGAAATAAAAAAGATAAGAAAGAAATCATTGAAAGGAAAAGGAAACCTAAAATAGAGAAGATCCACAAATAAAAATAATAAAACTTTTAAAGACAATATCATGGATATCACTGTTAAAAAAGGAAAGAGAGAGAAGGCAGAACTAACCAATATCAGAAATTCAAAAGAGTGCATCACTATAGACGCTATGGACATTAAGCAATTAAAGGATGCTATGATCAATTTTAGGGACTTCCCTGGTGGCTCACAGGTTAAAGCATCTGCTTGCAATGCGGAAGACCTGGGTTCGATCCCTGGGTCGGGAAGATCCCCTGGAGAAGGAAATGGCAACCCACTCCAGTATTCATGCCTGGAGAATCCCATGGATGGAAGAGCCTGGTGGGCTATAGTCCATGGGGTCGCAAAGAGTTGGATACGACTGAGTGACTTCACTTTCACTTTCATGATCAATTTTATGACAGTACAGTTAACATTAATTCATATGGTCAAATTCTTAGATTAAAAACAATTTACTAAAAGCATACTAAAATTAGTAAGAGGAGAAACAGAAAATTGAACTATCCTATAATTTTTAATGAAATTGCATATGTAATTGAAGGAATTTCTCACAAGGAAAAATGAGATGACTTACTAGACATTTAAGAAGGAAGTAATACTTAAAACTCAGAGAATAGAAAAAATGAGAATAATTTAAAAATTCACTTTATGAGGTAAGCAAGACTTTGATGCCCAAGCCTAACGTTACTATAAACGTTACTACTAACTATCATAAAATATTATAGTTTAAACTTTTCTTCAGAATGTAAGTCCATAAGTTATATAAAAATGAAATCTATCAAGAAATAAAAAAGATAATGGAACATGATTAGATTGTATATGTTCTGGGGATATAAGGTTGAAAATCACAGTGATTCACAGCTTTAGCAGAATAAAGAAGACAAATACTGATAATGTCACTAGATGTAGAAAATATATTTAATAAGATACATTATCCATTTTTGATAAACAGTCTTAGCAAATTAGTAATTGATAGGAACATTATTAATTTGATAAAAAATATTACAAAGATTCTGAAGCAGATATCCTACTTATGTTAATATGCTGCAGCATTCTCTTTGAGATAGGGAATGAAAAAAGGATGCCCACTCTCACCGCTTCTGTGGAGTCCTAACTAGTACGATCAGGTAAGAAAAAGAAATACGTTGTATAGGGATGGGGAAGGAAAAAAACAACAACCACCCTGGAGTTGTTAGTATGGAGAGAATTAAAAAAACAACTAAAAATATACTTTTAGTAAGGATTTTAGTAAGATTTCTGGATATAAAGTTAATAGGAATCTAGTATATTTCTATATAAAAACAGCACCAGAAAATAAATCCAAAATATGATGATTTATGGGCTTCCCTGATAGCTCAGATGGTAAAGAGTCCTCCTGTAATGAAGGTGAACTGGGTTTGATCCCTGGTTTGGCAAGATCCCCTGGAGAAAGGAATGATAACCCACTCCAGTATTCTTGCCTGGACAATTCAGTGGACAGAGGATCTGGGCAGGCTACAGTCCATGGGATCGAAGAGTTGGACACGATTGAGTGACTAACACACACACAGACACACACACATGCACACACACACATACACTCACGGTGCTAGTGGTAAAGAACCTGCCTGCCAGTGCAGGAGACATAAGAGATACGGGTTCGATCCCTGGGTTGGGAAGATCCCCTGGAGAAGGGCATGGCAACCCACTCCAGTATTCTTGCCTGGAGAATTCCAGGGACAGAGGAGCCTGATGGAGCCCTCTGGGGTCCATGGCATTGCAAAGAATCAGACATGACTGAAGCAATTTAGCATAGATTACTGTATGATATACATTATATCAGATACTTTATCTACTGACCTATTTTTTATATTCATTAGTACAGTTGCTCAAATGGGATCTTAAGTTCTTTTATTCTGGTAAAGCACCTACTTTATTTAAGTATTCTATTAAATAATAATATATTTAATCCAAAGGGATTGTGCATTTTTAAATTTCTACTTATGTAAGTATAATGAGTCTCAGATACTTCAGATATTTGCTCTGATTTGTTTATTACATGGGCTTCTGTTGTGACTCAGCTGGTGAAGAATTCCACCTGCCATGCGGGAGACCTGGGTTCGATCCCTGGGTGGGGAAGATCCCCTAGAGAAAGGAAAGGCTTACCCATTCCAGTATTCTGGCCTGGAGAATTCCATGGACTGTGTAGTCTATGGGGTTGCAAAGAGTCGGATATGACTGAGCGACTTTCACTTCAGTTCACTTCATTTATGATGAAGTTTTCTGTTTTATTTATTATGTAGTTCGAACTCATTATTGTTTGATAGATAAATGAATAATACCAACTTAGACTGGCAATGATACCACTAGTGGCAAACTGTAAGCATGATTATTGTAATGTTACAATTCAGGGCCATTTCTGGTTAGCCAAACTCAATTTACTTGCATACTGGAAAGACAGCTTTTATACCTTTATATAGGAAAATAGTAAAGAGTTTACACGGTCTTCCTTTGAGACTTACAGTTGTAAATTAAGAATGCAAGTGAGCTTTGTGCTTTAGGAATCGGGTCATCTGGACACTAGTCCTGCCTCTTCCATCCATGAGTTCTGTGGCCTTTTACACCTTCATTTGTAAATTTAAGAGGCTGGGTTAGATTATCTCTATGATGTTTTCTTCACTTCTAATGTGCTATAATTCTGTTAGTATAAACTTGTTTAATTTTTACCTGCTTCTTGCATTATGAAGGCAATAAATTTTAGTTTAGATTTTTTATGATGATTGAAATGTAACTTTTATGTCCAATTTCTGTGAATTATTGGAGCATTCTGTGTCCTATGGTTATGACTTTAAGAATTGTGTCTGCTACAGAAGATACTTTAGTATCACTACTTCATGTCATTTAAATTATTTAAAAACTCTAAGAAAAAAAATGATCATGCTTTGAACAGCAGGATGTTTACTATAATGTTGATTTGCTTTATTGGATTCAGATAAACAACAATGTTTTATTATTTACTTATTTTTTTAAAATATTATTTATTTGGCTGTGCTGGGCCTTCGACAGTTGCTGTGAGCTGGGCTACTTTCTAGTTGCAGTGCACAAGTGTCTCTTTGCAGTGGTTTCTCTTGTTGCAGAACATGGGCTCTAGGTGAGTGGGCTTCAGTAGCTGTGGCTGGCGGGCTTAGTTATCCCGCAGCATGTGGAATCTTCCTGGACATAGGATCGAACCTGTGTCCACTGCATTGGCAGGTAGATTTTTTTTTACCAATGAGCCACGAGGGAAACCCCTGGTTTTAGAAGCAGACAAAGCTGGTATGGAATATTTCTTCTGCCATCTATTAGTTTGGCCTTTAATAAGTTATTTACCTTGAGGGACTGTAATTTAAAGTAAAAGTTCTACCCAGGGCTGGAAGAATTAAGTGATAAACTGTATTAACTGCCAAATACAGTGTGTAGCCATAGTATTTACAGTTAATAATTATTTATTTTGTCTTCTGTTCTCTCTGCAATGCCCCAGTGGCTCTCTACCTGAGGTTACTTAAAGATGAGAAATGTTTAGAAATGACACGCTATGCAATGTTCAATATTTAACTAAGGTTAATTTAGGTATAAATATATATATATATATGGTCAAGCACAGTAATGCACAGATAAAACTATTGTGCACGTCTAGTGTTAATTTGCAATTATTCTTCATTGAGTTATGGAGAAGTGCTCAGCCAGATGTGGCTGAAGGAAATTGCTTTATTACGGTACCAGTCAGGTTGTCTTCTTTCATATTTTGGCTCTTTATTGTCCAGAAATATGATCCTCTGTTTCGTTCAAATTACACCACAAACTTAATGATTCATTATGTCTAAAATGTGGTCTTAGGAGTGAAGGAAAAGTTCTCTAGGACTTTCTGATTTTTCAATCTCTCGCTCCGTTGATGGGTTTTGGCTAGGGGTTGGCAAAGTACTGCCATAAGCCAAATCGGCTTCGCTCATTTTATATGACCTATGAGTTAAGAATGCTTTTTACATTTTTCAGTGTTTTAAAAAATTCAAAAGAAGATTATTTTATGGCTCATGGAAACCTGTGTATGGAGTTCAGATTCCAGTGTTTATAATTAAAGTTCCTTTGGAACACAATCATGCTAATTTGTTTGTCTTGTTTATGGCCGTTTTGCACTGTAATGTCAAAGTTAAGTAGTTGGGACAGTGATTAAATGAGTGCTATGTGTCCTGCTACATTTTGATGTTTGGTGCTGCTGCTGCTAAGTCACTTCAGTCGTGTCCGACTCTGTGTGACCCCATAGACGGCAGGCCATCAGGCCTCCCCGGCCCCTGGGATTCTCCAGGCAAGAACACTGGAGTGAGTTGCCATTTCCTTCTCCAGTGCGTGAAAGTGAAAAGTGAAAGTGAAGTTGCTCAGTCGTGTCCGACTCTTTGAGACCCCATAGACTGCAGCCCACCAGGCTCCCTGTCCATGGGATTTTCCAGGCAAGAGTACTGGAGTGGGGTGCCATTTTGATGTTTAGTTGTATTTATTTTTTACTTAACCAGTGCATACCCATCTTGTCAAAACAAGAAGAGATGAGAAATGTAGACTTCAAATGTTATCAAGTTAGATGACAAAACATTGTGTTTATTATGTATTGAATATATGTATGCTAAAAGAATACAATATATAATGGACATTACCTTACTAAGCACCTATCACAATCATCCTATCTAGAGAAAATTAGAAAATTTAAAAAATGAAAATGAGTCTTGAATCAAAAACTTTCTGAATGACTAATTCATTAGCCAATCCATTTACCATGGTGATTTAATTAAATAACATTTGATTGCAGCAACTGAAAAAAATGTACACAGAGAAAATAAACTTGTTTAAGACTGTTAACCCTTTTGATGAGAACAGATTGTCAGAGTTGCGTGCATTAGCAGCAACATCTTATGGTCAATTGAGAAACAAGGCAAATGATTTTGAATTGTTTTTCTTGGCCCGTGCCAAGTTGACAGGTGTTACTGGTCCTGCTGTGCTGTTTATTTGAGAAGTCAGTACTGTTTGTGTTGCAGGAAGAGGGACTGCTTCCAGGGGCCAAGAGGGGCCCGTGTCTAACTTGGAAATGAATTGTCCAGGGAGGCACGTGCTGACAAAGCAAGGGACTTGGGCAGGTGCACCTGAGCGGAGAGCAGCAGGATAAGGAACCCAGGAGGACTGCTCTGCCACGTGCTCCCAGTCTTGGATTTTATGGTAATAGGATTAGTTTCTGGGTTGTCTTTGCATACTAGCAAAGTAACGCTCAAAATGTTTCAAGCTAGACTTCAGCATACATGAACCAAGAACTTCCAGATATAGAAGCTGGATTTAGAAAAGGCAAAAGAATGGGAGATCAAATTGCCAACATCCATTGGATTGTAGGAAAAGCAAGGGAATTCAAAAAAAAATCTATTTTTGCTTCATTGACTATGCTAAAGCCTGTGATTGTGTGGATCACAGCAAACTGTGGAAAAATCTTAGAGATGGAAATACCACACCACTTACCTGCCTTCTAAGAGACCTGTATGCAGGTCAAGAAGCAACTGTCAGAAATGGGCATGGAACAACAAATGGACTGGTTCAAAATTGGGAAAGGAGTATGACAAGGCTGTATATTGTCACCCTGCTTATTTAACTTATATTCAGAGTACATCATGAGAAATGCAGGGCTGGATGAATCACAAGCTGGAATCAAGATTTGCTGAGAGAAATATCAGCAACCTCAGATATCCAGATGATACCACTAATGCCAGAAAGGGAAGAGGAACTAAAGAGTCTCTTGATGAGGGTGAAAGAGGAGAGTGAAAAAGCTGGCTTAAAACTCAATAACATTCAAAAAACTAAGATCATGGCATCTGGTTGCATCACTTCATGGCAAATAGATGGGGAAACAGTGGAAATAGTGACAGACTAATTTTCTTGGGCTCCAAAATCACTGTAGGTGGTTACTGCAGGTGGTGACTGCAGCCACAAAATTGAAAGATGCTTGCTCCTTGGAAGAAAAGCTATGATAAACCTAGACAGCTTAAAAAGCAGAGACATTAGTTTGCTGACAAAGGTTTGTATAATCAAAGCTATGGTTTTTCTAGTAGTCATGCATGGAGGTGAGAGTTGGACCATAAAGAAGGCTGAGCACCAAAGAATTGATGGTTTTGAGCTGTCGTTCTGGGAAAGACTCTGAGAGTCCCTTGGATTGCAAGGAGGTTAAACCAGTCAGTCCTAAAGTAATTGAACTCTGAATATTCATTGGAAGGAGTGATGCTGAAGCTGAAGTTCCAAAACTTTGGCTACCCGATGTGTAGAGCCGACTCATTGGAAAAGACCCTGATGCTGGGAAAGATGGAGGGCGTGAGGAGAAGGGGACGACAGAGGATGAGATGGTTGGATGGCGTGAATGACTCAGTAGACATGAGTTTGAGTAAAGTCCAGGAGGTAGTGATGGACGGGGAGACCTGGTGTGCTGCAGTCCATGAGGTTGCAAAGAGTCGGACACGACTTAGTGACTGAACAACAGCACCTGGGCTGTCCCTGGCTAAACATTCTGACTCGGGATCTTTCCTGGTGTCTCGTGCATCTCTCAGCCAAAGTGAATTTCAATGAGAGATTCTGGGAGGTTTGTAGGATCATATGGATTGGCGTCTCCTCTCTCCTTTTGACCTTTCATGAATTCTTCCAGTTGGTGGCAGCTTGTTAGTTCCAAATTCTGTCCTAGGACCTCAAGTGACTCCTGTCTTGCCTGGCCAGGATGGGCTGTTTCAGTTAGTGTTTAATATTTGAAGTGACTGAAGAATAAACCTATATGAACAGTCAATGTGGAACAGCAAGAGACAACAACAGTTTAAAAAAAAAAGACAAAACATGAATTCAGTATGATCTGAAGTGAAATCTGCTAAGACGTGTTAAAAATGATTATGATAAAAATATGTATAGATGGAAAAAGGCTAAGTTGGACACATTTACAAAGACTGAAAATAGAAGATGTTTAAAGCCCATGGTTATTTACTGTATTATTTATGAGTGGGTACTTGGCAGAAAATATTTGAATCATCATGGATTATTGAATCAGTAGTGTCAACAGTAAACTTCATTTTGTCTTGTGGATATAAACATTAGTTCTGTGCATTTTTGTCAGCAATAGAAACTGAGTATCATGACTTACTCCATTACACAGAAGCTTAATGGCCCAGAAATGCTAACATTTTATTATGATTTTTTGAACTAGGGCTTACACTTGAACTGTGTCTGCATGAGATAACACCCTTAACCACTGTTATTGAACACTGAGTGGCTTTGGAAATTTGCTTTTGCTGCAGAATTGATAAAGTTTCTGAGTTCAGTCTATAATTACAAAGCAGAACTGTGCTTATATGTGGAACTTTCACTATGGTAAAGTCATTTCAATGACAACTAATATTTATCACAAATGATTTCAGTTGCTTTATATGCTTCCAAAGTTAAAACAAGTATGTTGTCAAAAGTTATAGCAAGTAGCAAACTCTTCATTCCCATACAAATTTTTTGGTGGATCTGTTTTCTGAGCTCAAGCTTTGGTTCCAACAGTACTTCTCTGGCTTTGATGCAAATGCAAAAAATTTACGTATTTAAAGCTTCTTTGTTGTTGTTGTTGTTGTTGTTGAGTCCTGTCTGATTCTTTGCAACCCCATGGACTGCAGCAAGCCAGGCTTCCCTGTCCACCATCTCCCAGAGCTTGGTCAAACTCATGTCCATTGAGTCGGTAATGCCATCCAACCATCTCATCCTCTATTGTCCCCTTCTCCTCCTGACCTCAATCTTTCCCAGCATCAGGATCTTTTCCAATGAGTAGGCTCTTCACATTAGATGGTCAAAGTATCAGAGCTTCAGCCTCAGCATCAGTCCCTCCAGTGAGTATTCAGGATTGATTTCCTTTAGAATGGACTGGTTTGCTCTTGCAGTCCAAGGGATTCTCAAGAGTCTTCTCCAACACCACATTTCAAAAGCATCAATTCTTCAGTGCTCAGCCTTCTTTACATTCTAACTCTCGCATCCATATAGGACTACTGGAGAACTTCATTTAACTATACAGTTGAAGAGCTACCAGTCAACCTTAATCTGCAATGTGATGACATGCTAAATGGCAAATGTTAAGAGAAGAAGCTAATTCAGTTTTCTGTGTCCTTTTAGTGATGAATATAGTCAATTAAGTCATATTCTCGTGGATTGATGTCAGTACTTGATATTTCTTATCTGTATGAAAGACATTTTTATGATGAAATACTTAAAACTGTATTACAGATCTAACACACACACATATTACAGATCAGCATTAGCAGAACATTTTCTATTGATTTGGATGATTTGGAGTACTAACTCTGAATCCCAACTAAAGTGTTGTTATTTAGTTTCGAGTTGTGTTGGAATCTTTTGTGATTCCATTGACTGTGCTCCTCTGTCCAAGGGATTTCCCAGGCAAGAACACTGGAGTGAGTTGCCATTTTCTTCTCTAAGGGATCTTCCCAACCCAGGGATTGAACCTGCATCTCCTGCATTGACAGGTGAATTCTTTACCACTGAGCCAGCAGGGGAGCTCAAATTAAAGTGTTATTCTCCCCTAGAAGAATTCCATATATTCCCATTAATAGACCTGTATTATTACACTCAACTGTTTGAATTTTGTCAATAAGAATACTTGGAAATGTGTTTATTCTTTTGTTATGGTTGTAGTTTGTAGATCCCCAATTTTGTCTTTTGACCCCAGAGCCTAAAATATTTACTATCTGGCCCTTTAAAGAAAAAAGTTTGCTGACCTTTGATTTAGACTGATAAATATCAGTAGATACTAATCTGAAATCTGTACATTGTGTTGGTTTTCTTCTTTTAAGTAATCAAGAGGAATTTTAAGTTTGAAATAACCAGTTTACTGTTGCCTCTTTCTGGCTAAAAGAATTTTTTTGAGGAAATTTTGAATGTAAATTGTTATTTACAACTACAGAATATAATTATATGTGGTTGGTTTCAACATTATCACATCCTTGTTTGTGTCCTTTACAAAGTGTGGACTAACCAGAAACAACTGTAAACTATGGACAGAACCAGGACAACTGTCTTCATCGTCAATTCTGAAGGTCAGAGCTCCTTTCTCCCAATGACATTTTATCCTCTCATTGTGAGAATTAGCTCTAGTAGAGATTAGGCTAGTAGCAGTAGAGCAGGTGTGGAGGAGTAGTATAAGTACTTTTTCCTCCCTTGTTACACAACCTGTCAGTTCACCCTTAATTACATATAAATAGTTTAGCAATGAGCTGCACTGCTAGAAAAGCTTTATCTACACCATATTCTAAGTTTTGACTCTGATACTAGAAACTACCAACAGCCTTGTTCATAAATGTGTTCAGTTCAGTTCAGTTCAGTCACTCAGTCGTGTCCGACTCTTTGTGACCCCATGAATCGCAGCACGCCAGGCCTCCCTGTCCATCACCAACTCCCGGGGTTCACTCAGACTCATGTACATTGAGTCCATGATGCCATCCAGCCATCTCATCCTCTGTCGTCCCCTTCTCCTCCTGTCCTCAATCCCTCCCAGCATCAGAGTCTTTTCCAGTGAGTCAACTCTTTGCATGAGGTGGCCAAAGTACTGGAGTTTCAGCTTTAGCATCATTCCTTCCAAAGAAATCCCAGGGCTGATCTCCTTCAGAATGGACTGGTTGGATCTCCTTGCAGTCCAAGGGACTCTCGAGAGTCTTCTCCAACACCACAGTTCAAAAGCATCAATTCTTCGGCGCTCAGCCTTCTTCACAGTCCAACTCTCACATCCATACATGACCACTGGAAAAACCATAGCCTTGACTAGACAGACCTTAGTCGGCAAAATAATGTCTCTGCTTTTCAATATGCTATCTAGGTTGGTCATAACTTTTCTTCCAAGGAGTAAGCGTCTTTTAATTTCATGGCTGCAGTCACCATCTGCAGTGATTTTGGAGCCCCCCAAAATAAAGTCTGACACTGTTTCTACTGTTTCCCCATCTATTTCCCATGAAGTGATGGGACTGGATGCCATGATCTTCGTTTTCTGAATGTTGAGCTTTAAGCCAACTTTTTCACTCTCCACTTTCACTTTCATCAAGAGGCTTTTTAGTTCCTCTTCACTTTCTGCCATAAGGGTGATGTCATCTGCATATCATAAATGGCATATCAGGCTCAGATATATCTCCAGCATTTCAATATTATGTTTAACACCATCATTGAGGTGATCACAGCCAAAAGAACTGCTTTGAATGCCTGCAGAGCTTTGCCAGAATTCTATATTAGCTTTTGACTACTTTCCAGGAGCCAGTGGTGAACCTTGGCCATCTGGTCTGCTTCTGCACTTTCAGTTCTTGCCAAAAGGTGAGGCAAAAATTTGGTGCATTTTGATGGATGATAGGGTTAGCAAGGTGTGATGAATTAGGCTTTATGGTAGTTAAATGTGACAGGATGACTAGGGTTCAACTTTGATAATCTTTTTTTTTTCCCTTTTTAAAACTTTTTATTTTGTATCAGGGTATAGCTTATTAACAGTGTTGTGATAGTTTATGATGAACAGCAAAGGGACTCAGCCATGTGTATAGATGTATCCATTCTCCCCTAAACCTCCCTCCCATCCAGGCTGCCACATAACATTGAGCAGACTTCCATGTGCTATACAGTAGGTCCTTGTTGATTATCCATTTTAAATACAGTAGTGTGTACATGTCGATCCCCAACTCCCTAACTATCCCTTTCCCCCATTCTTCCCCCTGGCAACCATAAGTTCATTCTCTAAGTCTATGAGAACTTTGACAGTCTTCTGCATACTCTTAGAGTGAAAGAGAGAATATGAAAAGGCTTAAGAAGCAAAGTTAAGGAAGGACTGAGATTTGTAAAGTGGCAGACACTGTGCTGATGCTTTGCATGTATCATTTTATTAAATTACAGCAAAAAATCTTGGAGTGAGATACTACCATGCAAATTTTATAGATGAAACTCAGAGATCAAGTAATTTAAAGCAGTAACTATTAATAGTAGATTAGAACTTAGTCCATCTGTCTTAAGTACTTGACTCTTATGATACAGTTGTGACGAGTAGATACTCTAGCGGGAGAAAAGCCAGAAATCAAACAGCAGTTTGGTACATCTCTGACTTCAGCTTCATCACATATTGTTTCACTGGGAAGTCCAGTTGTGTTTGATCCAAACTTTTTTCCTGGAAATGGAACTGCAGAGAATATTTTGACTCTTATTTCGGTTGTTAAACTCTAGGAGGATGCTTTTTCGACTTTGCCTTAGTAGAAACACATAAGGGCACTTATGTGGGTATGGGATTGAAGAGAGCTTTTACATAAGAAAAAATTTAAAGTTTGCTTCTGTGGTTTTGTAGATGTGCTATATATGTAGAGGAGGTTTAAGCAGTCTCCAGGCATCTAAGGAAAAGCAATAAGAAAGAATTAATGAGGTAGTATTAATACAGAGTGTAGAAATTGTGGAATAATCTCAAGATATGCACTGGTCAGACTGACTGTGTAATGTCTATTTCTGAAATATAAAGTTTAGAAAAGATAGGAGGAAATCAAGCAAAGGAAAGTCTCAGATGTTAATAGGCTGTAAAACAAGAACAGCTGGTTAATGAATTCACTGACCTGTTCATCTTTTATCCCCGCCATGCAACAGCGTCTTTGTCAGGTGTTGGAGAATACAAAAATGAACAAGACATGGCCTTTCTCATAATCTTACTCATGGTTTTCTCATTCTTGAAATTAGTTTTAACACTTAACTTTAAAAGATTTTTGTGTGAGTTTTGCAAAAGAAAATATATTAAAATTCTTATAAAGCACTTGGTCACATAATAGTCAATTAAGAACAGTTCTAGCAAAGGAGACCAAGAAGTCAACAGTGATTATAATTATAATATGTATTGATTTAATATCTTGGATTTGGATCCAATTAACAAATTCCAGTTACCTTCAAATTACTTACTTTCTCTAGCCTTAGCTTTCTCATATGAAACGGGGCTGATAGTACTTAACTTAATAGGGTAGTATTTAACATGCGAAATAGATGGGGAAACAGTGGAAACCGTGTCAGACTTTATTTTTTGGGGCTCCAAAATCACTGCAGATGGTGACTGCAGCCATGAAATTAAGACGCTTACTCCTTGGAAGAAAAGTTATGACCAACCTAGATCGCATATTCAAAAGCAGAAACGTTATTTTGCCGACTAAGGTCCGTCTAGTCAAAGCTATGGTTTTTCCAGTGGTCATGTATGGATGTGAGAGTTGGACTGTGAAGAAGGCTGAGCGCCGAAGAATTGATGCTTTTGAACTGTGGTGTTGGAGAAAACTCTTAAGAGTCCCTTGGACTGCAAGGAGATCCAACTAGTCCATTCTGAAGGAGATCAGCCCTGGGATTTCTTTGGAAGGAATGATGCTAAAGCTGAAAGTCCAGTACTTTGGCCACCTCATGCGAAGAGTTGACTCACTGGAAAAGACTCTGATGCTGGGAGGGATTGGGGGCAGGAGGAGAAGGGGACGACAGAGGATGAGATGGCTGGATGGCATCACAGACTCGATGGACGTGAGTCTGAGTGAACTCCGGGAGTTGGTGATGGACAGGGAGGCCTGGCGTGCTGCGATTCATGGGGTCACAAAGAGTCGAGTCGGACAGAACTAAGTGACTGAACTGAACTGAACTGAATTGTAATTTTTGATACTTCGTATCGATACTTGGGAGTAGCCTGCTGCTGCTGCTGCTAAGTTGCTTCAGTTGTGTCTGACTCTGTTCGACCCCATAGATGGAAGCCCCCCAGGCTCCCCCATCTCTGGGATTCTCCAGGCAAGAACACTGGAGTGGGTTGCCATTTCCTTCTCCAGCCTAATGGTCCCCAATTTCTGCTTGGTTATAGTCTTTCCCCTGGTCTCTTTCTTTAACTTTTCAACTAATGGTGACATTCAAGTGTTAGTCTTCTGTGGCATATTTTTTTCCATCAAATGGTGGGGATGGGAGATGTTTAGCTATACAGAAGTAACATAGTGCTTTCCTCTATCATTGCTTGTAGATTCTTAAAAAATGATAACACCTTTCTTCTTTTTACCCATAATACTGATCCTTAATGATTACCTCCACTACTTTTAAATAATCTCCATTCTATCTCCTGACTAGGACAGAATAACCTTATCTTTTCAATTTATTTATATAATATGCATATGTTTTATTTTTTCTTTTTTAAAAAATTTATTGGAGAAAAGTTAATTTGCAGTGTTGTGTTTCAGGTGTAGATAACTGATAAGGACCTCCTATATAGCACAGAGAAGGCAATGGTAACCCACTCCAGTACTCTTGCCTGGAGAATCCCAGGGACAGGGGAGCCTGGTGGGCTGCCGTCTATAGGGTTCCACAGAGTCGGACACGACTGAAGCTGCTTAGCAGCAGTAGCAGCATATAGCACAGAGAACAACCTTAGCTCAACACCAGGCTGCTTGACAGTGTGTTTTCAAAAGCTTTTCAAGGCTCTTCTTCTTCTTCTTTTTTTTTTTAATTAATTAATTTATTTATTTTTAATTTTTACTTTACAATTCTGTATTGGTTTTGGCATAGATTGACATCTGCCAGCATCTAATGGTCGCATTTGTTTTGACCATTTCCTTATTTGTCTTTCTTGAGAAAAATGTCTGTAAGTATTCCTTCTGATTTTCTTATTCTTCCCCAACTTTAGGCAAAATAAAAGTAGTAAGCCTAGTAATATATTGATGTTAGATGTGATATTTTAAAGCATCATGGTTTGTATATAACTTAGCAAATATTTATGTGGTATTGTTCTAGAACTATGGGATACTGTAATGGACGAAGCCATCAAATAAACCCTTCAATAATTTCTCCCTTTGTGGACTTTATATTCTATACCAATATTATTTCCTTAAGTAATGACACTACCAATTTTCTGACTATACATTTTTGCTTTTTTCAACACTCAGTTATAATTCAGGCCTAACAGGCCACAATTTTTAAAAGTATGTATAAATCAAGCACAACAAAACAGTTTGTATTTGCATGTATAGTGTATTTAGGTATTGTAGAAGGAGTATGGGAAGTGGGTAATCTGTGCTCTAGTTCTCTCTTCTGACTAAATGTGCAGCTTGGGCAGGTTATATAAACTCCTGCAACCATGTGTAAAATTGGATTGTCTCTAAGATTCCTTCAGCTCTAAAAAATTTCTGTCATTCTAAAATTTTAATAAAGGTATATATACAGAATAGGTTCTCTATAGAATGTGTTATTGTTCTAATGATACTGTCATCTCATTGAGGATCCAGGGTTCAATCTTACTCTTTGTAAGTTAAAATTGTATCAACTACACCAGCTATACCGAATGAGAAGCAAAGAGACTAGGTAAAAAGGCTACCAATAAACTAAAATCCTTATATCTTTGAAGTTTGTATACTTCAGCATCTCTACTTAAAATTTTTCCATCCTGGTTATAGGTAAGGATTTAACCAAAGATATAATCGTGGAACATTCTTTTTTATGATAAATACCCAAGAACCTCAATATTGGTTAAATAAATTTGGTAAAAGCATATAGAGCAAAAAATTTTTGGTAGAGAAGCATGATTTTAAAATGATGCTACAGTCTTTAGCTTTTAGGTTTAAAGAAATCCCTTTCTCTGTTGCTGGCCATTATTGCGTGTTTTCAAGAATAGGTGAGTATGAATAGAAATTTTAAAAAACCAATCCCATATTACCTAGCATAGTACTAAGTGCATAAAAGATATTTGATAAGTACTTACTGATAAAAATTGGATTGTCTATGAATGGTCTGAGATTTTCCTCTGTTTACAAGTTAGCCTGCTACAGTTTCATGGATGTTGGTAGAAAATATGACACTCTGGGTCAGAGAGGAAGGACAGTTATTACTTATAGCAATAGCAGTAGCTAGACTGTGATCATTTATGCCAGTCTCTGAACTCCTGTTCTCACAAGGTGGTATGAAGAGGGCCAGATAATATGTGAATTATAGGAGAGGAACTCTGAGCCTTGGAACCTCCAGTTTTTTTATTCTGTGGAGTAAGCATGCTTTTCCTTTGCTCTGGAAGGAGACATTCTTTTCTTCTTAGGCTGTAACCATATCTGCCCTTGTCTTTCGAGGCAGACCTTATCTGCCAGTTCTGTTTTCTGTACAGACATCCTTGAGAAGCTAGTACAAGAGAATGAGAAGTCAGTGCCTCTGCTCATGAGACAGGCTGAAAAGAGGGACTCATGGAGAACTGTCTCTCAGCATAAATTCTGTACTAGAATTATTGTTATATAAAAGAATGAAAAGGCATATTCAGATTTCATCTCTATCTCTATTCACCGAAATACTAGAAACTGATAAACATGTGACCTTTATATAAAAATCTACAGAAAAGAGTACACTCTGAAATTAGTATTTAAGTAAGTTCTTGAATGTTGTTGAATGCACATATCAAACATTTGATTATATTTACATTTTGAATCAAGGGAGGTGGAAAGGTAGCTTATATAATAATTCAGGTGATTTACATATAAAGTAATGAGATTGCATGTCACTGGGGATTTAGAGAGTGTTCAAAAACACAAGCTGAACATATTGTACAATCATGAAATTTAAGATGTTTTAAATTAAAAAACTTACTCAAGACTTTCATTCACTTTTTCAAATACCTCAGTGAAACGATACCCCAGATGCTATGTTTATGTTCTTTTGAGGTTCTGTTAATGAATATAGATATAACCCTGTGAAACAGTGGCATTGGTTAGCAGCTTGACTAGTATTGCTTGCAAACAAACCAGTAAAAACAACAACAACAAAACTCTGCATATCAGAGACCAATGAAAACAAACCAGCAACCAAAATTGCTGTCTGTATCTTTAAATTCTTAAATGTGTTTTGGAATTTGTTTGACAAAGTTAGGTTGGTTTTAAAATTTAGCTCAGTGACTCAGTTGCAGCTGTTCCAAATAATTGGTCATGAGCTTTTTATACTATGTAGCTTAATTTAACGGAGCACAGCTTCCTGCTGTTTATTCCTTCTCTGTGATCCAGAATCTGAAATAAACACATTTTAAGGGATGATATCAATTGTTCATATTTAAGAATAACAATCTAGAATAGGCTTTATGAAGAGCAGTTTTTATGCACTTTTAATTTTAGATACTTTCATCTAGATAGATAAAAAATAGGAATTCCAATATATTTTTAAAATGAGAAACCTGTGCTCATTGTATCCATTTAGAAAAGTTAGGCATAAAAGAAGTAATACTTATACTTACTGACAGCTACTTAAACATTTGGTATATGACCTAATCACTGCATTTCTTTAAAAAGTTTTTTTCTTTTTTTAAATTAAGTTATTTATTTTATTTTTTTGGCTGTGCAAGGTCTTAGTTGCAGCATGTGAGATCTAGTTCCCTGACCAGGAATCGAACCCGGGCCCCCTGCATTGGGAGCTTGGAGTCTTAGCTACTGGTCCACCAGGGAAGTCCCTAAGTTATTTTTTAATTGAAGGTTAATTGCTTTACAGAATTTTGTTGTTTTCTGTCAAACATCAATATGAATCAGCTGTAGGTATACATATGTCCCCTCCCTCTTGAACTTCCCTCCCATCTCCCTCCTGATCCCACCCCTCTAGGTTGTTACAGAGCCCCTGTTTCAGTTTCCTGAATCATACAGCAAATTCCCATTGACTGTTTTACGTATGGTAATGTAAGTTTCCATGTTACTCTCTCCATACATCTCACCCTCTCCTCCCCGCCTCCCCTGCCCCCGTGTCCATAAGTCTGTTCCCTGTGTCTGTTTCTCCATTGCTGCCCTGTAAATAAATTCATCAATACCATCTTTTGAGCCACCAGGGAAGCCCCTATATATTCATTAGTATATAATATTTATCTTTGTCTGACTTACATCACTCTATATAGTACACTCTATGTTCATCCGCCTCATTAGAACTGACTTAAATGTGTTCCTTTATGGCTGAGTAATATTCCATTGTATATATGTACCACAGCTTCTTTATCCATTCATCTATCAATGGGCATCTAAGTTGCTTCCATGTTCTAACTATTGTAAATAGTGCTGCAATGAACGTTGGGGGTACATGTGTCTCTTTCAATTTTGGTTTCCTCAGGGTATATGCCTAGGAGTGGGATTGCCGGTCATATGGTGGTTTTATTCTAGATTTTTAAAGAATCTCCATACTGTCTTCCATAGTGGCTGAATCAATTTACATTCCCACCAGTAGTGCAAGAGGGTTCCCTTTTCTCTACACCCTCTCCAGCATTTAATATTTGTAGACTTTTTGATGATGGCCATTCTGACTGGCAGTCACTACATCTTGACATCTGTTTTATTACTTTTGTAATATATTACTGTAATGGAAGTCAATAAGTACATAAACAAAGTCCTGATCCAGTAAAAAACATTTCCCTTCAAAAAAAAATCCCAAACAATGTACTTCCTTACTCACATTATCAGCAACAGAAATACAAGCACAGCAACCAAATGAAAAGGTGTGCCCCTAATATATCTTGACTTAATAAATATTAGCTATTTGACAGCCATAAAAATGAATTAGCACTGACCTGACTGGGTTACTCAGGATTTTTATGTAGGCAGATCTTCGTGTCTTCCCTGGCACTGTTTTTGTGTTCTCAAAGCAGTGTTTATGTCTGTTGCACATTCTCCTGTATGGAGAAGGAACATAGCATTTGTAATACATGCATTAAAGTTAATCTCTCTGTTAAACTCTTAGCTCATGTATATTTATTTGAAATATGATTATAGGGAAAAGTGAACTGGTTTTTAAATAAATATCAGAGCCTATACCTTTGAACGAATATTTATTCCTTTAAAGTTACCGTCTTGGGAGACTATAGATTTATCCCAACTATTCTGTCATTACTGTTAACATTTTTAAGGGATTAGACCTGGGCATCTTTCGTAAGAGTGAAACCAAGGAAGACAGAGTGAAAGAACAGAAAGAGTAAGAGTGAGAGCAAGAGTTCCACTGTTGTGTGACGAAGTACCGTCTTCCTATGTTCAGCCAGACTTTTAGAGAAGCTTCGTACTGCGCATTCTAGCTGGGTCCTGTTTGGACTCTCAACTGAGACTTGATGGACATATGGACTAAAGACATGTATGTGTACAGAAGTTGATTATATCTGATCAAGATTTACACCTAGCATAGGAATACGTAGACCAGCATATTAAAAAGAAGAGATATTTCTTTGCTGACAAAGGTCCAAAGTCAAAGCTGTGGTTTTTCCAGTAGTCTGCATGGATGTGAGAGTTGGACCATAAAGAAAGCTGAGCCCTGGAGAATTGATGCTTTTGAACTGTGCTGTTGGATAAAACTCTGGAGAGTCCCTTGGACTGCAAGGAGATCAAACCAGTCAATCTTAAAGGAAATCAATTTTGAATATTCATTGGAAGGACTGATGCTGAAGCTCCAATATTTTGACCACCTGATGTGAAGAACTGACTCCTTAGAAAAGACCCTGATGCTGGGAAAGATTGAAGGCAGGAGGAGAAGGGGAATGACAGAGGATGAGTTGGTTGGATGGCATCACCAACTTGATGGACATGAGTTGGGGTAAACTCCGGGAGTTGGTGATGGACAGGGAAGCTTGGTGTGCTGCAGTCCATGGGGTCGCAAAGGGTCGGACACGACTGAGCGACTGAACCGATAGGAATACATAGCGTCAGTGCACTGATTAGGGACAGACTAGTCTAGGTACATTTTCACAAAGTTGTCTTCCCGCAACTCTTTAGTTCCAGTGGTTTTTGTTAGGAGTAGCATGCTGAAGTGAAAGAGGGAGAGAGAAGGAAATCTTGATTCTAATTTTGTGATATTATTTAGTTTTTCAGCAAATATTTTGACACTTTACAATTCTGTTAGTAAGATGGCATGCTAAGACGCTTCAGTTGTGTCCGACTCTTTGCGACTCTATTGTCTGTAGCCTGCCAGGCTCCTCTGTCCATGGGAATCTCCAGGCAAGAATACTGGAGTGGGTGGCCATGCCCTCCTCCAAGGCATCTTCCCAACCCAGGGATAGAACCTGTGTGTCTTATGTCCGCTGCATTGGCAGGCAGACCCTTTACTGCTGGCGCCACCTTGTGTGTGTGCTCAGTCGTGCACAACGCTTTGCAGCCCTACAGACTGTAGTCCCCCAGGCTCCTCTGTCTATGGGATTTTCCAGGCAAGAATACTGGAGTGGGTTGACATTTTCTTCTCCGGCGGATCTTCCCGACCCAGGGATCGAACCTGGGTCTCTTGCATCTCCTGCATCAGCAGGTGGATTCTTTACCATTAGCACCACCTGGGAATTCCACTTTACTTAACTACAAAATAGAAAATTGAGAAGACTACAATGTAGATTTTACTAAGGGTGAAAAAAGATCAAGATTGGTGCTGTAATCTTTTAGAGTGTCAGAAAGCAAGAAGAGGGCTCTCTTTTCCAAGTCTTTCAAGGACAAACTTTTATCATTCTCTTTAAAATTTCCCCTCCCTCCCCATACTATTCACTGTCAATTGGGACCTGACTTCGTACTTCATTGGGAAAATGGAGTTTATAACACATGAACTCTCTCATTTTTAAAATTCTATTAAATGTTTGCTTGTATATATTTCAGTTCAGTTCAGTTGCTCAGTCGTGTCCGACTCTTTGCAACCCCATGAATCGCAGCACGCCAGGCCTCCCTGTCCATCACCAACTCCTGGAGTTCACTCAGACTGACGTCCATTGAGTCAGTGATGCCATCCTGCCATCTCATCCCCGGTCATCCCCTTTTCCTCCTGTCCCCAATCCCTCCCAGCATCAGAGTCTTTTCCAATGAGTCAAGTCTTCACATGAGGTGGCCAAAGTACTGGACTTTCAGCTTTAGCATCATTCCTTCCAAAGAAATCCCAGGGCTGATCTCCTTTAGAATGGACTAGTTGGATCTCCTTGCAGTCCAAGGGACTCTCGAGAGTCTTCTCCAACACCACAGTTCAAAAGCATCAATTCTTCAGCGCTCAGCCTTCTTCACAGTCCAACTCTCACATCCATACATGACTACAGGAAAAACCATAGCCTTGACTAGACGGACCTTTGTTGGCAGAGTAATGTCTCTGCTTTTCAATATACTATCTAGGTTGGTCATAACTTTCCTTCCAAGGAGTCAGCATCTTTTAATTTCATGGCTGCAGTCACCATCTGCAGTGATTTTGGAGCCCAAAAAAATAAAGTCTGACACTGTTTCCACTGTTTCCCCATCTATTTCCCATGAAGTGACGGGACCAGATGCCATGATCTTAGTTTTCTGAATGTTGAGCTTTAAGCCAACTTTTTTGCTCTCCTCTTTCACTTTCATCAAGAGGCTTTTTAGTTCTTCTTCACTTTCTGCCATAAGGGTGGTGTCATCTGCATATCTGAGGTTATTGATATTTCTCCTGGCAATCTTGATTCCAGCTTGTGCTTCTTCCAGCCCAGCGTTTCTCATGATGTACTCTGCATAGAAGTTAAATAAGCAGGGTGACAATATACAGACTTGACGTACTCCTTTTCCTATTTGGAACCCGTCTGTTGTTCCATGTCCAGTTCTAACTGTTGCTTCCTGACCTGCATATAGGTTTCTCAAGAGGCAGGTCAGGTGGTCTGGTATTCCCATCTCTTTCAGAATTTTCCACAGTTTATTGTGATCCACACAGTCAAAGGCTTTGGCATAGTCAATAAAGCAGAAATAGATGTTTTTCTGGAACTCTTGTTTTTTGATGATCCAGCGGATGTTGGCAATTTGATCTGTGGTTCCTCTGCCTTTTCTAAACCAGCTTGAACATCTGGAAGTTCATGGTTCATGTATTGCTGAAGCCTGGCTTGGAGAATTTTGAGCATTACTTCACTAGCGTGTGAGATGAGTACAATTGTGTGATAATTTGAGCATTCTTTGGCATTGCCTTTTTTGGGATTGGAATGAAAACTGACCTTTTCCAGTCCTGCGGCCATGGCTGAGTTTTCCAAATTTGCTGGCATATTGAGTGCAGCACTTTAACAGCATCATCTCTGAGGATTTGAAATCGCTCAACTGGAATTCCATCACCTCCACTAGCTTTGTTTGTAGTGATGCTTTCTAAGGCCCACTTGACTTCACATTCCAGGATGTCTGGCTCTAGGTGAGTGATCACACCATCGTGATTATCTGGGTCGTGAAGATCTTTTTTGTACAGTTCTCCTGTGTATTCTTGCCACCTCTTCTTGCCTATGTTTATATTTTGTGGTGAACATTTGTTGGTTGTTTCCCCCAGGATATATTCCTATTTCCCCTGTCTAACCATCCTATGTTTCCTAATCATGCAGTTTAGGATTTGATTACTCTGGAATAAGATTTAGGGAATGTTCAAGAGCAGTGGTGATCTTGTTCTATATCCTTGTTTTGTATGTTGTTTTGATTATTCCTATTTTATACTAACTCTTCATTTTTTGGTCTAATTCTTAGTTCTCTCTGTCTGCCTCTCTCTCTCCAGCTTTATTGCAATATAAAACACATATACAAATCATTCTTTCAAAGTGTACAATTCAGTATTTTTTAGTATATTCACAGTTGAGCTATCACCATGGTCTAACTATATAACATTTTTGTTCTCCTAATAGAATCCTCATACCTACTAGCCCTCATTCATCACTTGCCCCTTCCTAAGGGGGCACTTGCTGTTTATGGATTTGCCTGTTTGGACATTTTATATAAATAGAATCATACAATATGTTGTTTTGTGACTGGTTTCTTTTACTTAGTGTAACTTTTTCAAGGGTCATTCATGCTGTAACATGTATCAATACATCATTTCTCTTTTTCCCCTATTGGGGTAAAATACACATAGCAAAATCTACCATTTTAATAATTAAAAAATATACAATTCATTGGCATGTAGTACAATCATGATGTTGTATAACTGTCACAACTCTCTAGTTCCAGAACATTTTCATTACATAAAAAGAAAACCTTGTGTCTGTTAAAGCCTCACCCCATCACCCTCTCCCCCAGCCACTAATTTGAAGGCAATGGCACCCCACTCCAGTACTCTTGCCTGGAAAATCCATGGATGGAGGACCCTGGTAGGCTGCAGTCGATGGGGTCGCTAAGAGTTGGACACGACTGAGCAACTTCACTTTCACTTTCATGCATTGGAGAAGGAAATGGCAACCCACTCCAGTGTTCTTGCCTGGAGAATCCCAGGGATGGGGGAGCCTGATGGGCTGCCGTCTATGGGGTCGCACAGAGTTGGACACGACTGAAGCGACTTAGCAGCAAACTGCTCTTTGGATTTGCCTGTTCTGGGTATTTCATATAAATTGAATCATATAAGATGAAGTCTTTTGTGTTTGATTTCTTTCTGTAAAATTAATTTTATTGAAGTATAGTTGAATTACAATGTGTCAATTTCTGCTGTACAGCCAAGTAATTCATGTATATATATATATATATTCTTTTTCATATTCTTTTCCGTTATGGCTTATCACAGGATATGGAATATAGTTCCCTGTTTGTATTCAGTAGTAGCTTGCTGTTTATCCATTCTGTATGTAATAGTTTACATCTGCTAACCCAGAACTCCCAATCCATTCCTTCTGCCTTGGCAACCACAAGTCTGTTCTGCATGTCTGTGAGTCTATGTTCCATAGATAAGTTCATTTGTGGCATATTTTAGATTCCACATACAAGTGATATCATATGGTATTTGTCTTTCTCTTTATGATTTACTTTAATTAGTATGATCCTCTCTAGGTCTATCCATGTTGCTGCAAATGACATTATTTCATTCTTTTTTATGGCTGAGTAGTGTTCCATTGAAAAAGACCCTGGTGCTGGGAAAGATTGACGGCAAAAGGAGAAGAGGCAGCAGAGGGTGAGTTGGTTAGATAGCATCACTGACGCAGTGCACATGAATTGGAGCAAACTCCGAGACGTAGTGAAGGACAGGGAAGCCTGGTGTGCTGCAGTCCACGGGGTCGCAGAGTCAGACTCGACTTAGCGTCTGAACAACAACAGTGTTCCATTGTGCACACACACCACATCTTATCCATTCATCTGTTGATGGACATTTAAATTGTTTTCATGTTGCGGCTAATGTAAATTATGCTGCAGTAAACGTTGGGATGTTTGTGTCTTTTCAAATTATAGTTTTCTCTGGATATGTGCCCAGGATTGGGATTTCAGGGTCATATGGCAACTCTTTTTAGTCTTTTTGAGAATCCTTCATATTCTTTTCCCCAGTGGCTGCACCAACTTACATTCCCAACAACAGTGTAGGAGGGTTCCCTTGTCTCCACATCCTCTCCAACATTTGTTGTTTGTTGACTTTTTAGTGATGACTGTTCTGTGTGTATGAGGTGGTACCTTATTGTAGTTTTGATTTGCACTTTTCTAATAATTAGCAGTAAACATCTTTTCATGTGCCTGTTGACTATCTGTATGTCTTCTCTAGAGAAATGTTTATTTAGATCTGCCCATTTTTAAATCAAGTTGTTTGTTTTTTTGTTATTGAGTTGTATGAGCTACTTGTGTATTTTGGAAATTAAGCCCTTGTTGGTGACATCATCTACAAATATGCTAGTGCATAGGTTGTCTTCTCATTTTGTTTATGGTTCCCTTTGCTATACAAAATATGTCTGGCTTCTTTTATTTAGCTTAATGTTTTTAAGCTAAATAAAATAATAATGTTTAATTATTTTTAAAATAATGTTGTCAAAATCCACCCATGTCATAACATTTATATTTTATTTTCTTTACATGCCTAGAGAATAGTCCAGTTAATCAGTATACTAAATTTTATTTATCCATTTCATTTTTTTTGTTAACATTTTAAAAGTTCAAGTATATTTGACTTAAAATATTATATATTAGTTTCAGGTATATAACATGGTGATTAGCATTTTTATACTTCACAAAATGATCACCATGATAAGTCTAGTTACTATCTGTCACCATACAAAATTATTACAGTGTTATTGACTATATTCACTATGCTGTATAATACATCTATGTGACTTATTTATTTAATAACTAGAAGTTTGTACCTCTTAATCTCCCTTACCTATTTCATCCATCTCTTCCCACCCCCCTGCCCCTGGCAACTGCAAGTTTGATCTCATTTTCTGTAGGCAGCACTTTTCTATTTTTTTTTTGTTTGAATTTTTCTATTTTTCAAACAATTATTAAAATTTTTTCTAGTGTTTTTCTTTCTTTTAAAAAATTACTTGTTCATTTTTTTTGGCTGTGGTAGATCTCCATTGCTCTGAGCAGGATTTCTCCAGTTGCACAGAGCGGGGGCTTCTCATTGCTGTGGCTTCTCTTGTTGCAGAGCCCAGGCTCTAGGTGTGTGGGCTTCCACAGGCCCAGTAGCGGCAGCATGTGTGCCCGAGAGTGTGTGGGCTTCAGGAGTTGCAGCATGCAGGCCTGGTAGCTGTGGCTCTAAGTCTCTAGAGCATGAGTTCAGTAGTTATTTTGCATGGGTTTAGTTGCTCCACTGCTTGTGGGATCTTCCCAGACCAGGGGATCCAACCTGTATCCCCTGCTTTGGCAGGCACATTCATATCTACTGCACCACCAGGGAAGTCCTCTGTGCTCTGTACTCAGTTGTGTCCAACTCTTTGTGACCTCATGGACTGTAGCCCACCAGGGGCCTCTGTCCATGGGATTTTCCAGGCAAGAATGCTGAAGTGGCTTGCCATTTCCTCCTTAAGGGGATGTTTCCGACCGGGGATCAAACCCGTGCGTCCGTCCTGCATTGCAGGCAGGTGCTTTACCACTAGCACCCCCTGGGAAATCCTAGGGAAGTACTCTATTCTTTTTCAAATTCTATCCTCCTTGCTTTTAAAAATCCATTCAGCCACTATTGGTCTTTTGATTGGTATGTTTAGTCCATTTAAAGTAATTATTGGTAGGTATGTACTTACTGGAGGAGGTGCTGGAGACACCAGCTTGATCCCAGGGTTGGAAAGATCCCCTGAAACGGCAATCCACTCCAATATCTTGCCTGGAGAATCCCATGAACAGAGGAACGTAGCTGGCTACTGTCATAGGGTCTCAAAGAGCTGGACATGACTGAAGTGACAGCATGCATGCATGCGTGTATTTGTTGTCATTTTAGTGGCTAATGATGATGAGTGTCTTTTCATGTACTCATTGGCCATTTAAAATAATCTTTCTCATAAAAATGCTTATTCAAAGTCTTTGCTCAGTTTTAAATCAAGTTATCTTTTTATTATCAAGTCTTATTAATTAAAAAATGGTTGTATATTTTGCATACAAGTACCTTATTAGATTTGTTATTTGCAAATATTTTCTCCCAAGCTGTGGATTGTTTATCCACTTTCTTGATGCTATCCCACTGATACACAAAAGTCTTTAATGTTGATGTAGTTCAATTTATCTTTTTTTTTTTTTAAACAGTCTTTACTTTTAGTGAAATATCCATGAAATGTTGTCTAACCTAGGGTCATGAAAATCTGTGTGTCTTTTTTTTCTTTCTGAGTTTTATTGTTTTAGCTCTAACATTTAGGTCTTTTTATCCATTTTGAGTTAATTTTGTCATGTGAGGTAGGTGTCTTCCTCTTCCATGTGGATATACAGTTTTTCCAGCACCATTTGTACACCATGGGGATAAAGTGGAAACAGTGTCAAATTTCATTTGGGCTCCAAAATCAATGTGTATGGTGACCTCAGCCACGAAATTAAAAGACTCTTGCTCCTTGGAAGAAAAGCGATGACAAAGCTAGACAGCATATTGAAAAGCAGAGGCATCACTTTGCTGACAAAGGTCTGTCTAGTCAAAGATATGGTTTTTCCAGTAGTCATGTATGGATGTGAGAGTTGGACCATAACAAAGGCTAAGCACTGAAGAAGATGCTTTCGAACTGTACTGGTGAAGACTCTTGAGAGCCCCTTGGACAGCAAGGAGGTCAAACCAGTCAGTCCTAAAGGAAATCAACCCTGAATATTCATTGGAAGGACTGATGCTGAAGCCGAAGCTCCAGTATTGTGGCCACCTGATGTGAGGAGCCAACTCATTGGAAAAGACCCTGATGCTGGGAAAGATTGAAGGCTGGAAGAGAAGGGGGCGACAGGATGAGATGACTGGATGGCATCATTGACTCAATGAACGTGAAATTTGAACAAGTTCCAGGAGATCGGGAAGGATTGGGAAGCCTGACATGCTTCAGTCCATGAGATCACAAAGAGTAGGACACGACTTAGAGACTGAACAACAACAACAACAACATAAGATAACAAATATTACCACCCAGTTATATGCAGCTTTTTACCATCTGGGTATGTGGAATAATGATGCTTTCCTTTTGGGTGTTTGTTCCTATGTGTGTATGTATATATACACTGTAGCAACAAATAATTAAAACCCAACTATTTGACGTGTATGCTTGTGTACATTTTCATTCATTTTGTGATTTCTAGACATAAAATGTTTTAATAGTACTTTTTTCTTTGAATTAGAAAAATTGTTAGTTTAAGGGAAAAAATTATTGCAAGTCTAGGAAGTGGTTGGATCCATGGCCTCAAAGAAATGTGTTTTCTCTTCTCCTGTATTCTCTTGGTTCTGCTTCCTTTTTTTTAGTTGACTTCAAAATTTTTTGTTTTTCTGTCTGTTCCACAACTGGCAGAGACTGATTTCTGGCATATATAAGGCATATTGTCTAAACTTAGCAATCTTACAATTTGTTTATAACACTGATTACAAAAGTAAGAACAATAGTAATAATAATGTCATTAGTAGTTAATATTAACATTTATTGAATTCTTTTTGTATGCCAATTACTATACTAAGTTCTTAGTGTGTTTCCCAGTATTTAGTCTTCATAATAGCTCTGTGTTGTTGTTGTTTAGTTACTAAGTTGTGTTTGAACTCTTGTGACCCACCATGGTTGTAGCCCACCAGGCTCCTCTGTCCATGGGGTCTCCCAGGCAAGAATACTGGAGGGGGTTGCCATTTTTTTTCCTCCCTTCCCTTCCCTACCCAGGGATCAAACCTGCGTCTTCTTCATCGGCAGGCTGATTCTATACCACTGAGCCACCAGGGAAGTCCAATAACTCTGTGAGGAAAGTATTATTTATAAATATGAGGAAATTAAGACAGACCAGTGTAGTAACTTGTTTAATCATTCAGCTAGTCAAGTGATAGAGCCATGGAATCCAGGCGGACTATATGTGCTTACTACTATGCTATACTGTCTGCCCAGTATCAACTCATGGAAAAGCTCATTGTCTTTGCGTTTGTAACGTGCCCATTCTCAGACCAATCACTCTGCGTAAAGAAATAATGATCCCATGTTTACTCAGAACTGAGTTATCTTCCTAGCCCATTGACAGCCTTATTAGAACCACATAGGGTAGGGAGGGTGATTCCCTAAGGAAAGGGACCTGGGATGTATTAAAAAAGTACGTGTCCACTAAACAAATATTTTATTAACCGTGCTGCTTAGCAACAGAGAGTTCCATATTAAACATTGAAAGTTGCAGCTGCAACTGTCAGAGGCCAACAGTACTGTCAGTTTTGATTACAGACTTCTTAAATGTGTTGTGTTCTTTTGAGGCTATTTGTTAGTGGTAGGTTATTTACACTGTTAAATTATGATCTTAGACTAGTGAAAATTTTAAAATAAATCACTTCACAGTTTCAAAATACTTTATTTTGTATTTTGTACAGCTTTAAAATTTGTATCTTAAAATAAATTTGATTTATAATAACTTTGTTTTGGATGGAGAAAAGGAAAATGAAGCAGATAAAATTTGGACAAAAGATATTTTTCAAAATATTATTTATACTTTTAAAAATATTGAAATTCAGTCTAGATAAAATCAAGCTTATTTAAGCAAGTGACTAGAATAAGAAAATAGAGACAAGATTTGTCTTTTGCCTTTACCCAGAAGTTTTCTTAGATATTTGTATTATTTTCAACTAGTATGATATTGTGTTTATGTGTTTTAGGTCTCTGTATCTTTTCCATAAATTTTCTCAATTGGTCATTCATTCCAGTCAGCTTTTTTTTTTTTTTTCCTTCCTAATGAAAAAGACTTTCCTCTGGCTAGTATATGTAGACTTCATTCTTTTGTGAAGTCAACTGTTCACTTTTATTGTAATCTATTTGGAACTATTGAAGAGATAGTGCCTTTAGATGCTATTCAAGGAAAGATTGCATATTTGTCCCAAGCTTCCCCTGTTTATTAAGTTATAAAGATACTTGAACCAAAGGTATTTCTAAAAACCATAATAATTCTGGTGTGGAATGCTTTTATTATTCTTACAGGAGTCAGTCTTTAGACCATGCATCCCTACACCAGTCTTTCCTTATATATTTTTCACTGAAACTTGTCTCATAAAAACAGGTATCACTTAGTTGTAATGTTGTTCATAGCCTTATCCTGAACTCCTTGGCCCAGTTTGTTATGATTGAATTGTTCCTATTTCAAGAGATTCACTTTCTTTTTTATTTCCTTACTTTACTCCTCTGATGTGTAACTGCTTTGATAACATCGTTAATGTTTGTATTCACTGCAATTTTATTCTTTTTATAAGGTGTCTTTGATTACCCTGTAAAAATATGTTTTGTTTTTTTTTTTGTCCTGCCTGGTTCCTGAGATTTCCTGGTACTTGGCCTGGTATATACATTTACTTGAGCTTCAGTACTTAGCTGGTTACCAGGAAGTCCTTACTTTGGAATATAAATGAATTGTTTACCTTTGGAGACTCTTATTTTTATGCGTACTTTGTTGTTGGGGTTTAGTTGCTCAGTCGAGTCCACATCTTTTGTGACCCCATGGACTGTGACCCACCAGGCTCCTTGTCCATGGAATTTCCCAGGCAAGAATACTAGAATGGGGTGTCATTTCCTTCTCTAGGGAATCTTCCTGACCCAGGGATCGAACTGTATCTCCTGCACTGGCTAGTGGATTCTTTACCACTGAGCCACCAGGGAAGCCTGTATGTATACTCAGTGTACACTAAATGTACACTTAGTGTTTAAGATCTTCAGAGGAAACAAAAGAGATAGGAGAAGTTTTTAGTCCCTGCTCCAAAGTACTTTTTAATCTAGGCTTTTAGCCATTTTACAGTGAATGCTTATGATAGCAAATCACGTCAGTATTGTAGCTTTTAAAGCTTTTTATAAGGAAGGATCCCCACAGAGACATGACGATGCTTCCTTTTTTACTCTCAAAAGGTCCTAATTTGATAATGGACTCATTCAGAGTGTATAAACAAATCACACAAATCAACAAAACGACAAACCTCCCAGTTGAAAAATGAGTGAGGTCCTCTTAAAAGTAATAGATAAAAGAGGTTATACAAGTGGCTAATAAACATTTGAAAGGTGCTTAACATTATAGTCACAATGGAAATACAGATTAAAACTACAACAAAACCTACTGCATACCCTTCAGAATGGCTGAAATAATAATAAAAAATGTGACAATACCAAGTGTTGCAAGGATATCAAATAACAGCAGTTCAGATACAAATTTTGGAAATTTAAATGAATTCAACTGCTTTGGAAAAATATAAAAAATATGTGCTAAACATGGACATGTGGTATCCCATGATCTAGGTATATATGGAACAGAAATGAGTGTGTAACTATACTAAAAGAAAAGGCAAGGGCATCCATAGCAGCATTATATGTAATGTTCCTATTTGCAGCTACAACAAATTACCACCAACTTAGTGGCTTTTTAAAGCAACACAACTTTAGTTTAGAGTTCTTGATGCCAGAAGTTCAGAATGGGTCTCACTGAGCTAAACTCAAGGTGTTGTCAGGTTTCTTCTTTTTGGAGCTTCTAGAGAGAACCCCTTTCCATTCCCTTTCTAGCTTTTACAGGCTATCCTCATTCCTTGGTTTGTAATCCCATATTGTATTGCCTTTTCTCCTTTTCCTCTTGTTGTCACATCATCTTCTCTGACTGTTTTGCATCTTTCTTATAAAGATCCTGCTGATTACATTTAGCCCACACCGATAGTCTGGGAATATGTTCTTATCTCAAGATCCTTAACTTAAACCAGGAAAGTTCCTTTTCCCACATAAGATTATATATTCACAGAGTCTGAGAATTAGAATGTGGACATCTTGAAAGGTCATTATTTGGCCTACTGCAGTCCCCAAACTGGAAACAACTTAAATGTTCACTGAGAATAGAATGGATAAATGCACAGTAGTATATTCATAAAATTGTATGGCAAACAGTAATGCAGATGAAAGAACTAATACTAAACCCCAAAATGTGGCTAAATCTTTCACAAACATAGTGTTTATAAAAGAATCTAGATATAAAAAAATATATGTATTTTGTGGTTCTCTTGATATAAAATTCAAAGGCAGGCAGAAATTACCTATAGCTATTGAAGTCAGCAAAGTGGTTAACTTTGGAAAGTGTTAATGACAGAGAGCACAAAGAGACCCTTTGGAGTGCTGGTAATAATCTACTTCATGATTTTCATTCTGATCACACGGGTGTAATCACTGTGCAAAACTTAATTGACTTGTACACATATGATTTGTGCACTTTCATATTATATTCCAGTAAAGGAACTCTGCTATGCCTACACTTTATAAGTGTTTGTTTAGGGGAATTACCGATTCTTTTTCAGTCAACTTTATGGAGTTAAATGTCACTGATGAGGGGGCAAGATAAGGGAGTTATACAGAGTAGGGAAGTGAAATTAGTTGAAATGATGTTTAGGAAGAGACCATAGTTAGGATACAAGTAGAAAAACCAATTTTGGTGGCATTGTGGCAGAATAACTAGAGAAGGAATCTTGGGTTGGATTACTGGGGAAATAGATTCTGAGATAGAGATTTGTCTGCAGTTTACTGGAGAGTGCTCTTGGTAATCCTGGAGAGGGAATGAAAGAAGCAGAACTAAGTAGAGGAAGAATCTGAAATGTGATGCCGTTGTAACAAGGTCCTTAACTGAGTCCAAGGGTTGTTCTGGTGGTGAAATGGCCCTTCAGAGTTGCCCTGACTTGAGGCAAAGTTGCTGGACATTTGTATGTCCTTATCCATGTGTCATTGGATGTGAGTTGCTCTTGGATAACTTGGGTGAGGAAGTTCCCTTCAACTGAGGGAAGTTGCTGGGGAGGCATTTCATTGTAAGCTGTCAACAGACAATACTCGTGAATGTATTAGCGTATTGCATGCTGAGGAGGCATCTGAACAGTAGTGCACCACAGCATCTTCTACAAAGAGGTGCAGAATCTGCTTGATTAAAGGCATGCTTGACAGTTCTCATGAAATGTAAGCATTAAAAAAGCCAAATAACAATAAGAGGGAACAAGAGAAATTATGTGATGAAAATAGACCTGGAATTGACTGAATTTCAGAAGTCAAGTATAGTGAAGAAATGGGCATGTGTTGGTATCTTCTATTGTGATTTGGATAGTGAAGGGAAAATCTGAATCCTAAAATTGTAAAAGGAAGCACCTAAGTATCTAAAGCAAATGTAAAAAGCCCTGAAGGAAGAAATAGACATCAATACAGTAATCGTAGGGGACTTTAGTTCCCCACTTTTAATAATAGATCATCCAGACAGAAAATAAATAATGAAACTTTGGACTTAAATTACACATTAGACCAGATGAACCTAACAGACATTTACAGAACATTCTATCCAATAGCAGCAGAATACACAGTCTTTTCATGAGATGGTCTCCAGGATAGATCATATGTTAGGCCACAAAACAAGTCTTAATAAATTTTAGAAGATTAAAATCATATCGAGCATCTTTTCCAACCATAATAGTGTGAGACTAAAATCAGTTATCAGAAGAAAACTAGAAAACTTATGAAATGTGGTGATTAAGCAATGTTATTGAACAACAAATGGGTCAAAAAAGAAATTAAAAGGAAAATTGAGAAATATCTTGAACAAAAGTAGAAATATGACATATAAAAACTTAAAGAATGTAGCAAAAGCATTTCTAAGAGGGAAGTTCATTGTGATAAATGCCTATCTCAAGAAACAAGTCTCAAACAACTTAACATTACACCTCCAGGAATTTTAGAAAAAGGAGAGCAAATATAGACCAAAGTTCATAGAAGGAAGGAAATAACAAAGATCAGAGAAGAGCTAAAATAGAGACTAAGAGACAATAGAGAAGGTCAGTAAAACTGGGCTGTTGCTTAAGATTAAAAAAGGCAAATCTTTAGCTGGATTCACCAATTAAAAAAGAGAAAAGATTTGAATAAATAAAATTAGAAATGAAAGTAAAGATGTTACAGCTGATACCACAGAAATACAATATATCATGAGACTGCTATGAACAGTTATATTAGACAACCTAAAGAAATGAAAAATTTTTTAAAAAGTACAACTTTCTGAGACTGAATCTTGAAGATAGAAAATTTGAATGGACTTATTACTAGGCAGGAGATTGAGTCAGTGGTCAAACATCTCCCAGCAAACAAAAATCCAGGACCAGATGTCTTCACTGATGAATTATACCTAAATTTAAAGAATTAATACTAATCCTTCTCAAATTCTTTTATAAATTGAAGAAACTTCCAAATTGAAACTACTTTGAATCTCATTGTATGTGACCAGAGTTATTACCCTAGTACCAAAACGAGACAAGGACACTACAGGAAACACAGGCCATTATGAGTGATGAATGTAGATGCAAAAATCCTCAACAGTATTAACATGCCAAATTAAACAGTATATTACAGATGTCATATACCATGATGAAGTGGGATTTATTCATGGAATGGGAGGATGGTTCAACACATGGAAGCCAAAAAATGTGATTCACCACATTAACAAAAATGAAGGATAAAAATCATATTATCATCTCATTGTATGTAAGAAAAGCATTTGATGACATTTAACATCCATTTATAACAAAAACTCTCTACAAAGTATGTAGAGAGGGAGCATATCTCAGTATAATCAAGGTCATATTTGACAAGCCTACAGCTAACATACTGTTGGTGAAAAGCTAAAAGCTTTTCCTGTATGATCAGGAATAAGACTTGGATGCTGGGCTTCTCTAGTGGTCTAGTGGTTGGGAATCTTCTTGCCAGTGCAGGGGACATGGGTTTGATCTCTAATCTGCGAGGACCCCACATGCCATGGAGTGCCTAGACCCACGTGCTGCAACTACTTAACTCACATCTAGAGCCTGAGCTCTGAAACAAGAGAAGCCACCACAGTGAGAAACTCTTGCACCACAAGGAAGGGTAGCCCTGCTTGCACAACTAGGGAAAGCCCATGTGCCGCAATGAAGACCCAGTGCAGCTAAAGCAAAACAGAATACAATAAATCTTAAAAAAAAAAAAGGCATGGATGCTAACTCTCACACATTTATTTAACACAGTACTAGAAGTCTAGCCAGAGCAATTTGACAAACAAAAGGTATCCACATCAGAAAGTAAGAAAGAAGTAAAATTGTTACTATTTGAATATGACATGATACTCTAGAAAACCATGAAAATCCACTAAAAAGCTGTTAGAATTAATCAGTGAAATTGCTGGATACATTATCAATACACAAAAATCAGTTGTGTTTCTATACACTAATAATGAAATAGGAAAAGAAATTAAGAAAACAACCCCACTTACAATTACCTCAAAAAGAATAAAACTGGATCACGTTTAACCTAGCTGGTGAAATATCTGTATACTGAAAATGATAAGATATTGCTGAAAGAAGTTGAATACAAACACATATAAATAGGAGGATATTCTGTGCTCATGGGCTGAAAAAATTAATGTTAAATGTCTGTACTACCCAGAGCCATCTATAGATTCACATCAAATATCAAATGACATTTTCCTCAGAAATATAACAATTCTAATATTTGTATGGAACCATAAAAACAGCCAATGCGATACTGAGAAAGAACAAAGTTGGATGCATCACACATCCTAATTTCAAACTATATTACAAAGCTGTAGTAATCAAAAGAGTATGGTACTGGCATAAAAACAGACACATAAATCAACGAAACAGAGGAGAGAGTCCAGAATAAACCCATGCATATATATTGTCAATTAATTTATGACAAAAGAGCCAAAAATGTCTGATGGGGAAAAGATAGTCTGTTCAGTAAATGATGTTGGAAAAATGGACAGCCACATGCAAAAGAATGAAATTAGTCATTTCTCTTCTACTGTTTACAGCAACTCAAAATGGCTTAAATACTTAAATGTAAAATATTAAGCCATAAAACTCCAAGAAGAAAACATAGGAGGTAAGCTCCTTGACATTGGTCTTGACGATGATGTTGTGTTCGGATATGAAACCAAAAACATAATGACAAATGTGAAAATAAACAAGTTGGGACTACGTCAAACTAAAAAGCTTCTGCACAGCAAGAGAAACAGTTAACAAGATGGAAAGGCAACCTATGAAACAGAAGAAAATATTTGAAATGATATAATGGATAAAGTGTTAATATCCAAAATATTAAAGAACTCATACAACTCAATAACAAAAATACAGACAATCCAGTTTAATAATGGGCAGAAGAATTGAATAGACATTTTTCCCAAGAAGGCGTACGAATGACCTACAGGTCCATGAAAAGATGTTCAACATCGCTAATCATCAGGGAAGTAACAAATGAAAACCATAATGGGATACCAACAGATTATCTGTTAGAACAGCTATCATCAAAAAGACAAGAGATAACAGACATTGACATGAATGTGTAGGGAAGGGAACTCTTGGCCCTGTTAGTGGGAATGTAATTTGGTACAGCCACTCTAGAAAACAGCATGGGGATTCTTCAAAAACCTCAAAAACTAAAACTGGAACCATGTATGATTCAGCATTTCCACTCCAGGATATGTAGGCAGAGGATGTGAAAACAGGGTATCAGTGAGATATCTGCACTCACAATTTAAAAAATTTTAGTTTTATTAGAGCATAGTTGGTTTACAGTGTTATGTTAGTTTCAGGTGTACAGCAGAGTGATTCAGTTATACAAATGCACATATTCATTCTTTTTTAGATTCATTTCTCATATAGGTTATCCTAGAATATTAAGTAGAGTTTCCTGTGTTTTAAAGTAAGTCATTGCTGGTTATCTATCTTATACATTGTAGTGTGTGTATGTTCATCCAAATCTCCTGACTTATTTCTCCCCACTATTGCTTCCCCTTTGGTAACCATAAGTTTGTTTCTGATCTATAAATCTGATATTTTTTTGTAAATAAGTTCATTTCTTTTTTTTTTTAAGTTAGATTCCACATAGGAGTGATATCATATGATATCTTTGTCTGTCTGACTTATTTCACTTAATATGATAATCTGTAGGTCCACCCATGTTGCTGCCAATGGCAGTATTTCATTGTGACCCCCTCAACTGCAGCATGCTGTCCATTGAGTCAATCATGGTATCTAACCATCTCATCCTCTGTCACCTCCTTCTCCTCCTGCCTTCAATCTTTCCCAGCATCAGGGTCTTTTCCAGTGAGCCAGTTCTTTGCATCAGATGGCCAAAGTATTGCAGTTTCAGCTTCAGCACCAGTCTGAATATTCAGGACTGATCTCCTTTAGGATGGACTGGTTGGATCTCCTTGCAGTCCAAGGGATTCTCAAGAGTCTTCTCCAACACCACAGTTCAAAAGCATCAGTTCTTCAGCACTCAGCTTTCTTTATAATCCAATTCTCACATCCATACATGACTACTGGAAAAAACAGCTTTGACTAGATGGACCTTTGTTGGCAAAGTAATGTCTCTGCTTTTTAATATGCTGTCTAGGTTTGTCATAGCTCTTCTTCTAAGGAATAAGCATCTTTTAATTTCATGGCTGCAGTCACCATCTGTAGTGATTTTGGAGCCCAAGAAAATTAAAGTCTGTCACTGTTTCCATATCTATTTGCCATGAAGTGATGGGACCAGATGCCATGATCTTAGTTTTTTGGATGTTGAGTTTCAAGGCAGTTTTTTCACTCTCCTCTTTTACCCTCACCAAGAAGCTCTTAGTTCCTCTTCATTTTCTGCCATCAGAATAGTAGATATCATGTGCATATCTGAGGTTGTTGATATTTCTCCTGGCAATCTTGATTCCAGCTTGTGACTCCTGCAGCCCAGCATTTAGCATGATGTACTCTGCATATAAGTTAAATAAGCAGGGTGACAATATGCAGCCCAATTTTGAACTAATCAGTTTTTCCATGTCCCATTCCAACTGTTGCTTCTTGAACTGCATACATGTTTTCCAGGAGACAGGTAAGGTGGTCTAGTACTCCTTCAAGTATTCCTTAATCTCTTGAAGAATTTTTCACAGTTTGAGCCAGCACTGCACCCCTTCCTCTCCTTCCTCTCTTCCTCCTTCCCTTCCCTTCATCATGGATGACCAGTGTAGATGACTCCAGCAATAGCTGGGCTCAAGTTGTGAAGAAGCCTTAGCCAATGATCACAAGGACTGTGAAACCTCAGAGCCCACAGGGCAGGGGGAAGGTCCAGGCCATGAAGATTAATTTTTACTTCTTTTGATGAAAATTTTTCCTTTGGTAATACAAGACTCTTGAGAGTCCCTTGGACTGCAAGGAGATCCAACCAGTCCATTCTAAAGGAGATCAGCCCTGGGTGTTCCTTGGAAGGAATGATACTGAAGCTGAAACTCCAGTACTTTGGCCACCTCATGTGAAGAGTTGACTCATTGGAAAAGACTCTGATGCTGGGAGGGATTGGGGGCAGGAGGAGAAGGGGACGACAGAGGATTAGGTGGCTGGATGGCATCATTGACTCGATAGACATGAGTTTGAGTGAACTGCGGGAGATGGTGATGGACAGGGAGGTCTGGCGTGCTGCGATTCATGGGGTCACAAAGAGTTGGACACGACTGAGCGACTGAACTGAACTGAACTGAACTGAATACTTGTATTATTGTGCTGTTTTTTATTTTTTTATTTTTTATACTCCAGTGTATCAAAGATCCTGAACAGAGTGGATGTTCACAAGTGAGGGGAATTTTACTCTCCTGTGGGAATGCTGTCTTCAGATCTTTGATGGAGGCCAGCTCATTCAAGGGCAACATTGTTCATGTTTAACTACATCACTGTGGTTAATGTAAATGGATTTAAGGAAGTAAATGCAGGCCAGGGGTGTTGTGATTGGAGGAGAGAGGAGGTGACAGCAGCAGCAAATTCTTTGGGTATTCCCTTAAGAATGAAACAATCTTTCTTTTTTATGGCTGAGTAACATTCCAAGGTATATATGTACCACATCTTCTTTATCCATTCCTCTGTTGATGGACATTTAGGTTGCTTCCATGCCTTGGCTATAGTAAATAGTGTTGCAATAAACATTGAGGTCTGCATTCCCAATTTCATTGCATGATTATTCACAGTGAACAAGATATGGACACAACCTGTGTGTCCATCGGTGGATGGATGGATAAAGAAGATCGACTTGCACTCACACGCACATACCCACACATAGTGGAGTGGGAAACTCTGCCTTTTGTGATGACATGAATGGACCTTAGGGCAGTATGCTAAGTGAAATAAGTCATACAGATAAGGCAGTTATTATATGCTATCACTTATATATGAAATCTAAACAGTCAAGCTCAAGTAGAATGGTTATTACCTGGGGGTATACATATTGGGGAAATGTTCAAGGGTACAAACTTACAACTAAAAGTCCATTGACAGACGAATGGGTAAAGAAATTGTGGTACATATACACAATGGAATATTATTCAGCTGTAAAAAGGAACACATTTGAGTCAGTTCTAATGAGGTGGATGAACCTAGAGCCTATTATATAGAGTGAAATAAGTCAGAAAGACAGAGATAAATATCATATATTAACACATATATATGGAATCTAGAAGGATGGTAACGATAACTTTATTTGTGGGCCAGTAATGGAGAAACACGCATAGAGAACAGATGAACAGAGAATGTCCATAGAGAATAGACATGGGGAGAGGGTGAGACGTATGGAGAGAGTAACATGGAAGCTTACATTGCCATATGTAAAATAGATAGCCAATGAGAATTTGCTATATGTCTCAGGGAACTCAAGCAGGGACTCTGTATCAACTTAGAGGCGGGGGATGGGGAGGGAGATGGGAGGGAGGTTCAAAAGGGAGGGGACATGCGTGCACCTATGGCTGATTCATGTTGATATTTGACAGAAAACAACAAAATTTTGTAAAGCAATTATCTTTCAATTAAAACATAAATCATAAAATAAATTATATATATTATATTATATATAAATTATATATTTTATATATAAATTATATTTATAAAAATAAATTATAAAAAAGATGAATAAGTTCTGGAGATCCAATGTACAAATAGTGATTATGGTCAACAATGCTATATCTTATGCTTCAAAGTTGCTAAGAGACTGGATCTCAATTGTTCTCACCACACATACGCATAAAGGATAATTCTGTGATATGATTAAGGTGTTAGCTGATGTTAAGTTTGTACTCAGCATACAAATGCAGTATATAAATGTATCAAATCAACATGTTTTATTTCTTAAACTTTGACAATGTTATATGTCAAATATATTTCAATAAAGAACCCAAACCAAACAAATACACGAATAAAAATGAAGTGGTTATTTTTTGGCAACCTATTTCCTACTACAGATATTCTTTCTTACAATTCTTTCTATTCTATAATTCTTTCTATAATATTTCTTTCTTATAAACTGTGTGGCAGTGCTCGTACAGTCTTGGATTGTAGGGTATTTGCAACTTTTCCTCTAAGTTTTTCTAAATTGCTCTTCTGACTTTTTTTTTTAATTGAATTTATTTTTATGTCTGTCTTTCTTTGATAAAAACTTTTTGCTTGTAAAAGTTTTTGTAACTTCCTGTATGTGTGTGTGCGCTCTGTTGTGTCTGACTCTGTGGCCCCATAGACTGTAGCCTGCTGGGCTCCTCTGTCCTTGGAATTTTCCAGGCAAGAATAGTGGAATGCGGTGCCATTTCCTACTCCAGGGGGTCTTCCCGACCCAGGGGTCAGTCCTGCATCTCTTGTGACTCCTGCATTGGCAGACGGATTCTTTACCAATAGATCCATCTGGGGAGTCCCCTTTATACCTTTCTGTTTAAATAATGTCAGTGGATTAGGGACAGTTTCTGCATTTTAAAACTGTTAATTTTATTAGTGCTATATAATTTTTATTTTGTGAGTCTTAATTATTTAAATTTGATATTTGTTTTTATTCTGTTAGCGTGTTACTGAAATTTGACTGTGAATTAATTCTTTGCCAGTTAATATTAAGTGAAAGTGTTAGTCGTTCAGTCACGTCTGTGTCTGACTCTTTGTAACCTCATGGACTATATAGCCTACCAGGCTCCTCTATCCATGGAATTCTCCAGGCAAGAATACTGGAGTGGGTAGCCATTCCCTTCTCCAGGGGATCTTCCTGACCCAGGGATCGAGCCTGGATCTTCTGCATTGCAGGTAGATTTTTTACTGTCTGAGGGATTTTATTTAGTTGTTCATCAGTTACTATGATAGCTAATACCACTTAGGCCTTTTATAAAATTTATTTTTGGAACATTTGCCTAATGATTAAACCCGAATGAATAGATTTTGGTGAATTGTACTAGGTGGTGATTTAGTTTTTCTCATAAGTATAAATATCTGATTGATTCTGGTTAAGTTAAATCTGACTTCAATTTAAACTTTGCCCTAATTTGTGACAAAGTTACTGATTCTTATTCTTTTCTAAAAAAATATTAAAAAATCCAGTTATTTATCAAAGATGCAACTTAAGTATTGGCAAATAGTGATGTTTATAGCAATTGCATCACTGATTTATTGAATTATCTTGCAAATAGTTTTCTTTTTATTAGTAAAGACTAAGAATAAGATAAATAAAAATTAGCTCCTTGTCCTATGAATCTTAGACTTTCCCTGTTAGCTCAGTGGTAAATAATCTGCCTACAATGCAGGAGACCAGGGTTCGATCTCTGGTTGGGAAGATCCCCTGGAGACGGGCATGGCAACCCACTCCAGTACTCTTGCCTAGAGAATTCCATGGACAAAGGAGCCTGGTGCCTACCATCTATAGGGTGGCACAGTGTCGGCCACGATTGAAGCGACTAAGCAGCAGCAGCATATGAATCTTAATGTATTTTTCCAGGAAAACAGAATAGGTATTTTCATAGCATAGTTGTATGCATGAAGTATTAAAGAAACTAGGAAACTGGGTCTGTAAGGAATTATAAAACAATGTGGCAGAAATGAAATTTGATTCTAAATTCTGGCAGTTGAAAATTATCAAGTAGATAAAGAACATATGCTTATTTACTTGAGTAAGCATTTTAATTAAAATAGGTCAAAATTATTGGTAGGAAAGAAATGCTAATTAATAGAGCATAATAAACCAAGACCATATTTTTTTGAGCACACTGCATTTTAGCTGCATGGAAAGTTCTAGTTCTCTGATAGCCCGAGAGAACACGCATAATAGCACAGTTCCCTGCTTTTCTGCTCTCATGCATGAGGCAGCCAAATGCCATCAGCCTTTTTTCCTTTCTGGCATAACACATTATTTTCTGTTGGCTTTGTTTCCTCTTGTGTGCCTGTTTTTGCTTTCCCTTCTGGCTCTGGCTCCATTTAGCCTCCTTCTTCAGGTTCTACTTGTTTTCCTGGCTCTGGCTGTGTTTATCTTCCATTCTTTGCTTCCTTTGTCTGCCCAGTGGGTCTCACACCTCCTGCCTCTCAGCCTACTTAATGTTTATTTCCTTTTTCTCTGCTTAAAGCTTATGTCTACCTTATGGCCCTAGTAAGGCCTCCTCTTGTGACTTACCCTCCTTTGCACTCCTTTACACATAGAATTGCAATGATTTCAACCTATAGGACGACCCAATAACCTATCATATCTGCATGTATGTTAGGTGATTATAAAGGTATCCTCATATTATTTGGCTGTTTTTGAATCTTAACCTGCTCTCCTAAGTAAACTCGGGATATTCTGAAGGTCATGAGGAACTCAGAAGATATGGATTTGGCCTGAAGTTATAAGATATAATCAACTGTAGTTGCTATTATTGTTTAGTTGCTAGGTCGTGTCTGACTCTGCGACCCCATGGACTGTAGCCCGCCAGGCTCCTCTGTCCATGGGATTTCCCAGGCAAGAATTCTGGAGTGGGTTGCCATTTCCTTCTCCAGGGGATCTTCCTGACTCAGGGATCAAATCGGCATCTCCTGCATTGGCAGGCAGATTTTTTACCACTGAGCCACCAGGGCAGGTAGAAGAGTGTTTTTCAAACTGTGGGTCATAAAATCAATTTCTTGGAAGTACAACTAGCAATTAAAACAAATGGTAGGACTTCCCTGGTGGTCCAGGGGTTAAGAATCTACCTGCCCAATGCAGGGGACATGGGTTCCACCCATGGTCTGGGAGGGTTCCACGTGCTGTGGGGCAGCTACGCCCATGTGCCATGACTACTGAACCCGCACCCTAGAGCCCATGAGCAGCCACTGCTGAAGCCTGTGTGCCCTAGAGTCTGTGTTCTGCAACAAGAGAAGCAACTGCCTTGAGAAACTCGCTCACTGCAACTTGAGAAAGCCCATGCACAGCAACAAAGACCCAGTGCAGCCAAAAATAAAAATAAATAAAATAATAAAGCAAATAGTAAATTGAAAAAAATACACAATGTAATTGTGTATTACACTTAGGAAATATTGTGTTAGGGAATTATATGCACTTATATAAGTATATGGAGAAGGCAATGGCACCCCATTCCAGTACTCTTGCCTGGAAAATCCCATGGACAGAAGAGCCTAGGAGGCTGCAGTCCACGGTGTCACAAAGAATCAGACAGGACTGAGCGACTTCACTTTCATGCATTGGGGAAAGAAATGGCAACCCACTCCAGTGATCTTGCCTGGAGAATCCCAGGGACGGCAGAGCCTGGTGGGCTGCTGTCTATGGGGTTGCACAGAGTTGGACATGACTGAAGCGGCTTAGCAGTAGCAGCAGCATAGCTATGCTTAGTTGCTCAGTTGTGTCTAACTCTTTGTGACCTCATGGACTGTAGCCCGCCAGGTTCCTCTGTCCATGGGCATTCTCCAGGCAAGAATACTGGAGCAAGTTGTCATGCCCTCTTTCAGGGGATCTTCTCAACCCAGGGATTGAACCCAGGTCTTCTGCATTGCAGGTGGGTTCTTTACTATCTGAACTACCAGGAAGGCCCAGGCATACTGGAGTGGGTAGCCTATCCATTCTCCAAGGGATCTTCCTGACCCAGGAATTGAACAGGGGTCTCCTGCATTGAAGGCAGATTCTTTACCATCTGAGCTATCAGGGATGCCCCATAAATGTGTATACTGTATGTAAAATGTATTTCTTACTGTCATGTTAAAAATTTTTTGAATGCCATTGAGTAGAAAATTTACTTTGGTTTGGCTGCTTTCCGATTATACTTATTCAAAGAGGTCAATCCATATAGTTGTGATCAACTTTACAAGAATATATATAAAAAGACTTGAAAGAGTGGATTTGAATTAAATTAGTTTTGCAGTAGAAGCCCTTAAATTCTATCACAAACTTTTGCTTGAGCCCCAGAACAACATTACCGTCTCTGAGATACCTGACTCAGCATTTAATTTGGTGACACCACCATGGAAGCTGGGATTCCAAAGTAATTCAGAAGCATGTGGGTATTTGAAGGTCTGTTGCAGCTCCTTTGATACTGTGCTACATTTGGAAGTGACTAGGTTAAGAGAAGTATGCTGAGAGATGTGCACATATTGAGGTCCTCTTCATCTTCGCATTCATAGCCCTACAAAATTTGATTCATTGAGGTAATGATTTTTTTTTGTCAGAAAAATATGTGATAGAGGATTGTGTCCTGTGTTAGGACCAGAAATTTGGCTCACTCAGGTGGCAGCAAATTTCCAACATATAAGAACAAATAGTGTCAGAAACAAACCTTATCCCCATGCTCTGTCCTGGACCAGGATGTAATTTGTCACCTGCCTGAAAGGGGAGTGTTCTTTAACCCTTACACTATCACAAGAACGTGATTTTCAGTTGCAAGTCCTATTTTCAAAATATTTCAAATCAAGATAATTTCTTCCATAGTCTAAGGTACAGAAATCTGTAGTTTCAAATAAATACTTGCTAAAAACCTTAAGATAGAGCTTCTTTTAAAAAAAGAAAACAGTCCTAACGCTGACCACAGGTTGTTCTGTGGCCTGCTTTTATACTGAAATAGGATATCCAAGATGGAGCTTAGATGTGGAAAGATTTAAAGTAATTTATCTAGTATAAGATTACATGTGCTGCGATTCATGGGGTGGCAAAGAGTCGGACACGACTGAGCGACTGAACTGAACTGAACTGGACATTACATATGGTAGTTATATGTACATGTAATAATCAATATGGACTTCACTGGTGGCTCATTGGTAAAGAATCTGCCTGCCAGTGCGGAGATGTGGTTTCAATCCCCTGGGTTGGGAAGATTCCCTGGAGAAGGAATTGGCAACCCACTCCAGTATTCGTGCATGGGAAATCCCTTGGACAGAGGAGTCTAACAGGGTTGCAAAAGAGTTGGAAACAATTTAGTGACTAAGCGCCAACAACAATAAATTAATGTATCTAGTATTTCAGTTGAGTAATTTTTGTGTGGGGGCCACACTTTCTTACTTCTTTGCATATCTCCTATTTTTTAAATTAGAGTATAATTGCTCTACAGTGTTGTGTTAGTTTCTGCTGTTCAACCAAGTGAATCAGCTCTATGTATTCACAGATACCCTCCCTCTTGGACCTCCCTCCCACCGCCCCCCACCCCTTACCCTACCGCTCTAGGTCATCACAGAGCACTGAGGTGAGTTTCCTGTACTTCATAGCAAGTTCCCACCAGCCATCTAGATTACACATGGTAATATGCGCTTACCCCTTGGAAGAAAAGTGATGACCAACCTAGATAGCATATTCAAAAGCAGAGACATTACTTTGCCGGCTAAGGTCCGTCTAGTCCAGGCTCTGGTTTTTCCAGTAGTCATGTATGGATGTGAGAGTTGGACTGTGAAGAAGGCTGAGTGCCGAAGAATTGATGCTTTTGAACTGTGATGTTGGAGAAGACTCTTGAGGGTCCCTTGGACTGCAAGGAGATCCAACCAGTCCATTCTGAAGGAGATCAGCCCTGGGATTTCTTTGGAAGGAATGATGCTAAAGCTGAAGCTCCAGTACTTTGGCCACCTCATGCGAAGAGCTGACTCATTGGAAAAGACTCTGATGCTGGGAGGGATTGGGGGCAGGAGGAGAAGGGGACGACAGAGGATGAGATGGCTGGATGGCATCACTGACTTGATGGACGTGAATCTGAGTGAACTCCGGGAGTTGGTGATGGACAAGGAGGCCTGGCGTGCTGCGATTCATGGGGTCACAAAGAGTCGGACACGACTGAGCGACTGAGCTGAACTGAACTGAACTGAATATATATATGTCAATCCCAATCTCCTAACTTGTCACACCCTCCCCTTACTTCCCTGTGTGCTGATGTCCATCCATTACTTCTTCATCACTATTTCACAAGTTTTTGATGAAAACTGACCATAATATATTGCAGCAGATTCAGAAATCAGATTCTCCCCCTTCCTCAGGGTTTGTTTTTTCCTGTTTGCTGTTGTTTGTTTGTTTGATGACTTTTCTGAACAAATTTTGTAAAGTCTGTTTTCTTTGTTATGGATGATTAGTGACATCCCTACTTGATTAACTTGTGTGTGCTGTGCTCAGTGGTATCTTACTCTTTGCAACCCCATGGACTGTAATCCACCAGGCTCCTCTGTCCATGGGATTTCCCAGGCAAGAATACTGGAGTGGATTGCCATTTCCTTCTCCAGGGGATCCTGCTGACCCAGGGATCGAACCCATGTCTCTCTTATGTCCTGCGTTGTCAGGCGGATTCTTTACCATTGTGACACTTGTAAAGCCACTTGGTTAGCTTGGTGGTCAGCTAATGACTGGAAAGAGATTTCCTTAAATGCCTGTGACAGAAAAGTCCCCAGTGTTTGCTAAGGGTCTGTGTGTGGATGTTGAGGCATGCCATTAACATTCAGCCAAGCAGGTTGGCAACTCTGCCTTTGCCTTCACTTTCTGCTTCCATTGTCCCAAAGATCAGCCAAAAATGAGAGCTTAGAGCCTTCTCCAGTCTTTCCTGAGCTCAAGCACAGACCTATGCACATGTATGGCCTTCTAGAGTCCCTAGAATATGTTAGAACTTTTGAAGCCCCTGTGAACATGTCGTTCCTTTTGAACGTTTTGGTTAGCCTATTATTTGCTCCAGTTGTCATACATTGCTTCTAATTGATTTTGACAAAATCCTCCAGGGAAAAGGTTTTTTTTTGTTTGTTTGTTTGTATGGGGCCAGCTCCAAGTCAGGTACAATAAAGACAGCCTTGCAAATGGGGTCTTCCATGGTACCACCCGACAGGTCAAATAATGACACTTCTCTGGAAAGGAAGCTTTGAAGGCCTTCCAACCCTTTTCTGCCCCATTCTTCTGTGTTGTTGTTTTGTTTATTTGTTTATTTTAGCATGTATTTAACCTGTTTAGGTTCAGTATATGTACCCCCTGGCCCACTTTTTTTTGAGTTATGGTTAAAATGTCAATTTAGTTTTTGAAACCTTTCCAATGTTCTTCTGGTTTGCCTTACTGATTTGTTATCCAGAGGTCAGTGTGGAACTTGGGTGGTATTTCACATTGTAGTTCTCAAAGTGTTTGCTGTGTTAGTTTTGGTTAACTTTATGCACTGGCTGTACAAAGATCTGACCAGGGCTTCCTATGCTGATTTAGAAAATCCCTTCCCCTAATCCCTTCCTCTTGACAGTCTTTCCTCCACTCTGCACTTGGGAGGGAATGGTGTTTTGCCTCCTCATTACATCAAAGATATAGAGGAGAGGGCTCTTACCTCTCTGCAACAGCCAGAGCAGGAAGAAAGGTGTACTGTTTCATTGTTGCAAAGCAAGGATACAAGACACGCTCTGCTCAGAGCCTGGAGCTGGGGAGAGGTACTCTTTCATTATTATAGGATGAGGCTAGAAGACTGGGCTCTTATCACAATCCCCACAACTGGGGAGGGGGTACCCTGGAGATGCCAGATATGATCTCTGCCATGGTAGTGCTTAGGAGAGAGTGGAGAGAAGTAGTCTGCCTTTGTTTTTTTGGTGCTACTTGCCTGGAGTAGGGCAGGTACTGTAAATGTTTGTTCTGCAGGACTGCTTTTCCCCTGATCCTTTGACTAGAGGTATCAGACTTTCTTGGGACTTTTTGTTGTTACTGTTGTGCCTGCTGCTGTTTCTGGTTGTGAGTCCCTTTAGTGCTCATGTTAGGATGTACAGGACACGAGTCTGGGGGGAAAGGCCTCGGGTATCTTATTCCTAGAGAGTTTTCCTTGAATCTCAAGATCCTTATCCAGTCTGTGTTCTTTTCTTTGTCTACTAGGGTCTTCAGTTACTTTTTGAATTTTACTGGGAGTTCACAAATTGTAATTAGTAGGAGAAATAGTATGGCATGTGTTTATTCCATTTTGTCTGGAATTAGGCATAGTTTCTTTTTTGTTCTCTCTCTGTTTTTTTAAAGCTTTATTTTATAATGGAGTATAGCTCATTAACAATGTTATGATAGTTTCAGGTGAACAGCAAGGGGACTCAGCCACACATAAATATGAATCCATTCTCTCCAAAACTCCCCTCCCATCCAGGCTGCCGCATATTATTGAGCAGAGTTCCCTGTACTATATAGCAGGACCTCATTGGTTATCCATTTTAGATACAGTGGTGTGTACATGTCTATCCCAATCTCCCAACTGTCTGTTTCCCCTCATCCTTACCCCCATTCTTCCCTCCTGGCAACCATAAGTTTGTTCTCTAAGCCTGTGAGTCTGTTTCTGTTTTGTAAACCAGTTCATTTGTATCGTCTTTTTAGATTCCGCCTGTTGGGGATATTTCTCCTTCTCTGCCTGGCTTACTGCACTCAGTGTGGCAGTCTCAGTCCATCTGTGGTGCTGCAAGTGGCGTTACTTCTTTCTTTTTCGTGGCTGAGTATCTATGTATCCTTTCCATATATGTATCGCACCTTCTTTTTCCATCCCTCTGTTGATGGACGCTTAGGTTGCTTCCATGTCCTGGCTTTACAGTGCTGCTATGCCCATTGCAATGGGTGTGTCCTTTTGGACCGGGTTTTTCTCTGGGTATATGCCCAGAAGTGGGATTGCAGGGTCATATGGTAACTCTATTTTTAGTTTTTAAAGGAACTTCCATACTGTTCTCCATAGTGTCTTTTTGTTCTTTTTATCTTTTCTTTTCTGATAACATTTGTTTTCCCTAGCGTATTTCCATTCCCTATGTAATTTGGCAATAATATTGGATTCATTACAAAGAAGTCACAGATAATACTGGATTGTGAAATTGTTAAATGGATCTAGTTAATATGTATCTAATCTCTCTAACTTTGTAGAGCCAGTATCCATGAAAAGAGTTGCAAATTGAGTACCCAGTTATATTAAAGAAGCAGGTGCACTTAGGTTTCTCAAAGGCCCTAGATTAGCATAAATTTAAAGCTTTATCAAACTTGAAGCATAAAAAGTATAGTTTCTACTCTGAATAAAATGACTTTACCTCATTACTGTTTTCTATTTTGATTTGACCGTCTTTGTCTTACAGTAAGAGAAGTCAGTTGTTCATCATTGTAAAATTGAGAACTTCTTTTTATTATTTTTGATGAACTGCTGAAAGACATCATTATTTATATTGTAGTGATATATACTTTCTTGAATATTATTCAACTGTACCATCTTTATTTGAAACAGCTATTTTGAATGTCTTTAAACTTGTTTGTAGTTTTGTATATTGTGTGCATGCCACATAATTGTAATAATTTTTAGCCGATGTTCACATTTTTTGCAGTTGCACTCCTTTATTTGCTTTTATTCATAGACTACTTTGTTATTATTATTTTCTTTCTTGTCTCCTGCTAGTGTATTCTTCAGTGACTACCCTATTAAGTTTCTATACAGATCAAAGAAAAACTGGCAGGAGTGAATGACTGTAATCAGTTGGTAACAGAAAGGGTGACAGCTTTATAATCATGCTTTATTATGAATTGATTATTCTCAGTCTATGAATCAAAATTCAAGTATTATACTTTAACAATTATCTTAATAAAAATATCTGAAAGAGCTACCTCTTAAGGGTTAACCCATACATTTAAATCTATCCCCTTTCTGATAATGTACTACTTAAAGTATTAAAATATAGGGAAATTAATAATTCACTCATTCCTTTAATCTTTATTTAACACTTATTATATGCTACACATTGTGTGAGGTTTTAGAATCACAGAATGACTAGGACATGGTCCCTATTCTTTTTCTTTAAAAAAAAAATCATTTTTTTATTTTGGCTGTGCTGGGTCTTTTCTGCAACACACAGGCTCTTCATTGCATCTCACAGGCTTCTGTTCTCGTGGAGCATGGGCTTAGTTGCTCTGTGGCATGTGAGATCTTAGTGCTACCACCAAAGGTCGAACCTGTGTCCCTTGCATTGGAAGGTGGATTCTTAACTGCTGAAATGAGTTCATACCCTATTGAGGAATATAAATACTTCAACAAGAAACCCTAGTAATGTGTATCCATATGTATATATATTGTTGTTGTTCAGTTGCTAAGTCATGTCCCACTCTTTGCAACCCCATGAACTGCAGCACGCTAGGCTTCCCTGTCCTTTACCATCTTTTGGAGTTTGCTTAAACACATATCCATTGAATCAGTGATGGCATCCAATCATCTCATCCTCTCACTCCCTTCCCCTCTTGCCTTCAAAATCTTTCCAATCATCAGAGTCTTTTCCAATGAGTCGGCTCTTCATATCAGGTGGCCAAAGTATTGAAACTTCAGCTTCATCATCAGTCCTTCCAATGAATGTTCAGGGTTGATTTTCTTCAGGATTGACTGGTTTGATCTCCTTGCTGTCCAAAGGACTTTGAAGAGTCTTCTCAAGCACAACAGTTCAAAAGCATCATTTCTTTGGCACTAAGCCTTCTTTATTCATCACCCTTATGATTATACAGTGGAAATGATGAAAAATGTATAATTATATTTATAAAATAGTATTAATATATAATATATAAAATGTATGTATGTACATACATACATGTGTATGAATAGAATAATTATACAAGGCCAGCAGATATATACAATATATCTATATATTTTATCAATGTACACCTATACATCTGACACCTATAAATATTAATGTCAGACCTGTGTACACACAATGAATACTTGAAATGTTAACTGAATTAGCATAGATAATATTTACTTATTTTGCCTTTTGTTAAAAATCATTATACCCATTAGTAAAACTGTGATCTTGAAGATACCATTTAAACTATATGATTGTTAGTTTTCAGTATAGGTTGGGCTTTGTTAGAAAGAATTAAATTAAAGCATGGGAGAACATTTTAATAAATTTTAAGGTACTACGTTAGTTAATGTAAAGAATCCTATCCTTTAACTTGTATATGAATACAAAGGCAAAAAAGCAAAGTGTCCTATTTTAAATCCGGTTTCTCAGTTTCTGCCTTTGCAGTACTCTGATCTAGAATATAACTGTTAAACTAGAATTTGAGTTCTTTGAGTAGCATCTATTTTACTTCTAGACGGTGAGTCGTCTCTTAGGCACTAAGGATAGAGTAGTAATCAAAACAGATGAAGACTCAGAATACACCATTATCTGTCATGGTTACTACTTTATCCTTACTGCCTAGAACTATGCTTGATATAACAGGTGCTGGAAAAATATTTGTTGATTGACAGCTTTGATTTGTAGTTAGAAGGTTTCATTATGCTCTGAAACAAACAAAATCCCTCAGCCCTTTACATACTTATCACCTTATCCCTTTAAACATTTGTATATGTTAATAGCAGAAGGAACAGGAAAGGTAGCCAAGTTGGAAACAGAAAACATATTAATTATATACAAAGGTGTGATGAAGCATAAACTCAAGTCCTATAGGTGTTGCATTAAAATCCTGTACTTGCCTTGGCCCCGTCACATTCCTCCCCCTAAGAGGACACAGTGTTTTTCTATGTACTATTTTATTTATTTCTGTGTGCATATGTAGGTATAAATGTGTATTGCTTAAAAGTTAGAAAATAAAGATAAGTATAAAGACAAAAACTGCTCATGAGACTCATCTTCAAAATGAGGATAATAATAGTACCTCTTTTAGAGTTAAGAGAGTAAATGAATTAGTATTTGTAAATTACTTTGAACAGTGCCTGGTACATATGAATCACTGTGTAGCTGTTTGTGTGCTAAAATAGAATAAAATCCTACAAGTTATGACTTCCTCTATTCAGATTACTTCCTTTATCATATTACATACACATATACACCAGAAGCTAGATTATTCCTTTAAGAATTTTCACTGTAACACTAAGGAAAAGAAATTCTAATAATAAAGAATATTATTAAATAGTAATATTTAAATATTATTAAAGAATAAAGCAGAAAAATATTCTTCCCCTTGTTATTCTGAAAGTACCTGGCATCAATCAGTTTTCAAATACAATTGGATTTCCCTTCTTTTTTTAATTGATTTATGAGTTCTTTGAATATTTTAGACATTAATGCCTTTTTAATGTTGCAGATATTTTCCCCCAGTATGTTACTTTCCTGTTATAGTAGGTGTTCCATGATATCCTTCATTTGACAGATATCTTTAATTTTTATAATGTCAAATAAATAATTTTTTACTTTGTTGTCATATTAAGAAATCTTTATTCACTGCAAGATGTTAATGAGATGTTTTTTCTTTACTTTCTTATGTTAGTTTTATAGTTTTATCTCTCTCATTTAGTACTTTATAACCAATTTGAATTTTTTTTTTCCTTTTTGATGTGAAGCAGGACTTGTCAAGTTACAGTCCACTGGCTCAAATCTGACTGAATTCTTGTAGATAAAGACTGGCTTTCTCTTTTTAAATGTTTTTTTTTTAAAAATCAAAGAATAATAATACTTTGAAATATGTGAAAATTATATGAAATTCAGTTTTCACTATTTCAGAAGTAAAGCTTTATTGGAACACAGCCTTGTTCTTTCGTGTATGTGTTGTCTGTGGCTGCTAAAATGGTAGCAGCCATTTTTTGCTAAAATGACAGTATTAGGTAGTTGCAACAGGGACTGTATAACCTGCAGAACACAAAATGTTGACTCTCTGGCCCTGTAGAATAATTTGCCCACCCCTGGTGTAAAGATACACATAATTTCGCTTTTCCTCTTACAGTGAGTTAGTCTCTATGATATTATCATCAATGAAAATGTTACATTTTTTTCTTCTATTCATTTGTGATACTACCTATTTTATGGATTTTGTTTGTTTTAATCAGAATGGATTTTGTTAAGTTTTAGACATTTAAACTGCAGGAGTCCTTAAAAGCAGGTTCCTTTTTACAATCAGCATCAGCTGTGTCTATTAAATTGGTAAATTAAATAGATTTAACTGATCAATATTTTCCTATTTGTGATCTTTTTTTCTTAGGCACTGAGAAAAGTTCCTCTTATACCCTGTGCTGAAAGTCATCAGATGATATTTATTTAATGTGATAAATCAGCCTAGAGGTCTGAACTTAGTGACCTTCTTCTATCCCTTCTTTTTTTTTTTTTTAAGTAAAAATTCTTAGGTATATATCAAGGAAGGGAGCCAACATTTATTGAGAGTCCATTGTGGCACTCAATGTAATACATATTTTTACAATATTCCAAATATATAGAAACATTTAGAGAATAATAAACATGCAATTTTGCCCATTGTTTTACTTAATCCTAACTACCACTTTATGAGGTTGTTTGCTATTCAGTTACCAAGTCGTGTCTAATTCTTTGCAACTCCATGGGCTTTATTTAGCATGCCAGGCTCCTCTATCCTCCACTATGTCCTGGAGTTTGCTCAGATTCATGTCCATTGAATTGGTTATGCCATCCAACCATCTCATCCTCTGTAGTCCGCTTTTTCTTTGCCTTCAATCTTTCCCAGCATCAGGGTCTTCTCCAGAGTTGGCTCTTCTCATCAGGTGGCCAAAGTATTGGAGTTTCAGTTCCATCATCAACCCTTCCAATGAATATTCAGGGTTGATTTCCTTTAGGATTGACTGGTGTGATCTCCTTGCAATCCAAGGGGCTCTCAAGAGTCTTCTCCAGCACCACAATTCAAAAGCAGAAATTCTATGGAGCTCAGCCTTCTTTATGGTCCAACTCTCACATGACTAATGGAAAACCATAGCTCTGACTATCCAGACCTTTGTCAGCAAAGCGCTTTTTAGCATGCTATCTAGGTTTGTCATAGCTTTCCTTCCAAGGAGCAAGTGTCTTAATTTCATGGCTACAATCACTGTCCTCAGTAATTTGGGAACCCAAGAAAATAAAATCTGTCACTGTTTCTACTTTTTCCTCATCTATTTGCTATGAAGTGATGAGACTGGATGCCATGATCTTAGTTTTTTGAATGTTGAGTTTCAAGCCAGCTTTTTCACTCTCCTCTTTCACCCTCATCAAGAGGCTCTTTAGATCCTCATTGCTTTCTGCCATTAGGGTGTTGTCATCAGCATACCCAAGGTTGTTGATATTCCTCCTGGCAATCTTGATTCCAGCTTGTGCTTCATCCAGCTCAGCATTTTGCAGGATGTATTTTGCATGTAAGTTAAATATATAGTGACTATATATAGCCTTGTCTTACTCCTTTCCCAATTTTGAACCAGTCAGTTGCTCCATGTCCTGTTCTCTTGCTTCTTGACCTGCATACAGGTTTCTCAGGAGACAGGTAAGGGAATCTGCTACTCCCAGCTCTTCAGGAATTTACCACAGTTTGTTGTGATCCATGCAGTCAAAGGCTTTAGTGTAGCCAGTGAAGCAGCAGTAGATGTTTTTCTGGAACTCTCTTGCTTTCTCCATGATCCAGTGAATGTTGGCAATTTGATCTCTGGTTCCTGTTCTTTTTCTAAACCTAGCTTGTACATCTGAAAGTTCTTGGTTCACATACTGCTGAGCTTGAAGCCTAGCTTGATTTTGAGCATAACCTTGCTAGCATGTGAAATGAGCATAGCTGTACAGTAGTTTGAATATTCTTAAGGTAGCTAGCTATTTTAGTTCCCATTTCTACAAGTAGGCTTCCCTTGTGGCTCAGCTGGTAAAGAATCCACCTGCAATGTGGGAGACCTGGGTTCCATCCCTGGGTTGGGAAGATCCCCTGGAGAAGGGAAAGGCTACCCACTCCAGTATTCTGGCCTGGAGAATTCCATGAACTGTATAGTCCATGGAGTCGCAAAGAGCTGCAAATGAAGGAGCGACTTTCAAGTTTTTATACAAGTAGATTATTAAATGGTTAAGTAACTTCCAGGTAGTGAACATTGGAGCCGCTATTCAAACTTCAGTGTGCTTGACTTGAAAGCCCATACTGTTTCATATAAAAACTGAAAAATTAAATTGGGATATCATGTTATTGAATGGTTTGCCTTGGAAATGAACAGAGATCATTCTGTTATTTTCGAGATTGCATCCAAGTACTGCATTTTGGACTCTTTTGTTGACCATGATGGCTACTCCATTCCTTCTAAGGGATTCCTGCCCACAGTAGCAGATATAATGGTCATCTGAGTTAAATTCACCTATTCCAGTCCATTTTAGTTCACCGATTCCTAGAATGTAGATGTTCACTCTTGCCATCTCCTGTTTGACTACTTCCAATTTGCCTTGATTCATGGACCTGACATTCCAGGTTCCTATGCAATAGTGCTCTTTACAGCATCGGACGTTGCTCCTATCACCAGTCATATCCACAACTGGGTATTGTTTTTGCTTTGGCTCCATACCTTCATTCTTTCTGGAGTTATTTCTCCACTGATTTCCAGTAGCATATTGGGCACCTACCGACCTGGGGAGTTCCTCTTTCAGTATCCTATCATTTTGCATTTTCATACTGTTCATGGGGTTCTCAAGGCAAGAATAATGAAGTGGTTTGCCGTTCCCTTCTCCAGTGGACCCCATTCTGTCAGACCTCTCCACCATGACCTGCCCGTCTTGGGTGGCCTCACATGGCGTGGCTTAGTTTCATTGAGTTAGACACGGCTGTGGTCCGTGTGACCAGATTGACTAGTTTTCTGTGATTATGGTTTGTGGGTCTGTCCTCTGATGCTCCAAGTCTATGCCGTAACCAGTAACGTTGAAGAAGCTGAGGTTGAACGGTTCTATGAAGACCTACAAGACCTTTTAGAAGTAACGCCCAAAAAAGATGTCCTTTTCATTATAGGGGACTGGAATGCAAAAGTAGGAAGTCAAGAAACACCTGGGGTAACAGGCAAATTTGGCCTTGGAGTACGGAATGAAGCAGGGCAAAGGCTAATAGAGTTTTGCCAAGAGAACGCACTGGTCCTAGCAAACACCCTCTTCCAACAACACAAGAGAAGATTCTACACATGGACATCACCAGATGGTCAACACTGAAATCAGATTGATTATATACTTTGCAGCCAAAGACGGAGCAGCTCTATACAGTCAGCAAAAACAAGATGGGGAGCTGACTGTGGCTTAGATTATGATCTCCTTATTGCCAAATTCAGACTTAAATTGAAGAAAGTAGGAAAAACCAATAGACCATTCAGGTATGAAGTGAAGTAAAGTCACTCAGTTGTGTCCGACTCTTCGTGACCCCACGGACTGTAGCCTACCAGGCTCCTCCATCCATGGGATTTTCCAAGCAACAATACTGGAGTGGATTGCCATTTCCTTCTCCAGGAGATCTTCCCAACCCAGGGATCGAACCCAGGTCTCCCACACTGCAGGCGGATTCTTGACCTAAATCAAATTCCTTATGATTATACAGTGGAAGTGAGAAATAGATTTAAGGGACTAGATCTGATAGATAGAGTGCCTGATGAACTATGGACAGAGGTTCCTGACATTGTACAGGATACGGGGATTAAGACAATCCCCATGGAAAAGAAATGCAAAAAAAGCAAAATGGCTGTCTGGGGAGGCCTTACAAATAGCTGTGAAGACAAGAGAGTGAAAAGCAAAGGAGAAAAGGAAAGATATAAGCATCTGAATGCAGAGTTCCAAAGAATAGCAAAGAGAGATAAGAAAGCCTTCCTCAGTAATCAGTGCAAAGAAATAGAGGAAAACAACAGAATGAGAAAGACTAGAGATTTCTTCAAGAAAATTAGATACCAAGGGAACATTTCATGCAAAGATGGGCTCTATAAAGGACAGAAATGGTATGGACCTAACAGAAGCAGAAGATATTAAGAAGAGGTGGCAAGAATACACAGAAGAACTGTACAAAAAAGATCTTCATGACCCAGATAATCACGATGGTGTGATCACTCATCTAGAGCCAGACATCCTGGAATGTGAAGTCAAGTGGGCCTTAGAAAGCATCACTACAAACAAAGCTAGTGGAAGTGATGGCATTCAAGTGCAGCTATTTCAAATCTTGAAAGATGATGCTGTGAAAGTGCTACACTCAATATGCCAGCAAATTTGGAAAACTCAGCAGTGGCCACAGGACTGGAAAAGGTCAGTTTTCATTCCAATCCCAAAGAAAGGCAATTGCACTCATCTCACATGCTAGTAAAGTAATGCTCAAAATTCTCCAAGCCAGGCTTCAGCAATACATGAACCATGAACTTCCAGATGTTCAAGCTGGTTTTAGAAAAGGCAGAGGAACCACAGATCAAATTGCCAACATCCGCTGGATCATGGAAAAAGCAAGAGAGTTCCACTAAAACATCTATTTCTGCTTTATTAACTATACCAAAGCCTTTGATTATATGGATCACAATAAACTGTGGAAAATTCTGAAAGAGATGGGAATACCAGACCACCTGGCCTGCCTCTTGAGAAATCTGTATGCAGGTCAGGAAGCAACAGTTAGAACTGGACATGGAACAACAGACTGGTTCCAAATAGGAAAAGGAGTACGGCAAGGCTGTATATTGTCACCCTGCTTATTTAACTTCTATGCAGAGTACATCATGAGAAACGCTGGACTGGAAGAAGCACAAGCTGGAATCAAGATTGCCGGGAGAAATATCAATAACCTCAGATATGCAGATGACACCACCCTTATGGCAGAAAGTGAAGAGGAGCTAAAAAGCCTCTTGATGAAAGTGAAAGAGGAGAGCGAAAAAGTTGGCTTCAAGCTCAACATTCAGAAAACGAAGATCATGGCATCTGGTCCTATCACTTCATGGGAAATAGATGGGGAAACAGTGGAAACAGTGTCAGACTATTTTTCTGGGCTCCAAAATCACTGCAGATGGTGATTGCAGCCTTTCTCTTTGGAAGGAAAGTTATGATAGCATATTCCAAAGCAGAGATATTACTCTGCTGACTAAGGTCCATCTAGTAAAGGCTATGGTTTTTCCTGTGGTCATGTATGGATGTGAGAGTTGGACTGTGAGGAAAGCTGAGCACTGAAGAATTGATGCTTTTGAACTGTGGTGTTGGAGAAGACTCTTGAGGGTCCCTTGGACTGCAAGGAGATCCAACCAATCCATTCTGAAGGAAATCAGCCCTGGGATTTCTTTGGAGGGAATGATGCTGAAGCTGAAACTCCAGTACTTTGGCCACCTCATGCGAAGAATTGACTCATTGGAAAAGACTCTGATGCTGGGAGGGATTGAGGGAGGAGGAGAAGGGGACGACCGAGGATGAGATGGCTGGATGGCATCACTGACTCGATGGATGTGAGTCTGAGTGAACTCCGGGAGTTGGTGATGGACAAGGAGGCCTGGCGTGCTGCGATTCATGGGGTCGCAAAGAGTCGGATACAACTGAGCAACTGAACTGATCATGTTATTAACCTCCAGAATGTCAAATCAATATCCTTATCATCTCATTGTCTTTGAGAGCATATTGTGAATGGGATCAGACACTTAGTGTCTTTCTTTATTCCTTTTTTTTAAAGTTTCATACGTCCTCTCATATGCTGTAACAGCAGGTTCCTTTGTCAGCCATCCTGTTCAGAATAAATAAACTGTGCTATGCCAACATGATTTATTGCTCCTGCTTCCTTTCTTTATGTTTTGGGTAATTTTATCATAAAAGGATATAAAGTGTTTTAGACGTGTGCAAATGCCTGAGTGACTAGAGCAGTTCACCTGGCTGCTTGGCTACCTGCCCGTGGACAGTGTTTCATTTGATAGCAGAGAGGGTAGGAGAACAAATTAGGATTCTCTAATAGGGCTGGTGTACTGAATCCTATTACCATTTCTCCTCTAACTATCTCCACGGAGCATTTACAGAAGGTTTCAAGGGGTCAGAGCACAAATACATATGATTTATTTATGTTCTTTGAGCAATCTAAGTCACTGTGATGAAGGCAGGAAGAGCTTGTTTAGCAAGTGCTCTTGCTGAACAGGTGGTGCGAATTGTACATCCCCTTTCTTGGGTACTTTCAAACTGGATTATGTATCTATGTGTAAGATTGTTTAATCTTTAAACAACCTATAAACACAGGGTACACTTGATGCTTTCTTTTTCAAACCAGGTAATATCTTAAAAATACCATATATATATTATTATGAGAAGATTACAATAAAATTATTAATAATGCATCAGAGAAAATTTGGGAAATAGAAGCAGGAAGAGTAAAATCACCCACAATCTTGCCACTCTAATAAGAATATTGATATTTGATATTTTGTGCTTTTCTTTAAAAAAAATCTTATACATTAAAAATCAAAAATCTTAGAACTAATCTTCCAGATAATATCTTAACATCTCTTTTGGACCCAAGGATATATGACTTATCATGACAATACCAAGGATTTTCAAAATGTGTATGTTTGTATCATGGACTAATTTATTGCCTTGTTCAGTCTGAATTTTTGTAATTTTCTGTGGAAAAATAGTTTTCATTTTTTATGAATTACCTGGTTTTCTCAGTTACAGAAGTAATGACATTACTTATGAGCAATTTTTAGAGTTTTGAGAAGTGTATTTTTCTCTATAAATCTCTAAAAATTAATGGTAGTTTAAAAAAATGTTTGATTTTTTTGCCATATATTTTATATTATTTCTCTGCATACAGCTGTTAAATTATATCATTAGGGGATCAATTACTTTTGGTTTCCCTGATAGCACTGCTGTCTCAGATAAAATTATTAGGACTTTATGTGCTACATTTATTCAATAGTTTTTGAATATATTGGTTTACTTTTTAATTGATTTATTTTTAATACATATATATATATATAATATAATACAATGCAATATAGTACAAAAGTTATAAAAATATACCATGAAAAGTTTCTTTTCCAAAACTTTTTCTTGTTTATCTGTTGTTCTCTCCTAAGAGAATATATTCATAGAAATGAAATGTAAATATTTTAAAGGCAGAGAAAATTTAAAAGTTTTGAATTTAGTTTTGAAAAGGAAGTTCAGTTTCAAAACGTGTACTTTTGTTTATTGCATTACCACTGTGTGCCAGACGCTTTCCAAATATCTTATTTAATCCTTTATCTAGTCTTGTCACAATTTTATTAATTAAAAGTGGAGGGTCAATGAAATAAAATAAGTTGATCATGATCTCATGAGTACCAGGTAATATAGCTAAGAAATAGGAACTGCTGCTGCTGCTGCTGCTGCTGCTGCTGCTGCTAAGTCGCTTCAGTCGTGTCCGACTCTTCATGACCCCATGGACTGCAGCCTACCAGGCTCCTCCGTCCATGGGATTTTCCAGGCAAAAGTACTGGAGTGGGGTGCCATCGCCTTCTCCAAGAAATAGGAACTACTTTCATCTAAATTCTCCTGACCCATTCTCTTTGTTCATCAGTTATCTTACACAAATTAATGCTTTGGAATTTCAGTTGCGTTTACATTAAAAGATTATCATTGCTTTTCCCTCAGAAATGGTTAAGAAATAGATTTTTACCCTAAACTGATAGTGATAAACTTGAGTAACTAGTGAAAGAAATTTGGGAAAAGATGTATGAAAAAAAGATCATAGTTTTTAAATGACCCAATATTTCTTGTTCATGTTAATATAAAAGAGGAAATAAAAATCATTTTATCTTAAATTTACATTCTATTATGGATTTGTTGTTATCTACATATTTAAATTTAAAAAAAATTTAAGTTTGCACTCCTTGAGCAAATACTATGTGGCAGTGAGGGAACATCTTTTGGTGTCGGGGGAGAACAATTTGGCATTGTAAAGTTGTCGCATATATAATCCAGACTGATCGTGTAAACGTTTGTCCATTAAACTTAGTATGGAAAGGACTTCAGCATTCATTTACGATCACTCTTTTGACGAACAGCTTGACAAATGTTCTCTTCCATTATTCATAAGCAGAGTGGCTCATTCTTACAGACAAAGGTAGTAACAGCCAAGGTTCTGGAACCATTATTTCTAAAACACTGATCTGCTTGCTGTAACATGCAAAAAAAAAAAAAAATTGGTTCATTTATAGAAGTATACAAATAGTAAAATATTTGGTGTTATATGGACAGTTACGTGGTTATTAATGGAAATATTCATATTTTCCCCCTGAATATGTCCAGATATTTACATAGATCTTATGGCAGAAAGGTGCCTGACGTGTTTTGGGAACTGAAAGAAAGCCAAAGTGACTGAAGTATGAATTCAGTGGGATCCGGAACAGATGTGGGCAGGTGGTGTGGCAGCTTTAAATACTGATGGGAGAGGCAGAGACAGAGGCAACTGCTGTTTATGGTCTCTGTTCTGTCTTACTTCATTTTGTTTACATTAATGTTAGAGAGTAGAAGTCTTTTGTTATTTGGTTTCTTTTCTTTGATCCTTCTCCCTTTTTTTGTAATTCTGATATTATAAATACTTGGTGGCTTAATTTTATTTCACTATCTTGTCATAAGATCCTTAGCCCCCTCTTTCTTTAGGCGTTGGTTCCCTTCTAAGATTTGGGAAATAGCTGGGCTGCTTCCTTGAACTAGATTTCCCAGAGCAGGATCTTCCAGACTTAATGCTAGAGGATGTCTGCTTGGCTGCTAGTGCCATGTTGGTAAGCTAGAGTTTTACCATTCATTTTATAAGATTATACTGACCTTCTCTGTGTTCAGCGTTTGTTCTTGCCCTCATCTCTGCTTGGTATCTACTAGATTAATCACTCTCTGTTTTACCCTCTCCAGAGAAGACGCTGCTAAACTTCTGCTGAGGTTGGGGAGAGGCATGGGTTGAGTGAAGGAATCTGGGTCCTGATCTTATTCTTAAGAGACTTCATATTAGTCCCAGTTTTAACTCTCTACTTCTAGAGATACCTGGTGCAGCCAGTTTTTGTGCCTAAACGGGTTCCATGATGTTAATTTGCTCCTTTGTTTTCTTCACTGCTGCCTTAAGTTTCAGCTTTTTGGGGCCTGCTGAAGTCGGTTACCAGTTGTCTGCCTGCTTTGCAACTCAGTGAATTTTGCTACCATTGGATCTGTTGGGGGGCAGGCTGCCCCAAAATATGCCTCCAGGCATATTGATTATTATAAAGTGACTTGAGAAACAGCAGGTAAAAAAAAAAAAAAGATATTAAAAAATGCTCTGAGCTTCTCTTTCCGGCTCAAAGGAGGAAATAACCTCCCTTGAGAAGGTGTCTTTCCTATAGCAGGACACTAGAAAGCATCTTTATTATCAATGGTTAGGGAATTCAAGGCTAAGAGAGCTGTATAAACAAATTTGTTTATATCTTCATGAGCCTGCAACTCCAAACACAAGTCCTTTTGTTTTATTAAACCTTCACAAATAATTGTTTCTTTGTTTAAGAATGATAAATACCGTGCTTTTGTTACTTCAGAGCAACTATTTCTATGGGACTTTTATGCATATGCATTAAATAGTTTTTTTCCTCCTATTAATCTGTCTTATTAGGGCAGCCCCAAAACTTAAAAGGCATACTGGGGAAATTTCCTCCTCCCTGAAAGATCTGAACCCATTCCATTGATAAACAAGCAAACAAACACTATTATTTTTTCTTTGGGGTAGTTTTTGGAACAGAATGAAACCAAATGTGCTTGTTCATAACTTCATTCTTGGTGAATCTAGTAACTTGAGCATAATAGCTCTGGTTTATTAGTTACATTCTATCTATCTATCATCATCTGTATTCCTCTTTCCCTCCCTTTTTCATTCTCTCTCTCTATTGTGTATTTTTGTCTACTTGTTTTAGCAGTTTCTGAGATGACTGTGCTTACGTTTTCAGTTATAATTGCTGATTTTTCTGTTTATTCTTTGATGTATTTGGATGGATACATATACGAGTAAGATGACTATGTCTTCTTGTGTTGTTTCTTATGCAGATTAAGTAGCTTTTTGTCCCCTTAACTGTTTGGTCAGCTATCAGTCAGGGTCCAGTCAGGAGATAACAGATGTTTCAAAAGGGAAGTTTTCATATAACAGGTGAACTATATATAGGGAAAAGTGTTAAACAGGGATAAAAGAGAACAGCCTAGGACTGAAGGAGTCCTCAAGGCAAGAATAAACTTGGAAGCCAGGGTCTCTCCTCAAGGCTGGGATCCAGAGCTTGTTGGAGAGGGTGGAGTTGTAGTGCATCTGATAGTGGAAGAGGCTTATTGGATAGTGGGAGAGGCTTATTAGATAGTGGAAGAGGCTGATTGGATAGTGGAAGAGGCTGATTGGATAGTGGAAGAGGCTTATTAGATAGTGGAAGAGGCTTATTAGATTGCTCTAGGCCAGAGCTGGTCCACTGTCAGTAGGGAGGATGGTGGGAGGAGAACCAAGGTCTGGGGTTGGTGGGTTGAAAGCTTTCCACTGAGGTGTGGGCAGGATGAGAGGGAAGGGCGCACGTACAGGCCAGCACAGTTGTAGGGAGGAAACCCTCTACTGGAGGCTATTGGGAGTGAAACTGCATGCTGGGGTATTGATGAAATTCACCAAAAATCTGCTTTACAGGGAGTACTGTTGAACTTTCTGGAAAGGGGGCTGGGGTACTGGCTGACTTCCTGGAGAGCTGCAAGGAAGTCCCTTGTGGAATCTTTTGGAAAACTGAATAAACACCCTCAGAACTCACTGGATATCTTTTCTTGGGGTCTCTGCTGAACTCACCACTGAGAAGCCAGTTGGGGTTCCTATGGATCTTATTGAGAAACTGCCTGTCTAATGGGCTGACTGCTAGTTTTGTTCTTAGCGTGTTTGCTGTTATCTTGAGACCCATAGTCATGCTTGCTTACACATCCAAACACATTGCAGAACTTTGCTATTCTTTGAGAGCATAAACAGACAGTGGAAAGAAAAGGAAACGCATAGTAAAATAAGTGCAAATTAAAATTACAATAAAATTGCTAAAAATTAAAAAGTTGTATACATTGTCCTGTTGAGGACGTGGGAATGAGCATTCTCATGTGCTGTTAGTGGAAATACAAATTAATACAGCTTTAGGGAGGGCAATTTGGAATACTGAACAAAATTTGAAGTATTCTGCAGTTCCACCTCAAAGGACTTATCTTAAAGGTGAAAGTGAAAGTCACTCAGTCGTGTCTGACTCTTTGTGACCCCATGGACTATAAAGTCCATGGAATTCTCCAGGCCAGAATCCTGGAGTGGGTAGCCATTCCCTTCTCCAGGGGATCTTCCCAACCCAGGGATCGAACCCAGGTCTCCCACATTGCAGGCAGATTCTTTACCAGATAAGCTGCCAGGAAGCCCAGTCTTACAGGTATTTTGCACATATGCAATGTGACATGTACAAAAGAATGTTTGTAATAGCAAAAGATCAGTTATAATCTAGTTAAATAAATTATGGCTTATCTCTACAAAGTAATAGTGAATTTATTAATATAAATATGATAATTCTATATGTATCAATATAGAAAAAAATCCAAGATATACAAGGAAGAGATAAAATTAAGGTACAGACCATTTGTATAAAAACCCTATGTCTATATATAATAACTGTCACAATATACAGAAGAAAATGTTGCTAACAAGAACATGAAGCAGGAGGAAAGGCAACAGAAAGCACCCATTTTGAAAAACCAGGAAGGTTCAAGTTCTTTCTCTTCCAGTCTTGTAATCTCCAACTAGCACTTCCTAGTGGCAGAGCCTAACACGGGGCCAGCTGACAAAGCATTAGTGGATGGTGGCGGATAGCCCAGTGTCAGAATCAGAGTCAAGTGTAGAAGGGCAGGTTTGGAGCTGGGAAATAATAACTCAGTATCTGGCACTTCTTATCTGTTTCAGAACTCTGATCAGATGGTACATGTTCTCTAGTCTGTTCTGCTTTTTAGATTGTAGGCCATCGTAGTTTTCTTTTCTTGAATTGACTGTTTCTAGTTTTGGTATCAGAGTGATAACACTGGCTTTACAATACAAGATGAAAAGTGTTCTCTTCTGTTTTGAGAGATGTATGATTTTATGAAAGATAAATATCTGTGACAAACAAATATTTATTCCTTAAATTTTTAAGAGAATTCACCATTGAAGCCATATAGGCTTGGAGTTTTCTTTGTTGGAGGGTATTCCACAACCCCTCCCCGCCGCCGGCAAATTTTCATTTTGAGGTAATTTTTGATTTTACAGAAAAGTTGCAAAAATGGTATAGAGAATTCTTGTATCCCTTTCACCTAACTTTCTGCAATGTTAACAATTTATATAACTTTGATGTATTTATCAGAGCAAAGAAAAAAGTACTGGTAACTAAACAATAGGCTTTACTAGAATTTTACCGTTTTTCCTGTTAATGTTTTTATTCCAGGATCCAATCTAGGATACAGATTTGCATTTAGTTGTCATGTCTCTTAAGGGCTCTTCCAATTTCTGACAATTTCTCAGTCAATTTTTGTTTTCATGATTTTCACTTTTCAAAGAGTACTGACTAGATATTTTATAGAATGTCATTCAATTTAAAAAAAAATGTTTTCTTATGTTAGACTGGGTTTATGAATTTTGGGAAGATTTCCACAGTGGTTTTACATTATATTGAGGGTTAATTTTGACCCCATGGTTAGAGTGATGTCTGTCAAGTTTCTCCACTGTAAAGTTACTCTTTTTTCCCTTTCCATTTTCTTTGTTAGAAGTAAGTCATTAATTCTAGTCCCCATTTGGTGGGAGAGAGGTTAAGCCCCACCATTTTTGATAGATGAATATCATAAGAGTTTGTGGACATATATTATAACCATGGTAATAAATATTTGGGGGATATTTTTAGGCAATGCAAATATTTTCTTTTTACTTTAAGTTTTGACCACTGTATTATTTGCAGTAGTTATTACTACAGTATTCTAATGGTGGTTTTCTATTTGCCTCATACCTTTTACATTTATTATTTGGAATTCTTCTGTAAGGAAGATATATCCCTTCTCTCTTCATATCAATGTGTGTTTATGTGCATGCTTACTTGCTCAGTTGTGTCCAACTCTGTGAGCCTTTGGATTGTAGCTGGCCGGGCTCCTCTGTTCATGGGATTATCCCAGCAAGAATATTGGAGTGGGTTGCCATTTCTTCCTCCAGGGGTCTTCCTGACTCAGGGATCGAACCCATGTCTCTTGTATCTCCTGCATGGCTAGGTGGATTCTTTACCCACTGAGCTGTTGCGGAAGCCCATATGTGTTCATGGATATTTATTTTTGAGGGGTTATGGTCTCCCCAGGTGGTACAGTTGGTAAAGAATCTGCCTGCCAATGCAAGGGTTGCCGTAGATGGGGGTTCCATCCCTGGGTCGGGAAGATCCCCTAGAGGAGGACATAGCAACCCACTCCAGTATTCTTGCCCAGGACGTCCCATGGGTACAGAAACCTACAGTCCATGGCGTTGCAGAGTTGGACATGACTTAGCAACTAAATAACAACAATAATAATCAGTATTATTATTTATTTTGTTCTCAAATTGTTACAGCTTTGGCCAGTTGGGAGCTCTTTCTGGTTGACTTCTATGTCTTATTAATATGCTCCATTTTCTTTTTCTTTCATTCTGGCATTACAAGACAGTCTGTGTTCACCCATATTTTTCTTTGTAACCCCACATTAGCCATTTCTTCAAGTAGTCTTGGTTTCTTTGGTTGGAAGATGGCATATGTTAGGTTGGTGCAAAAGTAATGGAAGTTTTGCATTGTTGAACTTTGCTATTTGATATTGGAATACATTCTTGAATAAATGTGGTTATGTTGTACATCATGTTAATGCACATTTCTTGTTCTGTGTTTTTTCCTAATGACTTATTACTTGCTGTGTATTTTATGTTTATTTTAGACTAGGGAAATGATATTAGACAAAAAACCAATTTGAGTGACTTTCTTATTCAAGTTCAAAATGGGTCATAAAGCAGTGTAGACAACTTGGAACATCAGCAGTGCATTTGGCCCAGGAACTGCTAATGAATGTTTGGCGCAGTGTTGGCTCAAGAAGTTTTGCAAAGGAGATGAGAGTCTTGAAGGTGAGGGGTACAGTGGCCGGCCATTGGAAGTTGACAACAACCAGTTGAGAGGATCATTGAAGCTGATCCTCATACAACTACACAAGAAGTTACCCAAGAACTCGGGGTCAACCTTCTGTGGTCATCTGGCATCTGGCAAATTGGAAAGGTGAAAAACCTAGATAAGTGGGTGCCTCGTGAGCTGACGGCAAATCAAGATAATTGTCATTTTGAAGTGTTGTCTTCTCATAATGTGCAACAACAAACCATTTCTTGATTGGATCGTGACCTGTGATGAAAAGTGGATTTTATATGACGACCAACAATGACCAGCTCAGTGATTGGACCGAGAAGAAGTTCCAGAGCACTTCCTAAAGCCAAAATAGCCCCCCAAAGGGGGCATGGTTACTGTCTTGTGGTCTGCTGCTCCTCTGATCCACTACAGCTCTCTGAATCCTGGCGGAACCGCCACATCTGAGAATTAGGCTCAGCAAGTCGATGAGATGTACTGAAGTCTGCAACAGCTGCGGCAGTGTTGGTCAACAGGAACAGCTGTCTTCCATGACAACGCTCGACTGCGTATCACATAACCAGTGCTTCAAAAGTTGAGTGAGTTGGGCTACGAAGGTTCCTATTTTGACTAATACAGATGCGTTTGAGCCTAGTTATAATGATTTAAAATTCATGATCCGAAGCCACAATCATGTTTGTACCAACCTAATACAAATGAAGATCTGATGCAAGATGTGCTAATTGCTAGTGGGGTGTCACTATTTTTAGGCCCATTCAGTGGACATAACAAACCCATGTAGACAACACTTATATGTATTTTTTTTCTATATGTCTGTCCATTGGCATACATCATTTTATTCTGCTTCACTTTACTGTGAAGTGAAGTGAGTTGCAGATAGGGAGTTTTTTACAAACTGAAGGTTTGTGGCAGCTCTACCTTGAGCAAGTCTGTTGATGCCAGTTTTGCCAACAGCATTTGCTCACTTTGTGTCTCCTTGTCAGATTGTGATAATTCATGCACAATTACAAACTCTTCACTAGCAAAAAGATTATGATTATGACTTGCTGAAAGCTCAGATGATGGTTAGCATTGTTTGGAAATCAAGTATTTTTAAATTAAGATATGTACATTGTTTTTCTAGATATAATGCTGCTGCTGCTGCTGCTGCTGCTGCTAAGTCGCTTCAGTCGTGTCCGACTCTGTGCGACCCCATAGACAGCAGCCCACCAGGCTCCCCCATCCCTGGGGTTCTCTAGGCAAGAATACTGGAGTGGGTTGCCATTTCCTTCTCCAAAGCATAAAAGTGAAAAGGGAAAGTGAAGTTGCTCAGTCGTGTCCGACTCTTAGCGACCCCATGGACTGCAGCCTACCAGGCTCCTCCGCCCATGGGATTTTCCAGGCAAGAGTACTGGAGTGGGGTGCCATTGCCTTCTCCGAGATATAATGCTGTCACATACTTGATAGACTACAGGAAAATATAAACAGATGTTTATATGCACTAGAAGACCAAAAGTTTGTGACTTGCTTTATTGGAATATTTGCTTTATTGTGGTGGTCTGGAACAAATACAAACTTCTCTCTCTTTCCTTGTATCTACCTACCTATTATTTACCACTTTTACCTATAATACATAAATATACATGACTTCAGAGTAATATCTTTGTGACTCTAAACCCAGCAGGGCTGACTCTAAACCCAGCAGGGCGGGCAGGGTCCATTCTAACCTCCTTTCTTTGCTTATTTGTAACTTCTTTCCCTGATGGTGAAAAATCTGGTACTCATTAGCAACGATTTATTTACTTATTGTTCAACCCTGGCTTACATGTACAATAGAATCAGAATTGCTAACCTGTGCAGTGTGAAACAAATTTGCCAGTTAGACTACAGTATTTATGTATAGTTCTTTTTAGGCTTTAGTGTTACAGTTTTCTAAACTTTTCTTTCCTAATGTTGATTAGTTCAGCAACTTTCCCCACCCATCCTTGTCAGCAAGGTTATGTTATACATTTTCCATGCAGAGATTCATTTGTCATATTCTTCATTCCATCCTAGGATTCTCCTGTCCTGTTTGACTTTTTAAAAATTTGTATAAATTAAGATTTACTCTTTGTCATGTTTTTGTTGGGTTTGTGTTTTTTTCCCCCTGTGAGTTTTGACAACTATATATTGTCATGTATCCAGCCACACAGTATTATACAGGATAGTTTCAACAGTTATCCTAAAAATTCCCTTGTGTGACCTCTTTGTTGCTAACTCCTCCAGGATCTTAAGGGAAAAGCTTTTAATTTCTCATCATTCAGTCTGAAGTTAGCTGTAAGTTTTGTTGTTGTTGTTGTTATCAAATTGAGGACATTTCCTCACTTTCTTGTGTGTTGAGAGTTTTATTATGGATGGTTCTTGAATTTTGTCAGATGCCTTTTCTGTACCTCTTGATGTAGCCATATGCTTTTTCTTCTTTAGCCTGAAGATGCGATTGATTACATGGACTGATTTTCAAATACTGAGCTAGCATACCTGGGTTAAATCCAGCCTGGTCATGCTATACAATTGTTTCTATACATTGTTGGATTCAATTTGCTAATATGTTGTTGAATATACATTCATTGGTGTTCATGAGAGATGTTCATCAAAAATTTCATTTCTTTTAATGTCTTTGCCCGGTTTTCATAAGGTGGTGCTGCTATAGAGAATGAGTTTAGAAGTGTTCCCTGGGCTTCCTTTTCTGGGAGAATGTAGAGGATTGGTACCATTTCCTCTTCAAATGTTTGGTAGAATTCACTGACGAAACTGTCTAGACCTTGGTGATTTCTGTTTTGTATGGTTATTAGCTACTTGTTCGATTTCTTGAATAGATGTAGATTATCTTTAATAGATGTAGATTATCTTTAATAGATGTAGGTTTCTTTAATAGATTCAGATTATCTGTTTCTCCTTGTGTGAACTTTTGTAGATTATATTTTCTAAGAAAATGGTCCAGTTCAGAAAGTTATTAAATTTCTGGGCATATAATTGTTCTTAATATTTTTAGATCAGTAAGGGGATCCAACCAGTCCATTCTAAAGGAGATCAGCCCCGGGTGTTCTTTGGGAGGAATGATGCTAAAGCTGAAATTCCAGTACTCTGGCCACCTAATGCGAAGAGTTGACTCATTGGAAAAAAATCTGATGCTGGGAGGGATTGGGGGCCGGAGGAAAAGGGGATGACAGAGGATGAGATGGCTGGATGGCATCACTGACTCAATGGATGTGAGTTCAAGTGAACCGCATGAGATAGTGATGGACAGGGAGGCCTGGTGTGCTGTGATTCATGGGGTCGCAAAGAATCAGAGAAGCAACTGAACTGAGCAACCGAACTGAACTGAACTGAATGATAGACTGCCTTTCATTTCTGATATTAGTAATTTGTGTCTTCTTTTTCTTGACTAGTCTAGCTCTGCTGCTGCTGCTGCTAAGTCGCTTCAGTCATGTCCGACTCTGTGTAACCCCATAGACGGCAGCCCACCAGGCTCTGCCATCCCTGGGATTCTCCAGGCAAGAACACTAGAGTGGGTTGCCATTTCCTTTTCCAATGCAGGAAAGTGAAAAGTTAAAGTGAAGTTGCTCAACGTGTCTGACATTTCGCGACCCCGTGGACTGCAGCCTACCAGGCTCCTCCGTCCATAGGAGTTTATAATTTTATTATTCTTTATAAATAGGCAACTTTTGGTTTTGTTGGTTTTTGTCTGTTGATTTCCTATTTTAGATTTCACTGATGATTCCTTTAATTTTTATTATTTCTTTTCTTCTTGTGTTAGACTTAATTTGCTTCCTTACCCTGCTTTCCTAAGGTGGAAATTAGTTTTATGGATTTAGATCTTTCTTTTTTCCCTAGCATATGCATCCAGTACTAGGAATTTTCATCTAAGTGCATATAGCTGCATCTTACAAATCTTGATACATTTTCATTTTCACTTTAGTTCATAAAATTTCAAAATTTTCTTGATAATTCATTGACCTTTGCATTATTTAGAAGTGTGTTAGTTTCTAGACATTTTGATTTCCCACTACAGTTCTGTTATTTATTTCTAGTTTAATTTGATTGTGAACTCAGAGCATACTGTGTATGACTTATGTTCTTTTAAGTTTGTTGAATAGTGTATTACGGTTTAGTATGTGGTCTGTCTTGGTGAACATCCCACTGAGCTTGAGAATAATATGTATTCTGCTACTGGATGAAGTATTATAGAATGTCAATTGTATCTATATTATTGATGCTGCTCTTCAGTTCTGCTATATTCTTGCTCATTTTCTGCCTACTGGATCTGTCAATACTGATTGAAGTGTAACATCTTTAACTATAATAGTGGATTTGTATATTTCTTGTGCCTCTTGTATTTTGACATTCTATGGTTAGGTTCTGCAAATTAAGGGTTATTTTGTGTTCTTGGGAAACTCACTTCTTTATCATTATGGAGTACCCCTCTTTATCTCTGATAATTGTCATTGCTTTGTTGGTGACTTTGTCTGAAATTAATGTAGATTCTCCAGCTTTCTTTTTATTACTGTTAGGATGGTATATCTTTCTTCATTCCTTACTGTGTCTGTTTCAAGTGGTTTCCTATAGAAAACACATTGTTGACATTCTTTTTTTGTTTTTGGTTAAACTACTTTGACAGTTTCTATCTTTTAATTGGTGAATTCAGATCATCCACATTTAAAATTGAAATGGCAACCCACTCCAGTATTCTTGTTTGGGAAATCCCATGGACAGAGGAGCCTGGCAGGCTACAGTCCATGGGGTCGCAAAGAGTTGGGCATGACTGACCATGCGCACATATACACACACACGCACATACACACACACTACTTTGACAATTTCTGTTTTTTAATTGGTGAATTTAGATCATCCACATTTAAAATTATTATTGATATAATTGGGTTAATAGCTATTATATTTGTAATTGTTCCAATCATTGCCTTTGTTCTTTTATTTACTTTTTTGGTCTTCCACTATTTCTCTCCAGTCTCTGGTTTGAGTTCAGCATCTTATATGACTTGATTCCATTTTCTTTCCTCACTTAACATATAAATTATGTTTCTTTTTAAAAATATAATATTTTTTAATGGTTGTTGAAGAACTTGCTACTGATTCATAAATTAACAACTAATCCAAGCCTGCTTTCAGATAACACTATACCACCTCAGGGGTAGTACAAGTACTTTATAAAAGTGTATTCCTGATTTTTCCCTCTTGTACCTTAAAAATTGGTATTAGCCCATTTCACTTATCCTTAAGCTATAATCATCCAAAACTGTGTTACTACTATTATTTTGAAGAAACTTCTGTTAGATCAATTAAGAATAAGAAAAATAAAATATTTTTTTTTGCCCTCATTTATTCCTTGCAAAGAGTCAGGCACTACTGAGTGACTTCCCTTTCACTTTTCACTTTCATGCATTGGAGAAGGAAATGGCAACCCACTCCATTGTTCTTGCCTGGAGAATCCCAGGGACAGTGGAGCCTGGTGGGCTGCCATCTAGGGGTCGCACAGAGTTGGACACGACTGAAGCAACTTAGTAGCAGCAGCATTCCTTCACTAATGCTCTTCCTATATTTTATATAGATGTTAGTTTCCAACTTACACCATTTTCTTCTCCCCTTTTTACATTCTTTGAAAGGCAGGTAAACTAATGATAAATTACCTAATTTTTTCCTTGTCTGAGTAGGTATATTTCTCGATTAGTTTTGAAGAATAATTTCACTGCACACAGAATTCTAGGTTAGTGGGTCATTTTTTCTTTCAACTCTTCAAATATTTTATTCCACTTTCTTCTTTCTTGCTTGTTTTTTAAGAGAAGTCCAAAGTAATTCTTATGTTTACTTCTCTGTAGGTAAGATGTTTATTTTCCTTCCAGCTTCTCAGAATTTCCTGTTTGTCTTTGGTTTTCTGCAGTTTGAGTAGCATTTGCCTAGGTATATATATATATATATATATGTATGTTTTTTAATTGGAAAAACTATTGATCATGCTTAGTATTCCTCATGCTTCCTAGATCTATGGCTTGGAACCTGTCATTAATTTATTCCTCATGCTTCCTAGATCTATGGCTTGGAACCTGTCATTAATTTTAAAAGCTCTCAATTTCTTTGTTACTTCAAGTATTCCTTCTGTCCCTTTCTTTCTTCTCCTTCTGACATTCCCATTGCATGTATATGATACCTTTTTAAAATTATCCCATAGTTCGTGGACATTCTATTCCATCTTTTTCTTTTCTTTCTTTGTCTTTCAGTTTTAGAAGTTTTTATTGGCATATTTTCAAGCTCATATTCCTTTTCAGCTGAGTGTAGTCTACTGATGAGTCTGTCACAAGCATACTTCATTCCTGTTACAGGGTCACTAATTCCTAGAAATTCCTTTTCATTCTTTCTTAAGCAGTTTATTTCTTTGGTCACACTACTCATCTGTTCTTTTTTTAAACTTCTTATTTGTTTATTTTTAATTATAGAATAATTGCTTTACAATATTGTGTTGGCTTCTGTCATACAGCAGCATGAATCAGGCATAAGGATACACATGTCCCTCCCTCTTGAACCTCTCCCCAACCCTCACCCCATCCTACCCCTCTCGGTTGTCATACAGTACCATGTTGAGGATATATTTGCAAATGAAGCGATTGAAGAGGGATTAATCTCTAAACTATACAAACAGCTCATGTAGCTCAATTTTAGAAACAACCCGATGGTGTGGAAGATCTAAATAGACATTTCTCCAAAGAAGACATACAGATGGCTGACAAATCCATGAAAATATGCTCAGCATTGCTCATTATTAGAGAAATGTAAATCAAAACTATAATGACCTTCCACCTCAATCAGTCAGAATGAGCATCATCAAAAAATCTGCAAACAGTAAATGCTGGAGAGGGTGTGGGGAAAAGGGAACCTTCTTGCACTCTTGGTGGGAATGTGAAGTCATACAGCCCCTGTGGAGAACATTATGGAGAGTCCTTAAAAATAGAACTACTGTATGACCCAGTAATCCCATGCCTGGGCATATATCTGGAGAAAGTGGAAGTGAAAGTGTTAGTCACTCAGTCATGTCTGACTTCTTGCGGCCCCATGGACTGTAGCCTGCCAGGCTCCTCTGTCCATGGGATTCTCCAGGCAAGAAGGAGTGCGTCACCATAGGAAATCTTACCAACCCAGGGATCGAACCTGGGTCCCCTGCATTGCAGGTGGATTCTTTACCATCTGAGGCACCAGAGAAGCCCCTTATCTTGAGAAAACCATAATTTGAAAAGACAGATGCACCCCAGTGTTCATTGAAACACAGTTTCCAAAAGCCAGAACATGGAAGCAACCTATGAGTGGATGAAGAAGTCAGCCATAAAAAGGAATGAAATTGTGACATCTGCAGAGATGTGGATGGACCTAGATCATACAGAGTGAAGTCAGAAGGAGAAAAACACTATATGTTGCTTGTATTGGAATCTAAGTGAATGATACAGATGAACTTATTTGCAAAGCAGAAATTGACACACAAATGTAGAGAACAAGCTTAAGGAGGTTGTATTCTTGCCTGGAGAATCCCATGGAACATTATGGAGGGTCCTTAAAAAATAGAACTACCATATGACTCAGCAATCCCATGCCTGGGCATATATCTGGATATGCCCAGTATATCAGTATTTTCTAATTTTGCTTGTATTTTCTTTTACTCATTGTTTTAAAATGTATGTTCATTAATTTCTAAAAATTTATGATTTCTCTAGGTTTTCTTTTGTTTTCAATTTCTCACTTTATCCTCTTGTACTTTTAGGCAGTTCTGTTCAATTGTTTAGTCGTGTCGGACTCTTTGTGACCCCATGGTCTGCAGCACACCAGGCTTCCCTGTCAATCAACAACTCCCGGAGCTTACTTAAACTTATGTCCATGGAGTCGGAGATCCCATCCAACCATCTCATCCTCTGCCGTCCCCTTCTCCTCCTGCCTTCAATCTTTCCCAGCATCAGGGTCTTTTCCAGTGAGTGAGTTCTTCACATCAGGTGGCCAAAGTATTGGAGTTTCAGCATCAGCATCAATCCTTCCAATGAACACCTAGGACTGATTTCCTTTAGGATGGACTGGTTGGATCTCCTCGCTGTCCAAGGGACTCTCAAGAGTCTTCTCCAACACCACAGTTCAAAAGCATCAGTTCTTTGGTGCTCAGCTTTCTTTATAGTCCAACTCTCACATCCATACATGACTACTGGAAAAATCATAGCTTTGACTAGATGGACCTTTGTTGGCAAAGTAATGTCTCTTTTTTAATATGCTGTCTAGGTTGGTCATAACTTTTCTTCCAAGGAGCAAGCGTCTTTTAATTTCATAGCTGCAATCACCATCTGCAGTGATTTTGAAGCCCAATAAAATAAAGTCTGTCACTGCTTCCATTGTTTCCCCATCTATTTGCCATGAAGTGATGGCACCAGACGCCATGATCTTAGTTTTCTGAGTGTTGAGTTTTAAACCAAGTTTTACACTCTCTTCTTTCACTTTCATCAAGAAGCTCTTTCAGTTCAGTTCAGTTCAGTCACTCAGTCATGTCCAACTCTTTGCGACCCCATGAATCGCAGCACGCCAGGCCTCCCTGTTCATTACCATCTCCCGGAGTTCACTCAGACTCACGTCCATTGAGTCCGTGATGCCATCCAGCCATCACATCCTTGGTCGTCCCTTTCTCCTCCTGCCCCTAATCCCTCCCAGCATCAGTCTTTTCCAATGAGTCAATTCTTCGCATGAGGTGGCCAAAGTACTGGAGTTTCAGCTTCAGCATCATTCCTTCCAAAGAAATCCCAGGGCTTATCTCCTTCAGAATGGACTGGTTGGATCTCCTTGCAGTCCAAGGGACTCTCAAGAGTCTTCTCCAACACCACAGTTCAAAAGCATCAATTCTTCAGTGCTCAGCCTTCTTCACAGTCCAACTCTCACATCCATACATGACCACTGGAAAAACCATAGCCTTGACTAGATGGACCTTAGTCGGCAAAGTAATGTCTCTGCTTTTGAATATACTGTCTAGGTTGGTCATAACTTTTCTTCCAAGGAGTAAGCGTCTTTTAATTTCATGGCTGCAGTCACCATCTGCAGTGATTTTGGAGCCCCCCAAAATAAAGTGTGACACTGTTTCCACTGTTTCTGCATCTATTTCCCATGAAGTGATGGGACTGGATGCCATGATCTTCATTTTCTGAATGTTGAGCTTTAAGCCAACTTTTTCGCTCTGCTCTTTCACTTTCATCAAGAGGCTTTTTAGTTCCTCTTCACTTTCTGCCATAAGGGTGGTGTCATCTGCATATCTGAGGTTATTGATATTTCTCCCGGCAATCTTGATTCCAGCTTGTGTTTCTTCCAGTCCAGCGTTTCTCTTGATGTACTCTGCATAGAAGTTAAATAAGCAGGGTGACAATATACAGCCTGGACGTACTGCTTTTCCTATTTGGAACCAGTCTGTTGTTCCATGTCCAGTTCTAACTGTTGCTTCCTGACCTGCATACAGATTTCTCAAGAGGCAGGTCAGGTGGTCTGGTATTCCCATCTCTTTCAGAATTTTCCACAGTGTATTGTGATCCACACAGTCAAAGGCTTTGGCATAGTCAATAAAGCAGAAATAGATGTTTTACTGGAACTCTCTTGCTTTTTTCGATGATCCAGCGGATGTTGGCAATTTGATCTCTGGTTCCTCTGCCTTTTTGAAAACTAGCTTGAACATCAGGGAGTTCACGGTTCACGTATTGCTGAAGCCTGGCTTGGAGAATTTTGAGCATTACTTTACTAGCATGTGAGATGAGTGCAATTGTGTGGTAGTTTGAGCATTCTTTGGCATTGCCTTTCTTTGGGATTGGAATGAAAACTGAGCTTTTCCAGTCCTGTGGCCACTGCTGAGTTTTCCAAATTTGCTGGCATATTGAGTGCAGCACTTTCACAGCATCATCTTTCAGGATTTGAAACAGCTCAACTGGAATTCTATCATCTCCACTAGCTTTGTTCATAGTGATGCTTTCTAAGGCCCACTTGACTTCACATTCCAAGATATCTGGCCCTAGATTAGTGATCACATCATCATGATTATCTGGGTCATGAAGATCTTTTTTGTACAGTTCTTCCGTGTATTCTTGCCACCTCTTCTTAATATCTTCTGCTTCTGTTAGGTCCATACCATTTCTGTCCTTTATCGAGCCCATCTTTGCATGAAATGTTCCCTTGATATCTCTAATTTCAGCCATAAGGGTGGTACCATCTGTGTATCTGAGGATATTATATTTTAGAAGATACTTTATGTGATTTCTCTATTTTAAAGTCTGCTGCTGCTGCTGCTAAGTCGCTTCAGTCGTGTCCAACTCTGTGCGACTGAGACTTAATTAGTGGCCTGACATGTGGTCTTTCCTGGAAAATGCCCCATTTCCACTTGAGAAGAATGTGTTTGATTTTCTTTTTGGGGTAATAGTCTATATATGTTTGATTTAGTTCATTTATTGTGCCTTGGTGTGAATCTCTTTGATTTCATCTTATATGGAATATGTTGACCTTCTTGAATGTTTCTATTGATGTATTTTATCAAATATGGGAAACTTTTAGCCGTTATTTCAGCAAATATTGTCTCTCTCTTCTTCTGAAATTCCCGCAACAAACCTATGTTGATCTACTTAACGGTGTCCCATAGTTCCCTTAGACTGTCTTTTCTTCAATCTGTTTTCTTTCTGTTCTTCAGATTCAGTGCATTTTATTGTTACGTCTTCAAGTTTGCTGATTATTTCTTTTCCCTCTTGAAATCTGCCTTTGCATTCTTCTAGTGAATTTTTCATGTCACTTTTTGTACTTTTTTTGGGGAAGGGGGAAATTTGTCTGGTCTAAAAATTGATACAAGGCAGATTGACAGGAGGAAAAAAAAATAATTTGTTTGCCTAGAGGTCACATAGAAATGAAACCCTTAAAGTGACCAAGTCAGGCTGTTTATAGATTCATTTTACACAAATAGACAGTTATTTTTGACAAGTTAACAAAAGGGCTTTACTTGTAGTAGCAGACCAATGAAGAAGTCACACAGATTTTTTTTCTACAGCTTTCTTTTGCCTTGAATTTCCTAATTCTGTTGATGAGGATGTTTTCTGTATTTTGGGTATGGGGGAATACCTTCATACTGGAGATTTCTTTCTTACTTTTGGGGGAAAGGGAAGGATCAGAGTATTATTTTCCTCTAAGTATCATTTTTTTCTCATTGTTTGTCAAGTAGCTTTAATTGAAAATAATCTATATGCCATTGTGCATGTCTTGGGGCAGCCTGCTCTCAGTCAGGAAAGTGGTCATATTAATATAAATATGTGGTAAGTCTGGAAATCATATTTCCCCCTTCACTAATTTTTGTTACTTTCTGTTATTGTTTTTATGTAGTTGTATTTTTTTTAGTTGTAGGTTGTGTCTTTCTGAGGATTAGGCTGTGTTTTAAGCTTGAGATCTTCTCAGTCTTTTCTGAATTTGCCCCTCTCACTGGGCAAGTGTAGTCACTTTCTGTTTTTTCTCATGTACCCAATTACTCTAAGTTTCAGTCTTTAAAGTCTGGCTCCCAAAGCAGGAAGGAATTGAAAAATGAAAGTCGTGGGAGAAATGCACTGGTCCTTTAAATATATCCTGGGTGTCACCTTCACCAAAGGAGAAGGGATTTGCAACAATGAGGGGATTACAAAAACTTACCTCTTTATATCCACCTGCGAGATGAGAAGTAATAACCAGTGATCAGAGCACAAGTCTTATATTTGGGGGACAGGGTCATTTTTACTCACCCTGGCCCCTCCAAATGGAGGGCAGGTTGCTCCAGGAACAGGTAAACAGCTACCTTACACGGAGCAGGGTGGTATGGAATGGTTAGCTGCTATTATGCTAAGAACTCGAATTGACTGAAATTAACAGCAATGTGTAGTTCTAGCATTCTTCTGAAGTTAAAAACCCTCATAGACTCCAGATTTCCAAAACAGTTACATCAGGGAGAGATTGCCTAGGTTTGGGCTGGGGGGCAGGTTTCTGTTGCTTTCTATTCTCTTCTATTGTCTTTATTTTTGTCTTCCTTCCTGTTTTGTGTTTCCCCAGAGACTTCTTACTAGTGTCTACAGCTGGCCGTTCTTTGAGTTGTAATCCCATTGCTGTTCAGGAATTCTAATGACTGGTGGTAAGGTGTTGCTAGGGACAGTCATTCAGTAGTCCTTGTTGTTGTTGTTCAGTCACTAAGTCGTGTCCAGCTCTTTGTGATCCAATGGACTGTAGCCTGCTAGACTCCTCTGTCCATAGGATTTTCCCAGGCAAGAATACTGGAGCAGGTTGCCATTTCTTCCTCCAAGAGATCTTCCTGACCCAAGGATCAAACCCATGTTTCCTGCATTGGCAGGCAAATTCTTTACCACTGAGCCACCAGGGAAGCCCCAGGAATCCTAGAGGGAGCTGTAGTTTGGTATTGCCCTTCTCCCACATAAAAGGCTAGAGGATTTTATAATGGGTATTTACCTTCTTCAGGCTTGTTTGATTTTGGTAAAATTTCAGTTGCTTTGTTGTTGTTGTTCAGTTGTTCATTCATGTCTGTCTCTCTGCGACCCCATGGACTGCATGCAGCACGTCAGGCTTCCCCGTCCTTCACCATCTTGCAGGGCTTGCTCAAACTCATGTCCCTTGAGTCAGTGATGCCATTCAACCATGTCATCCTCTGTCGTCCCCTTCTCTTCCTTCTTTCAATATTCTGCAGCATCAGAGTCTTTTCCAATGAGTCAACTCTTTGCATCCAGTGGCCAAAGCTTCAGCTTCAGCATGGGTCCTTCCTGTGAATATTCAGGGTTGATTTCCTTTAGGAAACCAGTCATGGTTTGATCTCTTTGCTGTCCTGGGGACTCTCAAGAGTCTTCTCCAACACCACAGTTCAAAAGCATCAGTTCTTTGGCACTCAGCTTTCTTTATAGTCCAACTCTCACATCCATACATGACTACTGGAAAAACCATAGCTTTGACTATATGGACCTTTATTGGCAAAGTAATGTCTCTGGTTTTTAATATGCTGTCTAGGTTGGTTATAGGTTTCTTCCAAGGAGCAAGAATCTTTTAATTTCATGGCTGAAATCACTGTCTGCAGTGATTTTGGGGCCCAAGAAAATAAAGTCTGTCACTGTTTCCACTGTTTCTCCATCTGTTTGCCATGAAGTGATGGACCAGATGCCATGATCTTATTTTTCTGAATGTTGAGCTTTAGGCCAACTTTTTCACTCTCCTCTTTCACCTTCATCAAGAGGCTCTTTAGTTCCTCTTTGCTTTCTGCCATAAGGGTGGTATCATCTGCATTTGTGAGGTTATTGATATTTCTCCCGGCAATCTTGATTCCAGCTTGTGCTTCATCCAGCCTGGCATTTCACATAATGTACTTTATATATAAGTTAAATAAGCAGGGTAACAATATACAGCCTTGATGTACTTCTTTCCCAGTTTTGAACCAGTCTGTTTTTCCATGTCCAGTTCTAATTGTTGCTTCTTGATCTGCATGCAGATTTCTCAGGAGGCAGGTAAGGTGATCTGGTATTCCCATCTCTTGAAGAATTTTCCACAGTTTGTTGTGATCCATACAGTCAAAGGCTTTAGTGTAGTCAGTAAAGTGGAAGTAGATGTTCAGTTGTTTAGCCTCTCTTAAGAATTTTTTCCTCTGAATTTAGGATTGTTAAAGAGAGTAGAGAGCTCTAGGAGTATTTCAAAAAAATATTTTTTCCCCTGCTCCTGCTGCTGGATGCTGGAGGCAATTTTTCTCTGATCTTCACAGCGAGCAGCTGGTAGGGCTTTGTGGAAGTGTGATGGTATGCCTAAAACTTGGACTCCTTGGAATTTTAAACTTTTTATCTAGTCCAAGGAGAGTCTCTAACGGTTGGTCAGTTATGTTAAAAGTCAAAAGACACTGGCCCCGTGTGTGGGCCTCTGCTCCTGGGCTTGTCCTGTTGGTAAACTGTGATAGACTGTATCCATGTGTCTGTTTCTCTAGCTTTCAGTTTGCCCACTCCATGACCTAAATTGTTTGTTGACTAAGAAGAGTTGTTGATTTTCAGTCTGTTCAGCATTTTTACTTGTAAGGATGGGAGTGATGATTTCCAAGCTCTTTATATATTTTATTGGAAACTGGAAGCCCCTCATATAGTTTCTGGAATGCAGGAATGTAGGAGTTTATTGTTAATAATGTTAAGGTACTGTCCAAGACATATATAATTACTTTTCCATATTACCAGTGCTTAAACTGTTATCTCAGCATGAATTTTAAGTGTGGTCAGATACTCTTGAGGTTTGATTTCATCTAATATATTGGACAAAAGGAGGATTGTATTTAAAGATGACAAATATTTATACTGCTATGCTTTGTGATACAAATTTTATTTGGGAAGCTGATGCAAATGTTTATATATTTCATATATATTTTACAAAGCCCATAAACAATTTTTGAATTGGTCATTTACACTTTTATGTCTGTTAATTATTTCAACTTACATTTTAAAATTAGAAACTGATTTATAATTAATATAAATTTGTTTATGCTAAAAATGTTTATCACTAATTAAGAGCAAATATGATTTCTTGTAGAGAATCACCTAGGATGTCTTCAGATATCTTCTCCTCTTTCACGAATTTATTTTAATGTTTCTGTTTTTAACATACATATTATTTGGTGAAGGATAATCTTGAATTGTTCTCCATTTTGATAAGCTGGTTTGGTAAATTTTCTTATATAGCACCTATTTTGTTCTAAAACATTAAGAGATTTTTATATCTTATTCTCAAAGAAATACAATGATAAGTTTTCTAGGTAGATCATCACTGTAGTTTGCTTATATTTGTTTGCTTATATATTTGGTGCTAAATATAATCCTTTATTAGTATTCCGTTATATCTCTATTTAAATACTAAATGATGTCACCTTAGCTGTAGGCTAAAACTGTTGTACTTTTTGAAGTTTATGCAGAGAACAGAAGATATTCTTTTTAGTTAATATAGAGATATATAAATACCAGTTATATTCATTGAGACACAAAAATGTATGGGAGTATACCCTTTCATTAAATCATTAGATCGTTTAAAATAAAAACACACTGGAAAAAAATCAATTTAATTTTAAAAAGAATTTAATTTACCATGTTAATTTAGTTTCCTAATGAAAGTCCTAGATTCTGGGGATCCATTTTAGTTACCAATCCTTAGTCTTTCTTTGGGAAAGTAAAAACTAATCAACTGATCACTTATCACAGGTTTATCTCTCAGGACCAGTCCCAGGCAAAGTGTGGGAAACCACATTTCAGAGGCATCACTATCCTTGTGTTTTTGCTTTCTCTACTTTTAAATGTTCAGCTATAACAGTGAAGCACTGAGTTGATTATAGGGTAAATGCATTTTTAGTCTTTTATAGTTATATGAATAATTTACTTTAGCTTATGAATATTTTAAATTTAATACACATAATTATCTTAGTAGCTATTTTTAGGTTATTGGATGCATAACTCCCCAACTTCTTTATCTGCTCCTTTGTGAAATAAATAAATCCATTTGGAAGGCTTTAAAAATACATTTATAAAACTTCACATTTTATTTAAAATATTTATACCTTTACTTCAATTATATTAAGGAAGAAATTTTAAAATAAAGAGGAAATCTGTTCATCTTCAGTAGATCAAATGTAACTATTTCATATAATACTTTATTTTAAATGCTTCAGTTTCAATATTAATACAAGTGTGCAGAAAACTTGAGGACAAATCATGGAATCATTAAGACAGCAGAAGAATTTTAATATTAGCCCTCTAATAAAACAAACGATTCAACTTTTCCTTTTTGTGTCATATTAATTCAAATGTATAATTCAAATATATGGCAAGGCATTAAGCTTTTCTATGTAACAGACCTCATTTTTCATTTCTATATGACCACAGATCTGTAGATAGAAATTTCTTCCCAGTACAGTGCACTCAGTTGTGCAAACTTATCTTTTTAGGGTCAAAGAAGAACACAAACCACAGACGACACAGTAAGTAAACGTATTGAGTGCAGTAGGCTTGACCTCTGTGCCTTTGCCACATTCTGCTTTCTGCACCTTGGATGGTATTAGCTCACACTAATACTGGATAGGCTGCAGCTAGTCTGTCTTCTGCTTTCGGACTCTCTGGCTTGTAAGAGAGCTGCCCGCAGCTTCTTACTTCATCCATACACTGACTAGATGTAGTGTTTTGCTGCCTGCTTGTGGACTGGTTAAGTGTTCAAACTTAATTTCCCTATATTCTGACTGCCTGGATGATAACTGAAGCTCATATTTCCATTGGCTGTAGCTTCTGTGCCTGTGTATTTTTATTAGTATGGATAAGAAAACATTTTCCTACAGTTGTTTTATTCATTTGGTTATTCAGTCACATTATTTGCTTATTTAAACAGGTGGTTTCCCTTTAGTGGGATCACTGAACTGGTAAATAACGTTCTTCAGCCCCAGCAAAAACAACAAAATGAAAAGGAGCCCCAGACGTAAGTAAGCTGATCTGTACAGACTAAATATTATCTCTGATAGCATAACATACTGAAGAGTAGGTATTAAAATACAGCCCTCGAAATAGCATTCCTCAGAAATGAACATTGTTAGACTATGAATATGATATTTTCACCTTTTATTTTTCATATCCCATGGAAATATTAAAAGAAAACAAGGGTAATTTATAGGGTAGTAAGAATAAAGAGGTAATTCTCTCCCCAACTTTAATATAAATTACATTATCTGTATTTATCCAGTAAAATATTGTCTCCAATAATGCAATATATTCCAAAGCATGTTTCTTTCAAAAATAATTCCTGAAGACATAAGATGTATTTACCCACCCCACCGCAGCCCCCAATTCAATCTTTGTTTAAGTTTATACAGGTTTTTTTTTTTAAAGGCTTGGAGAATTTCTTTATTGTAATATTTCTGAGTGTCTAAATATGCTCCAAAGGTGTTAGTTAGAATATATAATTTTAACTAAATTTTTGTGACTACTAAGTCCTGTTTTCACTAAACATTTCATTAGATTATGAAACATAATATGGGAAATGCAGCAATTTATTCTCACATTGGTCCGAAACATTAAAATATGTCAATTCCATTTATTTCAGTTATTTCTAGGTTGAAACACATTCTTTAAAAAGTTGTTCATACTTGTATCTTTTTAACTTTGTGCAAGAAATATTATTTATGTTGTAAAGTGGAAGTTACTCGGAGAATGTGAGAAAGAGTGCCTAGAATAAGTTCCACTCTCCCCATAATAATTGCCATCTTACTCAGAAATGCTGTTACCAGTCAGCCTCTATGCTTTCTAAAAGTAGGAATTATGTCTATGGAGAAGATGGTTTGGTTGTAGGAATGGGCAGGTTGAAAAGTGAAACGAGCTCTAGGAGAGAACAAGAGTAGCTACCAGGAACCTTAAGATGAAACATTCAGAAAAACATTAATATTTTTGCCTTTAATCCAAGCTAGAAGGTAGTGTCTTTTTGTTTTGCTATTGTTGAGGGTACTCCCTTATCTATTTTATGTTTTCTGTATGCATTTTATTTTAACTTTTGTCAGTGTTTCAGTTTCAGTTGAAGTGGAAAACTGTATTGTGATATGCTCCTCCTAATAGTTGATAATGTAGATGTATAGTTGAAACTGCTGCTATATTTAAGCCAGTTGAAATCAAGACCTGTGCTTGTCTTGTCTACATTTTATCTTTGACATCTAGCAGAGTGCCTGACCCACAGTAAGAACTCAATAAATGTGTCTTCACAACTGGTTTTATATGTTTTATCCTCTTATAATATAAGAATAATGTGTTCCAAGGGATAGAAATAATTTCTTTAATCAGCAAAAATTGTGTTAAAATTGCACAAAATATTATTATTTTGCTGATTTTTCTCTAAGGCACTGAAACGTGGTAATATAGTAAAATCAATAGCAAAGTATGATTAGATGCAACTTTGTCTCAATTTAAAATGATGTCAGTTATGTATCTTCTTTGTTTTAGAAAATAATCAAGATTAAATTACATTATTTAGTAGATTACAATAGATATTAAATAAAATAGATATTTTGTTAGTAACTTTAAAAAGTGATTTCTAATTACTGAAACAAAATAACATTTGATTGGCATAAGCAAAGATCAAGGCATATTTGAAATGAAATAGCTTCATTTCAAATAAAAATAATATAATTTGCTTTGATTTTTGGCTAGGAATATTTTAGGAGAAGAGACTAGTACTTTGTGATGTTTTAAAAATTAATTCTATATTAATAAATATTATTCCATTAAAGTTTCTTGGACAGCGAATTCATTTTTCTTGTTCTGTGACCTATACAGTTTAAAAAAATTAGAACTAATAGGTTCTCTTAATAGTTACTTTCTTCCTCTTACAGTCTTATTGTGCTAAAGATTTCTGATACATAAGCTTTTAGTAGCTTTCCTTTTATCTTTCTGATCTACAGATGAGGTTTTCTTCTGAATCTTCTTTAATTCATCTTCTTTTCAATCAGAGTCTGGGATTTCTTATTTCCGAATCATCTCAAGTTTTCTCTCTTTGACTACCATTTGAGTGGTCTAACATCCAATCTGCTTGTTCACTTATCTGTTAAATTATTTTGGAGCATTGTATTCTAGGAATTTATTTTAATTTATAAATGTCAGAAAGTACAACTTATGCTTTTCACATTTTGTATAAACATTTTCATAGTAGAATAAGTAAGTATTCTGTCAGTATTGAAAATCTAATATTTCCTGAATAGTAATTTCACTTTAATGAATTTCTGTAAATCCCATGTTGTGATTATTTAAAAGTTTAATGATGTAGGTTCTTTGACATCTGTAATTTCGAAGTTTGTTTATTTCATAGGTGTTTAAAAAAAATGTAACATGAATGTAATTTTGGATTTTGAATGTAATTAATTTTGATTTGGGTATTTCATGTGAAAATGTAGATATAAGTAGAATAATGTATCCAACTTTGACTTTCCATAAATATTAAAGTATAGAAAATGGATTGAGCTGATTTTCAGTTGTCAGTTCATTCAGCCTTTGCAGAAATTGCCTAATATACAAATTAAATAATTTTCAATTCTTTTCTTTCTTTCACTACTTTTTTCTTTAATATCAAAATATAATTGTCTGTAAGGCAATGTAATATACATTATATGTAGAATGTAAAACAAGTCTTTGAATAATTAAAAAGGGTATACTCGGAAAAAATATAAATGATTTTTAATGCAACTATTATTTTAACTTGGTGCTCCCAATATGTAACTTAGTATCAAAGATACAAATTAATTAAACTAACCAATTGGATTAGTTTGATTTTGAACATTCATGTTTTATTCAGGTTGTGACATGTTAAATAATAAATGTACTTTTGAAATAGTAGGAAAACCTAAAATGTGAGTCAGAATGAGATGGCCACTTAATATAGTAATCTATTGTCTTTGATAATGAGGTATTTTGATAGGAAAAAAAATGGTAAGGGGAAGAATTTTTTAAGCTTAGAGAACATCACAGGTGAAAGTTTTTAAGTAGCAAAGGGTTTGAGAGACACAAAGACGACTAGTGTGGCTGGAATGTAGTGGACAAAAGGGAATGTGAGACCAGGTGTAGAACTCGGACAGGGCAGGGTTTTTCTGGAGAGTGAGAGGGAGTGTAGATCTGAATCTCAGTATAAAGGGAACATACTGAACAATTGTAGACATGAGAGTGATATGATTTAATTTATGTATAAAAATCAATGTGGCTGTTCTATGGATAGCGTGCGTGAGGATGGACGTTGAGAGAGTAGTGAGGAGGCTTTTGTGAAGGACTTGGCTAGAGATTATGATGGCTTGGACCAGGTTGATTGCACCGAAGAGGGAGGGAAGTGGATTGGGGATATATTTTGGGGGTTGAAATGACATAATTTGTTAGTGGAGTAGATTTAGAGGAAGTTAATAAGGAAGATGAAAGAACCGAAGAGATTTCTGACTGGAAGAATTTATTGGATGGTGATACCATTTACTGTGATCAAAAAGCAGAAAGGGTGAACAGGTTAGAAGTAGAAATTAAAACTGAAGTTTTAAATTTTAGAAGTCTGAGATGCTAATAAGTCAACCAGCTTTAAAGGAAAGATATGGATTAACTGGAAATAAAACTTTTGGAGTTGTCAGTATGGTGTATAAAGCTAGAAGAGTAGATAAGCTGACCCAGTGAGAGAGTGTGTGATGAAGAGCAGATAAGAATGTCCAAGACTGATGTGCCCAGAACAATTCAGGTTACTAGGAATCCAGGGATAAAAGGACTATGGTTCCTGCTCTCAAAAGTTTGACATTCAAACATGCTGATAAGTAATTAAAAACAATATTGTGGAGATTTCTGGTTTCCTCCTTGATGTAAAAAGAATTTGGAAGCTGTCACTCCTATCCTTATAAGAAAAGAGCTGGATAAATGGAACAAACTGAAAATCAACTCTTCTTTGATCCATCAGAAAAGTGAGGTCAAATCAGTGCCTTGACAACTGAAAGAAGAGGTAAATAGAGAGAATTTCTAGGAGTAGAACCCACTGGGACCAATAACTGGTAGGAAATTGTTGAAATATGGAAAGCTGAGTGTAGACTAACTTAGGAGTTAAAAATTCCTGGAAGTCCAGCTTTCAGGGAGCCCCCAACCTAGTTTTATGAGTTTTACTTCCATGAATGTAAAAGTGAAAGTCACTCAGTTGTGTCTGACTCTGCGAGTCCATGGACTATACAGTCCCTGGAATTTTCCAGGCCAGAATACTCGAGTGGGTAGCCACTCCTTTTCCAGTGGATCTTCCCAACCTAGGAATGGAACCCAGGTCTCCCGCATTGCAGGTGGATTCGTTACCAGCTGAGCCACCAGGGAAGCCCAAGAATACTGGAGTGGGTAGCCTGTCCCTTCTCCAGTGGATCTTCCCTTCCCAGGAATTGAACTTGGGTCTCCTGCATTGCAAGCAGATTCTTTAAAAACAGCTGAGCTACCAGGGAAGCCTAAGAAAGTGAAAGTTGCTTAGTTGTATCCCACTCTTTGCAAGTCCATGGAGTATATAGTCCATGAGATTCTCCAGGCCAGAATACTGGAGTGGGTAGCTGTTCCTTCTCCAGGGAATCTTCCCAACCCAGGGATCAAACCCAGCTCTCCTGCATTGCAGCTAGATTCTTTACCAGCTGAACCACCAGGGAAGCCCTCCATGAACTCTACCAGATTCTCAAGCTCAGTGAAAAATTCCCTCCTACTTCCAGCAATGGATAGGATAAGTAACCATTTTTGACATATTCCAAGAGATTTTCATTCTGAAAGGAAACTACTTAACCAGAGCCCAACCAACATGAGAGTAGAGAAATACCTAATTATTATAGTCCTCTCTAACCTTCCTGTTTCTCCAAAAGAGGAAAAAAAAAAAGCTGAGAAGCATTTGTGACAGTCATAGCCCAGGGGCAGTAGCCCATGAAAAGATTTAAGACTTACTTATGGGATTCTAGAATTCTTCTCTTCCATGTGGCAGTTTAGCAATCCAGGCTGCTTCCGTCTTGTTGGCAAGCCAATTAGAACACATAGCTATTAGGATTGCTGCATCTGAGCGAGAGAGAGAGAAGGGAGAACTCACATTCATTCTTAATTATGTAAGACAGGAAGTGAGGTAGGTTACCTTTACTCACAGTTCATTGCCCAAAGCTTGTCACAAGGCTCTTAACTAACTGCAAGGAAATCTAGACGGTCCATGTCCTCATGAAGAGAGGCAACTCTATTTATAGTGAGCACTAGTAACATCGACTGCTTCCCAGGTGGCTAAGTGGGTAAAGACTCCACCTGCACTGCAGGAGACGCAGGAGACACAGGTTCGATATCTGGGTCAGGAAGATCCCCTGGAGGAAGGAATGCCAACCCACTCCAGTATTCTTACCTGGACAGAGGAGCCTGGGGGGCTGTAGTGCATGGGGTTGCCAAAGAGTCAGCCACAATTCAAGTGATTGAACCCACACAGTAATATCAACTGCAGTTAGGTTTCGTTTGATTCTCATTTATTGCAATGAGGTGTTAATTTCTGGATGCCAAAAGATAAAAACTTGCCAAAAGAATGCTGTTGTAGCAAAGATAACTCCAGTCCTCACTCTTAGTACTCTTGGTTCTTCTGAAACTGCTGTAATGACTTGAGATCAAGGTCTAATTGGTACAGTACTAAAAGTTATGGTATATAGTGTTTCAGGGAGTACCCCTACAATTTTGTCAGTGGGATTACAAGGAGAATTTTTGCATTCTCCTAGGTGGCAGGAGCCTGGTGGGCTACAGTCCCCGGGGTCTCAAAGAGTCAGACACAACTGAGGCTGCACAGATGCAGGTGGCAGTGAAAGGAAGGTTAAAAATGGGTTATCGGTGAAAGTATATGAAAGCATACTGAGAAACCCTTATTTGAACGTTAGCGATTCCAAGGAACAATAATAAATAAGATAGTTAACAAAGTAATTTTTCAAAGGAGGAACAGAGATACTAGAAAATCTTTCTTCTGTTCTTGGATGGAAGCTGTCTACTTTGGTGTGTTATCTGCTTGGTCCAAGAGTTGGTTACCTCTTTCTCTCCAAAGGCTATTTCTGGGAGATTCTTAAGACTCTTTTATTTAAGGTCTCCCGACAGAGCAGATTTCCAACAGTTCATGCAAAATTGTTTGTGTCTTTTTAGTTGTGAAACGTGAGTCTAAGGATCAACATTTTTGAGGCTTTTGCTGAAGTGCTGATTGTTAATGTGACTTATTACAGTCTTTTCCATCGTAACCCTGAGGTAGTTTTTCTGTCCTGTCTCTTTAGAAGATGAAATCTGTAGATTTCATGTCATAGAGTGTCCCTTAGAAGGATGTTTTGGAAATCCTGCTTATACCTGTTGTTGATAAGACTACGTGAATAACCTGATCCCTTTGCTTAATCTTGTTAACTTGCAGTGGGGGTGATTTTAGGGTCAAAAGTGAAATTTCTTAATGTGTGGGCAGCTTATTATCAAGTTATAAGAGAAAGCTGATGGACCTGCCTCAAAATTGATTTTATTCTTTTGAAGGCCAATGACAATGGAACTTGAAGGGTCATTGAAAGCACTGTTAATTTTACTTAAAAACCTGGAGAGGGCAATGGCAACCCACTCCAGTACTCTTGCCTGGAGAATCTCATGGACGGGGAGCCTGGTGGGCTACCGTCTGTGGGGTCCCAAAGAGTCGGACACGACTGAGTGACTTCACTTTCACTTACTTAAAAAAATTCTACTTGTATTTTTCTGAAGATTGAGGATGGTATGGACAAAGATGTTTTGTTGTAAGCTATTGGTGCTTGACTGATCAAAGCAGTTGACACGAACTTGTGATATAGTGAAAGCAGCTTCTCCACATAAAGATGTTTCCAGATCCAGCATAGGTATTCTTCAGCCTGAGTGGTCTAAAATTAACTACATCTGTCGTGTACCTTAGGTTAGAACCACCTTAAATTCACAAAAAATAGGGGGGAGGGGATCAGTAAATAAAGAAAAATGATGATGATAGATCACTTGTTCAGACAGTGCATTTAGAAAAATTGATAAAAGTACCAAAGTGCTTATTGCCAAGTAAAGTTTTTTTTAAAACGTAGTATATGTAGTGATAAGTGCACAGTTTGAAAATATATAGCTCACTCAATCGCCAGACAGTGAATATATCTGGAAACCATCACTGAATGCAAAAAGCAGGACACTGCCGTACTTCCAGGATCTCTTTCTCATGCTCTCTTCCACGGAGGGCTCGCTCTCACCCCTGGAAGTGACTTTTTAACTTGAATTTTTTTTAACACCACATAATATTTTGCCTACTTATATTTAGACTTCAAACAAATAGAATCATATGGTATATTGTGTCCATAATATTTTGTTTAATGTGTTTGTGAGTTCCATTCATATGATTACATCTAGTTGTATTACATTCATTCTCAAGACTGTATGGCACTCTAGTATTTGAATATACTGCAATTGATTTATGTTTTACTATTTCTGTGCGCTGGGGTTGTTTCCATTTTTGGCTATGAGTAGTGCTGTGATATTGGAGAAGGCAATGGCAACCCACTTAAGTACTCTTGCCTGGAGAATCCCAGGGACGGGGGAGTCTGGTGGGCTGCAGTTCATGGGGTCGCTAGGAGTCGGACACGACTGAGTGACTTCACTTTCACTTTTCACTTTCATGCATTGGAGCAGGAAATGGCAACCCACTCCAGTGTTCTTGTCTGGAGAATCCCAAGGACGGGGGGGTCTGGTGGGCTGCCGTCTCTGGGGTTGCACAGAGTCAGAAACGATTGAAGCGACTTAGCAGCAGCAGCAGCAGTGCTGTGATATACATTCTGATGCCATTATTTCTCATGTTATTTGGAAAATTTTGCAGTTATTTGGAACAGTGAAGTACTTCAGCTGTTTAAAAATATTTTCAAACATTAAATCTAGTTACTATGTCTGTGTCTCTAGTTTCCCACTTACTTATTTGATAATACTATACGTACTGTTTCTTTCCGTGCCCTAGTGTTTGATGTTTCAGTGCCTCTGCATCTGCCCAGAAAGAGAGAGAGACATTCCAGGCAGAGGAACAGGATGGTATGATCAGATCTGTATTTTAGAAACATACTACATTTGTAATAGTCACTTAGGCAGCTATTTAGAAGTTCAGAGGAGAGACTTCGTATGTGACTGGGATGGCCAGCTGTATAACATATGTTTTTATTCTTTTATAATAATAATAATAATAATTACCATTTTTATTATTATTACTCTCAGCTGATTAGTAAAGCAGTAACTTTCATACTTTTTTTAAAAAAGCTTCCATTCATAAAAAATATATTTTGCACTATAACCCAATATACACATACCTACATACATATATATGTAATAGAAATAAGACTTATAAGAAATCGTGCACTCTTTCCAATGCTTTGATCTAGTTCATTAAACTGTAAGTCCTGGCTTGCTAAATTTATTTTATGTCCTTGTATTGGGTTGCACTCTGCTGTTTGAAAAACACTCTGTAATGTATGTGACTGCATTTAATGTTGCATTCTGTAGCAGTATGCCATGAGCTTACTGTTCAAAGCACAACTTAAAATTCATCATCTGACAAAAGTCAGTGTTACACAAATCATGAAACCCCCCCCAAACGATGAATGGGAAAACAACAACAGCAAAAAAAATCTATGTGACCTGGCATAAAGTTACCAGGAACAACAGGATTACTGGGAACTAACAGATTGAATAATGTCTGTTTCTTAACTCAGAATGAAGAAATTACTTTTGAAAACACTGAATTCAGTAAGCTGCTTTGGTGAGGATGGAGAAAATAGACATGAAAAATTTGAATGAAATAGCTTTTTGAATTAACAAAGTGGAAAAAACTATTTCTAAATTGATATATTATTGCATATGTCTTTTAAATATTTGTAAGAAAAGTTTTAAATTAAATATGAGTATTATCTTTGACTCTTTATATCAGGGATCTACAAAATATGACCTGTAGGTCAAATCCTGCCCATTGCCTGTTTCTGTAAATAAACTTTTATTGGAACACAGCTCATTTATTTGTTTGCTTTTCTGTGACTATTCTCACATCTCTTTGGCAAAGTTGAGTCTCTGTGACAGATCCACAAGGCCCACAATATCTACTATCTGGAAATTACATATTTACCATTATATTTATATTTATAAGCTTAAATATATGTTTATATTCTTAAGATCTTTTATACCTTTCATTATATTTGGAGTTTGGATTCTAACAATGTTGTTTTGGAGTAGGAACAAACCAAAAGCCAATGAAACAAAATATAGACTCTATAAATAGACCGTTGCACATGTAGGAACTAAGTATATGATAGACTGCTATTATAAATCAGTGGAAGAACGGATGGGCTCTTTAATGGTACTGGGAAAATAGACTCTCTATGTGAAAAAGATTGAAATTAAATTCTTGCATCACATTACATATAAAAATAAACTTTAGATCGATTAAAAGCCTAAGTGTGAGAGGCAAAATTATAAAGCTCCTAGAAGAAATTACAGAATTTTTTTGTGACTGACTTAGGGGTAAATAATAATTTTTTTTAGCTGGCCACCAAAACCACAAACCATACAGGGAGAAACTGATGTATTGGAATGCATCAAAATGAAAGAATTCTGCTTAACAAAGAATTAGCAGTTATTTGTCAGACTAGAACTTTTGCTATGCTCAGTTTATAAAGAATTAACATACAGGCTATACAAAGTTCTTCTACAAAACAGCAAAACAAACAAAAAAGGCCCCCAGGAAATCCAATAGAGTTTTGGTAAAGGATGGCATGAGTAGGTAGTTTATAGGTGGGACAGTCCAACTGGCTGAACTTCATTAGGAGTCAGAAAAACATGAACTTAAAAAAATGAAAAATTTTGTATACCCAAGCTGTAAAATTTTGTTAAGTTGAATAATATCACATATTGGCAAGGATAAGAGGAAACTGGAACCGTCATACCCTGCTTGCAGGTGTGCTGAGTTAAGCCATTTGAGAAGGCAGTTTAGAAGTATTTTTACTGAACTTGAGTATATCTATTATATTCTTGGATACATGTCTCAGAGAAGAACATGTATGTGTTTGTAAATATGTCATTCAGTTCAGTTCAGTTCAGTCGCTCAGTCGTGTCTGACTCTTTGCGACCCCAAGAATCACAGCACGCCAGGCCTTCCTGTCCATCACCAACTCCCGGAGTTCACTCAGACTCATGTTCATCGAGTCAGTGATGCCATCCAGCCATCTCATTCTCTGTCGTCCCCTTCTCCTCCTGCCCCCAATCCCTCCCAGCATCAGAGTCTTTTCCAATGAGTCAACTCTTCGCATGAGGTGGCCAAAGTACTGGAGTTTCAGCTTTAGCATCATTTACAGAAATATTATAACTTATTGGAAATACTGGGTTGGTCAAAAAGTTCATTCATTTGTGCGTTTGGGAAAAACCCAAACGAACTTTTTGGCTGGCACAATATTACAGAGCAGCGGTCCCCATCATTTTTTGGTACTAGGGACTGGTTTTGTGGAAGACAATTTTTCCATGGACTGGGAGGTGGGGGGATGGTTTTGCGAGATTCAAGCACGTTACATTTATTGTACACTTTATTTTGTGGCAGTCTCATGATATCCTCCCTGGAGAAGGAAATAGCAATCCACTCCAGTCTTCTTGCCTGGAAAATCCCATGAATGGAGGAGCCTGGCAGGCTACAGTCCATGGGGTCTCAAAGAGTCAGACACGACTGAGCAACTTCACGTCACTCATGATTTTCTACCTTGACTTTCGGGTTCCAGTTCATGCTTCTATGAGAGTCTAATGCCACCTCTGATCTGATAGGAGGTGGAGTTCAGATAGTAATGCGACCGATGGGGAGTGCTGTAAGTTCATGTTTGTTTTAGGTGTACAGCACAGTGATTCAGTTATACATGTTAAGTCTATTCTTTTCCAGAATAAAGTGCTAACTTATAAAAAACAAAGGGATGAATAAAATGTAAATAGGGAAAATTATATATCCATTCAAGTGTGAACTTCTAGTGGTTAGCACTCTGATTCTGCAGCTGAATTTGGATCTGGCTTTACTTACTAGCAGTGTAACTATAAGTAAAAATAGTCTCTCTGTAGAATAGGAATAATAGTAGAATATTTATAATAATACCTATCTATCTGATACAAAATAAGCCCCAGACACATTGGCTATAGTCTATTTAGATTTTACTAGAAAAATTTAAAGACTGGTTCCTGAGGGAAGGGAAGTCACATTGGGGAAGGGGAAAACAATTAATTAACATGGGAGCCAAGCATGAATCAGCGAAGCCAGCCTCATGATCAACTCTATTTTGGATACCTAAGGTTTAAAAAGAGAGAGAGAAAAAAAAGGCATGTGTTGCAATCTATTCTGGGAGGAGGCAGGAGGATGTATAAAATACATCCTGTAATGAGATGCACCATAGTGAGTCTAAAGGATGAGTAGCTTTAGCAGAAAGAAGGGAAAGAAACAGTGCAAAAAATGAGGTTGAAGAGGTGAATGTGTGAGCGAACATTCAAGACTTTGTAAGACTTCATAAGAAGTTTTTTCTTTTTCTTGAAAGCAATCAGAAGCCATTAGAGTATTTTAAGCAGTGAGATGACAAGATAATTTTTCTGTAGTATGCAGAAGGGGAGAAGTATGAATGTGAGTAGCCTAGCTGGGATAGGTGGGCATTGATGATAACAATGGTATTGACCATGGATATAGAGACAAGTGGAAGGATTTAGGACACGTTTAAGAAGTAAAATTGAACGGACTTCATGATAGATTAATTATGCAATTGAAGGAGAAAGGTATTTCTAAAATAACTCTATATTTCAGGCCTGCCTGATTAAATGGTGTCACATATTATTGAAATAGAGAATACCAGAAGGGAATTTGCTTAATAGGAAAATTACGAGTTCACTTTGATATGCACTGAAATTCAAGTGGCGTCGAGACTTCCCAATACAGATGTGAAGTAGGCAATTGAATATTGAAGCTCAGAGGAGAAGTCTGAGCTGAGGATTTACATTTATATGTAGGAGGAAAGTGAAGTCAGGCATGAGTGACACTGCCTAAGAAGACACAGAATGAAAAGAGTAGAGAGGCCCGAATCTTGACCTTCAAAGGAAAAAGGCTAGAGAGACAAGAAGAAAACCAGAAAAATGTAATGAAAGCCAAGTGGGCAGTGAACATAATTTCAAGTACTGTTGAGAACCCAGTAAGATGGAGACTAAAAAAATTTGTCCGTTAGTTTTAGGTACAGGGAGGCCGTTGGTAAACTTTGTGAGGATTAAGAAGTAGACTGGAAACCAGATTAGGCTGGTTGAAGAGTGACTGGGATGAGGAAGCAGAGATAGAATTTGGCCTATGTATAAATGGGAAGGGGAAAACTGATCTCTTTGGCAAGGAACATGAGTGAGCTCTTGCATCTGCTTGTATACCATCACTTCTACATATAGTAGTTTCTCATTTTATAGGACTGGAAGGATGACTACAAAAAAAACCTCTCTAAAAGTCCTCTCTTACCTCCTCAAACTATTGTAGATTAGTCCTATCTGAACTTTTCACTTCTCTCTCTCTCTGCTCCCTACAGCAGGAAAGATTTGATCCCATCCCACAGCCCCAATAATGCTAGTCTCAGGGACTGCTACAGTTCGTATTGTAAGAGCAGCTTCAATAGCTTTAATCTAGCACTTTGGGATACATAATTACTGATTTCTCTGCTTATGTTACTGGCCTTCTCCCTGTGTGTGAAAACTGGGGTTTCTATTTCCCTCGAGGGCCTATGTAGCACAGTTTGCTCCTACTTTTTACTTCTACAAAAAGATTTCTACTTTTTGTTCCAGCGTAACTTGACTTGGTAACTTGCCTAGTGCTCCAGTGCCTCTAGAATGAAAACAAATCATTTGCTCTAATTTTCTTCTTCTTTCTCTTTCTCCCAGAGAGGTTCAGCCATATACTGAGAGATCATGCCAGAGATCATAAGTGTATAAACAGGTATATGGTAGAAATGTGTAGACCTCACACGTAGAAAGATGATGCTTCCAAATGGTGGGAGAAGCTCTGGCGCGCAGCTCATTCATGGTCCACTTAAAATCATGCTTGTTCTTATACATGTTTTATGAACTTAGGTCTCTTGTAGTGATGCTTATTTTGTGTTACTAGAGATTCACTTAAACCTGGTGAAAGACCATCAGGGGAAAATAGTATGTTACCTGAAGTTATAGGAAAAAAAAAACTGGCATAGCTGTTTGAATTTATTAATATTAGGTATGAAAATGGAAATATGCTTTTGTGGTTGCAGAGATAAAAGGACTTACATGGCTCTATTTTTAATTTACCTACTGACTTTAGGTTGGGGGGTTCCCATGTTGTGCAGTGGTAAAGAATCCACCTGCCAATGCAAGAGGTGCAAGAGATGTGGGTCCAATCCCTGGGTCAGGAAGATACCCTGGATTAGGAAATGGCAACCTGCTACTGTATTCCTGCCTGGAAAACTCTACGGAGAGAGAAGCCTGGCAGGCTACAGTCCATGGGGCTGCAGAGAGTCGGACATGACTGAGCTATTCAGCACACACAGATTGTAGGTTAGCACTTTGAAACGAACTGTTTTTTAAAAGTCAAACTTATTTGAGGTTATATTTATTAGGAGTAAAATTCACTCCTTTGAGGCATACACTTCAGTAAATTTTAGAAAACATACACAGTAATATCTACCACCATAATCAAGACATAGATCATTTTCCTCACCACCAAACGTTCCTTGCATCCATTTGTAGTCAGTCCCCTTGCTCTGCTCCACTCCCTAGCAACCAATGATCTGATTTCTGTCCTTATAATTTCATCTTGTTCAGAATGTTACATAAATTAAATCATATCATATAAAATTGGACAATCTGTGATCCACAGGCCACATCTGGCCCACCACTTGTTTTTATATAACCAGTGAATTAAAAATGGCTTTTACATTAAAAAAATATTGAAAAAAATTGTCTTTTAATAATATTTTGAGATGATAAAAATAACATGAAATTCGAGATTCAGCATCCATAAATAACATTTTATTGGAGCATAGCTGTATCCATTCATTTACATGTTGTCATTGGCAGGTTTCTGATTCATGCTTTTTAAATTGTGTTGAAGGTCTAGAGCCTATACCTTGCCTAACCTAGCTAAGAAGTCTTTGTTGAAAAGGCCACACTTTTCTTCAATGTTTTCATCTACAAGTTTTATACTTTTAGTCATTTTCTTTAGTTCTGTAATCTATTGTTTACAGTTTTGTAATACATTTAGTTAATTTTCATATAGGTATGAGGTATGGGTTGAGGTTTATTTTTTTACACAATGGATTTCCAACTACTATTTTTGCACATGGATTTTCTGTTGTTTTAAAGGACTATACTTTATTGTTGAGTTACCTAGGCATCTTTTTAAAAAAGCAGTGACCGTTTAAGTACTGGACTGTTCTGGACTCTGTTTTATTGTGTGTGTGTTTATGCTTTACCAATATTTGATTACTTCTATTGTTTTTATAGTAAGTCTTCAAATTAGGTAGTGTGAGTTCTTCAGTCTTTTTCTTTTTCAAAATGTGTTGCCTAATTGGAGAGTTTTGCTTTTCCATACAAATTTTAGATTTAGTTTGTCAATTTGTTTAAAGAATTCTTGCTGAGATTGTGATTGGAGATGACATTGAATCAATTTGTAGGGAATTGATATCTTAACAGTACTGAAGCTTCTCATGATGAATATAGAATATTTCTCCTATTAATTAGATCTCTTTTAATTCTTATTATTAATATTTTATAGTTCTTCCCAAAGAAAGTCTGCTCATATTTTGCTAGATTAATACCTTAGACTTTTCTTTCTTTCATTTTTGATGCCATTTGCATACTACTTAAAAAATTTTTGATTTCCAACTGTCTATTGCTAGTATACAAAAATGCAGTTGTTTTCTGTATATCGAGCATGTGTCTTGTGACCTTGTTGCTGCTGCTGCTAAGTTGCTTCAGTCGTGTCCGACTCTATGCAGCCCCGTAGACGGCAGCCCACCAGGCTCCCCCATCCCTGGGATTCTCCAGGCAAGAACACTGGAGTGGGTTGCCATTACCTTCTTCAATGCATGAAAGTGAAAAGTGAAAGTGAAGTCGCTCAGCGACCCCATGGACTGCAGCCCACCAGGCTCCTCCGTCCATGGGATTTTCCAGGCAAGAGTACTGGAGTGGGTTGCCATTGCCTTCTCTGTGTGACCTTGCTAGACTCATTTATTATAGGAGTTTTTTTAATTAGTTTCTTTGGGACTTTATACATAGACAATTATGCCATCTGCTCAGTTTAAAAATATTCCTTCCCAACCCCTATTGTTTAATTTTTATTGTTTTTCTTGCTTTAATGTGTTAGCTAGGATTTCTAGTCTGGTGTTGATTAGGAGTAATGAGAGATAGCACCTTGCTTTGTTCTTGATTTTAGGGGAAAGCACTCAGTATTTCAAATACAATATGATAGCTGTAGACCCTTTTGTGGATACTGTTATTGAGTTAAGGAAGTTTCTGTCTATTCCTAGTTTGCTGATTTAGGTGCTTTCTCAACATATTTTGACATACTCATATGTTCTTTCCCTTTGTTGTTGTTGTTAGTTGCTAAGTCATGTCCAACTCTTTGCAACCCTATGAACTGTGACCCGCCAGGTTCCTCTGTTTATGGGATTTCCCAGGCAAGAATACTGGAGTGGGTTGCCATTTCCTTCAGAGATTCTTCCTGTGTCTCCTGCATTGCAGGCGAATGTTTTACCGCTGAGACACTGGGGTGTGAAATCACTCAAGTCAGGGGCTCAGATAGGTTTGGATTGTGTTGTTATCTTTAGGGCACTACTGTTTTCAGATTTCTCTAACAGAGAGCTCCTGTTGCTTTTTGCTTGGGGTGAATGCAGGCGTACTGTACATTTGTTTGTTTTGTTTGTTTTTATGTTTTGCTACCCCTTCAGCTGTCACAGAGGGAGAGGGCCTCTCTCCACGTTCTTGCCCATTCCCTGGCAGCAGAATACTGGTGCTTATTTCTTGATACTAGGCTTGAGATAGGGTTGGGGTGTTCTGTTGTGTGTTTTCCATCTTCCATCTCTGTCCATGAGGGCCTCGGGGATGAGGCCTGCTCAGAGTTCTTATTCCCTTTTTCCCAAGTAAGGAAGTTGGCTTGGTGTCTCTGAATGGTTTAGGGCAGGAGTTTGTACCTCCCTCTTTGTGATAAAAGCCTTTGATCTGTGGGTAAGCTCTTGGCTGAAGATGATCTCCTGTCACTCCTTCATGAGAAGAGGGCTTTTCCCTCCCAAGCTTTTCCCTAGCTGCCTAGATCTTTGCCTTTGTCCTGGGGATGACAGAGTTTACTCCCGTTTCCTGTGGCTTACAGCTTTGGCTTTTTAAGGAGAAACAGTCTGGGGAATTCCTGTGTTCTAGCAGCCACTGGTCAGTCACTTCTGTTACATTTGTACATATGCACCCCCAAAAGGTTCTGTTGTTCCTCATGAATAACCAGTAGAGGTATGTGGAAGAGTGCTTGTGATCCTGGGCCCATAGCTATTCCAGATTGTCCGGTTAGCCCACACTTGACTTTTACCGGTTGTTAAATAAGATTTTAGTGAATTTCCTCTTAACTGTCTGGTGGCCACCTCTTTCTTCTATGCTCTGCCAAAGGTGAAATAGTGTGTCCCATTGTTCTTTGGAAGGGTTTGTCTTGGAGTTCAGATTGTTTGCTTGTCTTATAACCCTCAACTCTCTGATGGGATCAAGAGAAGTTATGCTTTTGTAGATTATTTAGCCTTTTGTCCTTTTTAGGATGAGAGTGACATTATTTGCAGCTTTGTAAATCCTAAGCATTAGTTCTGACTAGGAACTTTGATTTGTAAATCAAAATTATAGTTTTAATCATTTAAAGCCATCTTTTATAAAGATAATAGTAAAAGTTTTATCATTATTTATTTTTAACTAAAATCAGTAAAGGCCTTACTTTTATTTGTACTGCCTCATTTGGTAGACTCTTCAAGTGTCTTTGCAGCCAACTAATGTCCAGGCTGTTGAATAGATTTAGATAGTTAGTGAGACCACTCATCCAATGTTTTCCTCTTTGTTTTGATTCTTAATTGCATTCCAGTTGAGATTCTGTCTCAGTGATTTGAAGTTGATAGGTTTTGGTTTCCCTGTGCAAGTCATATCATTCAGTCTATTTCTGAAGTTAAACTCTTGAAAAAAAAAAACATTATAAATATTTCATGGTATATGATTGAAACATATTGCAGATAGTTGGTAGAAATTTTCCAATTACCTTTCAAAGAAGTATGTTGTCCTGTTTATCAAATTAGCATGTATATCAGAAGTTAGAACTAGTTACACTTTTCCGATGTTGTGGGACATAAAAGATGTTATTATCAACAGAAAGTTAAATTTTTATTCTTTATTCTCACATGGACTTTTCAGATACAAAATTGTGTCCACAGATTGTGGTAATTCTTACTATTTTTTGAGACCATCAGGAAACCAAATTTTTCTTGTCTGTGTTCTCTGCAGAAAACTTCATCAGCAGTTTGAAATGTATAAGGAGCAGGTAAAGAAGATGGGTGAAGAGTCACAGCAGCAGCAAGAACAGAAGGGTGACGCTCCAACCTGTGGCATCTGCCACAAAACCAAGTTCGCTGACGGATGTGGCCATAACTGCTCATATTGCCAAACCAAGTTCTGTGCTCGTTGTGGAGGTCGCGTGTCATTACGCTCAAACAAGGTACAGGATTAGAGCCAAATTTCGTAATTCTGTCATACTTAAGCTCATGGTGAATAAAACAGACAACGGAAATTAACATTCAGGTTAATCCATGAACAGAAACCTTCCCTAGTGTCTTCAGTTCAGATAAAAGAATTAAAAAAACTTTCTTCTGAATTAAAAAGGTATTTATCTCATTGTTTTTGTTCTTTAGCTTATGATCTTTTAGACTCATAGGATCTTAGACTTTCAAAGATGAAGAGAATTGAGAGATCACTTGGCCTAATTCCTTATTTTATAGATGTAGATAACTCAGATCCAGAAAGACTAGAGTTCATTCTTAAAGTCACACAGCTGGTTCATGTTTGAGTTGTGTCACAGCTTTTTCGATTACCTCACATAACTTTATCAGCTTGGTAGATCTGCTCTTCTTTTGGCCTATATTTCCTTTCTTTCTGAAGGAGGCTCTTTCTGGCTTTGAGATTCTATGTTTCATAATTTTATAGCTTTTGAGGCTACAATACCCTTTATTTTTGTTTTAACATTAATGAAAAAAATATTAGAATATGGAATTAAAAGAAGAAATGTTAAGGCTGTGTTTCACACCTGTTCTAGATTTTTGTAGTTTATCCATCCACTTTAGGGAATATATTAATATTTCCCAAAGAATGCTATGCTGAAATTAGCAAAAACGGTGTTTTAAATTGTCTCAATTAGTTCTTTATAATTTGCACTTATCTCCTTCTTAGTAGGAGATATTTATCACCCATTTCTTAGGTAGCTTAAAAATATGAAGCTGATGTCTTTACATACATTACTTAGACATAATGGGAATTTGTTAGCCTTTGTGATTTAATTTCTCCATTTTCTCATTGCTTCCCTTTTCTGATTCTTTTGTTTTACCCAGAACTAATAACTTTTATTTATCTTTCTCCCTGTTTACCTGATTATTTTTCTTTTCCTTGACTAGTTGTGTTGGCTAGAAACTTTAGTACAATTTTGAGTGGAAGGGATGAGAAGAGACATTCCTGTTTTGTTCTCATCTTGTGGAGAAAGCATTCACTATTAAGTATTATGTTAGCTGTCAGCTCTTCATAAATGTTGCTAAAAGTTTTTGTTCGTTTGTTTACCTTAAGAATAGATGTTGAATTTTGTCAAATATTTTTTCTCCAACTATTGAGATTGATTATATGTTTTTGCTTTCTTTGTTAATATGGTGAACTACCTTGATTTATTTTGATGTGTTAAACCAACTCTGTATTCCTGGAATAAATCCATTTGGTTATGATGGATTATATCTTTTACATGTTAATGAGTTGGATTAGATAAAATTTTGTTTACAGTTTTTGCTTTTGTGTTTCTGAGGGTTAATATCTGTAGCTTTCTTTTCTTGTGATGTCTGTCTTTGAGTTGGGTATTAGAGTAATGCTGGCTGGAGAAAATGAATTGGGCAGTATTTCTTTCTCTCCAGTATTTTAGTAGAGTTTCTGTAGAGTTGGTATCATTTATCCTTTAATGTTTTATAGATTTTACCAGTGAAGCCATCTGGGCATACGGTTCTATTTTTAGGGGAAAGTTTTTAAGTACAGTTTCAATTGAATAGATATAGGGTTATTCAGGTTATCTATTTTTTTTTCTTGAATGAGCTTTGGTAATTTGTATCTTTCAAAGAGTTTGTTTAGTTCCTTGTAAGTTGTTGAATCCATTAGTATCCTAGTATTCCATTATCATTCTTTTAATGTCTGTATAATTTGTAGTGATGCTACCTCTTTCATTCCTGATATTGGCAATTTCTATCTTCTCTCTTTTTCCCTCTTCAGTCTGACAGATACTTACCTATTTTATTGATATTATCAAAGAACCAGTTTTTCATTTTATTGATTTTTAAACTGTTGATTTCATCTTTGATCTTTATTATTTGTTTTCTGCTGCTCACTGTGGGTTTAATTGTCTCTTCTTCTGGTTTCATAATGTGGAAGCTGAGATTATTGCTTTGAGATATTCCTTCTTTTCTAATACAGGCCTCATGTGCTGTTAATTTCCCCTAAGTACTGCTTCAGTAGCATCTCTCAAATTCTAATATGCTGTGTTTTTATTTTCACTCAATTGAAGCATTTTCTAATTTTACTTTTCTAGCTTATTAATAACTTAGAAGTATGTTATTTATTTTTTAAATATTTGGGGTGGAATTTTCTAGAGATCTTTCTGTTCATGATTTTTAATTTTATTCTGTTGTGGTCCCAGATATACTTCATATGCTTTGAGTCCTTTGAAATGTACTGATACTTATTTTATGGCCCAGACTGTGCTTTATTTTGACAAATGTTCTGTGTATTCTTGAAAAGAGTGTATATTCTGTTATTTTTTGACAGTGGTTTTAAATGTTGTCAAAGTGTTTAATAGAGTTGTTCAACTCTACTAAATCTTTATTTATTTTCCACATTTTTTTCTACCAATTATTAAAAGATAGGTATTCAAATATGTAACTCTCAGTTTTATCAACTTTGACTTTATATATTTTAAAGTTCTGTTTTTAGTTGCATAAACAGTTGGGATCATTACATCCTCTTAAATAATTGGTGCCTTTATAATTGTTAAATGAGTTTCTTTATTCTTGGAAATATTCTTGGCTCTGAAATATTCTGTTTTATCTGATCTTACTGTAACCATTCCAACTTTCTATTGGGTAGTAGTAACATTGTTTATGTTTTCTCTTCTTGCCCAAGTGAGACTAAGCTTAAATCCCAGTTTTATTATTTACTAGTTCTGTGACCTAGTATAAGATGCTTACTCTCTGCCTCAGCTTCTTCACCTGTAAGTAGAAGAAATAATAGTACCTGTCTTACAAGGCTATTGTGAGGACAAAATGAGTTAATATTTGTGCAACACTTAGACATGTACCTGGCATACACACTGAGTGCTTTTAAAGTGCTTTGCAGTAATTTCTATAGTATTGCTTCTTACCTAACAGGGGTGAAGGGTCCCATGAAAGAACCTTTCACATATGTTTTCTTATTCAATTAAATGATCATATTTTACATTGGGTTAGTGTGTTCCTTGTTGCATACCTAAACTGATTCTATCATTATGAATATATATGTAAAATATATAAGGTAATTCTCATCTTTAATCTTTGACTTGACCATTTAGTCTTTTTTTTTTTTCAAACACAGACTAAGTATAAAACTGAAGTAGATATTCAAATGATTCGATTGTAAGATTCATTTGTAGTCATTTTAAAATATCCACACTTTCCATTTCTTTAAAATTAAACTACTACTCCACAGCTGGTTTTATTTTTCACATGAGATTTTAATGTCTTAAGGACCTTGATAATATTTCATATTTATACATTACCTTTGTTTTTCAAGCAACTCAATTCTAGTTTGATTAAAATCACTTTGGACAAATACAGTGAAACTTTAAATTGTGTTACTAAAATCTGATTAGAAGAGATTGCTAGTCCTTTTGTTTTGAACTTCTTTTCCTTGGAGGCTTGCCAGTTCAAAGAGAAGAGGTATTTTGATTAAGGGTCATTATCCTTACTTTTCCTTTTTCCTTTAACAATTTCCTTGGGAGATTTTATTAATTTTCATAGCTTCAGATTCTGTTATATGCTGATGATTTACAGATATGATTTCACTAGCCAGATTATTCTTTTGAGCTACAAGTCTATTTATGTAGCTTCCTGCTGAAAATCTATGCTTAGATGAATTAATAGTCACCTCATATTCACCTTATCTATACTTGAATTCATTATTTTTCACCAAATCTGCTTCTCATGTGTTTTTTTCTTTCAAGAATTGCCTTCTTATTCTCCTGGTTGCTCAAACCAAGCTCTGGGAGAGCTTCTCTCCTTCTTCCTCTTCCTCAATCAGGTCTTAAGGGGCCATACTTCTCCGTATCTCCTAAATCAGTTTACTTCTTCTCTTGCTACTACTATGGTTCATACCACTATCACATATGTTTTTTACCTGAAGTATTGCAACAGCTTCCTAACTGTTCTTTCCGCTTCTAGACTTTTCTTCTTCCAGTCTGTCTGCACATTTTAGCAAAGTAAACACTTTATAAAATAGTAGCAATGTTGTGCCTTATTTATAAATTATATAGTAGATTCTGTGTTGACTTTTTATCGTTATTGGAAAATAGTAAAGGTACAATGGTAGAGTAATATTTCATATGTGTATTATAGCTAAATTTTCCATGTATATGTTATAGCTAAAATTGAACCTGTATTATCTGTTAAGAGGGATTGAGTGTGTGCCAGTTTGCTTCAGTCGTGTCCAATTCTTTGTGACCCTGTAGACTGTAGCCCCCCAGGCACCTCTGTCCATGGAATTCTCCAGGCAGGAATACTGGAGGGGGTTGCCATGCCCTCCTCCAGGGGATCTTCCTGACCCAGAGACTGAACTTGCGTCTCTTATGTCTCTTGCATTGGCAGGTGGGTTCTTTACTACTAGTGCCACCTGGAAAGCCCTAAGAGGGATTAACTATTAGCAAATTCATTCGACTTCATGTTTTTTTTCTTTTTTAAAACAATTTCTGCCATGTGAGTTATTTTATGAAAGTATTATGCTTCTAAGCTTTTGCCAGATTATTAATATAGTTAACTGTGAAGACTTTAGTTCATACATGTCAGTTATAATTTAGTCATTCCCAGCCGTGCTGTGCTTAGTCGCCCAGTCATGTCTGACTCTTTGTGACCCCATGGACTGTGGTCCCCCCGCAGGCTTCTCTGTCCATGAGGATTCTCCAGGTAAGAATACTGGAGTGGGTTGCCATGCCCTCCTTCAGGGGTCTTCCCAACCCAGGGGTCATTCCCAGCTAACTTGTATCCAGATATGCCAGGCACATTTGTGCTTTTGTGCTTTTTACATATTCCATGTTCTTTGCATAAAATGTTCTCCCTCACTGGTCTTGCCAGCATTCTCTTTATTACTTTAGAGGCCTACTTATATCTCAGAAGCTTTCAATTTTTTTTTCCAAGTTCTGTTATCTCATCAGTCATTTGTGTTTCCATAGTGTCTTATTCTTCGCTTGCTTTCAGGCATCTTTCTGTTCTGCAGTGATTTGTTCAGTTCCCTCTCAATACATTTAGTTCTTTGATGGCAAGAACTGTCTTACTCACTTTTTATGTTTCATAAATCTAGTATAGTACCTGTTACATATATGTGAGTGCTCCATAAATGATTTTTGTTAAACTAAATGCTCACCAGTAGTTTTCCTTGACTGCATACAATTGCTTTTCTTTTTTACAATAGCTTTTATACGACCTGTATGTAGTTTTAACATTTGTAATGAATCCGTCAAGATAATAATATAGCGGATCCAGCTTATCCCTTCTACACAATATCCTGTGTTTTAATCAGCTAGAATATCAGATATAGAACTGTGTGTCAGGCACTCTATATGGAGAGCTTTTCATATTGTTTAATTCTCAGGAAACTGTATAAAGTAAATATTAATTTCCTATTTTGCAGATAAGGAAGTAAAGGTCTAGAGAGCTTAAGAAAATTGCATAAGGTATACAACTAGAAATGTTTCAGAGAAACAATGATGCCTAAAAAGACATGATTTTAATTTAAATTTATAACTTATTATATCAGGTAATTATTATTACATTATGAAGTATTATTATCATTATTTATGTTTAATTAAAGATAAATGTAACAACTTTAAACTTTACCCTATTTAAATATGTTCTCTTGACCAAATCATGTATCTTATTTATTTATTTAATATTCATTTCTATTATGGTTTATTACAGGATATTGGATATAGTCCCATGTGCTATACAGTAGGACCTTGTTGTTTATCCATTCTGTATAAGTTTTCATCTGCTAATCCCAAACTCCCAATCCATCCCTCCTTCATCTCCCCTACCCCTTGGAAACCACAAATCTGTTCTCTATGTCTGTGAGTCTGTTTTTTGGATTGTAGATAAGTTTGTTGTATTATATTTTAGATTCTACATATAAGTGATATCATATGGTATTTGTCTCTTTCTGGCTTACTTTAGTATGGTAATCTCTAGGTCCATGCATGTTGCTACAAATGGCATTATTGCTTTTTTTTATGACTGAGTAGTATTTCATTGTATATATGTACCACATCTTTTAAAATTTTTATTTTATTGGAGTTTAGCTTATTTATAATGTGGTATTAGTTTCAGTGTACAGCTAAGGGGTTCAGTTATACATATAGTCATTCTTTTTTATATTCTTTCCTTAAAACTCAGGTATCTTATGTATTATTTTATTTTCTACATTTATAATGTTAAGAAACTATGACCCCAAATTACCAATTGTGATCTATAATATTTTATCTTTAATGACTATTTCTACCTATTTTTTCTTTTAAGTTATAAAGTTTAGAAGGCTTAAGTTAATGGGACAAATACCTTTTAGAAGTAATATGAATAATTCATGTAGAATTATATTTTGTCAGTTTTTGATAGTATATGATGAAATTAAACAGTGATACTCTGTTTTATTTCTACATAAAAGCTTTTTTCCTTAACTTTTTTTCATTTTTTTCTTTGAGTTAATTGAGTGTTCAATTAAGATTTTATTTATGGAAAGAACATTCTCCTTTTTCTGATGTTTGGGTATTTACTTGCTTTTGTAGAAATTGTTCTCTTTATATGTCTTAACATACACCAGTATATAGCATGCTCTTGCTTGAAATGTATGGAAAAGTTTTTCCTCTTATAATGTTTATATTTTGGTCAAAATGTAGTTTAAAATTTTCCAGAATTTTAATTTCATTGTCTTAAAAAGTTTATTTGTTTTAAGAATGGAATTAATTATTTATTTTTTGTTTTGTCTTTTCTGTCCTTTCTAACTTGCTTTCGTGGATATTCACACCAGGAGGACAAAGTGGTTAGAGTCTTTTTTCTGTCTAATATTATTTTTTTCTGATTATTAATGCTAATTTAATTTTATAGTTATATTTAATTTATTTACTCAAGTGTTTTGTTACAGTTGTAGTGCATGATAATTGCTAAACAGTAAGATATATTTTAAGCATGCTATCTGAATTTACTGAAAGACATTTAGTTTATTATATTATAGATGACAGTTTGATTATTTTACTTGATTCTTAAAGAAGCTTGCCTTTTTAGAATATAGTATTTTTTAAAGGAAATGTGTTTTTATAACATTTCTCATTGTGATAAGAATTCCTTTAATCTTATGTCCCCTAAACTGATCATTGTACTGGTCAGAATTTTTAAAATAAGTTTCCAAGTTAGTATAAAGATTCAATTTTTGTAATAATGAGTCACAATAACATTGAACATGGGTTTTCCAAAGTATATAATCACAGTTAAGTATTTAATATATTTTAATTTTTCTTAAAATATGTTTTAGAGATTGGTAAAATGCTTATTTTTTACCCTCATGTTGAATATTATATATAAGTATGATTTACAAATTCTTAGAAATATAAAATTTGATAATACATTATAATAATCTGCTGATGTCTGTCTTTTAGAAGTCTGATTTGAATTTGTATCTGCTCTGGAGCCTGGTGACTTCCTGCAAACACAGATAAAATCTTTCTGTTCTGATTCTTTATGATGAATCAGACTAAAACCTGAAGTCTTTTCAAGTTTTCCAAGTTCAAATTGGCATAAAACCCAAAGAGAATTTCCCTAGCTGAGGTCTCCTAAATAGTGCCTCTTTCTTGCCATTTAGAGCCTCTTCATTCTCTTCAGTCTTCAGTTACTAGGCTGCAGATGATGTAGACATCGGCAAATACTGATGTGAGTTTAGATATGAACCCTCTGAGCAAAAGAAAAGATACTATGACTACCCAGCTGGTATATAGTCTTTAACCCAGAGCAGGTCCTCTAAACAACTTGCCAGCTTTCTGCCAGTCGACTGTGTTATTTGACTCTCACATAGTACAATTCAAAGCCTTTTAGAGTCTCTGCTGCAACTTTTGTGTCTAGAGTTAACACAGGGTACATAATGGTTTGATTATTGTCTGTAGTTTTCACAATGAATTCTGACACCTATCCCAGTAATGAGACATATAGTAGTAGTTCAGCTATAGAAATTATTTTCAGGTACTGACACAATTTCATAATGTAACAGTCAATATTTTAAGCCATGGATTGACTAACAGATAAAACAACACTAATTTTATGTGAATTTGGAGCATTGCGGTTAAAATTTGACAAGTCTTTCTGTGATATTCTTTATGCACCGGTGTTCAATAGAACTTTCGCCAGTGATGAAAATGTTTTGTGTCTCTACTGTAATACTATAGGTGCTAGTCACATGCAGCCATTGAACGCTTGATTTGTGGCCAGTGGGACTGAGGAATTGAATTTTCAATTTTATTTAATTTTAATCAAATTTGAATAGTTGTATGTGGCTAGTGGCTAAGTCAGATAGCAAGCACTGTATGGCTGTTAAACCTCTAAGGCAATTCCCTGCACTGATAATAGCAGTATGATGTGTGTGGTCAGTGGAGATGTAACTGGACAGAACACAGAAGGCCAAGTGTCACTGCCAACCTCATATATAGTCAAGAAGGATAATGGACAAGGAACATCCTCCCAAAGGGGAGAACCAGGGCATATGATGATGATAAGTGCAATAGTCAATGGAGAACCTAGATACCAGGTAGAAGAACCAAGGAAATTAAGGTGTTGTTTTTGTAGGGATTACTGTGTGCTATGGACAATCAGCCATGAGTATATTTCTCATCCTTCCTGTTTTTGAATGAGAGTTTTTGTTGCAGTTATATCATTTTGTATTGGATGTGTTGAGAACGGATAACTTGGCTTTCATTGTATACAGTGATTTACAATATCAGTTGTTTATAATAATCTACACTTGACTGTGTACAAAGATTTGTTCGGCTTCACAGATCTACGTTCAGAGCTAGGTTTTATAACTAAGTGAGAGTTGGGAATTCTCTCCTTTGGGTGGGGGATATGTTACATGTAAAATACATGCATGGAAATTGTGAGTAGTTGAAAGCAGACTGTTCTAGACCCTGTTCAATCACTATCCGAACAGACATTTTAAAAAATGTCTTTTAATTTCATGGCTGCAATCACCATCCTCAGAAAAATAAAGTCAGCCACTGTTTCCACTGTTTCCTGATCTATTTCCCATGAAGTGATGGGACCAGATGCCATGATCTTCATTTTCTGAATGTTGAGCTTTAAGCCAACTTTTTCACTCTCCTCTTTCACTTCCATCAAGAGGCTTTTTAGCTCCTCTTCACTTTCTGCCATAAGGGTGGTGTCATCTGCATATCTGAGGTTATTGATATTTCTCCCGCCAATCTTGATTCCAGCTTGTGTTTCTTCCAGTCCAGCGTTTCTCATGATGTACTCTGCATAGAAGTTAAATAAGCAGGGTGACAATATACAGCCTTGACGTACTCCTTTTCCTATTTGGAACCAGTCTGTTGTTCCATGTCCAGTTCTAATTGTTGCTTCCTGACCTGCATACAGGTTTCTCAAGAGGCAGGTCAGGTGATCTGGTGTTCCCATCTCTTTCAGAATTTTCCACAGTTTATTGTGATCCATACAGTCAAAGGCTTTGGCATAGTCAATAAAGCAGAAATATATGTTTTTCTGGAACTCTCTTGCTTTTTCCATGATCCAGAGGATGTTGGCAATTTGATCTCTTGTTCCTCTGCCTTTTCTAAAACCACCTTGAACATCTGGAAGTTCACGGTTCACATATTGCTAGGGTTATTTTAAAACATGTTGCTTTATTTTTAAGTATTTGAGTAATTTTTAGATACCTAATTGAGTTCTAATTTAGTGCCATTGTAGTGAGAGAACATGTCTGTTAATTTCTGACCCTTTAGGATTTACTGAGACAATGTGTGTCTTTTTTGGTGAATGTTCCATGTTTACTGGAGAAGCATGTGATTTCAGAGGACCTCAATCTATGGGTATCTTTTACAGCCATTGTTGATGGTGTATCTCTCAAGCAGTTAATTTGTTTTTCTTCCGATTTGTAAAATTGGAATTTTTTCATAAAATATCTGTCCTGGCATCAGTTTTTGTGATTATTTCTTGGTTTGTGGGTTCCTGGATCATGCTGCAGATTGCAAACCTATGTGAGGTGCAGGCAATTTTTTTGAATTCTTAGGGGAGACTTTTTTTGTTTGTTCACTGTATAAGCAGAGACTTCATAACTTCCTTGTGTTTTCCCTTGTCAGTAGATGAAATATTTGTAGTTTACTTTTTCACTGAAGATACAGTTTTCAGTATCTTGGATTGTACATCATCATAAATTCAATTCTTTGGCCTATATATGCCCAGGTTTTTATTCATTTTTTTTTAATCCTTGTGTTTTCCATGGATAGGCCTCAACATTTTAAACTACAGAATGTCAGTTTTAAGCATACCACTCTGGTTTGTAAACCCATCGTCTGTTTTGGCATATTGGCTTTTCCTTCTTTGTAAGCCTACCTTTGTGTGCTAAGTTGCTTCACTTGTGTCTGACTCTTTGAGACTCTGTGGACTGTAGCCTGCCAGGCTCCTCTGTCCATGGAATTCTCTAGGCAAGAATACTGCAGTAGATTTCCACGTCCTCCTCCAGGGGCTCTTCCTGACTCAGGGACTGAACCTGGGTCTTTTATGTCTCCTGCATTGGCAGGTGTTTTCTTTACCACTAGTACCACCTGAGCAGCCCAAGCTTACCTATTGACCCTTTGTAACTCTTTGCAATCCCATGGACTGTAGCTTACCAGGTTCTTCCGTCCATGGAATTTTCCAGGCAAGAGTACTGGAGTGGGTTGTCATTTCCTTCTCCAGGAGAACTTCCCAACCAGGGGATCGAACCTGGGTCTCCCACATGGCAGGCAGTTGCTTTACCCACTGAGTCACCAGGGAAGCCCAAGCTGACCTTTCCGGTTAAAATAATTTGTGTTTTGTTGTATATTATTTTCAGATTTTTTTCTGAATCATTTTCATGTCCATTGTGCTTATTTTAAGTATGAATTTTGACTTGAGTTCCTTGTGGTGATTAGAATATTTTTAGAGTCTTAATATCTATTTTGTTGTAGTCAAGATGGAGTTCTATAAATAATGGATAATGTAGTTTTTTGGGGTTTTTTTTGTTGTGTATTATTTTCGGATTTTTTTCTGATTCATTTTTATGTCCATTGTGCTTATTTTAAGTATGAATTTTGACTTGAGTTCCTTGTGGTGATTAGAATATTTTAGAGTCTTAATATCTATTTTGTTGTAGTCAAGATGGAGTTCTGTAAACAATGGATAATATAGTTTTTTTGTTTTTTTTACATCAAAGACTTGTTACTCATAAAACCGCATTTAAAAGAAGAGAACGTGTTTCTAGATTCCATATATATCATGTGTAAAATAGATAGCTGCTGAGAAGTTCCTATAGAACTCAGGGAGCCCAGTCTGGTGTTCTGTGATAAACTAGAGGGGTAAGATATGAGGAGGGGAGGGAGGCTCTGAGGGAGGCAATATATGTATAATTATGGCTGACTCATGTTGTTGTATGGCAGAAACCAACACAACATTGTAAAGCAGTTTTCCTGCTATTAAAAAATAAATTAAAAAAATAAAAGAAGAGACAGGCGAGAACCAGATAGCTTATTCCATTTTGTCACTGGCATTAAAAGATCTGGCCAGAACAGACCTAGCTTTCAAATTATCCTTGTTGTGAGTCGATTCATTGAGAAAAGCGATATATTCAAGTTCTTCAGCGATGCACAGAAACACAAAAGTCTGTTCTGGTATTGAAGAGAATGTGGCTTTGATTTCTTTTAGCCTTTACCTTGGATTAATTGGGGCTTCCCCGGTGGCTCAGCTGGTAATGTGTCCACCTGCAATGCAGATCTGGGTTCGATCCCTGGGTTGGCAAGATCCCCTGGAGAAGGTAGTGGCTCCCCACTCCAGTATTCTGACCTGGAGAATTCCATAGACTGTATAGTCTATGGGATCGTGAAGAGTTGGACAAGACTGAGTGACTTTCACTTTCACTTTTCACTTTTGGATTCATTTTGACTTAGGATGAGCAGTTATGGATTGACTGGAATAAGTTTAAGAAACCTATTTTTCTTTAGTGTTGCTCAAGGTTTGGCTCAGTTTTAGTTCTTGATTGATTTTGATTGGTTTTTATATGGAAACAACATTTTGGTATACTTTTGGGAGAGCTTAGCAGATTCTTTGAAGCATAATACAATGGCCTAAAATTGAGTTTTATCTCTAAAAATGACTTCTCTTCTATGAAGGTTTTTTTCTGTTTCTTTGTGTTATACTTTGTGATATTTAACTAGAACAGAATCTAATTAGCCTTTGTGAACTGGAGCGTGTAATGAATTACCAGGTTTGTTTACCTCTAGGATTAGCTGCATGTAAACCAAATTCTAATGATAAGAGAGTGGACTGTGGGACACTCCAGTGGTTTTAAATATCTGTATTCTAATGTCTTAGTCTAGCCTGGCTGCTATGACAAAATATCATAGATTAGGCTGCTTATAAGCAACAGGAGTTTGTTTCTCACAGTTCTGGAGGCTGGAAAGTCCATGATCAAGGCACTAGCAGGTTCTGTGTCTGGTGAGGGCCCACTTTCTGGTTGTTAGATCCTGTCTTTTCTCTGTATACCACGTGATGGGAGAAATGACCAGTCCTTCTGGGACCTCTTTTAAGGGCACAAATCCCATTCCCGAGGGTTCTGCCATTAAGACATGGTCACCTTCCAAAGGCCTCATGTCTTAATGCCATCACCTTAGGAGTGAGGATTTCAACTCACAAATTCTGAGGAAACACAGATATTCAGTCCATAGCGATTAATGTTTTCCAACCCAGTCTCCATATATTGCTGCTGCTGCTACTGCTAAGTCACTTCAGTCATGTCCGAGTCTGTGTGACCTCATAGACGGCAGCCCACCAGGCTCCCCTGTTCCTGGGATTCTCCAGGCAAGAATTCTGGAGTGGGTTGCCATTTCCTTCTCCAATGCATGAAAGTGAAAAGTGAAAGGGAAGTTGCTCAGTCTTGTCCAACTCTTTGCGACCCCATGGACTGCAGCCTACCAGGCTCCTCCGTCCATGGGATTTTCCAGGCAAGAGTACTGGAGTGGGGTGCCATCGCCTTCTCGATATATGTGCTAGGGTGATCTTTTTCAAAAAAATGCGACCAGATTATGTCATTCTTTTGCTTAACTCCCTTAAGTGCTTTCTCACAGTTTCTTTCTGGGGCACACAGGGAAGGTAATTCATGATGTGGCTTCTGACTGTCTCTTTAATATCTTATCATACTATTTCTTCCCTCATTGCTTTTTATCCCAGGCATTTCTGTCCCTGAAATCACAAAGCTTTTTCTCACCTGTAGACATTTACATATGCTGTTTCTTCTACCTGGAATGCATTTCATCAGCTTTTCACATGAAAGGCTCACCTTATCTTTGGTATCAGTTCACTGTCGTCACTTCAGAGAGGCCTTCTCTGACCTACCCTTTGGAGGGTTTTACTCCCATTCAAGACCACTTTCTCTCTATCATATCACTAATCGATTCTCCAAAGTAGAGGTGTATAGTTACCTTGTTTATATGTTTGTTTAGTTGTTGATTGTTTTTCACCCCCAGTAAACTGTATGCCCAATAAGAAAAGAACTTTTCTGACTTCTTTATCACTTTTTCTCTAGTAAGCAGAATAGGATGTGGCACATAGTAGGAGGTATTCAATAACTTTGTGAATCTATGAATAATCAAGTGATTGAATGAAATAGGTATTTTCTGATACCACTAAATTTTCTCTTCCCTCAACCCAAAATGAGCAGATGAAATAATAAAAAAGACATAAAATGAGATAATTATTCTATTATTTTAAAGAAATAACAGCATCATAAAGCCAGTTAAAGTGGACAGATTTTTAAATTTCAATTACTTCGATTTAAGCTGCAGTATTATTTCCCATTTTAAAAAGTGGATCAGGCATATCTAGTGAGCCCAGAGGAGACTGCTGGCTGCATCAGGCCAGTGACGACTCTTCTGTTAATATCAGTTTTTCAATTTTTGGTTCAGTCATTTGCTATTAAGAGAAATGAGACAATAAAAGTGAACAGTTCAATTAGATGTTGTGACTATGAGCTCTTTCTTGTGTTTATCTCACTCCTCAGCATCGTTCCAAGGGATTTTTAAAGTCTGTGTCTTGGGGACTGGTAGTCTCCAGCAACGAGACACAGTGCTTTCCTTTCCTTAAGCCTGCTCATAGGTAGGTCTCTAAGTTCCATTGTATGTATCTTAGGGTCTGTTCAGTTTTTAAAGGCTGCTTTTTTTATATTGCATGGAGACACTGGATTAAAATAGTCATCGATGAGAAAGGTTTGTTCTGATCTGGAGCCGTCTAGCCCACCAGAGTGTAATCAACCTGGGAGCTGACCAAATTGGATCTCTAAGAATAGCTCTGTGTTCACTCTAGGCAGCCACAGAATAACTGAACTGGGCTTTGAGTGAATAGGTAATGATTCCTCAGGGACTTGTGTCTGGGCATGTGCATTGGGTTATTTTTAGTTATTTACCATAAAAGAATTTGCTGAGTTGTTCGTGTGTGTGCCTTTTAAAAATGCCAGCACATTTTGCTTCTTGGAATTGAGGGTATGCTTGTTTAATTGAAGATGGCACCAAGTGTTAATCTAATAGTGTAGAATTGGAATTTATTGTGATGTTGGAAAGGCAGGGAAATGGCCAGCTAAAAGTTAGATAATTTCACTAGGAACGCACCAAAAGTAACCCATACAAGAGCCAGACAGAGCCTATGAAAACCTAAGGACTATTGATTTGATTAAATATATTTAGTTTGAGGAGAGGACAGGGTCAAGAGAAAGCTAGTAATTGCTACTGGGATTTATCTGCAGTGGTGAATAAGACCTTTCATAAATACAGTTTTTTCCCCAGTTCTGTCCCTCTCTTTTAAAAAACTTTTTTTTTTTAACTGTGGTAAAACACACAAACAAAATTTACCATCTTAACCATTTCAAAATGTACAGTTTAGTGGTATTAAATTCACTCATAATGTTGTACAATTATAGACATCATTTAACTCTTTTTACTTTTTAAAACTGTAATTCTGTATGTATTGAACAATAACTCCTCTCACCCTACAACCCTTGGAAATCACAATTCTGCTTTCTGTCTCTGATTCTGAGCGCTCTAAGTATGTCATGTAAGTGGAATCTTACGGTATTTGTCTTTTTGTGACTGGCTTATTTCATTTAGCATAATGTCATCAAAGTTCAACTGTGTTATAGCATATGTCAGAATTTTCTTCCTTTTTAGGGCTATATAATATTCCTTTATATACACCACATTTTGCTTATCCATTCATTTGTTAATGGACCCTTGAGTTGTATCACATTTTAGCTATTGTGAGTAAAGCTTCTATGAACCTGGGTGTACAATTATCTCCTCAGGCCTTGCTTTCCATTCTTAGGGGCATAGCCCCAGAAGTGGAATTGCTGATCATCTGATAATTCTATCTGTAATTTTTGTAGGAACTGGCATACTGTTTTTCATATGATCTGTACCATTTTATATCTCAACCAACGGTGCCCAAATGTTCCAGTTTCTCTGCATCCAAATCAACTGTTGCCATTTTCTGTTTCTAATGGGTTTGAGTGGTAGCATACAAGAGTTTTGATTTGCATTTGAAGCGACTTAGCAGCAGCAGCAGCATCAATGATTAATGAGGTTGAGCATGTTTTTCTGTGATTGTTGGATATTTGTATATCTTCTTTGGAGAAATGTCTATTCAAGTCCTTTCTCTAGTTTGAATTGGTTTTTTGTTGTTGTTGAGTTTCAGGAGACCTCTGTAGATTCTGTATATTAATCACTTATCAGATAAATGATTTGCAAATGTTTTCTCCAGTTCTGGGAGTCCCTTTTTACTCTGTTTTTTGATGGACAAAATCTTAAATTTTAATGAAGTCCTATTTGTCTTTTTTTTCTTTCATAGCTTGTTTTTTGATGTCATATCCAAAAATCATTGTCAGATCCAATGTTGTGCAGGTTTGCCCTATGTTGTAGTCTAAGAAGTTTACAATTTTAGATCTTATATTCAGGTTTTTGGTTGATTTTATTTAATTTTTGCATGTGGTATTAGCTAAGGGTCCAACATCATTCTTTTGCATATGGATGTCCAATTTTCTTAGCACTGTTTGTTGAAAAGAATGTACTATTCTTGTGGCAGGGTCTTGGCACTCTTGTCAAAAACCATTAGACTATATATGTAAGAGTTTATTTCTGGGCTCTCGATTCTGCTCATTGGTCTATGTCTGTCTTTATTGCCAGTATTGCACTATTAGACTAATGTGCTTTGTAGTAATGTTTCTAATCAGAAAGTATGAGTCCTCCAGTTTAGTTCTTTTTCAAGATTGTTCTGGCTATTCAGGGACCCTTGAGATTCTATAAGAATTTTAAGAAGGGCTCTTGTGTTTCTGCAAAAACTGTTATCAGGATTTTGTTAGAAATTGCATTGACTCTGTAGGCCTCTTTGGGGAGCACTGGGATATTTATCTGTATTTTTTTTCCTTTTCTTTGTCTGACTTTGGCATCATGGTGCGTGAGTGCTCAGTTGCTTCAGTCATGTCTGACTCTTGGTGATCCTATGGACTGTAGCTCGCCAGGCTCCTCTGTCCATGGGAGTCTCCAGGCAAGAATACTGGAGTGGGTTGCCATGCCTTCCTCCGAGGAACTTTCCAACCCAAGGATCAAACCTGGGTTTCCTGCGTCTTCTGCATCACAGGTGGATTCTTTACCACCGAGGCACTGTGGAAGCCCTGTATTGTGGTATTGGTGGCCTTAAAGAATGAGTCAGGATATGTTCTTTCTTCCTCAGGGAAGTTTGACATCTTAATAATATTAAGTCTTCTAATCCATAAACATGGGATGTGTTCCATTTATTTATGTCTTATTTAATTTCTGTCAACAATATTCTGTAGTTTTCATTGTGTAAGACGTTCACACCATTGGTTACTTCTTAATAATAAAAATATTTTTGGATAAAATCATTATATTGGGATTATTTTTGTAATTTTTTTCAACCATTCATTGTTAATGCATGGGAATGGAACTGATTTTTGTGTGTTGACTTTGTATCCTGCTACTTTGCTGAAATCATTTATTAGTTCTAAGAGTTTTGTTTTTTTTTTTGTGTGTGTGTGTGTGTGAAATCTTTAGCATTTTCCACATAAAAGATCACATCACCTGTGAACAGAGATAGTATTACTTTTTCCTTCCAATTTGATTGCCTTTTATTTCTCTTTCTTGCTTAATTGCTCTGGATAGAACTTTCAGTACTATGTTGAATAGAAGTGATGAGAGTGAACATTATTGCCTTGTTCCTGATCTTAGGAGAAAAGCTTTCAGTCTTTCACCATTGAATATAATGTTCACTGTGATTTTTTCACATACAACTTTTATTATATTGAGGTAATTTCTTTCAATTCCTTGTTCACAGTTTGTTTGTTTGTTTAATCATGAAGGAATCTCATCATTTTGTCAAATGTTTTTTTCTGCATCATTTTGGATAATCATATGTTTTTTTCCCCTCATTCTGTTAATGTGTGTATTGCATTGATTGTTTTTCACATGTTGAATCATTCTTATATTCCAGGAATGAACTCTGCTTAATTATAGTGTACAATACTTTTAAAATGCTGTGGAACTCAGTTTGCTAGAATAATATTTTGCAGAGGATTTTTTTCATCAATGTTCGTAAGAGGTATTGCTTTATAGGTTTTTTTTTTTTTCTTATTATGTCTTTGTTGTCAGGGTAATGATGGCTTTAAGTTAAATGAGTGAGAAAGTGTTCCCTCCTTTTAAATTTTTTGAGAAAGTTTGAAAAGAATTGGCATTAATTTTTAAAGTATTTGATGGAATTCAGTATTAAAGCCATCTGCTCCAGGCCTTTTATTTGTTGTGATATTTTTGATTACTGATTCAATCTCCTTACTCATTATAGGTCTATTAAGATTGTCTGTTTTTTCTCGATCCTTCATTTTGTTAGATATATTTTTAGGGACTTGACTATTTTATCTGTGTTATCCAATTTGTGGCATACAATTGTTCATATTACTCTCTCAATCATTTTTATTTCTGTAGAATCAGTAGTAATGTCCCTGCTTTCATTTATGATTTTAATAATTTGAGACCTCTCTTTTTAAAGGGATACTCTTTAATGTATCTATTTTACACATTATTTTCTCTGTCTAGTATCCCCTCCTCTGTTTTGTCCATTTAAGAAATTCACCTAGTTTCTTCCAAATCCAGCCTAGATGTTTCTTCTTTCATTGGGAAAGATCCAGATGCTGGGAAAGATTGAGGGCAAGAGGAGAAGGGGGTGATAGAGGATGAGATGATTGGATGGCATCACTGACTCACTGGGCATAAGTTCGAGCAAACTCAGGGAGATAGTAAAGGACAGGGAAGCCTGGTGTGCTGCAGTTCATGGGGTCGCGAAGAGTTGGACATAACTTAGTGACTGAACACAACAATGGGGTTTTTTAAAAGTTCTTTTTCAATATCTTCTGAATGTTATTATTACTGTCCTTATCAGATTTTACTATAATTTATTCATTCATCTATATCTCTTGCTTGTTGGTTTCCTGAGGGCAAAGATTACATTTTGTTAATTTCTTTATCATAAGTATTTAATATAATTACTAAAAGGAAATCTTACACAGTTGATAGTCAGATTATTTTACAATTTGCAGGCCTTTTGACATGAATGAGTCAGAATATATAACTGATGAATCAAAATAGATAATGACTTTTATTCCATATTTTCATATACTGGCTGTGTATTCATCCTGGGTGCTTAGTCAGTGCCCACAGAGTGAATGACTGATGAATGGACCTTTTTTGATGGATGATGAAATGATGAAAACCTTTTTTCCTTTTCCTCCCCTTTTATGTAGTCGTTCTGTATGTTGTTGTTCCTCCTGTATTATTAAATGACATTGTTAATCTTCCCTAATACTGTTTTAAAATTAATAGAAGAAAGAAGCTAAAAGAAACAATTTTCTTTACTTCTGTGGAAAACAATATAATCTCTCAATTTCTTATTTTTCTTTGTATGTATTTATTGTTTTTTAAATTATTGTGCTCTATAGTAGCTGTGAACATGACTTGGCCACTAAATACCATTAGGATCATAGGAGCTGTGAGGGAAAGAGTTTTAATGTTTCCATCCTTATTTTAACTCAAACATGATTAGGGTCTTCTTACACAATTAAGAAACAGAATAAATAAATAATTGCCTCATCAAGCCTAATGGTTAGCCAACTCTGTGGGTGAAAGAATGGCCTCATTTGAGCCTGAGACTTTTCTAAGAACTGGGAGATGTCAGGAATGAAAGGTAATTTTAGAAAGCTAAGTTATTTTCTGATTTATACATAAACTTGTTATTTTGTCTCTGCATTAAATATTACCACCAAAATTCATTTTATATGGATTTAGTTTGATTTTTTATATATTTTTATGGTAACAAATTCTTCCTTTCTAGAGGCAATTTAGAGTTATTAATAAAGATGAACATTCATTTAAGTGTATTCTGTATTATATTAAAAATGGTGTTAATACCAAGTCTGTTCTTTCAAACTGCACACCATGTGTACATCTTAAAAGACTAAAAAAAAATATGGTCTTGAAAAACTGTCTCTAAAGATAATTATATGTATTGAATCATTTTCCAGTGGTTTTCATTAAAAATGAAAGATGTATGTCCATTCTTAGAGTTCCTAAATATTACAGCTATTGTAATCTATACTAGCACAGCCATTATGCCTTTATTAATACATACATGTGCCAGTTGATAAGCATTGGTAGGTGAGAGCATTAGAGAAACAGTTTTTCTTTAATTGAGAATTTTTTGCTCTGCATTTAAAACATACTCCAGAATTTAAAATTCCCAAACAGTATGCAGGTATTCCTTAATAGAAACAGTAGACTGAATTTACTTGTATTTAAGGATACCTAAATATGCAGTATATCAACAATACTTACTTAGAAGCTGCTAATGACCAGGTTCTGTGCTCAGGATTATACAGCTGGCTAAGACTCAGTCTTTCTTCCTCATGAGCTCAATTATCTGTGTATATCTATATCTATATATGTTTTCAAATATAGAAAAGAGAGCTTCAAATAGTAATTTGCCCAGAATCCCCCTACCAAGATAAGGGCCAGACTCGGGAGTTCCCTAATGCTTATCCTTTTATTGGCTTTATCAGAATTATCTGGGGAAGCTTTAAAATAAAATTACACATTTGTATGCACACTGGACTGACCGAATCAGAATATCTGAGTAATCCCCAGAATATTTATTTTTATAATATTACTCAGATGATTCTAATGCATAATCAAGATTCAGTTCAGTTCAATTTAGTTGCTCAGTCGTGTCTGACTCTGCAACCCCATGAATCGCAGCATGCCAGGCCTCCCTGTCCATCACCAACTCCCGGAGCTCACTTAGATTCACATCCATCGAGTCAGTGATGCCATCCAGCCATCTCATCCTCTGTCGTCCCCTTCTCCTCCTCCCCCAATCCCACCCAGACACCACTAATTTATGAGACTCTAAATGACCTCAGATATGCAGATGATACTTCACTTATGTCAAAGTGAAAAGAAACTAAAGAGCCTCTTCATGAGAGTGAAAGAGGAAAGTGAAAAAGCTGACTTGAAACTCATCTTTAAAGAAACTAAGATCATGGCAGGTAGTCCCATCACTTCATGGCAAATAGAAGGGGAAAAAATGGAAGCACTAACAGATTTTACTTTCTTGGGCTTCCAAATCGCTGTGGATAGTGACTGCAGCCATGAAATTAAAAGACACTTGCTCCTTGGAAGTAAAACTATGTCAAACGTAGAGAGAGTATTAAAAAGCAGAGAACGTCACTCTGCCAACAAATGTCAAAGCTATGATTTTTCTAGTAGTGATGTATGGATGTGAGAGTTGGATCATAAAGAAGACTGAGTGCCAAAGAACTGATGCTTTAGAAAGATGGTGCTGGAGAAGACTCTTGAGAGTCCCTTGGACTGCAAGGAAATTGAACCAGTCAATCCTAAAGGAAATCAACCCTGAATATTCATTGGAAGGACTGTTGCTAAAACCAAAACTCCAATACTTTGGCCAGCTGATGTGAGGAGCCGACTCTTTGGAAAAGACCATGTTGCTGGAAAAGATTGAAGGCAAGTAGAGAAGGGGTTTCAAAGGATGAGATGATTAGATAGCATCATCGATTCAATGGACATGAATTTGAACAAACTCTAGGAGATAGTGGAGTATTAAGGAGCCTGGTGTGCTTCAGTCCGTGGTGGTCGCCAATAGTTGGATGTGACTCAGCAGCCAAACAACAGCAAACATCATGCCTTTTAAAATTTGAAGCACTGCCTTCCTTTCAGTGTTAATTTACTCAGAAATCAGTATGTCATGAATTCTAGATTTTCAAAGATAGAATATATGAGAAGAATAAAATTGTGTACAGATAACCTTTAAGCAAGGATGATTTATAAATATGAACCTTGTTTCTGGCTCAGAGAGCCTGTATGCTCTTTGGACCTTAATTCAGAATGGTTGGGAAATGATTGAATTAGTTTTTTATTATTGTTGTTGTTAAAAACGTCAAGTTTGCATTCTGTTGGTGTTTAGGATTATGTAGCTTTTCATTTCTTGTCATAATAATCACTACTCAGATTTGGGGACAGTGAAGGGAAGGAGGGGAAGAATATATATTCTTTACATGCCAAGTTGGAACTCAAAATATATTTTGTTGAAGAAGCAATTTTATAAGTGGTGATTAAATAGAATCTTAGTGGGCATTACTGCATAAATCACACTGACTTAACCTGGATGCCTGCTGGCTTCTTGGCAGTCAGCTGGTGGGGAAGAGTAAAAAGGCCTCAACTGGCAAGGCCTGGCTTATAAGGGCTTGTTGTAGAGGATGATCACCTGTAGTCTACAGGACTCTGCTCAGAAAATATTGTGCACTTTAGCTCAATATGAAATGACTATGATCACTATGGATTGGAGAATTGATTAGTCTGAAGTTTGGGAGTGGAGGAAGTTGAATGTTACAAGCAGTAGCTGAAATTGTAGTTCAGACATTGATCTTGAAATGTGTTTATTTCAAGTCTCCAACTTAATTTTTAAAAACTTTTTACCTCATCACATATATTTTAAGATGACATCTAACATTTTCGTTGTGTGTTTAAATGGTTGTGGAGTATAGTTTTCTAGCATGTTATTGATACTAACACCTACACTTTATAGTAAAGCTGTTATTGCTTCTTAAAAAACACATGTAATTTGACAACTTCCATTATTCTTAAAAATCAAGCAATGAATAAACTCATTTTCAACTGTAGAAAGTTTTTCTTATTTATCCTTGAAAATGTATTTATATTCCACTTCACTCATAATAGTTTATCCTCATGTAATATATTTTTCACTAGAAATCCTTAAAAAAAATCACCCTTTATACTTTGTTCCAGTAAAAAATATATGTTAAATATATATTTAAAATACTTCAGTGACCATAAGGCTTAAAGTTTTGAAAAATTTTTGATAGAGTTTAATTATGATAATTAATAGAAATATAATAAACTTATAAAATGATTTTAAATTATATATCAGGTGACCACTTAATCTATTATTAAGCTATTTTAATAATATTTATTAACTATTTTAATATTCTTGAATTTATTGAATATTCAATAAGTAATTGACTATTTATTATTATTACTTTTTAACTTAGAGACATCTTGTTTAAACCAGTATACTAAAAATAATTTGGAAAATATTAATTTTAGTACCTGCCAATTTTAATTTATAGTGATAAAATCATTTTGCCTTTCCATGTGTTTTAAATTATTTTTATAAATATCTTAGAACTGCATATTTAGCTTCACTTCAGTTCTGTCACTTAGTCATGTCCGACTCTTTGTGACCCCATGGGCTGCAGCACGCCAGGCCTTCCTGTCCATCACCAACTCCTGGAGCTTGCTCAAACTCATGTCCATCGAGTTTAGCTTAGTTTATAGAAAATATGGAACATGTGAACTAATAGGTGGAGCTAGTCCTTGTCATCAAATCAATTAGGCAAATGAAATTTTCTGAAAAAGTCCCACATTATTTTTCAGTTAAAAATATGTTAATACACATTCTTGAATAATACTAATGTGATGTCTTAAATGTGACAAAAGCTGTTCATGTTGCTGTTCAGTTGCTAAAACGTCCGACTCTTTGTGCCCTGATGGACTGCAGCACGCCAGGCTCCTCTGTCCTCCCACTATCTCCCAGAGTTTGCTCAAATTCAGGTCTGGGCCACATTTATTTGTGCCACTTTAAAAAGATGTGAATGTTGCATATTAATATTATAGTAATAATATTTCCCATTTTAATGATAGCATCTGATACACAAAGACTCAGCTTTGAGGAACAGTTTCTTTATGAATAGATTGTTCTCAATGAAGAGTTTGAAGTATAGGTATTATCCATAAAGCTATTTCTTGGGGTTGCTCACTGAATCAACTCTATTCATAGAGATTCTACAATGCCAACAAAGTCCAAACAACCTGAATGTTAGTACTCACAGTTTTGAAGTCTCTTCACCAGCTGATTCCTGGGCAAGTTGCTGTGTGTTATAATTTCTTCAGTATGTTGTTTTCAGTAAAACTGTGAATGATTGGAGACATCTATAAATTAATCAGCATGTAAGTAATATCTTCTCTCTACCACAGTTATTGTCACAATCTGCTGAACAAAGCCACCTGCAATTTTATGACATCTACAAAGTATGGTGATATCTGTACAGGTCTAATGAAATTGTGCTGATGAACTTACCAGCTATTGTCTTTTTAGGCATTTACTTGTAGAGCAAATTAGCAACTTCTTTTGTCATATAGGATCTTCTAGTTTTAATATTATTGCTTCTGTGAGCAATATTAATTTGTAAAAGTTTTCCAAAGTCTTGATTTCTACTTGTAAATTGCTAATACCTTGAGTATTCTTCTAATATTAATAGATTTCTTTAAGGTTTGAATGTTTTGCGAGTAATAAGGATGTGTAGCAAGAGTGATGGTTTCATGCTATTGCTTTATAGCAATGTCTCAAGAGCAGAGTCTTTCTTTGTCTTTCTGGAGTATGCATTCTTTTACATGTTGGAGTCACTTTCCGAGAAGGGGTATATTAATATATCTGAGAGCATCTTTTTTGTATATTCCCATACCTCTTTTCTTAACTCTGTATGGATTTTAACAAATTGCAAGTTATTAAATGGCATTAGTTTATTGTTGGGTAGTTTATCACTAACAGGCTTTATAAGGAATGGTCTGCTTTTTAGCAGTTAAAATATTTTTATGAAGAACATTGCTATTTAAAAATGATAATGTAGTTGCTTCTTACCCTTAAATTATATTCTTTAGTATTATTGCAATAAGAATTAGATTCTTCCTGTGGCTTTTTTCGAAGTTCAGCCAGTACCTTCTTTAGTCATAGTTATATAACTGTAGCATCCCTAATGTTCTCTGAACATAGAGGAAAACTCTGCACATGTCAGCTAGTATTGGCATTAGCTGTTGACACATCTCCGTTTATATCAATATCTCTTCTGCATGTGTATGACTTGTATCATGCATTTATTACAGGAAGTAGCCACATATTTCTTTCTTCTCAAGCTATTTGTCAATTATCTATAATAAATACAGATTTATTGAGAAACTAGATTAAGAAAAATCATGATTTCATGAAGAAAAAGATTTGCTCATATGAAATTTTTTTCCCATCGAGGCGATGTTAGTGTTGATGTGAAAATTTTCTCTTAAAATTGGTAACTCCAGATTATTGGGATGACAAAAAATCACATTACAGTGTAGTTTATTTACAACTTATTCACTTAACAAGATCAGTACCAATATGACATAACTGAATGGAGTCTCATTTCTTTCATCTTCTGTAAACAGTCAGGATCTATATTTCTGGATTATTTGTCTTTTGGTTCTGTTGATATTTCAGAGTCTTCTGCATACTTTTATATTGCAAATGTATACTACTTTATACCCAAAGGAAGTATTGGAGAAAGCGCAGTTCTATTTGGTCAGAGCTATCCAAAACTTGTTCATTAAGTATAACCTTTGCTGAGGGTTTTTGATATATAATTTTTACCAACCTAAGGAATTGCCCTTTTATTCCTACTTTGACTATCAAGTTAAAGGAATACTAGTTTTTCTAGGAGTTAATTTAATATTCCTGATTTTCCAAGTTACTTTAAACCATGAACAGGTGTTGAATTATTAAATGCTTTTCTTCATTGATTGAGATATGATTTTTCTCTTTACTCTTTTTATTGATTGCATAACTATAGATTTTCTGGTATTGTACTATCCTTATAGCCCTGGGGTTAAATTGTGGTTGATAGTGATATAACGTGTTTTTGTCTTAGATTTTGTTATTTAGGTTTTAGTTTATGTTTTCACCCTGTATATATGTGAATGAAGTTCACCTGTGGTTTTCTTGTTTTTTGTCATAATTACTTTTGCTTCAGAAAATGAGCTATATGACTTTTGTTCTTTTCTAAAATTAATTTTATGAAATAATTTATATCATAAATTGTAGAATTAATGGTCCTTTAAAAGTGTGATGGAACCCACTTGTAAAATTGTAGCAGTTGCTCTAGGTACCCTACTCAAAAGCCTTCAGCCACTCCAGATGACACCAACAAACCAATGGCTTGAACAAACCAATAGCTTCCTACATCTCTCTGCCTCAGGGCATTTCATGACCAAAGAAATAGGCTTAACATGAAGGAGAGGCAGAGAAGTGCGAGTGAGCTGACTGATAAATACCCCAGGCTCCTTGCCCTTAGTGGGATGATTTTAAGAGAGTTCCATCAAGACCAAGCTCCATTTGCCTCCAGAAATAACCTACTCTTTAATTAACTGTTTATTGGCTATTTTTCCATATTGTACTTCCCCTCTCTTTCACTGTACTTCCTGGTGTCATTTTTTCAAGTAAACAAACTACTTTGCATTCAACTCTTTGGCCTGGGATCTGATTGTGGAGAAACCCCAAACAGGAAACACCATCTTAGCCTGAGATTTTCTGTAGAAGAGGTATTAACAATTTTTTAACTTGAGGTATAATTCATATAACATTCACCACTTCCAAGTGGCTTTTAGTATATCCACAGTGTTGTGCACCTATCACCATTACCTAATTCCAGAACATTGTCATCACCCTGAAAAGAAACCTTGTGTCCATTAGCAATCATTCCCATCTCACTGTACATCCAGGCACTCAGTAATCCACTTTTTTTTTCCTCTAGAAATTTGCCTATTCTGGACATTGTGTATAAATGGATTTAGACAATATGTGGCCCTGTGTGTCTGGCTTCTTTCACTTAGTATAATGCTTTTAAGGTGTCTTTGCTATAGCAAGAATCATACTTAATTCCTCTTACGGCTTAATATCCATTGTGTGTTTATATCACATGTTGTATATTTGCTCGCCAACTGAAGGACATCTAAGTTGTTTCTACTTTTTGGCTATTGTGAATAATGTTGTTAGGACCATATGCTTTCAAGTTACGTGAACATATATTTCCAATTATCTTGGGTATTGCTTAGTAATGGAATTGCTAGGTCATATGGTAATTCTATTTTTTAATTTTTAAAGAACTGCCAAACTGTTTTCCACAGTGACTTTATATGACACTTTATATGTGTACCAAGAATGTACAAAGGTTAAAATATCTCTCTCCCTTCACCAGCACTTACCATTTTCTTTTTTTTAAAAACATTGTATCTCTCCCAGGGAGTGTGAAGTTCTTTTGAGTTGATTTGCCGCCACCACTGTCCACTGTAGATGTGGCTGAAGTCAGATGTGAGCCAAAGAGTATCAAAACCATCTGCAACGTGAGACTTAGGATGGACTTCATACAAAAAAATCTGGTGTCCTAGGTCATAAGAGACCAGGGGTTTGAATTCTGGTTGTATTTCTTATCGGCTATAAGACCTTGTCTATGTGACTTAACTTTTGCAATCTTCAGTCTCTTCATCCATTACTAAAGTGTAGATTAAATGAGGTAATAGCAAGAATTGGAAGAGTGCCTAGAGCATAGGGAGAACTCAGGAAGTTCTGTTTGTTGTTGTTATTGTTGCTGTTAGTAGCAGTGACATTGGTGGTGGTGATGGTGTTGGTAGTCGTACCAGGGTATTAGCTAAAGCCTAGAGTTTGACTCAAAGTCCAGGCTGTGCAAAGTGTGGTCTGCGGATCAGCAGAAGCACCATCACCTGGGAGGCTGTTGAAAATTCAGAATCCCTGCCTCTCTGCCCCCAGACTTAGAAATTGGAATCTGCATTTTAACAAGATCCCAGGTGATTGGAATGCACATTACAGCTCGAGAAGCATTGGTCTATTACATCATTTTGCCATTCTCAGCTTGACCACTGCAGTTCCCACAATTTTGTTTTTCATTTTTATAACAGCTTTTTTGCAGAACAGTTGTACAAAAACCGCACATGTTTAATGTGTGCAGTTTGATGGCTTTGACCTTATGCATATAGCCATGTAATCATCACCACAATTCAGGTTATGAACATATCCGTCACCTCCAAAATGAACAGATGCATGCACATCATCCAGTGTGATCTTTCACCCCCAATAAAAAACCTAGTAATATTCTGAAATCTGTTGGGTTAGAGCTAAAGGAGGACATTGATTTAACAAGTCTGAATCCCCTAAGGTAAGCTATACATATTTTACTTTCATTTAAATATCTAAGCAATTTTAATACACTAAAAATAATCTTTACATACTTTGTACATTTTGACTTATGATAAGAAAATATAAATTTCATAATAGTACTCATATTTGGAAAATTCTTAAATGTTATTTAATTTTTTCTTAAAGACAATTTCTTGATATTCATGGTATTTGGATTATAGAAATTTTTTACGCAAACAGATTTTAAAGAAAGTAAGGTATAACTATTATATCCTTACCATTAATATATTAATTCACTCACTTATTGAACATCTCTTGGTGTTTTACAGGTAATTGGAACATAGCAGTGAACTAAAATAGACAAACATCTCTTACCTTTCTGGGGAGTATATTCTAATTAGGAGATGTACATAACAAATAAGATAAATATTAGAAGGTGTACGTGCCCTGGAGAAAATGAAAATCTAGTTGCTTAATTTTGGATGACGTTGGAATATTGATTTGAATAGCCTTTGACAAATGACAGTTGAGCAGCAACTTAAAAAACTTGAAAAAGATGATGGAGCTATTTAGGGGAAAAGCAGTTTAGACTTAGGTAATAGTGGATACAGAGGTCCTGTGGTAGGGGCATGCTTGACGTGTTGGATGAATAGGAGGGAAGTTCATGTGGCTGCTCAGAGCAAGTGGGTGAGAATTGTGAGACACAAAGACCCAAGTGGGTGAGAGTAAGTCTGCAGAGGACCTTCTGGATCATTGTTAGGACTTTGGCATTTATTCTGAGCAAAATGGGGAGTATGAAAAGGTTCTGACAAAAAAAGTGACGACATGCTTCAAAACGTTTTGAAGTGTTTGCTTTGATGGTTTTGTTGGGATAGGTTAATGAGAGTGAGAAAAGAATAGCATCTAGGAGACCAGTTTTGAGGATATTTAAGTAATTTAGGCCTCTGGAAAAGGAAATGGCAACCCACTCCAGTATTCTTGCCTGGAGAATTCCATGGGCAGAGGAGCCTGATGGGATTGCAAAGTTCTTGGGGTCTCAAAGATTCCAACACGACTGAGCGACTAACACTAGCAAAAATAATTTAGGCTGGCAGTGGTGGTTACTTAGAGTGGTTGTAGTGAAGATGATGAGATGACATCTCTGTAGATATATTTTAAAAGAAGAATTTAAAAGATTTTATGGTGGAATGTGTGTGGGATATGAAAAAAAAAAAGATTATTCCAAGGTTTTTGGACCCAGGTAAACCAGGAGGATGGGGAATTGCCATTAACCACTCTGGGTAAAACCGTGAATGCAGCAGTTTGGAGATAAAGGTCTGAAATTCAGCTTCGACCTTTGAGATGAATCAAGATACAGATGCACTGAAGCTCGATAAAAGACAGTGCTTTTAATTTTGTACTGTGATAGTGTTATGATACGGTTTAGCTTTCATAGAATAGTAAATCTCCCTTGGGTGGGCTGAGTTGAATTTGCCTCACATTGAACTGTGCTTTGAAGTAGATTAGATGACTATATGATTACTGATGCTCGCCTCTTGATGAAAGTGAAAGAGGAGAGTGAAAAAGTTGGCTTAAAGCTCAACATTCAGAAAACGGAGATCATGGCATCTGGTCTCATCACTTCATGGAAGATAGATGGGGAAAAAGTGGAAACAGTGTCAGACTTTATTTTAGGGAGGCTCCAAAATCACTGCAGATGGTGACTGCAGCCATGAAATGAAAAGACGCTTATTCCTTGGAAGGAAAGTTATGAGCAACCTAGATAGCATATTGAAAAGCAGAGACATTGCTTTGCCAACAAAGGTCTGTCTAGTCAAGGCTATGGTTTTTCCAGTAGTCATGTATGGATGTGAGAGTTGGACTGTGAAGAAAGCTGAGAGCCGTAGAATTGATGCTTTTGAACTGTAGTGTTGGAGAAGACTCTTGAGAGTCCCTTGGACTGCAAGGAGATCCAAGCAGTCCATTCTAAAGGAGATCAGTCCTGGGTGTTCATTGGAAGGACTGATGCTGAAGCTGAAACTCCAGTACTCTGGCCACCTCATGCGAAGAGTTGACTCATTGGAAAAGGCCCTGATGTTGGGAGGGATTGGGGGCAGGAGGTGAAGGGGACGACAGAGGATGAGATGGCTGGATGGCATCACCGACTCAATGCACATGAGTTTGGGTGAACGCCGGGAGTTGGTGAGGGACAGGGAGACCTGGTGTGCTGCGATTCATGGGGTCACAAAGAGTCGGATACGACTGAGCGACTGAACTGAACTGCCTTTAGCAGTTACAGGAGCAAGAAGGACAGTTTGCAAAAGGAAGTCCATATTCCATTGTGTGGCTTCTGGCAGTTTACTTGCAAGGATCTCAAATTGTTTTATCCATTAAAATTTTAAAGAAGTATTAGTGAGAATCTGAGAAACTAGTAAGTGAAACTTTATACTTTGAACTCTTTTCTCCGAATTAATGCCTCTTCCTTAAAAATTTCTGTTTCACTGGGGTGTTCTAGTGATTTCCATATCGCCATATTTTGTTAGTGTTTGTTACTGTTTCCTCTAGTTTTAGACCTCCAATTCTTTTCAGTTTAGATAAGGCATCACTTTGTAATCTTCATATAATTATGTTCTGGCCTCTTCCTTTTATAAAATGTTCTCTTCAGAAAGTATGTTCTGTTCTTCATTTTAAGTGAAACCCTTGCTTTCTACTTTAAGAAAAATAAAGCTTGCTTTCCATCAGTTTAAGCCATGATTTGGGGCTTCCCAAGTAGCTCAGTGGGTAAGAGTCTGCCTGCAGTGAAGGAGATTCAGAAGACTCGGGTTCAGTCCCTGGTGGAGAAGATCCCCTGGAGGAGGGCACGGCAACCCACTCCAGTGTTCTTGCCTGGAGAATCCCATGGACAGAGGAGCCTGGCAGGTTCCATGGTTACAAAGAGTTGGACGCGACTGAAGTGACTGAGCTCATGTACAAGTCATTTACTTTAAATTTATTGAAATAATTTTATAGTTCTGTAATTTATACAGCATAACTTTTAAGTTCTACATGTTGGAAAAGGAAACTGTCAACTGATGGATGTTTATATTTACTCTCTTGAATTTTTGAGTAAGTTAAGATGCAATGGAAAATAATGATTCTAATTAATACCATCACATTTTATAATGTAGAATAATGATACTCTTTCAACTTATTTTTAATTTTATGAAAGTTACTATATTTTTAACTGAAACTTAATTTATTTTTAGGGGAAAAATTAGATTAACAGTGTAGTGATAGTAGAAAACTAGTAGTTCAGATTGAACAAAGCTCTATAGCGCAGACTAGTGGGAAAACTTAATAATTGCAGAAATGTTCACTTCCCTTAAACTGGCTGGATATGCCTACTGTTTTAAGAGTTGTCTTTTCTTTAAAACACACACACACACACACACTTAGAGAAATTCAAACTTAAAATGCGATTCTGAATTAAGGTAAGATTTAAAGGTCAAATATTTATTATGAAGGCAGTAACTACCAATTCTGATAATAAGCAATATGCAATTAAATTCTCAATGACTAGTTTACTTTGAAACCACTTTTCTAGTTTTTTGATAAAATTTAATTTAGAACAGAGAGTTTATAAAGTGAATCAGGTGCTTTGATGGAAAGAAAATAAAAGCAGCACTACAAAATATGTAATTTTGTTTATATGTTTGGCTAATTGGTACCTTTTTACATAAACCTGACTTCTTTATTCACATCACTCCATAAAAAAACAAAACAAAACCCTGAAAGTAAGCTGTACTGTATTTTAAAAACTGTATTTGTATGAAAACTCAATGAATTGTTCTCAGTTAACTAATATATTTATTTTAATCTTAATTGGTTTCTAGTCTGACACCTGGTTACATACTCCTCTATCTCCTACCACTTTGTTCTTTTCTCTCTTTTTTCATTTTGAAATATTTCAAACATGTCAAGAAGTTTAGAGACTACCAAGCAAGTTATATAAATCTTAAAATGTTCCCATGTTTCGTATTTTTTTTTCTGAAATAGCACAATTATCTTGAGTACTTATTATTCTATAAGTTTTTATTTGTATAGTTTATAAATACTGCTTATACCTAAACACTGCTAAACCATATAAAACATTGTTTTACAAGGTTTTAAACTTTATATTATGGATCATACTGTATATATTTTTCTGAAACTTTATCTATTTTGAGATTTAGATCCACCTACCTCTTATAATTCATTCATTTTGATTGCTGAATATAATTCTTGGCATGAATATGCTAGATGTGGGTTTGATCCCTGGATTGGGAAGATCCCCTGGAGTAGGAAATGTCAACCTGCTCAAGCATTCTTGCCCGGAAAATTCCATGGACAGAGGAGCCTGGTGGGCCACAGTCCATGGGGTCAGTGAGACATGGCTGAGTGGCTGAGCGCTCGCACACATCCTCATAAGAGGAGGATTACACACAGAGAGAAGGTGATGAGAGGGTGCAGCAGAGAGAGCTCTGAAGATGCTGTTCTTACAGATTGGATTGACGTGACCACAAGCCAAAGAATGCTGATAGCCATCAGAAGCTGAATGCCAGAAAAGGCAAAGCATTGATTTTCCCTGGAGTCTCTTAAATGAGCAAGGCCCTGTTGATACCTTGATGTTGGTCCACTGATGCTGAAATTGAATTCAGACTTCTGGTTCTTCAGAACTCTGAATGTATTTCTAGTTTGTGTTAATTTGTGACAGCAGCTATATGAGGCTAATTTACTGCTCTTTTCTGATTTTTGCCATTAAAATCTTTTCAGTCTTATAAATTGCACTAGGGAAGTTACCTTTTTCCTCCTTTCTATAATAGTTCAAAAAAGTTTGTGATCACTTTTTCACTGTTTGGTAGGCATCAAATGTTAAAACCATCTAGACCCCATTTCTTTTTTGGTGAGATGATTTTTTTTAAAGTTTTCACTGTAGTTTTTTCCTTTTCTCTCTCTCCTCCTCTTTCCCTCCCTTTCGCCTTTCCCCTAAGCTTACGTTTTCCTTTTTAACAATTTTGTGATTGCCTTCATGCAGTGTCCGGTCTCTCCAATGCAGAACCAGGTCTTTAGAAGTGAGCTGGGATCTTGTTTCCATCTTGATATTTAGTGATACTGCAGATTAACATATTAGTGGTATTTTAAATTAATGGTCCTGCAAATTCATATATAGAAACCAAGGTCATGGCTGGCTTTGTTCAGGGTCTTGTTACAAGACTGTGTCCCATTTATCTGAGCTCACAGCTGTGTGTAATCTGCAGGTTGAGGCAGTTTTCTATAGTGTTTTCCAGCTTCTTTTATTAATGAATCCTCTGGGCATCAAGAAGTGAATCTTGACTCCAAGTTTTCATTTTACAAGGAGCATATTTAGTTCTTTTATCCTAAAGAGCTCTGTTCTTAGCCATTGGTGCCTGCTTTTTGGCTGGGGGCACAGTGGCCCTAAGGCTTCAGCTCTGCTCCATAAAAAACAAAACAAAACCCTGAAAGTAATTTTAATTACTTTACATTTTGTTTACATTTTGTTTTAATTTTACTTAGTTTATTTCTACTTTTTATAAGCTAAAATTCTGGGTGCAGAAACAAAAATCTTTCTACACAAGCAATATCTATTTTAGCAGAAAAATGTTAAAAGTTAAGATTTATATCATGCCATGAAACAAAGTAATATATAAAAATAAGAGTTTGAGGAAAGTAGAAAGAGGCTTAAAGGTTTAAGGTTAGGCAGAGTGGTCAAGGTCACTATAGTTTTTAGTTCTCTATAATAATTTCCCTGAGATTTTAGAGATAAGTTAAAATCATATTTTTTCAGCAATTGTGTGTTTTGTTTAGGTACAGATAAATAAAATGTTTAGTAATATTGACTGTATGGCAATCCAATAAATGAGTATATTTTCAACTTAATTGTCTTTCATTTTCACTTCATCTCCTGGCTTTTAAAAACAGCAGATTCCTTTTCTGTGCTCTGCAGCCTCCCACCCTGCCCAGAGTAGAGGAACCAGCCATTTTATCTGAAACTAGAAGTTCCTAGTTCTTTCTCTAGGTGTGGTTCTGGTTCATACTTGGCACTTTGGCGAATATTAATCTTTGACCATAACTGACAGTATTCAGATCACAGAGAAATAGGTATAGTATATTCGAAGTGCCTCTTGGTTTAGATTATTTTATCAGTGAGCTGGCTTCTTTGGGGAAGCTTCAGAATGGTGAAGGGGGACACCACAGTCCTAAGTCCAAGCCTGAGGGTTCTTGGGGAGAATGTCAGGTACACAGTCAACGAAGAGTCTGCTGCTTCTATCCCTGTACATGATGAGGGAGAAGAAAGACAGTAGGAAGGCACAAATGATCAGAGTAATATTCTAGTCTGTTCTTTCTAGTCTTTGACTCAGGATGAGGATGCTTATTAGTTAAGTCAAAGGGCAACTTTTACCCTTACTAATATTTGAGGTTCTTTGAAGATATCTTTCTGGATGTCCTTCCAGCATTAGCTTTCCAGAACTATCTTCAGTTCCAGGGTGGCATGGAGGACACAGAAGTGGCTGTATGTCCCTGCTGTGACACGCCCCCAGTGGTGAGGGATGAGGGATGTGGCCACTTTGCAGTAGAGACTGCAGTACAGCTACCTTGGGCCATGACTGAATGGAGAATTGTTCAGAGACTAGAAGGAGTCAACAGAGCCTTGGGAGCTGAGGTGAGATCAAGTCAACAATGGAGCACAGTCCTGTCTGAATAGAGTAGAAGAACCAGACTATGAGTTAGATGAGCTGCGGATTTTAGCAGCAGAACCTCCATGGGACACCCAGATACTTTCTTGGAAAACAGCAGGGGAAGGGGTAGAAATGTAAAGCATAGAGAATTTAGCCAAAGGAGCTATTTATCAGGCTAAAATTTAGTACGTAGTTTTAAAAGAAATCTGGCTAATTTGCTGTTGAGGAAAATCAGATAAATAATTAGAGAAATAAACTATGTTTCTTTGTGGAGTAATTTTTCAAAGCCATTATCAATAGCCAACTAAGACTTGGAGATGTTCCAAGTAAAAATTTCTTCTGTACTGCTGCTGTCTCCTGAGGGACTTAATGAAGACATGGCTGAACTCTCCTGTATCAGCTGACAAATAGGATTATATATTAGCTAGAGATGCCATGCTTGTGGTTCATGGGGAATTTGGCAAAGTCTGGCTGCTTGTCTTGGGGTATCAGATGGAAGAAATTTTCTGATACTTGTTTTGTAATCTCTAAACCCATTGCATTGAAATTACATTGATCTCTTAATTCCTTAAGGAACATGTTTGAAAAACTTTAATCCTCTTAAAATATGGTCTGGTACTTCCTTGCCAGTTGTACCATGACAGCGCTAGGGAAGGGACATGTAGGTTAGTAGCCTGCAGTGCCACTGAACTCTACCTTTTGAGGGACGGAAACAGCATGGATCTAATCATGGGAACAGTAGGGTAATGCTGTAATTGACTTTTCTGGATTTCCAGGCCTCTTGCAGATCTCTGCGTTCTTTTTTTTCTAAATGCAGCCTGGGCCTGGGGAGAGGAAGCATCAGGGATTTATGGTGTGATTGTATTCCTTTTGTAGCATTTCTCATAATAGTAATCTAAAGAATATTTGTGCGGTCATTTGCAATTATTTGTCTTCCTTACTATACTTTAAACTCCACAGCAAAATCTATGTCTGCTGACCTGTATTTGCCAGCTCTTAGCATAGTGTCTGGCATACACTAGGCATTTAGTGAATACTGAGTGAATGAATAAATAATGAATGAGTTAGTGTTAATAGTTACTTGCACATCTATAAATAAATTAGAATTTTATGGTCTGAATTAATTTTATGGTGAATTACAGCTTCATCCAAGTTTATCTTTTAATACTAAATGTATAATCTTTTAGGAGATTATATTAGGTACATTATATTCAGTGATGTACTGATAAATGCTAACCACAGGCTCCCTGTAAGAAAATGTCCTGGTTGGTGGTATTTTCCAATTTTCAAAATCTATAAAAACATCCACAGTGGCTGCCTTCAAGTAACTCAGATTACTTCATCGAATGCAGAGTTGAGAAGAAATGTGTACAAGCTGTTCTTAAGACTCAGTGAAAGTTGGCTCCAGAACAGCACTGAAGCACATTTTTATGCCTTTTTAGCAATGCATTGTTCTCCACATATAAAGACTATGCTGGTGACGCATTCAGTAGAACATGTGCTTTAGAAAGAGTTTGAATTACTCAACTGCAAATGATAAACTTAGAAAGTTTCTGTAGCTCAACATAATAGAATTTTATTTCTCACAGTGTGAGGTCCACACTGCTGTCTGTGGCAGATCATCAGAGACTCCCTTCCAAATAGTCATTCAATTCCCAGGCTCCTTCTTTTTTTTTTTTTTTTTCCAATGGATCCTTTATCCCCCAGGGTCTTGAATGAAGAGCTTGATCATAGCATATGAGAGTTTTGAATGGTCATGAAATGGTACACATCATTTCGCTTGTAATCCATTGGCCAGAACATAATAATGGCCATCTCTACAAGGGAGATTAGGAAATGTAATTTTCTAAGAGACAAAGGAAATAAATTTAATAGCTAGCTAGCATCTTCCATAGTTTTCTAGTCATGTGATAGGGTTAAACTAATCAATTTAACACCTTTTTTCTGACAAATGCACACATTGATAAGCATTATAGATTAGTGGTAGAGCCTAGTCTGATTAGATTGGAGTTTAGTAAATTCTTTTATCTGTGCAAAGTTAGCTGGTTTTATCAACTTTGCCTTGGTCTCATTAGCACCAGTCTCTAAGCAGTAATCCTTCATTTCTCTGAAATACTCTATTATTTATTATCCCTATTTAGATGAAAATCAGAGTATTCAGAGGTTTACATTCCTTTAAGTTATTGTATACAGTTAACATAGTTTTGTTTGTGACTATGAAGTTTACATTTACCATTTTTATGGTTTGGAAGAGATATTTCTATTTTCCTTAGTTTTTTCCCCTTTTTAACCCCAATAAGGATGTTTGTGGAATGGAACATAAGGGACAAATTTGGGTCACTAGTATTTCATGTTGTATATTGCTGTATTACTTTGAAAATATTGGCATATTTAGAACTGAAAGTAATGATACCTTATAATTTTGAATCCTCTGTGTCTTTGTATTCTCAGGGCCTAGATTTTTTTTTTTTTTTTTTGATAAATGATGACCAGCCAAACTAATAGGCTTTGACCTTGGTGATTTATGAGCATATATATTTCTAAGACGTTTTAAAAGCATTTATCATAAGGTACATTTGCTGGTTAACTTAACTGGCTAAAGGATTCCATTAACAAAAGTCCTGCTATTTTATCCCAAATTAGTTAATTTTTTTCCACAGACACAGAATTCAGCTCTATAGACATCAATTGTTTCACAGCCAATTAGTGAAAATTCACTTCACAGCACATCTATGTGTTTGTAAGACATTGTTCAGTATCAGCAATTGATAAGTTGCAGTGTATGTAACGGGCTTCAAGTGAAATTGTCAGTTTCTGTATTAATTTAAATTAGTGGATTTAGGCTTTCTGATCCTTAAAGATTAATAGATTCTTAATCCAAAAGTAGGAGGAGATAGTGAGAGAAGGGTAATGGGGTGTTAGGATATGAGGATTACTAGAGACCAGCAGTTTAGGAAGGAACATAGGATCTAGTCAGAATTCCCTGGTGGCTCAGACGGTAGGGAATCCACCTGCAAAGGGGGGAAACCTAGGTTTGATCCCTGGGTTCTGAAGATTCCCTTGGGAGGGCATGGCAGCTCACTCCAATATTCTTGCCTGGAGAATCCCGTGGACAGAGGAGCCTGGTGGGGTATAGTCTATGGAGTTGAAAAGAGTCGGACACGACTAAGTGATTAAGCACAGCACAATGTGGATAGCCCAGAGAGGATGGGAAAAGTATGAATGCATAGTGTCTTCAATAGGAATCAGACAGCATCCTTCACACCTTGTAGTCATTTATTTTATATATTGATATCTACTGAGTGTTAACAGAAAAGGAAAACTAATCTCATAGTGTTTCTAGTTCTTTTTTTTTTTTCATTTTGCGCTACCTGGAAATGATACTGTTCATACAATGAGTTAACTTAAATTTATAAATTTGTACAAATAGTATCATCAGTTTAGTTCAGTTCAGTCGCTCAGTCGTGTCTGACTCTTTGTGACCCCATGAATCGCAGCACGCCAGGCCTCCCCATCCATCACCAACTCCCAGAGTTTACTCCGACTCATGTCCATCAAGTCAGTGATGCCATCCAGCCATCTCATCCTCTGTCGTCCCCTTCTTCTCTTGCCCCCAATCCCTCCCAGGATCAGAGTCTTTTCCAATGAGTCAACTTTTCGCATGAGGTGGCCAAAGGACTGGAGTTTCAGCTTTAGCATCATTCCTTCCAAAGAAACCCCAGGACTGATCTCCTTCAGAATGGACTGGTTGGATCTCCTTGCAGTCCAAGGGACTCTCAAGAGTCTTCTCCAACACCACAGTTCAAAAGCATCAATTCTTCGGTGCTCAGCCTTCTTCACAGTCCAACTCTCACATCCATACATGACCACAGGAAAAACCATAGCCTTGACTAGACGGACCTTTGTTGGCAAAGCAATGTCTCTGCTTTTCAATATGCTATCTAGGTTGTATCGTACATTTACCTAGTTTACACTGACGTAAATTGGTAGGGCTGGTTATGGCCTCCTCTAGCCCAGCCTAGTCACTGTGAGGAACACACTTGTAACTCACTGAACACACTGAATTGGCAATTGCTGCCCTGGTGGCTCTCCTTACCAAACATCAGAATCACCTGTAGGATTTGGAAAATCAATAAGAGAAAATAACAGATGTCTGTGTTCTTTCCCAGTTTCTGATTCAGTAAGTCTGGAGTGTAGCCTGAAAAGGTGCACTTCTAAAGTTTCCAGGTGATACTTAAGCTGCTGTTCTAGGGACACTCTTGAGACTCTCTGGAAGAGCTTAAGTAACCTGCCTACCTTGTGACAAATGATGAAGCAGCAGTAAGTTGTTTCTGCAAATGATCATGATTGGATAGTTGTCTGTCTCACAAACTCTCATTTCTGTTTCATTATCAATTAGCAGGTGCAAAAGGATGTTATTCTTCAATATCCTGAGTGTGACTTAGTCTAGATAACTTCGTATCATAAAATCATATAGATGTATTATCACTGTTAACATGAATCATAATTTTTTTTAGAAAAAGCAGACAAATTCAAATTTAATTTTTAACATTATTTTCTGGTTCTATATTTAGTTGCTTTCACTTTTAAAAGAGATCTGCAGTACCTACATTTGTCACAAGATGGCATTTAAAGGCTGAAGATTTTGGTTGAAATTTGATTTTTGAGACTGTTGAGTTAGATGTATAATGTTTCATATGTATTCAAAACAAAAGAAATTTGAACTATGATGTATTTTTTTAAATTTGAGTGAGATTTTGATATTTTAATATCAAAAATGTTTTCTTATTATGAAAATTAGATAGTAACAAAAATTAACGTTATTGATGATTAATTCTTTTGGAAAAGGATGCAACACGAATCTTAGAGTAATAGCATAAAAATTTTATTACATTACATCCCCCAGAAAGATTTCAAATGATTTCAAGTTAGCAAACATTTAGAAGGTCTTACTGTTCTATAATGTATAAAGTCTTATTATGCAAATAGGGTTTTCCAGGTGGCTCAGTGGTACTCCTTCTGCCAATGCAAGGAACACAGGAGACTGGGTTTGATTCCTGGGTTGGGAAGATCCCCTGGAGTAGGAAATGGCAACCCTCTCCAGTATTTTTGCCTAGAGAATCTCATGGACAGAGGAACCTGGTGGGCTACAGTCCATAGGGTTGAAAGAATTGGATACGACTGAGCAACTGACTGAGCAAATAGATTCAAGGGATTAGATCTGATAGACAGAGTGCCTGAGGAACTATGGACAGAGGTTCGTGACCCTGTACAGGAGGCAGGGATCAAGACCGTCCCCAGGGAAAAGAAATGCAAAAAGGCAAATGGTTGTCTGAGGAGGCCTCACAAATAGCTGTTAATAGAAGAGAAGAGAAAGGCAAAGGAGAAAAGGAAAGATATACCCATTTGAATGCAGAGTTCCAAAGAATAGCAAGGAGAGATAAGAAAGCCTTCCCCAGGGATCAATGCAAAGAAATAAAGGAAAACAATACAATGGGAAAAACTAGAGATATCTTCAAGAAAATTAGAGATACCAAGGGAACATCTCAAGCAAAGATGGGCACAATAAAGGACAGAAATGGTATGGACCTAATGGAAGCAGAAGATATTAAGAAGAGGGGGCAAGAATACACAGAAGAACTATACAAAAAGATCCTCATGACCCAGATAATCATGATGGTGTGATCACTCACCTAGAGCCAGATATCCTGGAATATGAAGTCAAGTGGGTCTTAGGAAGCATCACTACAAACAAAGCTAGTGGAGGTGATGGAATTCCAGTTGAGCTATTTCAAATCCTCAGAGATGATGCTGTGAAAATGCTGCACTCAATATGCCAGCAAATTTGGAAAACTCAGCAGTGGCCACAGGACTGGAAAAGGTCAGTTTTCATTCCAATCCCAAAGAAAGGCAATGCCAAAGAATGCTCAAACTACTGCACAATTGCATTCATCTGACACGCTACTAAAGTAATGCTGAAAATTCTCCAAGCCAGACTTAAACAGTATGTGAACTGTGAACTACCAGATGTTCAAGCTGGTTTTAGAAAAGGCAGAGGAACCAGAGATCAAATTGCCAACATCCACTGGATCGACTAAAAATGAAGAGAGTTCTGGAAAAACATCTGCTTTATTGACAATGCCAAGGCCTTTTAATGTGTAGACCACAACAAACTCTGGAAAATTCTTAAAGAGATGGGAATACCAGACCACCTGACCTCTTGAGAAATCTGTTTGCAGGTCAGGAAACAACAGTTAGAATTGGACATGGAACAACAGTCTGGTTCCAAATAAGGAGAGGAGTACGTCAAGGCTCTATGTTGTCACCATGCTTATTCAACTTATATGCAGAGTATATCATGGAAACATTGAGCTGGATGAAGCACAATCTGGAATCAAGATTGCCAGGAGAAATACCAATAACCTCAGATATGCAGATGACACCACCCTTATGGCAGAAAGCAAAGAAGAACTAAAGAGCCTCTTGATGAAGGTGAAAGAGGAGAGTGAAAAAGTTGGCTTAAAATTCAACATTCAGAAAACTAAGATCATGGGATCCAGTCCCATCACTTCATGGCAAATAGATAGGGAAACAGTGGAAACAGTGGCAGACTTTATTTTCTTGGGCTCCAAAATCACTGCAGATGGTGGCTGCAGCCATGAAATTAAAAGACGCTTACTCATTGGGAGAAAAGTTATGACCAACCTAGACAGCATGTTAAAAAGTAGAGACTTTAGTTTGTCAACAAATGTCCATCTAGTCAAAGCTATGGTTTTTTCAGTGGTCATGTATGGATGTGAGAGTTGGACTATAAAGAAAGCTGCTCACCGAAGAATTGATGCTTTTGAACTGTGGTGTAGGAGAAGACTCTTGAGAGTCCCTTGGATTGCAAGGAGATCCAAACAGTCCATCCTAAAGTCCTGAATATTCATTGGAAGGACTGATGCTGAAGCTGAAACTCCAGTACTTTGGCCACCTGATGCCAAGAGCTGACTCATTTGAAAAGACCTTGATGCTGGGAAAGATTGAAGGCAGGAGGAGAAAGGGACGACAGAGGATGAGATGGTTGGATGGCATCTCTGACTCAATCACTGACAGGGAGGTCTGGCATGCTGCAGTCCATGGGGTCACATAGAGTCAGACACGACTGAGTGACTGAACTGAACTTTGCAACTGAGCATGCAGGCATGCACATTATGCAAATAGAAGATATAGGTGTTGCCCCCAGTGACCTTTGAATTTAGTTGGAGAAACATGAAGAGAAATGTATATCCAGTTTGAAGAGAGAACACAATAAAAATGATCAAGTACAGTGTTGTTTGATGTAGATACAAACAATGTGAACTGAAATAATGGGCAGTGAAGCAAAAATTTTAAATCGCATTTTACAAAAGCATCCTTGTATCAGTTGAAAATAGCATGTTGAATTTTTCTTTTACTGTGATTATCTATATGATTATAAATGATTCAAACCCAGGAGGAATGTTTAGCCATCTGGAGAGCCTTAAGATTCAGTATTTGACATAAATATGACATTAAAATCACTCAATTTTTTTCTTGATTAATTGAAAAACATTTTTCAGAAGAAGATAAAGTTTATCTGCCCATACAGTTGTTAGTTTTAAAATTCTTTGATTCCTGGAGTCTGAAAAACACATCTATTAAAAAATCAAGAATAGATGATGGTTACCAGGGGATGGGAGGGAGAAAAGGGAATTTGCTGTTTAATGGATATAGACTTTGAATTTTACAAGACACACAAATTTCAGAGATATGTTTCACAACAATATGAGTATACCTAATGCTACTGAACTGTGCACTTAAAAATGGTTAAATTGTGCATTTTATGTGAAGTGTCCTAGTAAAATTATGAAATTGTTTAGGTTTCTATTAATCAACAATATTCCTAGCTTTATTTTAGCCATTAAGAGCTACTCGAAAAAAACAAAAGCCCCTCAAGAAGCTGTAATATATTTGGTGATAAAAGATTAACCTATTATTAGTAGGTAACCTACTGAAAGTCCAACATAAGCCAGGCGTTGTGCCATTGTGCCAGACATTTTATATAAATTATTTCAATCCTCAAAACAGTAATAGGAAAATGAATATTACTATCCCTATTTCTTATTTTATCATTAAGGGAACTAAGTTTTATAGACATGAAGGTTCAGTACTTTGTTGAACTTTCAGTTTAGTTGGAGAAACATGAAGAGTAATGTATAATCCAATATGAAGAGAGAACAAAATAAAAATGGTTGCCCAAGTTCCTTGGAGTTGGTATTAAATCCAATTTTTTCTAGCCTCAGAATCCATTTTCTATGTATTTTACTATGCCTCTAATTTAAATAAAAAGCAATTAAAGACTACAAAGAAACAACTAGTAATTATACTTTCTAGTCTGGTATTTCTACTGCCAGTAAATATTGTCTATTTCATTATAGTTATTTTGACAGAGTTAAAAGATACGTGATTTAATTATCAATAGTTAATCTGGATTATGTTTTAACTTTAGAAAGAATGACCATACATACACATATATATGTATATATATTGTTAGCTTGAGTTGTTGTCTCTCTTTTTACTTGCTTTTAACTTTGGAACACTAATTTATTTTCCCTGTATATTCACGTGCAGGTTATGTGGGTATGTAATTTGTGCCGAAAACAACAAGAAATCCTCACTAAATCGGGAGCATGGTTTTATAATAGTGGATCTAATACACCACAGCAACCTGAGCAAAAGGTTCTCAGAGGACTGCGGAACGAGGAGGCGCCTCAGGAGAAGAAAGCAAAGCTGCATGGGCAGGCCCAGTTCCAAGGACCCTCAGGTGACTTATCTGTACCTGCAGTGGAGAAAAGTCGATCTCATGGGCTCACAAGACAGGATTCTATTAAAAATGGGTCAGGAGTGAAGCACCAAATTGCCAGTGACGTAGCTTCAGACAGGTAAACATTTTGCTTAATCTTTAGGTAAATATTATTTTTAAACTTCGTTCCGAACAGAAGTAAAAATACATGACATGTTTAGGCAACAAATGAGTTGTCTAAATATAATGTAAATGTCCATATGTTTTATAGAAATGCTGAAAGTGATGTTAGGACTTGAGCTCTTATATGTTTGAACAGTCTTAGATTTGATGAGGGAATGTCAGATTGTTACAGAATAAAGAAGTGAAATGAAACAGGGAGCCTTGGTAGGAGGTTATGATCCCAGGAAAGACAAATGGGCATAAGAGCAATGGGAATGAAGGAGATGGTTTGTAAGATACTTTGGAGAAGTTGGATTGATGGGACCAACTGGAAGAGGAACTGGGAGAATGGGGAAGATTAATCACATTTCCAAAGGTTCTACCTCAAGTTGAAGCATGAAGTGGTTTTCCAGCTGATGAAAGGGTTTTATAGTTTGATTTTTCCATTAACTAACTCTGTTATTAACTCTGTGGCTCAGTTCAGTGGGCTTCTCTATGTTCAAAGTGTTAGACTTTTAAAATTAGTTTCTGGGTCTTAGATTTCCTAATTTTGGAATGGGGAGAATGAAAATTTTTGTTGGGAAGATTATTTTTCTATATCATATTCCTCTGAACTGACAATTAAAAAAAAATATAGTTCACACTGTTTGTTATCTGGAAGTGGCAGATGCATTTACATGTGAACAACTATAAAGTCATACATTTGTTGAAACACAAATCTAAGTTGTGCTTACAGGATGGTCGGTTCTGAGTGTTACTAAAATGAAAGTCTGTGTGCCCCACACACAGTGAGGCCAAATGGTACCAAAGCTTCGGAGTCTGGACCAGAGAAAGATATATTGCGATGCCATGAGAGGAGACAGGTGGCTCACATCCTCAGAACCCCAAAAGCTTTCAGCAAAGCCCTTTATAGGAGAGGTGAGGGAGGGGTGTAGTTAGCGTCAGATCCTTTGTTCTTAAGGGCACGTCATGGTTGGGTAAGAATATTCCCGCAAACCTCCACCGAAACAAATGATATTCTCTGTTCTGACAAGAAGAAGCAAGGTCCTGAGACCCAACTTCTGCTCTCTGAGATCCAGGCCCTGGCTAAGAGAAGGGGGCTGGTTACCCTGCCCAGGAGTGTTCACATCCAGCACCCAGTCTGGGTCCTCTTACTGGGGTCTGGGCCTGGCAGACGAGGCTGGCAGTGCTCTCAGGCCTGGGTCCCCAGACCCTGCGTGGCCATCATCACTGAGGGAACCCGGTGCCCAGGACTGCAGGCTTTTCATTTAAACTGGAGAGAATCATTTGTGGTAAATACCAGTCAGATTAATTCCCAGCTCACAACAATTGCCCTTCTTTGAGAATAGCGCCAGCCACAGAGGTGGGCCTGAAGTAATGGTGTACTATGTTCTTGCAACTTAACCCCGACCTCTGGCCAACTCCTGGGAGTAGACAACTGATCAAGCTGTACCAATTTTTGAAACTTGAATGGATAGACTGAAGCTAGTACCTTAATGACAGTATCCACATACTCAGGTGCTGAGGCCTCCATGGACTGTGACTCATGGAGACTGCCCCCTGCCATTTGGTAAAGGCCTGGGCCCAGCCACTGGGCTGCCTTGGCAGGGGCTCTGGAACTTAGCAGGGCACAGCCCTTAGCCTGTCCCAGGCCACCCTAGCTTACCTGCTGACCCCCAGGCCGGAGGCCCAGGAGGACCTGGGGCAAAGGGCACAACACACCTCTCACTGCACTTTCTGCCTGGAGGACCACTGGGAGTCTGACTGTTGGCAGAAGGGGACCTCTAGCCACTGCTCTAAGGGTCTTGTGCTAATGGCCACATGCTGGCCAGGTAAGAGTGGTGTGCTAAGGGCTGCCTGCCCACACTGCCCCTATTACAATCTGAAGGCAAGGAACAAATCTCTCCTTTAAAGTTAACATCAGATGCTGCTCAGTAGGAGTTTCTTAGTAACAGAATTTGAGTTACGTTTTGTGATGTAGGTCCCCCTCCAACTTGAGGGCACCTGCTGCCGCTTAGTCACTTCAGTCGTGCCTGACTCTGTGCCACCCAATGGACTGTAGCCCACCAGGCTCCTCTATCCATGGGATTCTCCAGGCAAGGATACTGGAGTGGGTTGTCATTTCCGTCTCCAGGGGATCTTCCTGACCCAGGCATTGGACAGCTGACCCTCGCCCATTTTCACAGTGACAGCTCTTAACTGTCTTTCTGCAGAGCCTGGACTTTGGCCGCTGGTCTAAGGTCTGACCCTAGGTAGGATGGTGATGCCCTCCAACCTCTGTCTACCACCCGGTCAGTCTTCTCTGGCTGGACACCCTACCAGGTGCCAGGAATGGAAAAGCTCAGACTCGAAATCCAAGAGGGGAGCATTGGCTGAGAACTGGAGGGTTGTGATCCTCCATGTCTGTGGGCTGGGGAAGGTGCTCAGCTGAGGCGGAAGAACCCAAGCCAGGCTGGCTACCAGCTAGACCTGTCCCCTGGTGTCCATGGCCCTCCAGGCTCATGGCTGTTTGGAGTCTGGCCGTCTCGACTCCTCTGCTGGCTCTCAGAGCCTTGCCTGCTGCTAGCAGACGTGCCCCTGGAGGCGTGCCCTCATACCCATCACCCACGCCCCTTCTGTGTCCAGCTTAGCTGAGGCATGCCTGCCTCTATTACATGAGCACTCAATTATAAGATAAGGTAACTATGAGTCACTTCGTCGTTGGTGTTCAGTTGCTAAGCCATGTCTAACTCTTTGTGAACTCATGGACTATAGCCCACCAGGCTCCTCTGTCCATGGGATTTCCTAGGCAGGAATACTGGAATGGGTTGCCGTTTCCTTCTCCAGGGGGAGTCACTTTAGAAGATGCCTAAAGCCATCACCCTGTTGTGTTGCTACATCTTAGGAAAATAATGAAATGATGGCTGTGCTGGTTGTTTGAAAACTAGCAAAAGTGAAACAGACAGTGTAAATCCTATCTTGGGCAAAACAGTGGTGATTTCATGGCTGGTATGCTGTGAACACGTCTCAGTGCAAAATCTCAGGAACTCAGGAATTTTAAGGTTAGAGGACCATCTTAGATTGAGGGCCACCTTAAGGACACAAAAATTTAAGAGCAGGTAGTTTTATGTGTAAGGCAATCCAAGGCATTGCCTGTAGGGAGATGGGAAATGACCCAGTTAAGGAAGGAATACAACATTGGATGCATTCAAGACCTTAACCTCTTAGCAATTGTGTCTCAATCTTACTGGTACTTTTGGGAGACAAAGGATCATTTCCTCAGAGTTATCCCATGCAATGGGGAAGGAGGCTGGGGATATTTATCCATACTTTCCTTTGCTATTGGATTAAAACTATTTCTGGTGGGTATTAACTCTCTGGAACTCATTGCTCAAGCATATTCCTGTGCCAGAGAAAACAGTCAGGCAGAATATTACAAATACAGTAAGAAAGCATCACTATGTAGGGAACAGTTGAAGGAATAAGGCAATGTGGGTTGAGACAGCAGCAGTGTCTGCTCCATAAGGACTTCAGGAATCAGGAAAAATTGTGAAATGGCAAGTATAATGGTCACAGTATATGAACTTCAATGAAAAAAAATAGGTAATAACCAATGGAGATAGGATTTTAAATGAATAAATGGCAATAAAATGGATAATGGAAGCAGATTCCTTCAAAAACTAGATAGCTGAATGAGATAGTTTCCTTTGGACTCTAGAAAGTTAGGAAGAAACAAGGAAATACTAGAACCCTGGATCACATAATAGATTATTAAGTTTTGGAGTGCACATAGTTAAGAGGTTATGGATGTTAAAAATAAGTCCAACAAATTTATGAGTAATTACTTCACCAGAAGCATATCGCTAATCTTTGAAGAAGGTGGTAAAAACAAATATATTTCCTTCAATATTATCCCTTGATGCTTCTTTCACTGACAAAGGATTAGCCCAAATGAACAGCAGAATTCTGACACATTTTGGGGGAGCATAATTCAGAATTATGAATGTTGAAAGCTCAACATTCAGAAAATTAAGATCATGGCATCTGGTCCCATCACTTCATGGGAAATAGATGGGGAAACAGTGGAAACAGTGTCAGACTTTATTTTTGGGGGCTCCAAAATCACTGCAGATGGTGACTGCAGCCATGAAATTAAAAGACGCTTACTCCTTGGAAGGAAAGTTATGACCAACCTACATAGCATATTGAAAAGCAGAGACATTGCTTTGCCAACAAAGGACCATCTAGTCAAGGCTATGGTTTTTCCAATGGTCATGTATGGATGTGAGAGTTGGACTGTGAAGAAGGCTGAGCGCCAAAGAATTGATGCTTTTGAACTGTGGTGTTGGAGAAGATTCTTGAGAGTCCCTTGGACTGCAAGGAGATCCAAGCAGTCCATCCTAAAGGAGATCAGTCCTGGGTGTTCATTGGAAGGACTGATGCTGAGGCTGAAACTCTAATACTTCGGCCACCTGATGCGAAGAGTTGACTCATTGGAAAAGACCCTGATGCTGGGAGGGGTTGGGTGCAGCAGGAGAAGGGGACGACAGAGGATAAGATGGCTGGATGGCATCACCAACTTGATGCACATGAGTTTGAGTGAACTCCAGGAGTTGGTGATGGACAGGGAGGCCTGGCGTGCTGCGATTCATGGGGTTGCAGCGAGTCGGACATGACTGAGCTACTGAACTGAACTGAACTGATGCGGAAGCAAGATGTAGTCATTCTTTTTTAAATTTTTTTTTGCCTGATGCCTTTGACATCTGAAATCAGTAAATGCATACTTTACTCACTCAATGTATCCTGTAATCATATCCTTCCTTTCTGAACCTCATACAAGTCAAACCAATAGCCCCTTTTGTTAATAAGAATTACTTTTAGTTAAGGAAGAAGTCCAGAGTTTAGTATCAGATTTGGTAATTATACCTAGAAAATAGAATTGGTCATAATTTGTATAAACTTTTACTTGGAAAATACTTTCTCTTCAAGAATAATTCCCTTTATCATAAGCAGGAAAGAGTGTTTATTTTTTTAATGCAGGTACTATATTAATTTATTAGGCATATATGTGTGGACCTTTTGAATTTTTTTCCCTAGAGCAAGGGATCAGCAAACTCTGTTGCTGGCATCCAATCTGTGCCGTATGTCTTGTAAATAGTTTCCTTGGAACACAGACACATCTGTTAGTTTACTTATTGTCTGTGGCTACTTTCAGCTAAAACTCCAGAGCTGAGCAGTTAGAAGAAACCAGTTATATGGCCTTAATAGCCTATAATATCTAGGCTGCTGCTGCTGCTGCTAAGTCGCTTCAGTCGTGTCCAACTCTGTGCGACCCCATAGAGGGCAGCCCACCAGGCTCCCCCCGTCCCTGGGATTCTCCAGGCAAGAACACTGGAGTGGGTTGCCATTTCCTTCTCCAATGCATGAAAGTGAAAAGTGAAAGTGAAGTCACTCAGTCATGTCTGACTCTTAGCGACCCCATGGACTGGAGCCTACGAGGCTCCTCTGTCCGTGGGATTTTCTAGGCAAGGGTACTGGAGTGGGGTGCCACTGCCTTCTCCGAAAATATCTATGACCCTTTACAAAAAAAGTTTGCCTTTTCCTGTCCTAGAGAGAGAGTGGTTAGCTCTCTTAGCAGTGTTGCAATTTCTCCCTTCTTTGCTCACTTTCTTCTGTTTCTACTTAAATTACTTCAGGTAAGCCTGTTTCCTTGCTCCCCTTACCTCCCTCTCCTCTCTCACTGTCTTGTCTTTCTCTCTCCGCATGTCTCTCTCCTGCCTTACTGGAATGAGTCTTCTAGCAATATTTGACTTGGACAGTAAAATGGATTTTCTCATAAAGAATATAGCTCCAGTTTAAAGTACAATATTATTAGTACTTTGTTCTTTAATATCATCCAGAAACCAGCAGCCTCAAAAAGAGAAACTTTGGTTTAATTAATTTAAATCTATGGACCTAGAACTATGCTTGAAGGAAAATTACATTATATTTTCTTGCTTTTAGGAGCTTTAGTTTAATTTTTAACTATATCCTGTAGTGGTTTTGACCTATTTTATGACTTTTTATTTTAGCAAAGATCTCAGTACAGTGGTTTACACATAGACCTTCAGTATTTACTGAATGATGAACACCAAGTTGGCTCTAGAACTTAACTCTAAGTTATTTCATAATAATGAAGAAGTTAGTTACTCAGGAGGACATAAAAATCCTAAATGTCTATGTCTATATTAACAGAACTTAAAAATACATGAAGGGAAAACTGATAAAACTACAGGGAGAAATCAACAAATCCACAGTTGTGAAGTCTCCAAGCCAGGCTTCAACAATACATGAACCATGAACTTCCAGATGTTCAAGCTGGTTTTAGAAAAGGCAGAGGAACCAGAGATCAAATTGCCAACATCCGCTGGATCATGGAAAAAGCAAGAGAGTTCCAGAAAAACACCTATTTCTGCTTTATTGACTATGCTAAAGCCTTTGACTGTGTGGATCACAATAAACTGTGGAAAATTCTGAAAGAGATGGGAATACCAGACCACCTGATCTGCCTCCTGAGAAACCTATATGCAGGTCAGGAAGCAACAGTTAGAACTGGACATGAAACAACAGACTGGTTCCAAATAGGAAAAGGAGTACGTCAAGGCTGTATATTGTCACCCTGCTTATTTAACTTCTATGCAGAGTACATCATGAGAAACACTGGGCTGGAAGAAGCACAAGCTGGGATCAAGATTGCTGGGAGAAATATCAATAACCTCAGATATGCAGATGACACCACCCTTATGGCAGAAAGTGAAGAGGAGCTAAAAAGCCTCTTGATGAAAGTGAAAGAGGAGAGTGAAAAAGTTGGTTAAAGCTCAACATTCAGAAAACGAAGATCTTGGCATCTGGTCCCATCACTTCATGGGAAATAGATGGGGAAACAGTGTCAGGCTTTATATTTTGGGGCTCCAAAATCACTGCAGATGGTGACCGCAGCCATGAAATTAAAAGACGCTGACTCCTTGGAAGGAAAGTTATGACCAACCTAGATAGCATATTCAAAAGCAGAGATATTACTTTGCCAACAAAGGTCCTAGTCAAGGCTGTGGTTTTTCCAGTGGTCATGTATGGATGTGAGAGTTGGACTGTGAAGAAAGCTGAGTGCCCAAGAGTTGATGCTTTTGAACTGTGGTGTTGGAGAAGACTCTTGAGAATCCCTTGGCCTACAAGGAGATCCAACCAGTCCATCCTAAAGGAGATCAGTCCTGGGTGTTCATTGGAAGGACTGATGCTGAAGCTGAAACTCCAATACTTTGGCCACCTCACGCGAAGAGTTGACTCGTTGGAAAAGACCCTGATGCTGGGAGGGATTGGGGGCAGGAGGAGAAGGGGACGACAGGGGATGAGATGACTGGATGGCATCACCAACTCGATGTACATGAGTTTGGGTGAACTTCTGGAGTTGATGATGGACAGAGAGGCCTGGCCTGCTGCGATTCATGGGGTCGCAAAGAGTCAGACACAACTAAGTGACTAAACTGACTGACTGACAGTTGTGATTGGAGTGGTTGGAGTTATAAATACCCTTCTCTCAGTACCTGATAGAACCAGTAGGCAGAAAATCATCAAAGATATAGTAGACTTGAAAAACAGTATCAGTCAACCTGACCTAATTGATATTTACAGAACAATCCACCAAACAACAATAGAACATTCATTCTTATTAGTGGTACAAAGAATAATCAGAAGATAGACCGTATTCTGGCCTTTAAACAAGTCTCATTGTGCTGAAACAGTGAATATCCATTTAAAAATGAAATTTGAAGCTTGCTTTTTTACCATAAAAATAGCCAAAAATGGATCATAGGTATAATAATAAAAATTATAAGTATAAAACTTATAGAAGAAAATGTAGAAGAAAATCATGTGACTTTGCTTTGTGCTCAAACTATAAAGCTTCTAGGAAGAACCAGAGGAGGCTATCTTCATGATGTAGGCAAAGATTCTATAGATAAACATAGAAAGTGATAACCATAAAAGGCAAAAAAATGACAAACTAGACATCATCAAAATAAAAACTTTGTTCATCAAAAGATACTAAGAAAATGTATAACCCAATTAAACCTTAAGAAATTTCCAGAGAAAATATTTGCAATACATGTAGCTTAAGAAGAAATATAAAGAACACTTACCTTTAAATAATATAAATGAGGGACTTCCTTGCTAGTCCAGAGGCTAAGACTACAATCTCCCAATGCAGGTGATCTGGGTTCAATCACAGATTGGGAAACTAGATCCCACATGCTGCAATTAAGAGTTCACACGCTACAGCTAAGAGGCCAGGCACAGCCTAATTAAAAAACAAAACAAAAACCCTAAAAGTGCAAAAAGTATTCTCTTCACAACAGAAATACACAAATGGCTGCTAACCTGATACAACTAGGAGGAGAATGTCCTATGATAGTCTTTATTCATTTGAAAGATCCAAAGCAAGGCAACAATGAGACACTTTTGATGCACTCACTTGGAAAGCTGCAATTTTAAAAATGAAAACCGTGATATCATTTAACATCTGTGAGGATTTGGAGCGATTGGTTCTCTAATACTTTGCTGGTGAGAGTATACTTCCTATACTCTGTTTACTCTGCTGGTGAGAGTAAATGCTTTCTGTTTTCAGTTGAATTAAACTTGAACCATTATCAAGTTTCCTTCATTTAAGAGACCCATAAATAGAATTGCAATATATGCCAGTTTGCCCAGAACAGTCCAGTTTGCACCTGCTCTTCTGGCAGCCTGCATAGGTTGGCTTTTGTCCTGGATTTTTTTGTATGAAATATTTCATTGAGTTGCCTTATAAACTGGCTTGAGTTTGATAGGTCTCCACTTTATACTTTTAGCTTCTGACATGATTTAATTCTGTGTGGAACACATGTGCAGTTAACAGAGTTCTGATCTGAAATACAGCCAGCAACAGTCTATCTTTTCCCCAACTTTTCAGACAAAAGATAGTTAACATTCCTCTTTTAAGGACAGTATGATTCTGATTATTCGTGGACAAAATGAGGTGTGGTTGAAAGGTGTTGGTAGGAGAAGTATTTAATATCACTGTCCCGCTTACCCTGTGGTTATAAACCAACTTTGTCATGGCTCATTCTTTGGCATTTGAGATGCAGAAATCAAAATTGGAAAATTTAGATTATAGTCTGGATGTTTTTATACAGTGGTATTGTCATACGAACAAAGCTAGTGGAGGTGATGGAATTCCAGTTGAGCTGTTTCAAATCCTGAAAGATGATGCTGTGAAAGTGCTGTACTCAATATGCCAGCAAATTTGGAAAACTCAGCAATGGCCACAGGACTGGAAAAGCTCAGTTTTCTTTCCAATTCCAAAGAAAGGCAATGCCAAAGAATGCTCAAACTACCGCACAATTGCACTCATCTCACATGCTAGTAAAGTAATGCTCAAAATTCTCCAAGCCAGACTTCAGTAATACATGAACCGTGAACTCCCTGATGTTCAAGCTGGTTTTAGAAAAGGTAGAGGAACCAGAGATCAAATTGCCAACATCCGCTGGATCATGGAAAAAGCAAGAGCATTCCAGAAAAACATCTATTTCTGCTTTATTGACTATGCCAAAGCCTTTGACTGTGTGGATCACAATAAACTGTGGAAAATTCTGAAAGAGATGGGTATACCAGACCACCTAACCTGCCTCTTGAGAAATCTGTATGCAGGTCAGGAAGCAACAGTTAGAAAAGGACATGGAACAACAGACTGGTTCCAAATAGGAAAAGGAGTACGTCAAGGCTGTATATTGTCACCCTGCTTATTTAACTTCTATGCAGAGTACATCATGAGAAACGCTGGACTGGAAGAAACACAAGCTGGAGTCAAGATTGGCGGGAGAAATATCAATAACCTCAGATATGCAGATGACACCACCCTTATGGCAGAAAGTAAAGAGGAGCTAAAAAGCCTCTTGATGAAAGTGAAAGAGGAGAGTGAAAAAGTTGGCTTAAAGCTCAACATTCAGAAAACAAATCATGGCATCCGGTCCCATCACTTCATGGGAAATAGATGGGGAAACAGTAGAAACAATGTCAGACTTTATTTTGGGGGGCTCCAAAATCACTGCAGATGGTGACTGCAGCCATGAAATTAAAAGACGCTTACTCCTTGGAAGAAAAGTTATGACCAACCTAGATAGCATATTCAAAAGCAGAGACATTACTTTGCCAACTAAGGTCCGCCTAGTCAAGGCTATGGTTTTTCCAGTGGTCATATACGGATGTGAGAGTTGGACTGTGAAGAAGGCTGAGCACTGAAGAATTGATGCTTTTGAACTGTGGTGTTGGAGAAGAGTCTTGAGAGTCCCTTGGACTGCAAGGAGATCCAACCAGTCTGTTCTGAAGGAGATCAGCCCTGGGATTTCTTTGGAAGGAATGATGCTAAAGCTGAAGCTCCAGTACTTTGGCCACCTCATGTGAAGAGCTGACTCATTGGAAAAGACTCTGATGCTGGGAGGGATTGGGGGCAAGAGGAGAAGGGGACGACGGAGGATGAGATGGCTGGATGGCATCACTAACTTGATGGACGTAAGTTTGAGTGAACTCCGGGAGTTGGTGATGGATAGGGAGGCCTGGCGTGCTGCGGTTCATGGGGTCGCAAAGAGTCGGACACTACTGAGCAACTGAACTGATTGTCATTTATTGTAGACTTTAAATGTGCAAATGTTTATATATTTTATTATTTGGTAATTAAAAAAACTTTTGCAATGAGTATTTCATCAGCAAGGTGCTGAAAATTGAAAATGTTTTAACTGACTGTATTTCACCCGTACAAAATTTTTGTTTCACTTGCCATCCACTAGGGGGCTCATAGTCACTGAATACATCACTGCAGAAAACAAAATATCTGGTGAAAAAGCAACATCTATTTGAAAAGTTGGTATAGTTATTTTAAGAAGAACCAAAAATCACAGAATAATACGTATATAGAAGTTATAGTTTACATGTCATTCTGAAAAACATTTCTTTTACATGAAATGACTGTGCTTTAAAATTAATTTTACTTATTTTGAATTCCAAGTTTCTTTGTGCTCAAAAAGTAAATAACTGGCTTCATTAACATAAGAACGCCATTGCACTGGTAAGTGTTGACCTTTTTAAAAAGAATTTTGAAAGTTGTGGTTATCAACTATAAAGTGAAAGTGAAATCGCTCAGTCGTGTCCAACTCTTTGCGACCCCATGGACTGTAGCCCACCAGGCTCCTCCGTCCGAGGGATTCTCCAGGCAAGAATACTGGAGTGGGTTGCCATTTCCTTCCAAGACACTGAAAATTTTCTCTACAAAAAGTAAGGGAGGAAATGAACAAATTAAACAGATTTCATGATGTAAGTAAGAGTCATGTATCTTCTTCATCAATGTAATCCTAGCACCTTACACAGTAATTGATACAGTGTGCTTAGGGAAGGGCTTCTCTGGTGGCTCAGTGGTAAAGAATCCACCTGTCTTCCCCGAGATGGGAGTTTGATCCCGGGGATGGGAAGATCCCTTGGAGAAGGAAATGGTAACCCACTCCAGTATACTTGTCTGGAAATCCCCACGAACAGACAAGCCTGGTGAGCTACAGTCAATGGGGTTGCAGAGAGTCGTACACGACTTAGCAACTGAACAATGAATATCAATGCGCTCAGGGAACAGTTACTGAAAACCTGAATGAGTGGAATAATAAAAAGCTTAAGGAAAAAGAAGGCTGATCTATAAGGACATGGGGATGTCTGACAGAACCCCAGGAAAAGAATGAGGATAAACTTTATGAACAATTGGAGTTATGGATTCAAATTCTACAAACTTATCTCACTGTCTTTTCTCTATTTCTCACCCTAACTATCTTGTGTCTTTCCAAAATGGTTTTTACTATTCAGCTGTTCTGTGTGGTAGGAAAGACGACCATCAATAGAAATTAGTTGAACAAATGAATGAAAGGAATATTATAGTAGCCTTCATATTGAAAACCAGTATATTATCATCATATTACATAACGCTTGGGGATTTACAGGGTAAGTTAACTTAAAGAAAAGTGATGTAGAGAGATTGAGTAGTTAGGAAACAAAACTTTGCTATGAAAATGCAGTTACAAAGTCTAAGATAACACATAGTTGAACTGGGATTTATGCTCCTTAGAATTGAGATAGAGCATTAAGTATAAATTCTTACCATTTGAAACCTATTAAAATGCCTCAACATTTAACTATATAATGGTACATATATAAGAGTATTTTAGGAGGGGCTGCATGCATTTTGTTCTGACATTCAGTATCAAAATTGATCTTGCCAGTGGCCCATAAAAATATTACCCGGTCTGCTACTGCTGCTAAGTCACTTCAGTCGTGTCCAACTCTGTGCGACCCCAGAGACGGCAGCCCACCAGGCTCCCCTGTCCCTGGGATTCTCCAGGCAAGAATACTGGAGTGGGTTGCCATTTCCTTCTCCAATTACCTGGTCTAAAAGGATATAAATAACATTTTATGTTTCAGGTCTCTTAAACTGGGTGCGAAATCAAGAGCAACTTCTGAACTCATTCATAGCATATACTTGTTAGTGAAATTAGATTAAATTTATTTTTAATTTATCAGCAAGTGTTAGAAGTTATTTTCTCCTAAATGACCTAGTATTATTCTAGATTCATCGAATTATTCTATAGAGATAGCTTTGATAGCTCTTTGAAAAATATTTATGCTAATTAAAATACAGTTTATAATCAGCCACATTTTTTACTTGAATCTTGTTTTGGACTCTTGATTTTTGAGTAAATCTTAAAACTTCTGAGGTCATAGGGAAAGACTGTCTTACGCTTCAAAGTGTATTTCTTCTTCTGTGTATTATGTCCCAGTTCTATGTACCTACTCCATATCGTAGCCACTCAGTTTCTTTTTCTTCTACAAACACTGGTGCTATTTTTGTATGCATTTCTATACTTATTCTCTGCAAATCCAAGAATATATTCTTCATATATAAATACATACATACATTATTTTACATATAAAATATATGTGTATATATTATATATAGTACTGCTACTAAGTCGCTTCAGTCGTGTCCGACTCTGTGCGACCCCATAGACGGCAGCCCACCAGGCTCCCCCGTCCCTGGGATTCTCCAGGCAAGAACACTGGAGTGGGTTGCCATTTCCTTCTCCATATATTATATATATATTTATGGGATTCCCTGGTGGCTCAGTGGTAAAGAATCCGCCTACCAATGCAGGAGAGACGGCTTCAATCCCTGATTCAGGAAGATCTCCTGGAGAAGGAAATTGTGACCCACTCCAGTATTCTTGCCTGGGGAATCCCGTGGACAGAGTAACCTAGCTGGCTACAGTCCACAGGGTCACAAAAGAGTTGGATCCACTAAACAACAATGACAATATATGTTTTTTCCTTTAAAATGATAGCATATATATAGTATTCTACTTCTCTTTTTTCATTTAATAACATATGTTAACCAATACATAAATGACTGTGCTTCATTATTATTTTTTTGGCTTTGCCACATGGCTTGCAGGGTCTTAGTTCCCCAACCAGGGGCTGAACCTGGACCCCAGCATTGGAAGCATGGAGTCCTAACCACTGGACTGCCAGAGAATTCCCATTTCACCATTATTTCTAATGGATGTGTCAAAATTATTTAGTTCCTCATGATAGAAACAGGTTACTGCCAAAATTTTTTAGTTTACAAACACTGTTGTGATAAATAATCTTATAAATATATGGATACACATATATGTATGTATATAAAATCTTGTATAAAAGTAAATCTGTAAGGTAAATTCCCAAGTGGAATAACTTGGTCAAAAAATATGTGCAGTTTAAATTTTTTTTTTTGTTGGCTTTGGCAAATTGTTTACTATAGAGAATGAACCAATTTATGCTTTGGTTCACAATTATTAGGAATCTTATTTTCTAATTCTTTAGCCAGTACAATGTTATAAAACTTTTGACCTTTACCAGTCTGACTTGTGAAAAATGATAGTGCCTTATAATAAACATATGCAGAAATGCTCAACTTGATCAGGGTATAGGTTATTCTGGATCTTTGGCTGAGAGTCTCACTAGGCTGCAAGTCAAGTGCTGACTGGGGTTGTAGTCTCAGCTGATGCTCAGGGACCTTTTCCAGTCTTGCTGACTGTTGGCGGAATTCAGTGCTTGCAGTTAGCTGTTAGACTGAGGCCCTCAACTGTTAAAGGCTACCTGTTGTTTCCCTTGATGGCTCAGATGGTTAAGAATCTGCCCGCAATGTGGGAGACTCAGGTTCGATCCCTGGATTGGGAAGAGACCCTGGAGAAGGGAATGGCTATCTACTCCAGTATTCTGGCCTGGAGAATCTCATGGACAGAGGAGCCTGGTGGGCTGTAGTCCATGGAGTTGCAAGGAGGCTGACATGACTGAGTGACTAATGCTTTGACTATTCCCTGCCATTTGTCCTTCCCTGTAGCAAGACAGTTTTTCTTTACACCAACAGAAAGCCTATGCTGCTCTGAATCTCTCTGACTTCTCTCTCTGACCTCTGTAAACTCTCTTTTAATCTATTTGGTCAGGCCCAGCTTCCATAATTTCCCTTTTGATTAACTTAGAATAGGCTGAGTAGGTACTTCATATACAAAGAATCACCTTCCTTTTGTCATATGATGTAGCCTGATCACTGGAGTAAAATCCCATCATATTCACAGATTCTCTCTGCTCTCAAGGGCAGGGAAACAAGGTAGGTACACTGGGTCGTGGGAATCTCAGGGGTTATTTTAGAAATCTGCTTACCTTAGATTGCTAGTATTTTCTCCCAATTTGTTATCTTATGATTATGCCTATGTTTCTCTTTTTCCAGTGTATAAACATAAATGCATTTTATACTGAAGTATTTTTCTTATATGTCTCTATATTTAAACAAATGGAGATATAATTCACTTGTAAAAAATTCACCCCTTCAAAGTATAAAACTCAGTGGACTTTAATATATTAATGAATTTGTGCAAACTTTAATGCTGTCTAATTCCAGAACATTTCCATCATCCTCAAAAGAAACTCTGAACCCATGAACAGTCAATGCCATTCTCCCCTGCCTGACACCACTGATCTACTTTAGATCTCTATGGTTTTGCCTGTTCAGGACATTTCATAAAAAAGAATCAATATGTGGCCTTTCGTGTGTGGCTTCTTTTACTTAGCATAATGTTTTCAAGATGCATGTTGTAGCGTGCATTAGTAGTTTGTTCATTTTATGACTGAGTGTGGATATACCATACTTCGCTTTTCCCTTCATCAGCTGATGGACATTTGAATTATTTCCACTTTTTTGTCTATTATGAAAAATACTGTAACACAAGTTTTTATGTGGGCATACATTTCAATTCTTGTGTTTGTCTTTTTGATTATAGTCATCCTAGTGAGTGTGAAGTTTTGTCTCATTGTGGTTTTGATTTGCATTTCCTGATTCATGATGTTGATCATCTTTCCTTGTGCTTATTGGCTATTTATATACTTTAATGGAGAGGTGTCTAATCCTTTGTTGTGGTCCTCTCCTCACTAAGATTAGAAATTATCAGTATGATTTCCTCTAAAACTATTATGATTTTATTTTTACACTGTGAAACAGTGACCTGTCTGAATATTAAAGTATGATGTGAGATGCAGATCCAACCCAACTTTTTTTTCACATGATTACTCCTTTGACTTCTATAATTATTTTAAGCAATTTGTCCTTTCCACTGATTTGAGATGCCATTTTATCATATATTTAATTATATCTTAGAGTGTAGCTGTTCTGTACTGTTCTATTGATAAGTCTGTTCAAAGCACATATCTAGTTTTAAAAAGCCATTTTATTCCTTAAACAATCCACACTATTAGTTGTTGAAAGCAACATGAGATTTAGTAATACTATTAATTTCATAATTTCTTAACTGTCTTATGGAGTGTTTAGACTATGGAGTGACTGAATTATGAAGTGGTGAAGTCCTGGAGAATTGGAAGGTTATGTTTTTGCCAATAATACTTCTTTCAGTTATATAATTTGAAGGCATTAGTGGCCATACTAAAACATGAGGAGAGAAATAGTAGTTATGATAGTAATGAATAATGAAAGATCCTGTCCCTGGAAATGCTATTGCTGGAAATGCTATTGATAAACCACATGACAAGTAATTTGAATGATTACAAATTAATCTGTTTTTATTATTTTTGCCACCAGATGGCGCAGGTACTTCTCAAAAGCACATCTTAATTCTGTGATCACTCCACCTGAACTAGGTAAATAGCTGGTTATAGAGGAATTCCGGGCTTCCCTGGTGGCTTCGTTGGTAAAGAATCCGTCTGTAATGCGGGAGACCTGCGTTCGATCCCTGGGTTGGGATGATTCTGGAGGAGGGCATGGCAACCCGCTCCAGTATCCTTACCTGGAGAATCCCCATGGACAGAGGAGCCTGGGGGCTACAGTCCATGTGGTCGCAAAGAGTCGCATAGGACTGAGAAACTTTCACTTTCGATACTTTGTACTTTTGATAGACCAATATGAGGATTAAGTTGGCATTTGAGATTGTGAGATATAGGAATTTTTGCGTATCATTGCCTTTCATATTCGAATATGATGTTTATTTCCAAAATGTTTACCTTCTGTTCTGAGGTCTTCATCTACCAGACTTGTATTTTCAACTGCAGATTGTACAGTCTTACCTTTTGTTCCACAAATACTTTCACAATCAGTGTTTTCAATGTGTCTGTTCCCTCCCAAAGTAGCAGCTTCTTTGTCATTCCTTTATCCTGCTGGTTTTACCACCGGGCATCCTCTGACCGAGTTAAGATACTTAGATATTACTTCTAATCCTCTCCCTGTTGATTTTCATATTCAATGAATATTTATAAAGGTTTTGGTCAATTCCACCTTTGTTACTCTATTTAGGTATTACCTGTGTCTCGCTTTCTTTCTGACTTCCTGCTTCTCAGTTTATTTGCTTTTTTTTTACATATTCTACTTTGTTTTCAGAATTGTGGTTTTGAAGTGATAGCTGTGATAAAGTCATTCATTTGCTCACTGTTGATGCCTTCCATTTTGTACTTAGAGCTTCAATCCTTAGTTTTCTAAAGGAATCCAGCATTTATTGAGTACCTACTCTGTTCTGTGCTGTGTGAAAAAATTTAAGACGTTGAATTCTAATTTCCATGATGATGTTGTAAGGTGGCGTTTAAGAGATCCCCTTTTTTCTCAAGATTACAAAATTAGAAGTAAAATTTCAATAGAAACGTTGATTTTTTTTTTCTGACTAAAAACCCTATCATTCTACTTTCTGAGGCTATCGTCTGTCTTTTTTAACCTCATCTCTCACCACTTTTTTCTCTCCCCCCACAACCTACAGCTGCAGTAGATAACTAATGAATTTTTAAAAATCCTTCATTATTAAAATTCTAAGTATTTGCTCATGCTATCTTTCTTTATCTAGAATTCTGTTCGCATTGGGTTTACAGTAATTCAACAGATATTTATTGAATGTTCATTATGTGAGATACAGATTTCTAGGTGCTGAGGGTATAGCATTGAACAAAATAAAATCTGTCATGGAGATTGCTTGTCATCTGGGGAAGACAAAGGAATAAGAAATAACTAATATCAATACATTGGATAGCAATATAGCTTGAGGCCTGTGCATTCGACTTCATGGGCTGTGCGGAGACGAACACTAGAGGGCGCCATTCACTTATTTGTGAGTGGCACAACCTGTAGCTGGCACCTCCCAGGCCCGGAGAAAATTAATACTGGGGAGGAAGGAAGGGGATTTTTTTTGGTGGGGAAGGGAGAGGTGGGTGGGGAGAAGGTTAACAATTTTTAATTAGAAGTGAGGGAATGCCCTATATTGAGTTAAGACTTGAGGGAGATGACTAAGTTAAGTCATATGGATATCTGGGGGAAGAAGACTCCAGGCAGAAAAATAGAGGTAGACACGACTGAGCGTCTTTCACTTTCAAAATGGTTAATTTAAGTAAGGCTGTGTCTTGGTGTATCTGCCTAAATGTTACTTTTTCTTCAAAGTTCAACCCCTGTCTCTACTTACGTGAGCGTGCGTGCGTGCTCAGCTGCTTGGTCATGTCCAACTCTGCGACCCCATGGACTGTAGCCTGCCAGGCTCCCCAGGACATGGGATTTTCCAGGCAAGAATAGTGGGTTGGGTTGCAATTTCCTCCCGCAGGGAATCTTCCCCACCCAGGGATCGAACTTGGTTTTCCGGCGTCTTCTACTTCGGCAGATGGGTTCTTACCATTGAGCCAGCTGGGAGACCCTACTTACATGAAGCCTTCTCTTATTTTTTTTTTCTAGTAAGAATTACATTTTTTCTTGTACCTTTATATATATATATACACATATATATGTATATATATATATATCTATTGTATGTTTGGTACCTTTATATGTGTGTGTATACATAGATACATATATGTATATACATACATACATCTATTCTTTGTATTTGTATATTTGAGCTCTTGCCACTGTCTCATCTTCAGTGTACTTATCAATGTTTCCTTCCCTCTTACCTAACTTTGAACAATTTGAGGGCATATTTTCTTTTATATCTTTGTGTCCATACATGCCTAGTTTAGGTTCTAGAAATCATAGGCATTCATTGAATATTAGTTGAATAGGAATGAAGTGAAATAAACTGAATCACTAAAAAGACAAGCAAATAGCTATCTTTTCCATAACTTTTATGTGCTGCAATTATCCTGTGTTTACAAAATTAAATTTATTGACAGAATCCAGTACTGTAATTTCCTCTGCCTCATAGATCCCCCTGTTTTTGATAATGTTTCTGTAAAAGCATGTTAATCTGTATAAGAGAACTAACTCTTAGTTTGATACGTAATATTGATTTCCAGAATTTTATTGTTTTCTAGATACCTGCAATGGTGATGGGGAGTTTTAAGTGCTTTAATATATTTTAAAAGAAGTTCTATGTCTGTTTGCTTTGACCTGTCACATTTTAGCTTCACTTTACAGAATTTGATTTAATATATTGCTGTTTTCCATGTTCTTCGATATATTTTTGAGTAGGGTGACCTATGTCCCAGTTTTTCAGGATCTATCCTGGCATATACCTTTTATTCCAGCATAATTATTAAGAATATTCATTTCACTCTCAAAAGTATCCTTGTGTGGAGGATAAATTACACGATCTCCTATTCTTGGAGGATTTCTATGTGATAACTATTAAAAACACTGTGTAGTACTTAGACTTACGGAAAGTTCCCCGTGGAACTATATTGCAGCAAATACTGCTTTGAGAGCTTAGCTTACAGTATTTATTGAGTATATACTTTATTCATAGCACTAGTTTATATGGAGAAACACATAGTAGAAGATGCATTGTGCATAAGAATTTATTATCTAATAAGTACATTAGAATTCATGATGTAGTCATATAAACATAACTATTTGAAACTGGTAAAAACAAAATATTACTTAGAAATATATGGAAATAGAGAATTAAGTGAATAAATCTAAATGATGGAACCAAATATGGCAGCTTAGGGGAGGTTTTGTAGATTTGTTAGAGCTTCAACAGGATTTTGATGAAGGAATTTAAAGACAGAAGATAACAGCGTGATGTAAAAATAGTGGGAAAACAGTTTTGCGTAATGTATGTATTCCTAGGTCATCAGTGTCTCTTCTGCCACCTGTTTTACTTGATCCTCAGATGTAGTGAGTTTTGTTCATCATTTTTGTCAGTTTATGGCACTTCAGTCATCTGTGTAAGGCTTCTATTGTATGTTTCTACCTAAATATGTATCTTTGAGTAATAAAAAAATTGTTGCGTGTGTATGTGTGTGTTTTAAATTCCATAAATGAAACGGTGCTTCAGATCTTGCGTTTTAAAAGACTGATTCATGTAGGAATCCTGCACCATACTCTGTGGTAGACAGAATGGTGATCTCCAGATACATTCACGTTCTGATCCATAGGAGCCTGTGAATATGTCAGTCTACACGGCAAAGGGACTTTGCAGATACAGTTAAGGTTATGGACTTTGAAATGAGGAGGTTATTCTGGATTATCTAGGTGGGTCCAGACTAATCATGTGAGTCCCTAGAACTGGAGAACCTCTCCTTACCAGGTCAAAGAGAAATGATGGAAGTAGGGAGAGATTCAAAGCAGAATACAAATTTGACTGGCCATTGTTGAGTCTGGAGATGGAACAGAAGGACCATGAGTTAATTCAGCCACCTCTAGAAGGTGGGAACCACCTTCAAAAAGGTGGCCTTATTTCTACAACCCAAGGAACTGAAATCTGCCAACAACATTGTTGAGCGAAAAACAGATTTTTTTCTAGAGCCTCCAAAAAGGAACTCAGCTAGCACCTTGAAGTTTAACCCACTGAGGCCTCTAGGAGACTTCTGATCTACAGAACTATAAGATGATAAACTAATGTTTGAAACTGCTAAATTTGTGGTAGCTTGTTAGGGCGGCAACAGCTATATTTGTGAAATTATGGTAGTGATGGGGAATCTAGGCTATGTGAAAACTCCTTATTAATACAAACCGTGAACCAATGAAAATCCTTGTAATATGTCTCCTTGTAGACCTAGGCAAGACTTTCTCTGTGTCTGTATAACTAAATGTGGAGTTAACGTGACATAGAGTATGTGTAGGGCTTTCCAGGTGGCACCTAGGGGTAAAGAACCTGCCTGCCAAGGTAGGAGGTGCCAGAGACCCAGATTTGATCCCTGGATCAGGAAGATCCCCTGGAGGAGGGCATGGCAACCCCACTCCAGTATTTTTGCCTGGAGAATCCCGTGGACCAGGAGCCTAGCAGGCTACAGTCCATAGGGTCACACAGAGTTGAACATGAGCAACTTTTGGGAAGTACCCTTTGCTAGATCAAAGGTAATATTTTTACCATATAGTTTTATAAGCCATAGCAGCTGTATTCATTATGGGAATGTCTCACTAATCATTTGAAAATCATTCTGTCTTCCTTTTAGAAAATAGAATTCTGTCTACGGAATAAGACATTTTGATACAATACTTCTTTCCACTTTAACCTTTTCCATGCTCTGTACTGATCTATGTCTTAGAATTTTATTTTATTCCAGTTTCAACTCACTTTTATGTCTGCTGGTATCTTTGGGATAATTTCAGTCACCATTCATTCCTCTGTATCTCTGGGTAGATTTGGTGGCTTTTTACATTTCTGTGTAGTGACGTTCAATCATAATTACTTTGCCTTATAAAAGTTTTGCTTTTTAGTCTACCGTGTACTTGTTTCATTCTTCTTATTCAAAGTCTAGGGAGGTTGTTTTTCACTTTCTTTAGAGTATGACTTGACTATATTTGTCACTTTTGAAATAGTTCCTCTTCAGTCATACTTCAAATATTATAAATGAATATCCATTCTCCTTATCAGTGACATTTAATTAACTGAGACTCTGTACTTATTACTTACTATTTCTTGAAAGTGTTGATAAATTTATTTTTTAACAAGTTTCTTTTGAGTGCCTTTTATTCATTTGTAAAATATAGTTCTGTTTTGGTTTTTATAATATCAAGGAAAATGCTTTAGTAGTAAAATTAGGATAGGAAAGCTAAGAAGGCATTAAGATGGGGGCTATTTCTTAGCTATTGGTGGTAGTTTTGTTAGCCAGCAGCACTTTTTTTATGCTCTTGCTGAGAAAACAATTGGTTAAAACCAAAATGACAATTTTTGAGATTTTTTAAAAAATTCCAACAATAATGTATATGTTGAATACTTAGGTTACTCATGCATTAAGCATATAAAATTTAATAAATTTTAATAAAATTTTAACTATTATTAGCGTAAGTGTGCATATAACATTTTTCCAGATAAATTGGCAGTAGATGTCTATGTGTAGTCTCCACAGTCAACTGTGGAGGTATATTGCTTCTAGTCTGACTTTTAAGGCAATATTAATATCATGTACTTATTTCCTTCTAGGGAATCTCACCATATCCCCCCTTGCCCTTTGGCTCTCCTGATACATAAAGGTGAAGCTGTTGTGATGTTGGTCAAGGATGTGGTAGATATGGGCTACACAATTGAACTGCGATATTGAGGTGGGCTAGTGTGAGGATTGGTAAACGTAAAAGTGTCTCTTAGATCTTTTAGTAAAGTGAGTAAAGTGGTAATCAATGAAAGTACCTTGAGGTATTAATAAGTGCCTACTTTAATTTTTTTCAGTATTTTCTTCTCTTATAGCTGATGTGATAAGACAGGCCTGAGATGAAATAATTTGAAAGTACCCTTTGCTAGATCAAAGGAGAAGAAAAGGGTGAGAATAAGGAGCCAGTCACTAGTTTTGTCTTATCTAGTACTGAAGCTTCAGGAGCAAGAGTAGTCTTTTTAAGGCTCATGTAAAGTCTAGCATCTCACTAGAGTTAAAAAATAGGGGTTTGGAGTCCAAGCTTTAAATGAAGATAAAGATACATCTTCCTATTTGATATATTTTTTTGTTCAAGGATATGGGCATCTAAATTCATCAGTCCTAAATAACATGAATAATAGTAGTCAGCCTCATGGTGGGGCCTTTGAATTTTTTTAATACTCATTTACATTGAAATATATGTGCTCATATTGTTTACCGTCCTGCATTTTACTATAGATAAATGGTCCCTGTTCCAGTTATACATAGGACCCACCTATTTTTATCTACTCAAGAAGGTTGCTCCTACAGTTCCCCAAAATGTGAAAGTATGAGATTAGATGGGGAATATTTAAACATTTGTAAAAATAAATGATTATAGTTCAGATTTTCAAGCTAAATGATATGGAAAGCTAAATATCTTGAATCATTTACTCAATAATTTACTCAAAAATTTACTCAAACATTTCATTTTATATTGGAATCATAGGTACTGCCTGTTTGTTTTAAAATTAAAACACTGCTTGCAGAAAGTAAGTTTTCTTATCTTTGTGTTGAATATAGAGGCAGCAAATAAATACAAGAGGCAACTTAGATTAAAGCAGTGGTTCTCAAACATTTTGATATTGAGATCTCGTTACAATCTTAAACATGGTTGAGGACCTCAGAGAGCTTGTTTATATGGATTATATTATTGATATTTATCCTATTGGAAATAAAAACAAAAAATTAGAATATACCTTTGCTGCTGCTGCTGCTGCTAAGTCGCTTCAGTCGTGTCCAACTCCGTGCAACCCCATAGATGGCAGCCCACCAGGCTCCTCCGTCCCTGGGATTCTCCAGGCAAGAACACTGGAGTGGGTTGCTATTTCCTTCTCCGAGAATATACCTTTATTAAATAATTTAAAAATAACAATAAGCCCACTGCATGTTGACTAACCATATTGAGTAGATAGAATTCTAAGTTGAGCTGTAGTGAGTTTTACCCTTGCTTTGGGTATGTATGGAACTTGTGACTTGTTTCTATCTGGTAGAGTATGACAAGAATGATGAGATAGTCACTTCTCTGTTATATTACATTGTATGAGACTCTGTCTTAGACTAAAGTCAGAGATTCTTCTGCTTGCTTTAAAAAGTAAGGTACCGTGTTGTGAAAGGGCTGTGAGAGGATCTGTGGCAGGGATCTGTGGGGGAGTCTCTAGGAGCTGAGAGCATCCTCTGTCTGCTGCATGTTTGTATTTAGTCACTCAGTTGTGTCTGACTCTTTGTGACCCTGTGGACTGTAGCCCGCCAGGCTTCTCTGTCCATGGGATTTTCCTGGTAAGAATTCTGGAGCACGTAGCCATTTCCTTCTCCAGGGGGTCTTCCCAATCCAGGGACTGAACCCACACCTCCTGTACTGCAGGCGAATTCTTTACCGATAAGCCACTAGGGAAGTCCTCCTATCTGATAGCCAGCAGGAAAATGGGGCCTCATTCTTAGAGCCACAAAGAACTTAACTCTGCCAACAATCATATGAACGTGGAAAGGGACCCTGAGCTTCAGAAACGTGGCCTGGCCATCACCTTGAGTACACCCTTTAAATCATGCTGGGCTTCCCTGGTGGCTCAGCTGGTAAAGAATCTGCCTGCAATGTGGGAGACCTAGGTTCAATCCCTGGGTTGGGAAGATCCCTTGGAGAAGGGAAAGGCTACCCACTCCAGTATTCTAGCCTAGAGAATTCTATGGACTGTATAGTCCATGAGGTTGCAAAGAGTCGGATACGACTAAGCGACTTTCTCTTTCACTTAAATCATGCTGGAATTCCTGGCCTAAAACAAACTGTGAGATGATAAATGCGTGTTTTGTTAATAAGCCACCACCAAGATTGTGGTGATGTGTTTGCAGCGATATGCAATAACTATTTCAATATATCAAATGAAAATATAAATAAAAGCTAGTGTTTCAAGTATTGCAAAAAGAAAAGAAAAATTTAGTGAAAAAATTGGTGTTATTTTGCATTTTTTCATATCCCTTTAATGTCTGATTTAGTGGGAGACAGCTGGACACTTTTATCTCCTTGTGTATTCATTATCTTTAGATATCACATATAGTGTAGCCTCTGGAAAACCCCACTGTACACCCATGAGGGACTGAAAGTCCAAAAGGCAAATAATATTTTGGTATTTTTATGAATATAGTTTGGCTCTGCAGATTCTCTGAAGGAGTCTTGGGGACACCCCCTGAGGTCACTAGAGTGCTACAGTTTTGAAAATAGCTAGACTATAATTGCTAGACTAAATTTTAAATTTTTAGTAGTCTCCCACCTTATCACCAACAGAGTATTTTATTGTGTATTGACAGGATTGTAGAAGATAACTCAAACTCTCAGTTACCCTGCGTATTTTTTGTTAGATTTCTGTTTTTGTCCTTGAGTTTGTCTGAGTTTACTTTCTAAGAGGAATGGTGAGACTGCTGCTGCTAAGTCGCTTCAGTCGTGTCCGACTCTGTGCAGCCCCATAGACGGCAGCTCACTAGGCTCCTCTGTCTCTCGGATTCTCCAGGCAAGAATACTGGAGTGGGTTGCCATTTCCTTCTCCAATGCATGAAAGTGAAAAGAGAAAGTGAAGTCGCTTGGTCGTGCCCGACTCTTAGCGACCCCATGGACTGCAGCCTACCAGGCTCCTCCATCCATGGGATTTTCCAGGCAAGAGTACTGGAGTGGGGTGCCATTGCCTTCTCCGAATGGTGGGACTAAGTTTAATATACAGTGAGTTGGGATAGAGGTTTTTCTTGAAATAATTCTGGCATCTTTTGACCGTAGCCTTTATTTGCAGAGCTGCTGCAGCCATTGAGAAATTTGGTTTAAAACTCAGGAACAGTTTTCAAAATGTATTTTTTTTAATTTTAAGAAGTTTATAGAAATTTTTACCTTTAATTATGCATGTTCATTTTTGTATGCATGCTGTATTTAATAATGGCACTAGTGTGTATTTCTCTTAAGTGTTTTTGTTTTAATTTTGTGTGATCTCTTTTATCCAAAGAATGAATTAGTCTCATGCATCTCAAGATAGCTCAACACATGATAAACTGCTGTTGTCCTAAGATTTGAAATACAGTTTGCTGTTAGGAGCGTTAATATAGAATCGTGTGGATTTCTTCTTTAGTCATCTGTGGCTACTCTAGTTTTTTTAAATTAATAATGCAACAAAAATAGATAATGTAGAGAATCAAAATTGTTATTACCTATAACCAGCTATTTCTGTTTCTGTGATATATACCCAAGAGATGTTTATATATATTATTTGACACAGTTGGAAGTCTTGTGGTATGATTTGGAGCTTTTTGTCTGGAAAGGTCTTTCAAGGTTGGTTTGAAGGTTATTGGTGGAACAGTTCTCACTGTGCTTGCCTAATTACACAGTGCTTGAACTGGAAAATTAAACTTAAGGGTGATCTCCCCTCTCTACTGATGCAGCCCTCATCCATGTCTTTCTTTTATTATGTTTCCACCCGAGCATTTTTGTTTGTTTGTCTGTTTCTTAGATGTTAGTTCTTAACTTGTTTTTTCTCAGTAATTTTTTTCAAATTCTTATTGAGTTTTCTATTTATCTAATCTTTAAAACTATTTTAGTCTTCCTTTTCTCTGTGTGAGAGTTGGTTTGTGTTCATAGAGCAGGATTGACAAATTTTAGTTACATCCATCTGGAAAAGTGTAATATTTTTTCATACAACGAAGACTGCAAGGCTGCAGAATATATGAACTCAAGATTGTTGTGGTGTAAAATAACTTTTTCACTTTAGTGGTATAGATCTGAAGTTCGTTTGTATAAATTATTTGACACGGATGAAAGTTTTGAGGTTTATTTCTTATTCTTGTCTGGAAAGTGTTAAGACTCCCATTTCTTCTGGTTGACTTTGCTTAATAAGAATTAGAGTCATGTGAATAGGGAGACTTAGGAAAATCTGATTTTTTTTCATTGCAATGTTTCCCCCTCTCCCTAAATATGTTTTGATCCAGTGCTTCAGTGCACCTCAGTGTTTTGTTCTCTCAAAAAAAAATATATATATGAGGTTTGGTGGTTATGTTTATGTCTAAGGCCTAAATTGGTCTTTTCCTTGTATTTTCATATTATCTTTTCTTTTTTGCATTCTGGGAACACGTATAAATTGTAAAAGTAGCTTACATTTTAAATGAGAGCATCCATAGCAGTTTCTGAATTACAGTGACATGGTGGTACTGTGTGAGGAGTAAGGGGTGGTTGCTCACGCTAACTCTCACCAACCACTAGGACAGAAAAAAAAAAAAAAAGCATGGCCCTTTGATGAATTTAGATCCTGTTTTAAATGTAATAGGATACCATTGTAGGCTTTAAACATGGGAGTGACATGATATCATTTATATTGTGATAGGGTCATTTTGTTATGTAAGAATGGTCTGTAGGAGACAAGTATTAATATAGAGAGAAATTAGGCTATCGAGGTAGTCTAGGAGAGAGATGTTGGTGACTTAAGCTAGAATGATAGTAACAAGATAGATGTTGTTGGACTTGTGTTCCATTTTGAAGATGGAGTTGACACAATCTACTACTGATAGATTGAATATATGTGGTGGAATGTAAAAGGAAAAGATTAAGGAAAACTCCTAGTAGTGTTGTTCCAAGAAGGGAAAAACTAAGGAATTCTGTTTGGCCATGTTATGTTTGAGATGACTTTCTGACTTCCATTTGTTGATATCAAGTTGATGGACACAAGAATTTGGAGTTTGGAGTTTTAGGACATATGAGTTTAAAGTTCTCAGGAAATTGAAGGGCAAAGGTATAATGTGTAGAAGATATTTAAAGCCATGGGATCTAAGTCGCTTAGGAAGAGCAGTTAGATTAAAGAACAGAAGCAACCTACAACATGGTCACAACAGAGCCTTGGACAGTTCCAACATTTAGAGATTGAAGGAGAGTAGTAAGAGTCAGCAAAATAGGCTGAAAAAAAAAATGCCACCAAGAAGAGGAAAATAAGGAGACTATGTCTCAGGAACAAAGAGTGAAGATAGTTTAAGAACTATAGATGGCATAGCATCAGTGTCAAATGCTAGAGTGAAGCTGTGTTAAGAAAAGAACAGAGAATTATTTTGGAATATGGCAACATGGAAGTCACCGATGAGAGCCATCTCAGTGGCGTATTAGTGATGAAAACTGTGTTATTATAGATTGAGAAGAGAATGTGAAATGAGGAGGTACACTCAGCAACTGTTGACAACTTTTTCAAAACATTTTGCTGAGAAGGGGAGCATAAAAATGGGGCAGTGCCTAGAACAGAATATGACATCAAGGGAGGTCCTTTCAAGATAGGAAGCAATATATTAATCCAATCCCCGGTGACTTACTTCACACATAAAGTAAATATTATTCATTGTCATTACAAGTATTATTCAAGGAGAGTGAAAAAACTGGTTTGAAACTCAACATTAAAAAACTAAGATTACGGCATCCAGTTCCATCATTTCAGAGCAAATAGAAGGGGAAAAAGTGGAAGCAGTGAAAGATTTTTTTTCTCCCGCCTTGGGCTCCAAAATCACTGCAGACTGTGACTGCAGCCATGAAATTGAAAGACACTTGCTCCTTGGAAGGAAAGCTATGACAAACCTTGAGAGCATATTAAAAACGTAGAGACATCACTTTGCCGACAAAAGTCTGTATAGTGAAAGCTATGATTTTTCAAGTAGTCATGTATGAATGTGAGAGTTGGACCATAAAGGAGGTTGAGCACCTAAGAATTGATGCCTTCAAATTGTGGTGCTAGAGAAGACTCTTGAGTGTCTTGCACTATATGGAGATCAAACCAGTCAATCCTAAAAGAAATCAACTTTGAATATTCACTGAAGCTCCAATACTTTGACTACCTGATGCGAAGAGCCGACTCACTGGAAAAGACCCTGATGATGGGAAAGATTGATGGCAAAAGGAGAAGGGAGTGTAAGAGGGTGAGATGGTTTACGGGGAGGGAGATGGGAGGGGGGTTCAGGATGGGGAACACGTGTACACCTGTGGTGGATTGGTGATGGCCAGGGAGGCCTGGCGTGCTGCGGTTCATGGGGTTGCAGAGTCGGACACGACTGAGTGACTGAACTGAACTGAACTGAACTGATGGCAAAACCAATACAATATTGTAAAGTAATTAACCTCCAATTAAAATAAATAAATTTAAATTAAAAAAAAAAGCATTACCTACTCACCAACTCAATGGACATGAATTTGAGCAAACTCCGGGATATAGTGGAGGACAGAGGAGACTGGCATGTTGCAGTCCATGGGGTTGCAAAGGGTTGGTGCAACTTAGCTGCTGAACAAAAGCAACAAAAATTACTAGAGCAAGAGGGTTCTAAAATAGAGTTAATAATAAGTAAGCTAGATATTTTAGGAAGGAGTTAGTAAGAAAAAAAGGAAACTAGGTGGAAAATTGATAGAATAGCTCTTTGTTATGTTATATTTTAGTTTCTTTTCTACTTTCAAATTTGGTACTTAGATTCACTCATAAGTAGCTCTAGTTTCTCTGATTAGTATTGATTTCTGTCCATTTCTAAGGACCAGGCATATCTAACTAGATTTTTTAGTTGGTAGAACTGGATCAAAATACATGTAGATTTGCATTTATTTGCACAGAGTCTCCTGCTTTGGCTGAATGAAGACTACAAATTTTGTTTGCTTACTTTCTTCCAAGGGAGGAAAGAGGACTTATAAGGAAGCTTAAGGATGTCTGCTCTCAGTCCATTTTCATAAGTAGGTCTGGGTTCTATAGAGCAAGTGAATTCAGGTGAAAGAGCTGTTTCCTTAGAACTGTTATGAAGCACAGCATTACAAGGGGTGACTCTTCCAATTCCAGATGACAGAACATATAATACAGAGTCAGTCATATCATTCTTCTTAAAATGTTGTCTTTTATTGACTTAGAGGCCACCACGCTTTCCTGATTTCCTCCCACCTCTGTGGCTTCTCTTCATCTTTATCCTTTATGCTTCTTCTATATCTGATGACAGTGTGGAACTTAGTTTCCTGGTGCACTGTCTTATGCCCTTTTTTTTTTTTTTTTTTTTTTTACCATTTTGAACTTTCTCTGGGTGATCTCATCTGCTTGCTTGGTTGAAATCATTACTAACATGCTGATGCTTCCTGAATTTATATCTTTGGCTGAGGACTCTTTTCTGAACTCTGGAGTGACATATCCAATTGCTTACTTATTTGTCTTTCTAGCTATCTTACATGCTCCTTAAATTCAGCAACTCATCATCTTCCCCTTTCCTTTCCTTCAATCTGCACCTCCTTTGGCATTCTCTGTCTTAGGAAATGTTAAGACTATCTGCTTGATTACTTAAGAAAGACATCTGAGAGTCATTTTGATGCCTCTCTTGACCTTCATACACCCCCTCCCACCCCTGTGGCAAATCGTCATTGTGTCTTGTTGATTTAATATCTACTTTTTTGTCTTCCTGTGTCTCCATTTTACTGCTATATTTAATTCAAGCCAACTGTTATCTTGCTTTGGCTACTTTATTGGCTTTCTAATTGATGTTCTTGCATCCACATGTGGTGAGATAATTTTTTGGTGTATTTATGATGTCTCCAATTCCTCCTTTATTTCATGAAATAATGAGTAGAAGGAAATTGTATGAAAGAAATGAAGTGTGTATATTCAGTATCAATATCTTGTCTTCCATCATGATGGAAGAGCATAAAAAAAGAAAGAAAGGCATTGTGGATGGGAACTCTTGGAGGCCAGTATTATTGCACAGTATTTCATTGTCCCCCTTATTTTGCTCCAACACGTTTATAGTTGTGCCAATGATTATCATTTTTCATTTTCCTATAATGACAATATGCAGTCAGCATTTCTTTCATGAAGAGTCTATGGATACTTGGAATTTACTAGGTAGTAGAGTGCCTTATGGAGGCAGTTTGCAAGATTAGGTTGAGTGCTTGGAGTCCCAAGGCTATCATCATTTCTGTACTGTGGTTCCCAGACAGTGGAGCTATTAGAAGTGGAGTTGGACCTTATTCATATGGATCTTGCTCCCTGAGGTTGTAGTTAGTGTTGCTTCCAGTTATTCTCTTGATGGTTATCAAGGGAATATTTACTCAGAATGAGCAGTCCTGATACTGGAGGGACTTACCAGATTGTATTTTCTGAGATCTTGGTTCTCTTTCCTCTAACAGATAGACCTTTTGGGTGTCAGAGCAGACAATCACTCTGGATGTTTTCATCCTGGAGTTTAAATCTAGAATTGGTACTCTGTAGCCTAATTCTTGAATCTGATAGGAAACGTATTCCTGCTGTTGCCAGCTTGTAAGTGTGGAGGCTGCTCTGGTAAGTGCTGCTTTGAACTGTTGAAGCGGCCCTGAAGTCCTTCTAGCTCTGCAACTTGGTTACAGCGCAGTGACGTTAGCACTTATAGATTTGGCCTAGACAGAGGGATCAGGGAGATGAGACTGACGGTGGGACTTCATACATTTGTGGATGCTTTCACTGTTTTTCCTTTCCTTTCTGAATTAGATGGTAGAAACCGTTGAGTCTGTTCTGATGCAGTGATTGAAACTAGGGAGATTGGATACAGAGTTTAAGCTCCGGGAAGTGTTACAGAATTTTTTTTTTTTTTTTTTGTATGTCAGAAAACAACACTATCAACACATTTTAAAAAGCTGATTATGAAAACTGCTGTAGGTATTTTGCACTAAACTCCTTTCTGATTTTTATATGAAATCTTTAGACTTTTGTACTTATTTAGATCCGGGCTACTCTTCCCTTGTTTCTTTCCTGGATGTACTATCTGGTCCACCCTAAGTTGAAGCATAGGCCAGTTTACATTTATTGAACATCTTTTCTTTCCTTTTTTTTTTTTTTGTTAGAAATTTCATCTTCCTATTTCTTTGCTTATTTGTTATCCCTTGGGTAAATGGTTTCATGGTCTTGCCTCAGGGACATATTTACAATGCAAGACTTTTATTTGCAAAGCATATAAAGACACCTTGTTCTCTGGGCCATCTTTCTTATAAGCCTTAGATTTTTATCAGATGGTTCAGAAAGTCAATGGACCAAGAATATTACAATAGAAGAGATAGTGCAGTTGTTATATATATAGAACTACAGATCTATATTTTAAGAAAATGAAGATTCTTTTAATGTTTCAGGGATTTTTCTTATGGATTATACATACTATATAACATAATTTCATTAATTGATCAGTAATATTTAGATGTTTTCATGTGTGTAGCATTTTAATAGAAATACTTTGGTACTGTTAAACATTAAAAATAAATCAGATATGTTTGGAACTAGACATCTTTAGAACATAAAATTTAAATATGCCATAAGTATTTGTGCCTTAGATACATGTACTGTTAAGAAGAGTATAATTTCCTAATTTTTACTCATTCATCTAATTTTTGAGTTTGCATTAAACTTCTTAAGATATCCCACTTATTGACACTAGAAATTTGTAAACCAAGATTCTTAAATATTAATAATTTTAATTTAAGACTTATATTTCAAATATTTTTGAAGATAATGTAAAGAAGTTAGTGCTAAATTTTGTTTTCTCATTCATTTGGATTTTCATAGTACTAATTAAGCAGTTTTACTGATTACAGAATTTTAAGAACTTATTGATAAAGAAGAAAACAGATACCACTGCAAATTTGTTGTTGTTTAATCACTAAGTTGTGTCTGACTCTGTGAACTAATGGACAGTAGCCTCCCAGGCTCCTCTGTCCATAGGATTTCCCAGGCAGAATAATGGAGTGGGTTGCCATTTCCTTCTCCAGGGAATCTTCCTGACCCAGAGATGGATATAGCCAATCATGTGAAAACTAATAATCTAGTATTTGATTTACTTGAGCATTGCTAAGCAAAAGTTTATGGGCTAGCATCATAATATATTATGGTTAAAGATTTCACTGTAATTATAGAATTCTCCACATTACATAGTTTACATTTTGGTCTGTCTTGTGGATAGCGTACCAAAAGCTACAGAATAATGGAAAACCATTCTGTGATATTTTCACCCACAAGTAGTCAATATCAACATTTCATTGTTTATTCTCCTCGTGTTCTCTCAGATTTTGAGCATTTTAAAAGTTTTTGCCAAATACTACTTAATATTTCTCAAAAGGTTCTATCAGTATACAGTCCTGATAATAAATGCAGTTTATTTACATGGCCATTCTCTGACTTTCTAGCCAATACTTTGCCAATTTAATAGGCAAAATAAATTACGTTATCATTTTTATTTGAAAATTTGAGATTGCTTTCAAAAGGTTTAACTTTTTAGTGTTGATTGACTTTTTCCCTGTCATCTTTAATGAAATTGCCTGTGCTGCTTGAAGTTTCTTAACATCTTCTTTGGGAACTCTAGTTAACACTGTTATTTCCATTGAGGAGCTAAATTTTCTAATAGAATGGCCACAGAGAAAACAATTGCTACCAGCTATACCATTTGTGAGTGTTAATGCCTCTGCAGGACTAGATGTAAGTATGGAATTGACCTTACTTGAAGGACATTCTGAATTTATCTCATTTTTGCAGAAAAGGGTAAGCATAAGCATTTTATCCCTTCAGCATCTAATGAACACAGATATAGAACTTTGCACAAAGAAATCCTATAAATATTTGTTGCATAAATAAATATGATGAATAAAAGATACCTAATGCTATTGTTGGGCTTCCCTGGTGGCTCAGTGGTAAAGAATCTGCCTGCAATGCAGGAGACCCTGAGCTGGTTTGATCCCTGAGCTGGGACGATCCCCTGAAGGAGGGCACGGCAACCCACTCCAGTACTCTTTACCTGGAGATTTCCATGGACAGAAGAACCTGGTGGGCTACAGTCCATAGAGTCGCACAGAGTCGGACACGATTGGTGACTAAGCAGCAGCAGCAGGAACATTATTGTTAGAATCTTGGTTCCAATAATTTGATTCCATAGATAGTTCACAGTGAGGTTACTCCCACATACAGCATACATTACAGTTTATAAAATACATTTGTTTTGATATAATAATACCCTAAGTGATGTAGTTTATTTTACATTTGAAGAAACATGGCTCAGACATATAAAGTGAACATCCTGAGGTTTTATGGCTAGGTAGGGTTGGACTCACTACTTAAATCCAGGCCATTTGACTTCAAGTGCTATGTTCTTCTGTCCTTATAGAAGCCTCTGATATTTATATTACTTGTGAGCCTTCAGTATATAGAAAATTTAAAACAATATTAACTATAAACATTCTTTATAATATTTAGGATATTTATAACAAATCACAAGGTCCATCCAATGCACAATGTTTTTGGTTGCGAATATTGGTTGTTCTTATATTTATGAACCTTATAACATGATATGGCAGGCCAAAACAAAAAAACAAACACAGAAACTAACAACCAAATTAAGCCCTGAGCAGTTTCCTGTACTAATTTGTGATGTGACTAAAACATAAAATTTATAAAATTTAGGCTTCTTATTTATTAAATATCTACTCTCTACTAGGCGTTGTGGTAGACAGATAAACGTGTCTTAATATCATGGAACTGAGAGTGAAAGACAGACTTTTTCAAGTAAATATATAGTTATGCTTTTATCAAATGCTGTGAAGAAAAAGTATAGGGTACCATGATAGTGGATAATGGGGGACCTAATCTAGGTTAAAGAAAGTCTTCTTGAGAAAGTGACATTTGAGCCCCTCAGGATGAGTATGAGAAGGTGAAAGGTGAAAGTGAGGTAGGGAAGTGGGAGAAATCTCTTCTGGAATGTTGAAGAAACTGTGAGGAAGCTGACCAGTACTACGTGTAATACAGTGACAGCTGGAAAATAAGGCTCCTAGGAAGGCAGCTGCTATATTATTTACTTCAAAGAAGCCATTTTGAGGCTCATTCCAGTATTCTTTCTATTGCTTAGACCATTTTTGAAACTCTTGCTGTGAGCTTGCCTTAAGATTTAATTTTGAAACATAGAAGAAAATTTTTTTTAACGACAGACTATTTTGCAGTTTAGTCACCTTCTTATTTAATAGACTTGCTTTAAAATGGCTTTGGATTATTTATAAGAATTTAAAAATTTTTTAATTTGCTTTTGCTTACGCCAGGTCTTCATTTTTGCACATGGGCTTTCTATAGATGTAGTGAGCGAGCTTCTCATTGCTGGGGCTTCTTTGGCTCTTGGCCCCTGGGCTTCCGTATTTGCAGCACACAGGCTCAGTAGCTGCGGTTCCTGAGCTTAGTTGCTCCATGGCACGTGGAATATTCCTGGAAGAGGGAATGAACCTGTGTACCCTAAACTGGTAGGTGGATTCTCATCCACTGTACCACCAGCGAAGTCTCCTATTTATAAAAATTGAATCTACCCACAAGGCGTTGGGTATATATATGTGTGTGTGTGTGTATGGATGGATATATCACAGATACCATAAGTTTCAGAAATTAAGAACTTAAAAATGTATATTTCCACTTATAGAAATTGACCTTTCATAGATGTAAAAATCAACTTGTAGTCAGAGGCTTAACAATTTGAAGCACATCAGGTTGCTTCTGTCTGAGTTAAATGGAAGAAACCCACTTAAAATTATTTGTGAATTTTAAAAATTTGACATGTTTACTTAGAAATATACTTGATTGCATCACTGGGAAATAGGTTTCTTATTCATGTATTGAGGCTGATTTATTTACAAATGGACTTCCCTGGTGGCTCAGATGGTAAAGAATCTGCCTGCAATTCAGGAAACTTGGGTTTGATCCCTGGGTCAGGAAGATTCCTGGAGGAGAGCATGGCTGCCCACTCCAGTATTCTTGCCTGGAGAATCCCCATGAACAGAGGAGCCTGGCGAGCTACAGCCTTTGGGGTTGCAGAGTGATAGTTGACTGAATGACTAACACTTTCACTTATTATTTATTTACAAATACAAGTGTGTATATGTGTGTATGTGTGGGTACCCAATGTGTGCACGTGTATAGAAGATAGATTAATAGGCAAGAAGCATATGAAATGGAGCCCAAAGTAAAGACCTTCATTCAAATACTCTTTTACATGCTGTGTGATCTTTAATCCCTTAATACCTTAGTTTCTTTTCATCCATAAAATAGTAGCCATGATCACTTGTTCATAATGTTTTCTAAATATTAAAAAATTTAGAAGTATTAATACTTAATAAGCCAAAATAGTTTATGATTATTATGTGTGTATATATTTCATAAACATATTAGTGTATACCAATTAAAATATAAAATAATAAGCAAAGTAGGAGCACTCTTAAAGTGAAGTCGCTCAGTTATGTCCGACTCTTTGCGACCCCATGGACAGTAGCCTACCAGGCTCCTTCATCCATAGGATTTTCCAGGCAAGAATACTGGAGTGGGTTGCCATTTCCTTCTCCAGGAGATCTTTCCGACCCAGGGATTGAACCCGGGTCTTCCGCATTGTAGGCAGACGCTTTACTGTCTGAGCTACCAGAGAAGTCCTTATAACCAGACCTCTCTTAGTTGAGGACAAATGCATTATTGAAGATCTTAATTTATTAAAAAAGTAAATTAGTTGTTTTAAAATTTATATTATTACGTTTACTTTTTATCTTTTAAAATTTTAGTATTGTTTCTTTTATGTTGTTATTTTGTGACATGTTTATTTGCATCAAAAATAATTCACTAGTTTATAAAAAAGGTTTTGTGAATTTAAATAGGCACTTAAGTGCTTATTGATTGATAGTGGTATGTGTGTGGAAGGGGATAGAAGAAGTTAAGGTTAAAAGTTGGGAGAAAAAGGGCTAAAAGAGATGTATTTGTTAAAGAAATGTCATGATTTAGGAGCAATTAAAGATCAATAAATATATTGATCATCCTATAAATGAGTTGATTTTTAAAATTTGGTTTACATACTACTTTTAGAGCATTTTTTGTAGAAAGATGGATGATCCTGGATGTAGAGTAACTTAAGATTTTAGTTAAACCAGAGTTACTCATTTAGAATTGATGGTGATCTGTGGTACTCTAAGACCATTGGCGCCTTCAGGAAATATCCTTCTAAAAAATACTGTGACTGCCATTATTGGAATAAATAATAGTTGATAAAGTCTCTCTAGCCTTAGTTGTATCTTTTTGATTTGTGGGAAAGTTCATATTTCATGTGTGCTGTTTCAGTTTTAATTGATAAGGTACAGTTTTTTTCTAGCATTACTTGAATAATCATGTAGATCATACTATGTATGGGCTTCCCTGGCGGCTCAGATGGTAAAGAATCTGCCTGCAATGAGAGAGACCCAGGTTTACTCCTTGGATTGGTAAGATCCCCTGGAGAAGGGAATGGTAACCCACTCCAGTTTTTCTTGCCTGGAGAATCCCCATGGACAAAGGAGCCTGGTGGGCTGTACAGTCCATGGGGTCGCAAAGAATTGGAAATGACTGAGTGACTAACATTTTCATACTATGTATGGCCTTTAAAAAGGGCCCAGCTGAACATTATTCACTTTCCTTTAAAAATAAGTAGATGAAGAGATTTTAAAATTAAATAGGAAATTAAGACAGCTAAGTACATGTTTTCCAAATGTCTCTTTCGAAGTATGGCATTACAAATGCAGGCAATAAAACCCCTATTGTCTGTTATACTTTTATTGTTTCATGATATTAAAAGAAGATTCAGCTGCTTATTTTTTGAATGTTTTGGCCCTATGCAGTAGCCTATATACTAATGAGACCTATATACTCTGTTGCTGGAGTTATTCATTTTTCAGGGAAAGAGAAAAGGGTTGAGGAATGTATAATTTCTTCCCCTCTTACCCAGTAGTAACATTGGGAAGATACCTTGGCCCATTTTATTACTTCTGAGATTTTATTGCTGGCAGCCAGATGTGCTGAAACTCCTGACGACAGCATCTATTCATTGCGTGTTTTTAATAGGCTTAGAGAAATATGAGTAGAGTCCATGAAAGCAGCTCAGCTTCACACTTCAGCTGGGAATGCCCAAAAAGCTCACTGCTGTTTAGAATTCTTGCTACAGTCAGGAGAAAGCCGAAAGCCGCACGGGCACTGAATCTTCTACGACTGAATTAGAAGAATAATGACTGTACAATTAACTATCAACCTCTGCTCATTTAAGCACAGTTTTTACAGAGCTCAGGAGAAATATGGAACTTGATTGGCATGTTTTTATTTGATGGTGTCTGCAAATAGATGACTTTAAAGACAGGTGGTAAGGAAAAATAAGAGAAGGGGAAAAAAAAAGGAAGGAAAATGCAATTTGAGACATTGCGCCAGGTCTGCAATTCTGTTTTATCTCATTTTCATGGGGTTTTTTCATCCCCACCAAATATTTTACAAAATGAGCTTTTTGGACAAACGCTGAACAATGCAAGGTGAGTAAAGCTAAACTATATATTCTTTTAGAATTGATATTTTCAGAATAAGAATCTTATGTCTGTAAAATTGTTCTATATTGAAATACTAGTATTATAAGGGTATCATCTTTTTAATCTTAAACATATATTTTTTATGTAGTTCTTAATTGATTTTAAAAAGGAAAATCAGCTTACTTCAAAGCACAAAAACATCTAAAATTTAGCTTGACCTCTGAAATATAATACAGGCTGTTTCATGATTTCATTTTCTAATAAATAAAATGATTAGTTTAAAATGTCTGATAGGTTTTTTCCTTTGTGATCACGGCAGTGATTGCATTGCATATGTAAGGATGGGGCTATATAATCATATGTGATTTGTTGGAAAATGTGAATTAGCAGTCATGCATGCTTTTTGTAAAACATGCAGAAGACGTTTTCTAGGTCCAAGACATTTCTCTATGCAGGGTAGATCAATAATCACTTTAAAACAAGCTTTGTTATGGAACTGCTAATAATGCTTTGTATGAGATGGGCTAGTTTGGAAGGATGCTTTGTTATAAATTCCTATTGCTTTTTCAACTTGCTCTTTTTTGGTGTGTGTGTATGTGTGTATGGTGAAGGTTGTTAAATCACGGACATATGTTTTAGATGGTTTCTCTGGCTTTCACTGTAACAGTTAGCTTATTAAAGAATGCTTTTGAAATGCAGTTTTATCATGCAGTTTTTCCCTCATTTAAGTTGTTTGCCTTTTGAGTATTTCTGATGTTATATACCTTGTTTAAGAAAGACCCCATTTTAACTAAATATGTGTAGAGAAAGACTGAGAAAGAAATACTGTGAACATAATAATGTACTGAAACCTTCTGGAAATTGAGGGGGAACTAAGAGTGCATAGAATATTGAATGCTTTTTGCTGGTCTCTTCTAGGATCTCTGAACAGTGTGAGGCAGGCTAGTTTAGGATTTAAAAAATACCTATTACCCAGTATTTGTATTAACTTAACTTAGCAGGTGAAAAGAAAGCTTTTAGAATTTATTGAAAATTAAAATGTTTACTGATGATAAATTTATCTATGATCTTTTCATGAAATATGGAATAACATCTGTTTTTTATAAAATTTCATTTCTTTCCTCCTACTGTTCTGTTAACTGATTTTTTTTTTTTTTACATTTAGTTTTTGGACTAATTAAAAGTATATGAGTTATGAAATTCTGTGGTATTCTAAAAGAGGCTGTCTATATTTTAAGATACTTTTTTTTTTTTTTTTTAGTTTAGAAACACATTGCTTGAGTTTCTGTAATGATAAAAATAAGTTGTATTGCATTTTACATTTATATAAAAGAGGCAGCATGGCTTTCTTAAAATTTCCATGATCTGAAGCTCTCAGACTTTTAGGATGGGTACTTATCCTTTATACATCTTTTCTTGGTTTGATTTCTGTTTCTTTTTTTGTAACGCCAAGAACTTATGTGTTTATTAATGTTAGGGCTGAGTGCACATTCACTTTAGAAGTTGTGCTATTAACAGCATGGTATGGAATTTGTTTTAAAATAAATGTTAGTAGTTTTAAAATTTGAAAAAATCTGTTTCTTGAGGGAATTTTGTGTATGCTTACTAAGATTCTTTTGCTTGGCTTCGGAATGGGCATGTTCATAATTGCAATGCTTTCATTATTAAAAACCTGGAGTTTTAGGTTGCTGCAGTTAAACATCAAATTGTGAAGTTTCTAATGCTTCTGTGAGATCAGCCTTATTTAACTTTTAAAAATTTTTTAGGTAAAATTATCTGAAACTACCAGTTAGTAAATGAAGAATTTATTCTGGCTTAGGAGGAATAAATCCCTTGTCTTTATATATCTTTAACTTGTTAGTCTTAAGAAAACATGACATTTTTTACTTGTCAATCTATTGATTTTCATAAATTACTTGATTTACTTTTAATAAGCAAAGCTAGTTATGCAAATAGTTATTATTTAAGAAATATGATAGATGAAAATGAGTTTATATGAACTTGTAATTAGTATCTCCACATATTTTAATGTTTTGGTTTCTTTGTGTTTGAATCAGATACAGTGGTCTTTTAAAATTCTTACTTTGCTTAGACATTAAATCAGAAAGTAAGATGTAGAATAAAAAATCATCCTTGAAGAAAAATTTATAGAACAAAGATGATCTGAGTATGTCATCAGATGTTGTACTCTTACAACAACTTTAAAAATGTATCTAAATAATAGGCCTTTCAGCTTTGTGGACTGGACATAATAATGGTCTTAAAGTTGAAGCATCAATTCTATAAGTATTACTCTAGAAAGAATAGTGTTGGTTGTTATTATATAAATAATTATTGTTTAATGGTATTAATTGAAATGGAATATTCAGTTATTGTATTGTGACATTAAGTATGATCTTTAAAGTGACAGAAACATAACATCATAGGTATGGACAATCACATTATATTTTATTCTGAATTACTTTCTAGGAGAAATTACTAGAATAGTACAACATGTCAATTGTAGACAATCTATTATTGAAAAGAGGACTCTTTCAAATAGTTTTCTTGAGACTTTTTCTAAGTAACTAATCTTGTCTCTAAATCTGCAGCTTAACTTTCATCAGATTTTCAAGTGCTAGGGCAGATTACCTCTATGACATATAAGGATTAAAAGATTAAAAAATTAAAATCTTCCATAATAATTACTCCAAAAGCATTTTCAGGTTCAGCTTGTCAAAGAAGTGAAGAATTTTCAATACACAATAATATTTGATGTATCATAAGTCACTAAACCAGAGATATGTATAGATTGATAAAATATTTTATTATCTAATGAATAATTGAAATTCCTTTTGTTTGAAAACAATCAAAATATTTTAGATGGACTTTTTATTGGAAACGATATAATATAGCTCTTACATTTTAAACTCAAAGTTCTTAGGTGACTCTCCTATCTTGTGCTTAAGTACCATTTTTGTATGTAAAAGAGGTGGCGAAGTATCATCTTCTTTATAATTAAAATAACAAAACCAAAGGTCCAACAAGAAAAATAAAAATCTGTGTCTGCGTCTAATGTAAATTGACTTGATAGGTTTTGATGAAATGATGCTTTCACTTATATTCTTATTATCAAAATTTCTTACCCTAAACTCATTTTCCCCCAAATTAAATGACTTGATCAGGATACAAAGATAATTCCTTTTGTTACCAGCAACAAAATTCTGAAGTACTAAGTTCATTATGGAGTCTAAATTTGTGATCTTATCTTTGGAAGCAAACAGAAATGTTGGGATGCTAGAAGGTATATTTTTAACAGTGTTCAGTGCCTTGAGTAATCATTTGCTTTGAGCAGTATTTAAATAACATGATAATGATGATTATCTTTTGTAATAAAATTTGTGGAGAAAATGTACTTAATATTTTCTAAGTTTGGCTTTTTCTGATTTTTAGTAATATTTCTTGTTCTTTTCCTCCAAACCTTGTAATTATTTCTCTGTCACTTAATATATGTCAGTGAGTTTGCTGTGCCGGCTGGCCACACAGGGGCATAATAGGGCTGTGATTTATTCAAAAAGGATATTAAAGACACACACACACTCTCTCTCTCCTTTCTATCTGTATATAATGAGCTATGCACAGGCTTTAATATTTAAAAGTAAAATTTTAAAAACCTAGTAGATCAAAGAAGATTCAGACTTGTTGACATTTCCAATTACAAGTAAGGTTCCCATATGATCAGATTTGGCTGGGCTGGCCTCCGTTTATGCCTGCTGTCTCCCACTGATTATTGTCACTACTGCTTTTCCTCTCAAAAGTGTTGTCATTTGACAATAAATTACAGATCCACTCTAATTATAAAACTGAAATTTAAAGCTTGAATTCACCTAGTGTAAATGGGCTCTTTTCCTCCAAAACATTCAGTTCAGTTCAGTTCAGTTGCTCAGTCATGTCCAACTCTTTGCGACCCCCTGGACTGCAGCACGCCAGGCTTCCCTGTCCATCACCAACTCCCAAAGCTTGTTCAAACTCATGTCCATCGAGTTGGTAATGCCATCCAACCATCTCATCCTCTGTTGTCCCTTTCTCCTCCTGCCTTCAATCTTTCCCAGCATCAGGGTCTTTTCCAGTGAGTCAGTTCTTTGCATCACGTGGCCAAAGTATTGGAGTTTCAGCTTCAATATCAGTCCTTCCAATGAATATTGAGGACTAATTTCCTTTAGTGTGCACTGGTTGGATCTCCTTAGAGTTCAAGGCACTCTCAAGAGTCTTCTTCAGAGCCCCCCAAAATAAAGTTTCTCGCTGTTTCCATTGTTTCTGCATCTATTTGCCTTGAACTGATGGGACTGGATGCCATGATCTTAGTTTTCTGAATGTTGAGTTTTAAGCCAACTTCTTCTCTCTTCTCTTTCACCTTCATCAAGAGGCTCTTGAGTTCTTTGCTTTCTGCCATAAGAGTGGTGTCATCTGTGTATCTCAGGTTATTGATATTTCACCTGGCAATCTTGATTCCAGCTTGTGCATCATCCAGCCCGGCATTTTTGCATGATGTACTCTGCATGTAGCCCACCAGGCTGCCCTGTCCATGGGGATTCCCCAGGCAAGAATACTGAAGTGGATTGCCATGCCCTCTTCCAGGGGATCTTCCCAACCCAGGGATTGAACCTGAGTCCCTTAGGTCTCCTGCACTGGCAGGTGAGTTCCTTACCACTAGCACTGCTTGGAAAGCCCTCTAAAACATTAATATTATCCTAAATAAAATTTGATTTTGCAAAGTAAATATTTAACTATTTCATCTAGTAGTGTTTTGGGTTAGAAGTATTTGGACCTTTATATAGCTTTTTACTATTGCTTTGGTTTGTAATGAAGCCATCAATTTGTGCTCAGAATTTTTGGCATGGACACCTGTTATTCATCACGGCACATTAACGACTGCTTTGACATAGCAAGAGCAGCATTCTTAGTTTTCATAGTTCTGGGAGTACAGTGTGCTCAGTGGGCATTGGTTTTAGTTGGTATGATCACAGCACATCAGTTTTTCATGACAGGAAGAATGTTTCGTGAAGAGTCTATATTCTGAAAGATAAAGCACCCAAGAGGTGGATACGAATGTACACATGTGCACACACAAACATACACACATATCTATATCTATGCTACTGTTGTTTAGTTGCTAGGTCATGTCCAACTCTTTTATGACCCCATGGACTGTAGGCCGCTGGGCTCCTTTGTCCATGGGATTTCCTGGGCAAGAATACTGTAATGGGTTGCCATTTCCTTCTCCAGGGCATCTTCCTGACCCAGGGATCAAACCCATCTCTCCTGCTTTGCATATAGATTCTTTACTGCTGAGCCACCAGGGAAGCTCCAGAGTGTATCTATAAACCTTGTTAAGTGTATAATAATTATAATGCTAATAGTTATATTACAGAAAAAGAAGCTTATCTTAACAACTCTATATTTCTAATCAGAATGTCTTTTGATTTCTAGATGTGTATCATTAATACTTTTACTGGAATGTTTACTGTGAATCATAGCCATATACCAAAATTATTAGTATAGATACTTAATCTGATACTGATATACAGCCACTAAGTACTACTTTCTCTATTCAAAGAACTTTTATTTATAACATTATTGCTTTTGTTGATGACTGACAAGTAAAAGTTAGCTATACTTTTTTATTGTCACCTTTTATATGATTGTAAGGAATCTTATAAAACTCGAAGAAGCTAATTACTGGTAAACTCACTTTGTTTAATTCACTGACTAGCAAAATGAATTCACTTCGTATATGCCATGGACCCTTCATATCCATTTATGAATTACTGACAAAGATTCATGTCCCCAAGAAAAGAATTCCTAAGGCTGATCTAGGAGTTTAGCTTCTGCATTTGAGACGTTTTCAGGATCTCAGAGGGCTCCGTTGTGGCTCCGTTGATAAAGAATCTGCCTGCAACGTGGGAGGCCTGGAATTGATCCCTGAGTTGAAATGTTTGTGAGCAGTTCTTTGGGGACAAAATTTAAAAAGCCACTACAAGTTAAAATTGTGGTGTCTTCAACTATGAGGGCTCTTTGTCTAGTGTTTTTCAAGTCATGATTTTTGTTTGTCTTTTGATTTTAGCTGAGAACATTTCCTTTAAAATCTAACTCAGTATGTAAAATAGTTAAAAGTAGAGCAGCTCTGGTTTAGAAAGTGGGACATGGGACCCAAATTAGGCTCTAGGAAATACAGTTTTCAGCTGCTTACTTAAACTCAGGACTTCTCAGTTAAGTTCCTTTAAACTTTCCATTTCATTGCATGACCTTTGAAATGTCAGATATAGAGATAAAGGAAATTGGCAAGGAGAGCTGCCATGTCTAGTCAGCAGGTGATTTGTGCCTGACTGTTGTACATGTATTGTGGTAGCTTTATGTTGTGTAGTGTTGAACACAGGGGTTGTGTTCATATCCTGGGTCTGCTACTTATTGACCATGTGATACTGGGGTAGTCACTATAGATTGAGCCTCTTGAATTAGAGACTATATATTTATTAACCTCTGAATTCCCACACTTACATCTCCCATGATTCTTTACAGTCAATACTGACTCCCCTCAGCCTCCAGAACCAAGTATTGTTCTGATTATTTATTTATTTTTTTAGTATAGATTGTTTTGTCTGTTCTAGAACTTCATGTAATTGAAACCATGTAGGTGATACACTTTTATGAAAGGCTTTTGATCAGCATAATTTAAAAAATTATTCATGTGCATATATGATTAGTTTTCCCTTTCCTTATGAGTAGTTTTCTATGTTATGAATATTTTATACTCATATTAATCTTCTTGTGGAGATACATTTTTATTTCTGTTGGATGCATATCTAGAAGAAAAATTCTTGGGTCTTTGGAGAGGTGTGTATTTAGTTTTATTATGCCAGATCATTTTTTAAAAATAATTAAACTCTCACCAAATATGTTTGAAAGTTTTGGCGATTCCTCATACTTTCTGACATTCGTTGATATTTGTCTTTTAATTGTTTGTCATTGTGATGAATTTATTATAGCAACTCCTTTGGTAGTATTTGCCTGGTGACTAACAATGTCACTTTTTCATATACCCATTGGCCATTTGTGTATCTTCCTTTGTGAAGTGTCTGTTCAATTTTTTAAAAATTAGGTTGTTTTTATTTTTATTAATGAGTTGCAAAAATTCTTTATCTATTCTAGGTGTCAGTCATTCATCAGATATATGCCTTGTGAATATATTTCCCAGTCTGTGGTTTGCCTGTTTATTTTCTTAATAATCCCTTTAGATGAGCAGAAGTTTTAATTTTGATAAAAATCTAATTTATCCATTTTTTAATTTACGGTTTTTGTTTTCTTTGTGCTAACAGTTTGCCAGTCCCTAATTTGTCAGACTATCCTCCTATATATCTTCCAGGAAGTTTAGAGTTTTAGCTTCTCAGTTTAGGTATACCATCCATTGCACATTATTTTTTGTGTGAATGGTGGGAGGTAGGGGTCAAGATTCATAATTTTCCTGGTAGTTATTCAGTGTTTTACCACAATTTGCTAAAAATACTTAAAGATTTTATACTCTCTGTTGGATTGGTTTGTCACCTCTGTAGATATTGGATATTCTAGGCCCTTTGCATTTTCATATATATTTTATAATCAATTTGTTAATTTTAATTTAAAAGTTTGCTAGGATTGAGTCTGGGATTGCATTGTATTCCTGTACATTGATTAGGGAGAATTAACATCTAAAAACATTAATTTTTCCTATTGGATGTTTCTTCATTTATTTAGATCTTCTAAGAATGTTTTATAGTTTTAAGGGCAGAGGTCTTGAATGACTATTTTTTTCATAAGCATGCAAAGTATTTGATCATACTATAAATAGAATTATTTCAAAAATTTCAATTTCTAGTTGTTTTCAACTTCTATGTAAATTTATTTTCAGAGTTAACCTTGTATCTTTTGACCTTGCCAAATTTACTTATTAGTTGTGATAATTATTTTAGGTTCATTATAATATCCTATGTAAATATTCATGTCATCTGCAGATAGATATAGTTCTACTTCATATCCAGTATTTATGCTTTTTGTTTCTTTTTCTTCTTTTATTAGGACAGATAGTACAGTGGTAAATAGAAGTTGTGATAGCCCATTTGTTTATTAACAGTTTTTAGAAAGGTATAAATTTCATAATTTTCCTTTATTGTTTTTAGTATCTATGGAATTGATACTGATAACCTTTCTTTTATTTTTGATATTGATATTTTTAATTCATGAACTTCTTGTTTGCTTGATTGGTTTATTTTTAAATTTTAAGCTCTGTTCATTTTCTCTCCTGTTTGTGTCAGTTGTTTCACTAAGTAATGTTTTTATCTTAACTGTCTTTTCATTCAATTATTTGTATTTTAAACTATTTACAAATTATCCCAGATATTGCATAATTAAAAATTTTCTCTCTCTTTTTCAGATTATGTAATTATCAAGTTCATGGGATCTTTCTTTCATAATCTCTATCTGATTAAATGCTCAGTGGATTTTTAATTTCAGAAATTTTATTTTTCATTCTAAAATTTCCATTTGGTTGTTTTGAATAGTCATCATTTCTCTGTTGAGCTCTCCTATCTTTTCACTCATTATGAGCATATTATCTTTACTTCCTTTAATACAGTTATTGTGGTGGCTTTCAGATCCTTTTCTGCTACCTGTAGCATCTAGGTTAGCTCTCAGTCTTTCTTGATGGTTTTTTTCTCTTGAGTAAGAATTATGATTTTCTATTCCTTAATTTATCGAATAAATTTTAGTTGTATCTTGGACATGTTTAACAATACTTTCTAGATAAAGACTCTGAAATCTGTTCTGAGTGCTGATTATTTTTAAAGCAAGTTAACTTGGCAGAGCTTGAGCTACAGACTTTATTTCCCCTAAGGTACAACAGCTGAAATTTTGGCTTAATTATTTTCATTTTAACTGAACTATTTGAATTCTTCCTGTGCATACATGAGATTTGGACAGTGTTTATTATACATGAAATTTAATTTTTTCTTTTTGTAGCTTTCTTTTGTCATTCTGTCCTCACTTTCTATATGCTCTATTTGCTCAAACTTTTCTCATTTTTCAAGCTAAAACTGAGTTTTCTAATATAGATTTAGCCTTTAGGTATTGATTAGATTTGACTAAAAGCCATAAAAATTGGAAACTCATCCAGTGTCATTCTTTCCTTCCAAATGTCAGTTGCACCCCAGTGTCTGTCTTTTTTTTTGTTACTATATAGGGCCTTCAAGTAGTTTTTGTTCACATTTTGCCCAGAGCACGTTATCTTTGGGATGGTTCATTTGATGGGAGCTGTTTGGCTATCATCAAAAGAGGTATCTGTTCTTTAGTATTTTTAATTATATTTGTTAAGTGCTGTCTTGGCAGAAATTATATCTATAGATTCTTCCGTAACCTCATCTTCATGCTCTATAATTTGTTGTGCTTTTCCAAATATCATTGGCTAGGACTGATTAGGAATCTCATATATTAGTTATCATAAGAATATATAGAGAATATGTAACTTTAAAATTTTTCAAATTTAATTTTATTTTTTAAAATTATTTTTATTGGAGTATAGTTGATTTATAGTGTTATGTTAGTTTCTGCTGTACTGCAAAGTGAATCAGTTATGCATATACATACATACACTCTTCTTTAGGTCATTTTAGAGTATTGGGTGGAGTCCTCTGGAAATTAATTTTAATAATATATTTTATTTAACTCAGTCTATCCAAAAACAAAAGGAGAAGGGAACAGCAGAGGGTGAGATAGTTAGACAGCATCACAGACTCAATGAACATGAATTTGAGTAAAGTCTAGGAGATAGTGGAGGACAGAGGAGCCTGGCATGCTGCAGTCCATGGGCTCACAGAGAGCTGGACACAACTTAGCAACTGAACAACAACAATCCAAAGTATTGCCATTTCAACACATAATGGATGTAAAACAATAAATGAACGATTTTAGATTATGGCTTTTTTGGTAAAAGGTCTTCAAAATCTGGTGTGCATTTCATACTTGCAGAGCAGCTTGATTTACACCAGCAGTGTTTCAGAGCTTGGCAGCTGTGACTGGTGGCTTAGTCTTTTTTTCACTACTGTCCAGGCCTGTGTGCTCAGTCCTGTCGGAGTCTTTGTGACCCCTTGGACTGCAGCCTGCCAGGCTCCTCTGTCCATGAGATCATCCCCAGCGGAATATTGGAGTGGATTGCCATTTTCTCCTCTGCAGGATCTCCCCGACCCCTGGATCCAACCCACGTCTCCTGCGGCTCCTGCACCCGCAGGCAGGTTCTTTGCCACGGAGCCGCCTGGGAAGCCTGCTCTACTGCTGTGAAAGTGAAAGTGTCGTTTGTCAGTTGTATCCCTCTCTTTGTGACCCCATGGACTGTAGCCCATCAGGCCCCTCTGTCCATGGACTTCTCCAGGCAAGATTACTGGAGTGGGTAGCCAGCCCCTTCTCCGGGGGATCTTTCTGACCCAGGGAATGAACCTGAGTCACCTTCGGTGCAGCCAGATTCCTCACTGTCTTAGCCACCAGGAAAGCCCTTTACTACTGTGCTTGATCCAGGGGAGCAGCGTATGCATAGGCTTTCTTGGTAGAAAACATAAGGTTGATATAACTGGTCTAACAGACCAGCAAGAGAAATTGAGAAATTGTCTGATTGGATGACACAAAAATCATCATATTTATTCTTTATCTTTTAGTTGGATGAGCATCCATTTCAAAGATATTTTCCATAGGGAATTTTTAAAGGAAATTTGATAATGTTTGTGATGGCAATAAGTAAGCTAAAGATGAAGTTCATCTTTGTGAGAGGAGTCACCAATTGATTCTTCAACTGGTGTCAATCACAATATAAAAAATGAAAACTATGTGATGAAAATTTGATAATGATTTGTAATTATGGCCTATTTTTTAAATTGATAATTTTTCCAATGTCACAGTGCATTTTTTGCATTGAACGTTTTTGTGAACATTATTTCTTTGGATCTGCTGCATTATAGCTTAACTTTGAAACAACTTGGTGAACATAAAAGTGGCATACATTACCTTTTCTGAAGAAATTGAAGTTTTCTTTTTTTTTTATTAAACTATTTGCAAAAAATGTAAATCTAACAATGAAATACGCTTAGAGCAATATGTATTTAAAAGAAAATTACTATATTTTCCATGAAGTTCTCAGAGCTTGAAAATGCTCATTATATCCTTTGCCATTGGCATTGCAACAAATATGTAGATGAGCAATTTTGATGAAAAATGCTACCACAATTTGATTATACTATCCAAAGATTATATGGAATTCTTCACTTGCATGAGTATATGAATCTTTTTCTCTCATTAGTTATTAGTTACTTTTATTCTTGTTGGCTTATTAAAGTTGATTACTATATAAAACACTTAATATCAGTATTAATTTTATATTACCACAAGCTTAGTAAGTTAAAACGATACCCGCCTATTAACTGCAGCTCTGTATGTTGGAAATCTAGGTGAGTTCTGGCTTCTCTACTTAGGATTTCACAAGGTTGACTGAAGATATTGGCTAGCCTGGGCTCTTATCTGGAAGATCATGGGAAGAATCTACTTCCAAGTTCATTAAGTTTGTTGGCAGAACCCAGTTCTTTGTGTTTGTGGACTTGAGATCATTATTTCCTTGCTGGCTGTCAGCTGGGAGCTACTGTCAGCTTGTAGAGGCTTTTTATGTTCCTTGGTTAGTAGTTCTGTCCATTTCTATTTTTAAATTTTCATTATTTAATAATAGTTCTTTAAAAATTGAGATATAATTGAAAAAATATTGTATTAGTTGTAGATACACAATACAATGATTGGATATATTTATGTATTGCAAAATGATTACAAGTAAGTTTTGTTAGCATCCATCACCACAACAGTTGCAATTTTTTAAATCATGTGATGAGATTTACTTTCTTAGCAACTCTTAAATATAAAATACAGTTTTGTTAACTGTAGTTTCCAATCTGTACATTACATCCTCAGGACTTATTTATTTTGTAACAGGAGCTTGACATCTTTTGAATCCCTTGCATTCTCTCCCCTGTCCCCACAGACCTCAGCTGGCACCAACCCATTTCCTTTCGTATGTATGAATTTGTTTTTAGATTCCACACATGAGATACACAGCTTTTGTATTTCTCTATCTGAATATTCCATTTAGCATAATGCCCACAAGGTCCATCCCTGTTGTTGCCAATGGCAGAATTTCCTTCTTTAAAGGCTAAATAATATTCCATTGTGTATATAGTGCACATTTTCCTTATCTATCCATCTGTGGATACTTAGGTTGTTTCTGTGTCTTGGTTGTTGTAAACAATGCTGCAGTGAATGGGGCTTGCATATATATCCTTTTACGTTGGTATTTTCATTTACTTTGCATAAGTACTTGGAAGTGGAATTGCTGATTCATATAGTAGTTCTGTTTTTAGTTCTTTGAGGCTCCTTTATGTTGTTTTCCACAGTGGCTGAAACAATTTACATTCCCACCAACAATGCAGAAAAAGATTCCTTCTTTTCCAAATTTATGTCACCACTTGTTATTTCCTGTCTTTTGGATAATAGGTATTCTAATAGGTGTGAGGTAATATCTCATTGTGGTTTTAATTTGCATTTCCTGATGACTAGTTGGGCACCTTTTCATGGACCTGTTGGTCATTTGTTGTCATCTTTAAAAAATGTCTATTTGGATCTTCTGTCCATTTTTTTAATTGGATTTTTTTTTCCATTGAATAGATGAGTTCTTTGTATACTTTGGATATTGACCTCTTTTCAGACATATGATTTGCAAGTATTTTCTTTCACTACCTTCTCGTTTTCTCAATGATTTCCTTTGCTGTACAGAAGGTTTTCAGTTTTATGTAATCCCACTTGTTTACTTTTGCTTTTTTCCCCTTTGCTTTTGTTGTAAAATTCAAAAAAATCATTGTCAAAATCGATGTCAAGGAGCTTATTCCCTGTGATTTTTTTCTATTAGTTTTATGGTTTCATGTCCTACATTCATGTCATCAGTCCACTTGGAGTTGGTTTTTGTGTATCATGTAAGAGAGTGGTCCAGTTTCATTCTTTTGCATGTGGCTGTCTAGTCTTTCTAGCACCATTTATTGAAAAGACTATCATTTTTCCGTTGTATAGCAGACTCCTTTGCCATAAATTAATTGACCACATATGTGTGGGTTTATTTCTGGGCTTTCTATTCTGTTCCTTTGAATTAAATGTCTGGTTCATGCCAGTATTATACTGTTTGGACTACCATAGCTTTATAATATAGTTTGAAATTGAAGTGTGATGCCTCCAGCTTTATTCTTCCTCAAGTTTGCTTTGGTTGTTTGAGGTCTTTTGTGGTTCTGTACCAATTTTAGAAATGTTTCTTCTTCTTCTTGAGAAATGCTATTGGAATTTTGATATAAATTGCATTGAATCTGTAGATTGCTATAGGTAATATGGAAATTTTAGCTGTATTAATGCTTCTATCCCATAAGCATCAACTATCTTTCCATTTATTTGTGTATGCTTCAATTTTTTCTTTGTTATTCAGTTTCTTTTATCATTGTTTTATTTTTATTAATTTATTTTTTCATCATTAAGAATATTTATGTATTGAAATAAATATTTATTAATGTAAAACATACTTGTGATTAAAAGTATTAAACAGAACCAATAGTCTCAAGGTAAAAATAATAGACCCCTTGGTCGCCTTCTCTGTACCCCAGCCCCGTTCTTCAGAGGTCAGCCACTTTTAAACTTTTATTTAGCTGTTTTTTCTGGCCCTTTTAAAATTTATTTATTTTAATTGGAGGCTAATTACTTACAATGTTTTTTGTAGTGGTTTTTGCCATACACCGACATGAATCAGCAATGGGTTTACATGTGTTCGTCATTGTTTTATAGTTTTCAGTGTATAGGCCTTTCATCTTCTTGATCAGATTCTTTTCCTAGGTATTTTGTTTTTGGATGCAGTTGTGAATGGGGTTGTTCTCTTAATTTCTCTTCCTTATATTAATAGTTTGTTGTTTGTGTATACAAGTGTTGCTGATTTTTGTATATTGATTTTCTTTCCTGCAACTTTACTGAATTTGTTTATTAGTTCTAGCAATATTTTTGATAGAGCTTTATATATATATATATAAATGTAGATACATATACATATACATTTGTAGCCCACCAGGCTCCTTTGTCCAAGGGATTCTCCAGGCAAGAATACTGGAGTGGGTTGCCATTCCCTTCTCCAGAGGATCTTCCTGACCCAGGGACTAAACCTGGGTCTCCTGCATTGCAGGCAGATTCTTTACCATATGAGCTAAGGGAGTTCCTGTATGTGTATATATACACACACACACACACATACACATACATGTATATGATATCGTGTCATCTGCAAATAAAGACAGTTGTACTTCTTTCTCTCTGCTTTGTATTCCTTCCTTTTCTTTTTCTTGACTAATTTCTCTGACTAGGACTTATATGTTGAACTTATAGTGCTACACTGAATAAAAGTGGCAAGGAGGAGCACCTTGTCTTCTTCCTGATCTTTGAGCATAATATTAGCTGTCGGCTTGTCATACATAGCCTTTATTATATTGATGTATGTTTTCTTTGAACTTTGTTGAGAGTATTTTTCATGAATAAGTGTTGTATTTTGTCAAATGCATTTTCTGTGTCTATTAGAATGATCAAATTTTATCCTTCATTTTGTTAATTGGTGTGCCATCAGTTTTGTTGAATGGTGTATCACTTTGATCGTGGTACATGGTTTTTTTTTAATATATTGTTGAAGTCATTTGCTAATTTTTTTTGAGGATTTCTGCATGTTTGTTCAGCAGGTACATGACCTGTTACTTACTTTTCTTATTGTCTTACATTTTCTATATTCTTACTAATTGTCTTTCTTTTAACACTGAGTGTTAAAACTTCCAACCAAATGATTCCAACAAATATGATTGCATATTTGTCTGTTTCTTATAGTCCTATGTCATTTTTTTGCTTTATGTATTTTATTTTTTTGTTATTGGATATATTAGCACTTAGAGTTATCATTTTTTAAAGAATATATCTATTGCTGTGAAATCTTCCTCTTTAACTCAGGTAATATTTTCCTTGCATTATATTTTATCTGCTATTATTGTAGCTGCATTGACTTTTTAAAATTAATTAATTTTTTTATTGAAGGATAATTGCTTTACAGAATTTTGTTGTTTTCTGTCAAACCTCAGCATGAATCAGCCATAGGTATACTCATTGACTTTTTTATGGTGAGTATATGTGTGGAATATCCTTTCCCATTCTCTTAACCTATTGGATTCCTTATATTTAGAGTGTACGTGTGTGAGAGAGGCAGAGAGAGAGACAGAGAGGCAGAGCAACAGCGTATGATTTTTCTCCAGTCTCATTTTTTTTTTTTATTGGAATGCTTGGTCCATTTACATTTCATATAATTACTTATGTAATTAGACTTAATCTATCAGCTAGCTATTTTCTATTTCTTCCATTTTTTCCCCTCCTTTTCTTTTTTAAAAATCCTTTTGTTTGATTTATTAATTAATTTTTGGTATTCTGTAGTATCTCCTTTAATATGTTTTAAACGATAACTTTTTAGAAGTGTTACTGTTGGAATTATACTGTGCATTCTTAATTTATAATTCTACCATGAATTAATATTAGAATCTTATAATTAAATAATTTCATTTTTACCTCCATTGTACTTTTGCTGCTGTCATTTTATCTTACCAGACACAAATATTAGAAACATTACCATACATTCTGAATTTTCATCCAATTATCAACATTTTTGGTTTTTAAAAAGAATTTTTTTATAATTACTCACATATTTGCTGTTTTTGGTTATCTTCATTCTTCTCTCCATATTTGGGCCTCTTTCTGGTATCATTTCTGTTCCACCTTCTGTTAGTATTCATGTTGTATGGTTGATCTTCTTTCAGCCTTTGTAGTTTAAAAAAGTCTTATTCTTGCCTTCATTTGTTGGAAGGGTGCTTAATTACAGATTAGATACAGATTTAGGTGAACTTTTTCTCTCTCTCTTAAGATACATCATTCTTAACGTATGTCATTCTTGGGCTTCATATGGCATCTTTGGACTTGTCATTCAGTTGTCTTCTGGCTTTCAATGTTCATGGAAAGAAGTCAGCTGTGATTTCTTTTTCTTTCTTATAGGTATTGTGTCCTTTTTCTCTGGTTGCTTTTAAGATAGCTCTTTGCCTTTTGTTTTTAGTAGTTTGACGTATTTAGATGTGTTTTTCTTTATAGTCTCGTGGTTCACCGAGTTGCTTGGATGTATGAAATGATTTGTCATCAATTTTTAAAAATATTGGTCATTATCTCTTTTAATATTTCCTCTTCTCCATCTGTTCCCCTTTTTCCTCTATGACTCCAAAAATATATGTGTTTGAATGTTTGATACTGCCCCACCAACCTTGCATGCTTTTCTGTTTTCTTCTTTCTCTTTCTGTGTCTTTACAGTAATCTGTTCACTCTTTGCTGGTTTTATCCATTCTACTGTTGAGCATGTATAATATACTCTATACTTCTCTTATTGCAGTTTCAGTTCTAGAATTGACACTTTTTTTCCCCCCAAACTTCAATCAATCTGCTGAAATTGCCTCTCTGTTTACCTACTGTATCTACCTCCCCACTAAATTCTTTTTGACATACTCCCTGTAGGTATTTTGAGCTTCTTGTCCATGTTTAGAACTCCTTCTGTTGAAATTTGTTCCCTTTACTATTTATTCATTTTATTTCTTCTTTTCACATTGATTAATACTTCATTGTATGCTGAACATTGTAAATGATTCATTGCAGAGATTCTATATTATGTTTTCATTAAAGAATTTACTTAAAAAAAGTCTTGTCAGGCAGGTAAATCAAAGTGGATCACCAAGGTTGGTTTTTGGGTTTGTTTGAACAGCGCATGCATGCTCAGTTGCTTTAGTTGTGTCTGACTCTCTGTGACCCCATGGACCGCAACATGCCAGGCCTCCCTGTCCATCACTCACTCCCAGAGCTTGGTCAAACTCATGTCCATCGAGTCAATTATGCCATCCAACTATCTCATGCTCTGTCGTCCCCTTCTCCTCCTGCCTTCAGTCTTTCCCAGCATCAGGGTCTTTTCCAATGAGTCAGTTCTTTGCATCAGGTGGCCAAAGTATTGGAGCTTCAGCTTCAGCATGAGTCCTTTCAATGAATATTCAGGACCGGTTTCCTTTAGGATGGACTGGTTTGATTTCTTTGCAGCCCAAGGGACTCTCAAGAGTCTTCTCCAACACCACATTTCAAAAACTTCAATTCTTTGGCACCCAGATTTCTTTATGGTCCAACTCTCACATCCATACATGACCACTGGAAAAACCATAGCTTTGACTAGACAGACCTTTGTTGGTAAAGTAATGTCTCTGCTTTTTAATATGCTGTCTAGGTTGGTCATAGCTTTTCTTCCAAGGAGCAAACATTTTTAAATTTCATGGCTGTAGTCATCATCTGCAGTGATTTTGGAGCCCAAGAAAATAAAGTCGGTCACTGTTTCCATTGTTTCTCCATCTATTTGCCATGAAGTGATGGGACTGGATGCCATGATCTTAGTTTTCTGAATGTTGAGCCTTAAGCACACTATTTCACTCTCCCTTTCACTTTCATCAAGAGACTCTTTAGTCCCTCTTCACTTTCTGCCATAAAGGTGGTGTCATCTGCGTATCTGAGGTTATTGATATTTCTTCTGGCAATCTTGATTCCAGCTTGTACTTCATCCAGCCCGGCATTTCGCCTGATGTACTCTGCATATAAGTTAAATAAACAGGGTAACAATATACAGCCTTGACATACTCCTTTCCCAATTTGGGTAGGAACCTGAGTAAAAACTGTATTTCTGGAGTTTTTGCTCTTAGCTGTCTTCTCTGTAGTAACCTGCATCACAAGTTGCCACTGCATTAGCAAGCCTGAGTTCCCTACTTTTAACACCAGAGTGTTTCATATGCCTAGTAAATCTTGTGCTCTCTGCCTAGGCTTCCAGTTCTTCATGCTACAGTTATGAAATTGTTTCCAGGCAGAAATCTAGAGTGAAGCTGATGTTAAACGGTTGTTGTTTCTTAAGAATGTCAGTCTGTGTCATGGCCTCAAGTAACTGTGTCATCCCTTCTGCTCAGTTTTGCAGTTTATGGCAAGAGGGAAAACTTTATACTTGCTACTCGGGAATCTTTTAGTTATTTTATAATAATTTAATAAGCACCTGTGAAACTTCCATGTCAAACAAGATATGGAACCTTGGCAGTAATTTAAATCTAATTATTTCTTTATCTCATCCCATTTTCTTGACTCCTTCAGTTTGAGGCAGTCATTTTACTGAACTCACGTTCATCATTCTTTAGGTTTCTTTTTTATATTGGTTTCATAGATATCAATAGATAAATACGTACCTGTTCTTAACAGCGCTAGTGTCCTTTATATTAAAATTCTTCTGTTTTTTTTTTCATGTAATTTTACATTTCATCATAATTCTATGTGTTGTGGTAGTTCATTTACTTTGCCTGCTGTGTGATAGTCCATAGTGTTACTATATCACAGTTTTTAATTCACTCTTCCACTGATGTGTATTTGGATTGTTTCTAAATTTTTACTATTGTGAAAAATGATGCTGTGAACATCTCTTGTTTTATGTATATAGGAATTTCTCTTAGATATATTCTATTTTTATGTTCAGCTTTAAGACATAATACCAGTGTGTTTCTAAGAAGTTTTTTAGGCAGTAATAGTTCAATGAATTCATAAGTGGAAATGAAACAATTCAAGAGTAAAACCTTAATAGAAAAAGCTGAACATTTTTTAAACATAGCTATCTCCAAGAGGTGTGCTTGGTAATTAGAGGGAAATAATCATAGAATTAATATATTTCAAATGAGTGCTCATACCAGAAAATTTCTTCCTCCTTTCTCTAATCCATCCTTCCTACCCCACTCTCTCCCTTCTTCCTTCCCCTTTCTTCTTTCTTTTTTCCCACCAAAGCAAGGTATGACTTCCTCAGTGAGGTAGGACATTTGAAATAGGCAGGAGTAGCGGGTGTAGAGCAGGCCTTAAAGAACACCAAGTCTAGCATTTTTATAGAGAAAAGTTTCCAGATTGCTGAGAAAAACTGTGTTGTCAATAGTGATACTAAATTAGGCTATCAGGGGCATACCTAGGTCTTTAATGCTATCATCTGGGAATTATTTGTTTATTCTCAGTTAATTAGTTCTTGCAATTTCCCTCTCTCTACACATGTCTATTGGAAAATGAATTTCATCTTGATTTTTATCTTATTTTTATATGAAACAATAAATGATAAATCTATAAAGCTTGTTTCCACATTTGAAATTGTTATTTTATTATTACCTACCTCTGGAAAATGTTTTTTTTCCCCCTTTTTTCTCTCTTGTACCTGATGTTATTTTAGAATTATCTTTTTTATTTGGATGTTTATTGTGAAGCACTGAAAAAGCTAGCCTTGTTAGTTTTCACTGTGTGCCTCTCCATTATTAGCAGTAAGATGTAAGCAAGTGAGAAGGTGGAAGATTTTCAGTCCTCCCAGCCTGGTGGTGCACGGTCTCATTGCCTCTAGTGTAGAAATGCAGGTGAGCCTTGTTAAGCCATCTTTCTCCATCCAATCTTACAGATGGTTTGAATGTTTCTTAGCATCTGTTTAAAATTCTCAAACTGCTTTCTTCAAATTTGTTTGAATCCTATTTGTGGTTACACTTGATTATACATCTGTAGAAATTTGAGGATTGGCATTAAGAAATAACTTTGTCTTATCCAATACTTACATTACTTCTAGTGTAGCTATAATTGAACTGAAAAATAAACAAAAACAAACCTAAAAATGTATGAGATTAAAGTATTCAAAGAAAGAGCTTAACTTCATTAACAGTGTCAGACTTATTTTTGGGGGCTCCAAAATCACTGCAGATGGTGATTGCAGCCATGAAATTAAAAGACGCTTACTCCTTGGAAGAAAAGTTATGACCAACCTAGATAGCACATTCAAAAGCAGAGACATTACTTTGCCGACTAAAGTCCGTCTAGTCAAGGCTATGGGTTTTCCTGTGGTCATGTATGGATGTGAAAGTTGGACTGTGAAGAAGGCTGAGCGCTGAAGAATTCATACTTTTGAACTGTGGTGTTGGAGAAGACTCTTGAGAGTCCCTTGGACTGCAAGGAGATCCAACGAGTCTGTTCTGAAGGAGATCAGCCCTGGGATTTCTTTGGAAGGAATGATGCTAAAGCTGAAACTCCAGTACTTTGGCCACCTCATGAGAAGAGTTGACTCACTGAAAAAGATTCTGATGCTGGGAGGGATTAGGGGCAGGAGGAGAAGGGGACGACAGAGGATGAGATGGCTGGATGGCATCACTGACTCGATGGACGTGAGTGAGTGAACTCCGGGAGATGGTGATGGACAGGGAGGCCTGGCGTGCTGTGATTCATGGGGTCGCAAAGAGTTGGACACGGCTGAGCGACTGAACTGAGCTGAACTGAACTGTGGGTTCATAAAATCTTGCACGTACAGCAAAATCTTAGTTTTCTACTGATTTCCTTTATGCTTTCAGTAATTTATTACTAGATAATACTTTCTGACTTCCTTCACCCATGTCAAGTGAAGAAAGAACATTTCTGTGCTTTTTGTTTTTGTTATACAAATAAAAAAATCATAGAAAAAACAAATGAAGAAAAGATACCAAAATATTAACAGCAAATGCTTTGGGTTTTATAATTTAAATTTTAACTTAAAAATAATCAAGGTCACAATGAATTTTATGAAAATTGAATGAGCTAAAGTATGGAAACATTTAGAACATGGCCTGGCAAATAATAAACACCACGTAAATAATAATAATAATGGTGCCTGCCTGCTAAGTTGCTTCAGTTATGTCCGACTCTTTGCCACTCTGTGACTGTAGCCCACCAGGCTTCTCTGTACTAGAGTGAGTTGCCATTTCCTTCTCCAGGAATCTTTGCAACCCAGGCATTGAACCTGGTCTCTTAGGTCTCCTGCATTGGCAGATGAGTTCTTTATCACTAGTGTCACCTGGAAAGCCCAGTAAAAATAATGGTAATTAATTGCTATTAATTACACCTTTTTCTGTATGCAGGATTTCACTCTGAAAGATTCCCTGAAGTCCAGTTACTAGGTCAAATTCTTTATCATCTTTTCTAAGACTCCTATTATTGCCAAATTGCTTTCCTAAAAAAGGTTAAACTAACTACACTTCCACAATGAACACATAAAATTGCTTTTCATAATTGGCATTGGCTGCTTTCATATTATCTTATTTTTAACTTTATTAGTTATTAAATTTTGAAATACTTAAATAAAAAAAGAAACGCCACCTCACATACAATCTGTATTGTATTAGTTTCCTAGAGTAGCCATAACAAAGTACTGCAGATGGTACCAAGTGGTTTAAACAACAGACATTTTTTTTCTCATACTTCTGGAGGCCAAGATCAAGGTGTCTGTAGGTTTAGTTTCTTCTGAGGCCTCTGTGCTTGACTTGCAGATGGGTCACTTTCCTTCTGTGACCTCATATGGTCTTTCCTCTGTGAGCATGCATCCCTAGTGTTTCTTGGTGTGTCCAGATTTCTTTGAAAAGAACTCCAGCCAGATTAGATTAGGATACTATTCCTGATTCAGATGTTTGTCCTATGGCATGCACTCATTGGTAGTTTGTTGGTAGCAGAAGGAAACATAATGGTTGGTTAAGTAAAAGAGGAGTAAGTAGATAATTTGGATCTGAATATACAGACTGCAACATAAAACAAATGCAGGAAAGAGCAGGAGAGGTCATAGTCGGAAAGGAATTTGTAGCCTTTGCAAGGATATTTGATAGTCATTTATGCTACGAGTTAGAAAAAGAGGAATTATCTTGGTGCAAGTTGTCTAGGAACCGAGCCTGACAGGAATGCAGGTTATATACACTTTTGAGTGACTGCTTTTTAGGAGAGAACTGTAAGGGAATGAGTGAAGCGGGGTGGGCAGAGCTAGTCAAGGATGTGGTTTCAGGTTAAGTCTGTCCATGGGGGTGGGCGTTTCTTGAGCATGAGTCATTCCTCAGTTGTTCCTCCAGTCTGTACCCTCTCTCCCAGTCCCTCACTGGTTTAGTGCTATCTCTTGGATGAGGGTACCCTCCTGGGTGAGATGGCTGTCGTCATTTGGGGACATTTCTTTCGTGAAAAAGGGTAGCTGTGAGCAATTAGCAGAACACTCAACACAGCTGGAAGATGGGTGTACTAGCCTGACAAAGGGCATTTGGGCAGGCCACCAACAACGTGTACTCTATTGTAACCCTTGCACCAGCTGAAGAAAGTTGCCTCTGATAATTAAGTTTACTCTATTCAAGTACAGGTCCACCAGGGTTCTGTGTTCACAATTTCTATAACAATTTATAGGAGGACTCACTCTCTCTCCTACCACTGCAGATGACTCTGTGACCATAATTGATACTTACCACCTCCCCTTCCCACCACCCCTGCCCCCTTTCTTTTAGTCTAAGTGACCTGCCTGATATGTAGACTGACCCTTATAGAATAGTGGTACTTGCTGTGGCACTTGGACAGGAAAGGCAAACCCATACCTGAATGCCTGTCTATGCCTTTTTCAACAAATTATAGGCCCTTTCAACAAATTATAGGCCCTTACACCATATAGGGTGTAAGACGGAGAAGGCAACGGCACCCCACTCCAGTCCTCTTGCCTGGAAAATCCCATGGACGGAGGAGCCTGGTGGGCTGCAGTCCATGGGGTCACTAAGAGTCGGACACGACTGAGCGACTTCACTTTCACTTTTCATTTTCCTGCATTGGAGAAGGAAATGGCAACCCACTCCAGTGTTCTTGCCTGGAGAATCCCAGGGACGGGGGAGCCTGGTGGCTGCCATCTATGGGGTCGCACAGAGTCGGACACGACTGAAGCGACTTAGCAGCATAGGGTGTAAGAGAAGGCCATGGCACCCTACTCCAGCACTCTTGCCTAGAAAATCCCATGGATGGAGGAGCCTGGTGGGCTGCAGTTCATGGGGTTGCTGAGGGTTGGACACAACTGAGCGACTTCACTTTCACTTTTCACTTTCATGCATTGGAGAAGGAAATGGCAACCAGTGTTCTTGCCTGGAGAATCCCAGGGATGGGGGAGCCTGGTGGGCTGCCGTCTCTGGGGTCGCACAGAGTCGGATACGACTGAAGCGACTTAGCAGCAGCAGCAGCATAGGGTGTAAAGTGTCCAGTGCAGCCAATTTATTACCGAATGTCCAGTCATTCTCTTTGAAGAATGGAATCATATCGCAGGTGTTCTGTCCTTGACAGGTCAGACATTCAGCAGGTGGAGTGGTTTTATCAATTATGGTAAAAATAGAACACATGTTTAGCTTACAAATCTGCCACCATGGTTTTATTTCACTTATGGAGGCAGGTGGGGTTGGTAAGAATAGAGGCTGGGCCAATTCATCGGTCTACTTTTTAAAAAGGTTTTTCACTTTAGTTTTGGTTGTGCTGGGTCTTCGTTGCTGCATGGCTTTTCTCTAGCTGGGCCGAGTGGGGGGTATCTCTAGTTGCCGTACACGGGCTTCTCATCGCGGTGGCTCCTCTTGTGGCAGAGCACGGGCTCTAGGGTGTGTGGGCTTCAGTAGTTGCAATGCGTGGGCTCAGTTGTTGTGGCTCCCGAGCTCTAGAGCGCAGAACCACAGTCGTGGTGCATGGGCTAGTTGCTCTATGTCATGTGGTATCTTCCCAGGTCTGGGATCAAATCCTGTCTCCTGCATTGATAGGTGATTTCTTTTTACCACTGAGCCACCAGGGAAGCCCTCTCCTAGGTTACTTAATGCCTCTTTTGTAGCAGATGTAAAGATATCTTTAACGCACTCTCCTAGTTCTATCCACACATTTCTTTATTGGAACTCCTTGTCTCACATGTTTCAGTCTTGCTTCTATTCTGGCCCCTAGCCTATCAGCTAAGCTATTCAGTCCATCAGTCCATATGTTTTCTCCTCATCACACAAAGTGGATAAGTCTGCCTGTTGAGAGGCTTTCCCCTTACCAATGCCTTTCAGGGCCAACCTTGAATCTGAGGCCCAGCAGCCTCCACTTTTAGCTTACACTCACACACTGAGCTGACCCATTCATTATCCAGCACCAGTCTTACTCTTTCCTCTTCAGCTGATTGTAAGTGAACATCAGAGGAAGCACTGATGTAAGAGCGTTAAGTGACTTGCTAGCCTGGGCCACCTCTCTGGGCCGCTTACTCATGCCCTCCACACCTGCTCAACCCTAATCCCAGGTGAATTGCTCTCATTTTATTGTGGGATGCTGCTGCGCCTGTCTGACCTGATGGTTTGCTCGTCTCTTAATGGGCTCTTCTGGATGTACGGTCATTTGATATCTCAAGGTCAGATGTTCTGTCTGCTCTGGGACCCGGTAGTATGACAGAAGCAGTCTTTTTAACTCTGCTTTGACAGCCTGGGCTTGTTCTAGAATCCCGTGGGTCTGTGTTGCAGTTCTCCTGTTGGGACTTTCCAGAGACTCCACATGGCTTCTTTTTCTACCGCAGATATCTCTCTACCATGCGCTCTATGGGGTGGTATAACAGCCTGAATCCACTGCAAGGCTCTTTTTTTTGCTCTCGACCTGACCTATTCACAATAAGCAGCCCCCTTTATTCTCGGGGGAAGAGCAGTATTCTCAAGTACAGAATATGCTACCTTCAAAACTGATAGGGTTCTAACAAATTTTTTTTCTTAGTGTTCAGAAGTCTAAGGTGCAAAGAACATTCCTTTATGTTAGAGATGTTCTAGAGTGTTCCATAACCCTGAAATCCTAAAAACTTAAGCTTTTGAGGTTTCTCTCTTACTTCCTCTTCTGGAATGCATGTGAATTACCATCAAGTTGCTGTTCTGGTGCACTTAACAGGCTATTATCAAAACAGTTGGCCAAAGTGATTCTGTGAAACATGTACTTAGTTAATAAGTTTCCTTCTGACTATATATATCAGAGAACAGGAAAATTAATATTTACTTGGGGTAAGTCTGAATATATACAGTGGTTTGGCCTATGTGAATGTAAATTGCTTCAAATCTTCCTTTCTGATGGTGGATAATTACTTTCACCAAATGAATAACAACACATCACTTATTCAATACTATGTTAATCAATTCTAGTAGAGATACCATGGTTGGCACAGCAGTTGAATCTGGGGGTTACTGCTTGGTTATGTTTACAGTAGTATATCATCATCTCCCATGGTCTGTTTGGATTGGCAAAGGCCAGACTAGTGAATTAAGTGGGCGTGTTATAGGAGTCATAATATGCCTCCATTTAAGTCTTTGAGAATGGTCCTGGTCACTGACATTTCCCTCAAAATGCAAATTGGTTCTCATTTACCATCTTGACGGTGGCTGTGAGGTAACAGGAGCTCTCCAGGTTAAAAATATCAATGTTATGCTTCTGCCAACTGCTGAGTATGTCATCCATTCTGATTTTTATACATTTGGAAATCAGGTAAATAACCCATGGTTCCACTGTGAGATAGACGTGGGCTGGGATTCCATTTATTATTGATACTACTCACCCCTTCTCTAACTGGTGGTGGTGAGGTTATGATGGTGCTTTAGATCCCTGGATGTTAGCATCCACATGGATCATTCCCATCCTTTCCATTGATACTAGGGAGCCCAGTTTTCCAATAGCATCTTCTCCTTTTAGCCTGGGCCTGCAGACAACGGTTGCCTCACCAGTGTATTTTTGTACTGACTTGGTGAGTCCTCTGAGTTCTCCTGAGGAACATAGCCAGTACGTTTCTCAGTCTTCTGTAGTTAAACTATTCCATCATACACACTTCACCAAGTTTTTTGATACCTCCTTCAACAATTTTCTAGGGCAGTGCTGGCATTGTTATTTCATTTAATGCGGATCATCACTTTTAAGCTTTCAGGGGCGATCTAGTTGCATATTAATAGCATCTGCTGTGGCCATTGCCAGAGTTAAAAATCCTGTCTTATCTAAATTCTCTTATCTAGCTTTATATTTTTTACCCTCTTTGACCTAGCACTTTTAGGATTCACTGCCTGTCATACTCTCCCAGTTCCTATTGGTATGTGTTGGCTAGGTTCTGTTTGGGGGTATAATCTCTTTTTATCCTTCACAAAGCCAGTACTATCTCAATTGGGTTTTATTAATATTTGACCCTTTTTGATCAGGTGGCAGATCCTGAGGGAAACCAGTGCAGTATTGGGAGGCCTGTACATCACTTGAGCCTTCTGCATAGTCTTCAGTCAAGGGGGTATTCTGTCTTTCAATAAGTTGAGGTAGGGAAGGTGGGTCACTTCTATAGGTCTAAAGGATTCAGGGAATCTGAGTTTCAGTGATCTCTTGTTTATCTCCTTAGGGAGTCCCATCTCAAGTCTCATGTTTCTGTTGCTCCTCACTTTGACATGGAAAAGACTGAGCTTTTAGCTTTTTCTGAAATTCTTTCACTCTTATAATTAAATTATGAGCTAGTCTTCGGCTCCTTCATCTGGCTTTAAGGGAAGAGGACCCTTTAAATGAGGCTAGGGAGGCCCTTTGACTCTCACACTTTGCTTTAAATTGGAGACTGGCTGCCCTGAGCTTGTCATTTTCAAATTTTCAATGCATCTGTCTGGCATTCAGTAACAGCCATCCAATTTCAGTCTTTATAGTTGTTTTTTTTCATATTCTTTAAATGACTGAGATATTACACAATTGAATGTATCCCTTTCTACCTATAATCCAATGCAGTTTACTGCAGATGAAAATCTTTACAACTTCATCACCACTGCATGTCAAGGACCATCAGTGTTCCACTCATTTCCAGTTAGCTAGTGAGTGAGTCAACTCCAGATCTTTCTTAGAGTCTGTCTCCTAGACTGACTCGTGGTGTTTTATTATCCTATGTATGTTAGTTGCTCAGTCATGTCTGACTCTTTGCAACTCCATGGATGGTAGCCTGCCCTGTCCATGGAATTCTCCAGGGAAGAATACTGCAGTGGGTTGCCATTTTCTTCTCCAGGGGATCTTTCTGACCCAAGGATCAAACCTGGGTCTCCTGCATTGCAGGCAGATTCTTTACTGTTTGAGCCACCAGGGAAGCCCATTTATTATTTAGGTCAAGTTCATTAGAAGCAGAGCCTGAGACAAGGATTTTTGTGTGTATGATTTGTTGAAGATCTGTTCTTCAGGAACAACCTTTAAGGAAGTGATAGAAGCAGGCTAGGGAAGGGGAAACAGCTGAAGAGGGATGGTCAGCTGAAGTGGTCTCTAGTAAAGCCTCGCCTTGGCTGAGGGTAGCTTAGCCTGGGTATGTGTATGTATGGGAAGGTGTATGTTTGGGAGCTTAAATCCTGAGTTAATCATAAGACAGTGTTTTCTCCTTTGAGGCAAGAGCGGTAGATTTTGGCATCCCCATCTCAGTAGGGCATTGGCTCTGGGCCATACCTGGGATGGAAATGTCAGCACTGTGTTCCAGAGAAGGTGACTCCTGTTAGTTGAGGAGGACAGTTTGCTGAAGTCGGGAATGCATGTCATTATAGCAGCCAGCACACACAGCTCTGGGGAAAAGATTCATCAGCCTGGTGAAGGGGAGCTGGGAAGGACAGTAACAGTCAGTGTCTGCCATAAGGAAAAAGAAAAATTACATGCACTTCTTGGAATAAAGAGACTTAAGGACTGATGTTAGTGTTTCATCCTTTTACATAGAATTGGCTGTTTTGGCTGTTTTATATGTATATAGCATAGAGTAGCTAGTGAGAAAAAGTGTTGAAAACAAAAAATTATAAAAATATGTGTTTACATATAACTTGAGTAAAGAGAATCAATGCAGAAAAAGTCAATTATTGAATGGATTTCATACTGTAAGGATACCAATATTTTAAAATTGGGAAATTTTTCAAAATCTTAACTAGTAAGTTGCTAACATTTTTTTCCTTTTCACTCACTTTTCCAGAAATTTTTCTTATACTTGAAGATACCATTAGTGATGGGATACTCACTATTTAAGTGTAGTTATTTGATCACATCACTACATATGAAAAATCTCCAAGATGTGCATTATAACTTATTTGTAGAGGAAGAGAATAAAATACTGTCCCATTTTAATAAAGCATTTTAATGAACTGAGTATTGGTATTTACTTTTAAAATGTGATATAAACTTGGCATTGATAATAAGCTGACAACCAGCTTCTCCTTCCCTGACACTCTGAAGTCCCTAAGTCATCGACAGCTCAGTAATTTCCTCTGGTGCATGTGCCATTTGGAGTCCTGTTACAGAGGCTGCTATCTTGGAGGAAGGATCATCTTCCTGGGTAGCTCCTTGGTGCCTCTTTAGTTCTCCAGTGAATGGCAGAGACCAGATGCTCTGGATTTTGGTTGAGGGTTAAGAAGCTGGAGGCACCCTCATTCTGATCTTTTTATATTTAATAGCCACATATTCTTTCTGCATGACTATGATGAACTAATTTTACTTTGCACTTGTATCTCCTGTTAACGGCTCTAAAGGGAGCAGAGCTAAGAAACGTAGGCTTGGGGTTTAGTAGGTAAGTCATGTATTTTTAATATGAATGATTGAAATATATTGGATCTGCCCTGTTGCACATGATCTTCTTATCTGGAAGTATATTTAGAATCCTGTGTTTTTTCTTACTCAGTATCTACTCCTGGATAAGATAACTAATTCTTGAGTATAAAGTATGTCAATTATATAATTTTCTATATTAAATCTGTGATGTCTTTGAGTGGGGCAAGGTACTGGCAACTTTTAGATAAACATTAAAGAACATCCTAGGTATTTATTCACTTTGTCAGAGTTTTGGAAAATCAATTTTAAACTCTTATTGTACTTTATAGTTTCATATTCTAAATTGTCTATTGTCACACCTGATGTGAGTTTTTACATTCAGACCTGAAGGGCACAGTGCTTGGTGAATAACTCTTTTTATATCATTTAAAGTTTTCTTCTTTATGAAGCAATATGATAGATCAAAAGGAAGATAAAAAGTGCCGCTGCTAAGTTGCTTCAGTCGTGTCCGACTCTGTGTGACCGTGTAGACGGCCGCCCACCAGGCCCCGCCGTCCCTGGGACTCTCCAGGCAGGAACACTGGAGTGGGCTGCCATTGTGACAGTCAAATAGTTGCATATAGATTTTCTTATTATTTTTTTGAACCAGGGAAGTTGTTAAAATGCTTGTGAATTTTCTATTGGTATATTCTTGGTAAAAATTATGGGCTATTTGTTATTATGTTTTTCTAGTTATCTGTAAAGTTTCCCTGTAATTTTGATAATTTAAAAATATTTGTAATATCCATAAAATCTGAAAAGTCTGATAATTTTATGAGAAAGAATCCTTGAAATGAGTGGAATTTAAAAAATCAAAGAAAAAGAATGTAAAAAAAAAAGTTGTTTTCTACATAGATAAAACAATGAGCTTTCAAATATGTGACTAACCATTGTGTATGTATTTTTTATTTTTCTTCGTATTCGGAAAATAGTTTAACTTCACTCTTCTTACAGTTGCTACCTGCAGGCCAATTGTATATGTTTATGTGTGTATGTGGTACATATAACACACACACATGCACATGTCCAGCCCCAAAGCTGAAGATTAAAAAGATGGCATAGCTTGATCTTAAATAAATAAACCCAAAGAGATTATTTATAGTGATGTCAAAAATGGGATTGAATATATGTTATGATTTTGTTTTCTGTTTGTATTATTGATTGTATTATAAGGGTAAATAACACATGAATGTAATTATACTTTTAGAAAAATAATTAAATATTTTATTATTCAGCACTGAGAAGAGCCAATGAAAGGTCAGAGACATCTGGGTTGTATTGTAGCTCCCCATCTTTTCCTGTATAGACGCTATGAGGGATATTCAGGCAGATGGATATTTAGAGCAATCTTCCACTGCAGTTTCTATATACTTACTCTAAGATAGGATACATACTAATGACTGTTTCCCCCTGAATTATTGGAGAGTGAAGAGACTACTTTGACAGTAAGACTGTGGTTGCGACTGGCAGCAAGACCAGGATCTGTTTTTTTTTTTTTTTCTTCTTATGACATAGCAGCTAGTTTGCATGAGGGGAATCAGCACCAATAGAATTAAGAAACACAACTAGTGACAAACAGAACACAGTATGGATGTAATAGCCCAGGACTCATAGAGAACTGGACTAATTTTAGCAGTTTAGTTATCAATGAAATGAACACATAAAAAGTTTTTCTTTGTCTGAATTTACTGGGAACAAGTTTGCCTGGCAATTTGAAAAGAAGGGATGAAACTGGACACACAAGAAAGGAGAAAGTCAAAGACTTTTTATAGTTTTCCGGATGTATCTAAAAACATTCATTTTTATTTTTAAAAATATTTTAATTTTATTGGAATATATTTGATTTGCAATGTTATGTTAGTTTCAGGTATACAGCAAAGTGATTCAATTATACATATATATATATTCATTCTTTTAAGATTTTTTTCTCATACAGGTTATCACAGAATATTGAGTAGAGTTTCCCGTGCTATACAGTAGGTCCTTGTTAGTTGTTTACCTTATATATAGTAGTGAAATATTCATTTTTAAATGACCAAAACACCAAGTGTTCTCATGGTAAATATAGCTTGCATCTAATACTAGCTACAATAAACATCAATTAAGTCTTTCCATTAATTGAGTTACCAGCTTTAAGTTGGTGGCAAACTATAGGTCACTCGGCCTCTGTAAAAATAGTTTCCAAAGAAGTATGAGCTGAGGTTTTTTTTCCCCTTTACATATTCATGTAATAGGTAGAGACATTCAGTATTGTTACACTAAACTTTGAGGTTTTTCCCCTCCAAATCTGCAGAATCTTTTCTTAGAAAATTTGATAATAGTTCACAGACCACTTTATACTTTTATATAAAATTTTGCTCAGGGAAATTCATGATTCTGTTACCAAACTTGAATAGAAAAGAAATCAAGTAAGGAGTTATTAATAGCCAAATTCAAGTTTTCAAATATATGCTGCATTTAATGAAGACTCTGAGGACATGTCTAGTGCCTCAGTGTCTTTCACTGAGCCATTTTCTTATTTTAAAATAGAACTCTACACTTCTGGCTTGTTGAAATGCTTCTTCCAATCAGTGATGTATAACCATGCTCACTTCTCTTCATATTTGTGATTACTCTTAAGCAACTTCTTGCTCATATGTATTATAATAAAATCCTTTTTTCAACATTTAACTCAGTATTTAATATCATGCTTATTTTAAAGGTCTTCATTCAACAGTTTTTTGAGCTATGAAGGGATATATGGTTTGGGATATTTTGGTTTTATTTTAAAATGTATGTTTATATGTGGTTGTGTATTTTGATCTTTAGTTTCATCTCACAGTGTTTCATGATCATCAGTTTCCCACCTAGATATGAATACTTACTATTTCAATTTTTACTATAATATGATTATTGTTGTACTCTATTCAATTTATTATTTTTAGAATTGCACTTAATTGGGAAATCAAAGTAATAGTCAACAGATCATGAGCATAAGGAAACTCTTTGTGATCTTACTAAGTGTCCACTGTAGCTCTTTAGTTACTCTGTTCCTCTGCTATATATTCTTTTCTTCTATAGAACCTACAGAATGAAAAGCTCATCTTTTCGTTGTAGCTTTGGACAGGCTTGACTCAGTTCTAGACAAAGAGAGCCTCGTTCACTGGCGCAGCCACTCTGGCTTCTCCCTGTTTTGTTCCTGGCATATGAAACAAGTACCTGAGGAGTCCAGGATTATAGAGCGATATGTTATGGAGAGTTTGGTGGTCTGTCAGCATCGTTTAGTGCTGTACCAGCCCTGGCCTGGCTTCTTGTTGTGCCAGAAAGACAAATACCTCTCCTGTTAAAAATGCTGCTTGATGGATTTTTGGGAATTTGTAGCCAGATGTAATCTTAACTGATTATTAGATTAGCTTTTAGAGATGAGCTTCAAAACATGTATGTTGCTGCTGAAAAAGGCATGAGACATTGTCACGGGCCAGACCTGTGTAACCTTTTTATGTATAACCTTAGAAAACACTGTGATACAGTGAACACTATTTTATTAACACTTTTAATTCCAGTCATGTCTAGTACAATGCTTGGTGGCATAATTAATAAGATACATATAAAGGAATAAAACTTTGAGTGAAACAATATATAAATTGGGTATTGCTTACAATAAATTTTATTAATATGTTATTTCAGATTTTAATTTTTAACATTAAGAATATATTTGCCTTAAAAGTTTTTATACAGATTACACTCTATACTAATTTATTGAATTAAATTATTTTATACACTAAAAAACTAGTATTAAGAAAGTGGCTTGCTAATGAAATTACTAAAGTACTCCTGGTTTAAGATAGACAGCTTATTTTATTGCACTGGTATTTTATCAGAAGAATTACAGCTGAAAATTTTTAATATTTGTTGATGGTCTGTATTGAGAAAAAGAAGGCCCTGTTGAATGATTAAGAATCTGTTACCATCACAAAATCTACCAGTTTCTACAAAAGAGTCTTGTGTTGAACTCTACCAAAAAGAGTCTGAAATGTAGTACTTTGGTGCAATCTCAAAAACGACAGAATAATCTCTCTTCGTTTCCAAGGCAAACCATTCAATATCACAGTAATCCAAGTCTATGCCCCAGCCACTAATGCTGAAGAAGCTAAAGTTGAACAGTTCTATGAAGACCTACAAGACTTTCTAGAACTAACACCCAAAAAAGATATCCTTTTCATCATAGGGACTGGAATGCAAAAGTAGGAAGTCAAGAGATACCTGGAGTAACAGGCAAATTTGACCTCAGAGTACAGAATGAAGCAGAGCAAAGTCTAACAGAGTTTTGCCAAGAGAACACACTGGTCATAGCAAACACCTGCTTCCAACACAAGAGAAGACTCTACACATGGACATCACCAGATGGTCAATACCAAAATCAAATTGATTATATTCTTTGCAGCAGCCAAAGATGGAGAAGCTCTATACAGTCAGCAAAAATAAGACCAGAAGCTGACTGTGGCTCAGATCATGACGACTCCTATTGCCAAATCTAGACTTAAATTGAAGACAGTAGAGAAGACCACTAGACCATTCAGGTATGACCTAAATCAAATCCCTTACAATTATACAGTGGAAGTGAGAAATAGATTCAAGGGATTAGATCTGATAGAGTGCCTGATGAACTATGGATGGAGGTTTGTGACATTGTACAGGAGACAGGGATCAAGACCATCCCCAAGAAAAAAAAATGACAAAAAGCAAAATGGTTATCTGAGAAGGCCTTACAAATAGCTGTGAAAAGAAGAGAAGTGAAAGGAAAGGAGAAAAAGAAAGATATACCTATTTGAACGCAGAGTTCCAAAGAATAGGAAGGAGAGATAAGAAAGCCTTCCTCAGCGATCAGTGCAAAGAAATAGAGGAAAGCAACAGAATGGGAAAGACTAGAGATCTCATCAAGAAAATTAGAGATACCAAGGGAACATCTTATGCAAAGATGAGCACAATAAAAGACAGAAATGGTCTGGACCTAACAGAAGCAGAAGATATTAAGAAGAGGTGGCAAGAATACACAGAAAAACGATACAAAAAAGATCTTCATGACTCAGATGACCACGATGGTGTGATCACTCACCTAGAGTCAGACATCCTGGAATGTGAAGTCAAGTGAGCCTTAGGAAGCATCACTACGAACAAAGCTAGTGGATGGAGGTGATGGAATTCCAGCTGAGCTATTTCATGTCCTAAAAGATGATGCTGTGAAAGTACTGCACTCAGTATTCCAGGAAATTTGGAAAACTCAGCAGTGGCCACAGGACTGGAAAAGGTCGGTTTTCATTCCAGTTCCAAAGAAAGGCAATGCCAAAGAATGCTCAAACTACCAATTGCACTCATCCCACATGCTAGCAAAGTAATGCTCAAAATTCTCCAAGCCAGGCTTCAACAGTATGTGAACTGCGCACTTCCTGATGTTAAAGCTGGTTTTAGAAAAGGCAGAGGAACCAGAGATCAAATCACCAACATCTGCTGGATCATCAAAACAGCAAGAGAGTTCCAGAAAAACATCTACTTCTCCTTTATTGACAACGCCAAAGCCTTTGACTGTGTGGATCACATCAAACTGTGGAAAGTTCTTAAAGAGTATTTCATTTAGATTTCAGTAAATCTTGAGAGTCCCTTGGACAGCAAGGAGATCCAACCAGTCCATCCTAAAGGAAATCAATCCTGAGTATTCATTGGAAGGACTGTTGCTAAAGCTGAAACTCCAATACTTTGGCCACCTGATGCGAAGAACTGTCTCATTTGAAAAGATCCTAATGCTGGGAAAGATTGAAGGCAGGAGAAGGGGACAACAGAGGATGAGATGGTTGGATGGCATCACTGACTCACTGGGCATGAGTTTGGGTAGGCTCCGGGAGTTGCTGATGGGCAGGGAAGTATGGTGTTCTGCAGTTCATGGGGTCGCAAAGAGTCAGACAGTAGTGAGTGACTGAATGGGATTGAGTCAATGCAGAAAAACTAAGAAGGAAAATCTCTGAGGATTTATTAGGAGGGGTTAAATCTAGTCTTTTTTTGAAGAATCACAAAATTGTATATTATGTTCAGTTATCACATGCGTGAAGTGAAGTGAAAGTCACTCAGTCGTGTCTGACTCTTTGCAACCCCATGGACTGTACATTCCAAGGAATTCTTCAGGCCAAAATGCTGGAGTGGGTAGCTGTTCCCATCTCCAGGGGATCTTCCCAACCCAGGGATCGAACTCAGGTCTCCCACACTGCAGGTGGGTTCTTAACCAGCTGAGCCGTGAGGGAAGCCCTATTGCATGCAGACATGCATTCTAAGTTGCTCAGTCATGTCTGACTCTTTGTGAACCCATGGACTATAGCCCATCAGGCTCCTTTGTCCATGGGGTTCTCCAGGCAAGAGTCCTGGAGTGCGTTGCCACTCCCTCCTCCAGGGGACCTTCCTGACCCAATGATCGAACTTGTGTCTCTTAGGTCTCCTGAATTGGCACCGTGGCTTCTTTACCACTAGCACCACCTGGGAAGCCCATATTCAGTTGTTAGTTCTGTTAAAATCCTTTTAATAAAGATTTGTATTAGGAAAATAAGTAACATTTGTACATTATATATGTATATATTCTCATATAAACTATTAATGAACAGTTTAAAATTCTGGGAGAGTACATCAGAAAAACCCAAATAGTATAATGACTCTTTTTATATTTGTAATGTTATGTTTTGGCTTTTTTTTTTTCCAAAAAACCAAAATATCCAAGACTCTATTAATTTTAGCACAGCCAGGAGAATATTTGTTTATAAAAATACCAACCTCCTACCCGTAGTAGGAAGTTTAGAAACCCTTGAACCCATGAAAGTTGCTGCTGACATTATTATTTACCAAGTACTATAGTTAATGTTAATTAACTATCTTTCTAAAGTTTGTGTTATGTATTTAAAAATCTGGTATTCATTTTGGTAGTAGTCACTGGATCTTGTGAGGCTTTGTGTGTGTGCTGTGTGCGTGTGCTCAGTTGTGTCTGACTCTGGACTGTAGCCTGCCAGGTTCCTCCTGTCCATGGGATTTCTCCGGCAAGATTACTGGAGTCGGTTGCCATTTCTTCCTCCAGGGGATGTTCTTGACCCAGGGATTGAATCTGCATCTCCCATGTCTCCTGCACTGGCATGTGGGTTCCCTACCACTGAGCCACCTGGGAAGCCTCCTGTGTACCTTTATTCAATCATAAAGGAAAATGCTCATTAAATTTTAAATCTTAAAGTAAAAATGTGACCTTTCCAACTTGTTTTAGTGTTGGAATATAGAAAAGCATTGGATTATTATGTAACATTCACTTCGGTGCAATTCAGTCAGTCAGTCGTGTCTGACTCTTTGCGACCCCATGAATCGCAGCACGCCAGGCCTCCCTGTCCATTACCAACTCCTGGAGTTCACTCAGACTCATGTCCATCGAGTCTGTGATGCCATCCAGCCATCTCATCCTCTGTCGTCCCCTTTTCCTCCTGCCCCCAATCCCTCCCAGCATCAGAGTCTTTTCCAATGAGTCAACTCTTCGCATGAGGTGGCCAAAGTACTGGAGTTTCAATTTTAGCATCAGTCCTTCGAAAGAACACCCAGGACTGATCTCCTTTAGATTGGACTGATTGGATCTCCTTGCAGTCCAAGGGACCCTCAAGAGTTTTCTCCAACACCACAGTTCAAAAGCATTAATTCTTCGGCACTCAGCCTTCTTCACAGTCCAACTCTAACATCCATACATAACTACTGGAAAAACTGTAGCCTTGACTAGATGGACCTTTGTTGGCAAAGTAATGTCTTTGCTTTTGAATATGCTCTCTAGGTTGGTCATAACTTTCCTTCCAAGGAGTAAGCGTCTTTTAATTTCATGGCTGCAGTCACCATCTGCAGTGATTTTGGAGCCCCAAAAAGTAAAGTCTGCCACTGTTTCCACTGTTTCCCCATCTATTTCCCATGAAATGATTGGACTAGATGCCATGATTGGATTCCAGATATTGCCTGTTATTTTGCTAAAATGTAATCAGATTTTCATTCTTTATAAGTAGTTATGAATGTAGTATATAGTTCTAATGTGGAATAAGACATTAAAAAATCTAGCATATAACATTTCATGCATCATCATTATTAATTAGGCCTAATATGTTAAACATTTAACTGCAAGTGCTCAAATTTTTAATCAAATCCACTAGTTTTTAGTTTTATTTGTTACTTTTCCCAGCTATTTAGTTGACTTTAAGACTGACAATTTCCCTCATACCTTTCATGTATGAGGAGTGTTCACATACAGCATAGTGTTTAAGGCAGAAACCCTGGAGCCTGAATTGTTATTCATTAACCAAACCCAACCAAGAACACATCTTTAGTCAAGCAAAGTTGAGTGTTTATTATTGCTGCAGCAGGGAAACCACATGCCTTGTAAAACTGTGGCGTTGTTTGCCAGAAGGGGTTAAGGGAAGCTTGTTACAGGATTTGCGCTTGTATTAGGTGATTTGGGAGAGAGGGGGAATGAACGGAACATTACTTAGCACTGCTGCTGGAGAAGAAATAGAGTCATTTAGCATTTAGGGAAGGGGAATGTTTGCTCATTTTCATTACACAGTGTGTTTGCTTTTTTAAAAAATATAAATTTATTTATTTTAATTGGAGGTTAATTACTTTACAGTATTGTATTGGTTTTGCCATACATCAACATGAATCTGCCACAGGTATACATGTGTTCCCCATCCTGACCGCCCCACCCACCTCCCTCCCCGTACCATCCCTCTGGGTCGTCCAAGTGCACCAGCCCCAAGCATCCAGTATCGTGCATCAAAACTGGACTGGAGATTCATTTCATATATGATATTATACATGTTTCAATGCCATTCTCCCAAATCATCCCACCCTCTCCCTCTCCCACAGAGTCCAAAAGCCTGTTCTCTTTTGCTGTCTCGCATACAGGGTTATCATTACCATCTTTCTAATTTCCATATATATTTTCTTTCTGGCTTACTTCACTCTGTATAATAGGCTCCAGTTTCATCCACCTCATTAGAACTGATTCAAATGTATTCTTTTTAATGGCTGAGTAATACTCCATTTTGCTTTTATCTGTGTTCAGACCTGATTATGGAGGGGTATTGTTTTTGCTTTGTTCCATAATAGTAACAGAAAGCTCTTATCTGATGGTAATATTCTATGAAATTGTTTTCATTTACTGGGAGCATACAAGAGCCTAACCAATAGCGACTAGGCAGCTACAAGCTGATAGCTATAAGGGCAGCCTTCCTTTTCTTTTACTAGTTTTAAATTCTTCCTGTACCCTTTCCTAGCTGTGTGATTTTAGGCAAAGTTAAATTACTTTGTGCTTATTAGTTAACATATCAGAAAAATGGGGTAATGATAAGAGTGCTTCCTTCACGGGATTATTTTGAAAGTGGACACCTGTAACATTATCTGGTATAGTCAATGCCCAGTTCACCTAAGCAGCCACCACCACCACGTAATGATAAAATCAATAATTTATAATACCCTCCAGGCTTCCCTGGTGGTTCAGATGGTAAAGAATCCACCTGCAATGTGGGAGACCTGGGTTCGATCCCTGGGTTGGGAAAATCCCTTGGAGGAGGGCATGGCAACCCGCTCCAATATTCTTGCGTGGAGAATCCCTATGGAGGAACAGAGGAGCCTGGTTGGCTACAGTCTATGATGTTGCAAAGACTAAGCACATAATACTCTCCACCACACACATTAAATTATGGCATAACATATTCGAGTACTCATTATGCACTATAAAAATATAGTCTACCAGTAGACAAAAATACTCATGTTGGATAGTTAGGATATCTTCTCTTTTGTTCAGTGATGGAGGAACACTGCCAGATTCATTTATGAAATGCATTTATTCATTGGACAATAGACTATATATTTTCCTACAAATGTTTACCTTCTCCTGTGCTCTAAATCTTATTTATTCAATCCCTAGAGGGATAAAATGGATAGTCAGGTTTTGATTCTCTCTCTCTTTTTTTTTTAACCTCCTGTATTGAATCTGTCAAAAACTTTCACAATTTAACCTCCTAAATATATTTTTTCATTTCCTTCCACTACTTTATTAAGGGCCCCATAATTTCTTACCAGAATCAGTGGAATAATGCAGTTGATCTGCCTACCACTAGACTTACTCCTATCCCTTGGTTTAACCAGATTATTTCTTGAGTTAACTCACTAACAGAAAGCATCTGATGACCTCTTTTCGCCTAGTATGGTACATGAGCCTTCTAAATCTTCACCCAGCTTTTACTCCTGGCCCCTTGTGTCACTGTTGAGTTTGGTTCCAGCTTTCCATTTCTATGTAATTCTTTTCTGTATTGTAGTTTTTGTGCCATCTAAAATTATTAGTGCCAAGAATTATGCATAAATAATTCCAATAAATAAAATGATGTAAAGGGATTTTACATAGTATGCAAATCTAGAATAATGAAGAAAACAAGCATACTTCTTTATTTTGGGTATCTCAAGACGTAGATTCTGTTCTATAACGTAGTGCCATCTAATGATAACCACTTTCAGTTTTCTCTGTATAACTCGTGAATCGATAGTTGCTCAGTCATGTCTGATTCTTTGTCACCCCATGGACTTGTAGCCCACAAGGCTCCTCTGTCCATGGGATTCTCTAGGCAAGAATCCTGGACTAGGTTGCCATATCCTCCTTCAGAGGATCTTCCCAATTCAGGGATCAATAACTCAGGGAACTTTAAATGCTCCTTGACACCCTCTTTCCCCGTGTCTGTTATTATACTGACAATTGGATCTTTGGAATCATGCTTGCTAAGGTTTTTTAAAGCTCTAACATGTTTTGATTTTATAAATACACTTAAACTCTGTCACAACATGCAACTCAAAGAGAATAGTGTAGGATCAGGAGTGGAATGCACTTTCAAAGAATTGCGAAGATTTTCAGGTATCATTAAGTTAAACCCTGAGGAATTTGTTACCCTATTTTCAGTTCTTTTGAAACCTAAAATTAACTCTGTAATAATTTATAACCAAGAGAGAATTGTCTTATTCTCCTTTCTTCTCTTACTTTCCCGAACAGTGACTGAACTCCTGCTAAATGTCAGGTTCTCTGTTAGGTATTCTTTGCACTAATGAAGTTTCATGTGAATAGTGATAGCTCTTTGGCTAACCATTGCACTTTTTTCTAGGTTCTTGTTTAGCTGAGCAGTGGGGTAAAACCAGTGCTGGTAAATACTGGACAATCAGCTTTCCAAAGGAAAAAAAAAATAAATCCTGATTTGCAGCATTTGCTAATTTCCATGATGTAAACATTGCCAACATGGCTGATTTTAAATTGACAGTGTGACATCACTGAACAGAGTGGGGAGGAGATGTTTACAGTGGGCTCTTGGCTCCAGTGCCGTGCTAGATAATGAATTAACAACTGCACTGGACTAGTCTGCTTCTTTCATTTGAAATCACCCTCCCCTTGGCTTATATGCATTACATAACCTGCACCTATTTTTTTTTTTCCCAGACCTTCTCATCTCTGGGGGCCTCTGGTTTACTTTATTTCTACAGAAATAGCAGCCAGGTTGCTAATGACTCCAGTTACCTTAGACTTCTCTCTGGAAGCAAATCTTTCTCTGACCTCAGCATTGTATTTAGCTATATATAACACTTATATCATAACTACAACATTTAAATAAAGGAGTTTATGTTTTTCTCATGTAAAAACTAATCTGGAAATAGACTGCTCAAGGAAATCAAAAGAGACCTAGGCATTTATTTTTTCTGTTCGTTTCCCTTTTCTTGCTCATTGCTCTACTACCTGCAGTGTGGCTTTCAAACTTATGATTAAAGAGGACTGTTGAATTATAGGAAGTAGGACCACATTGCAGTCCTAACGGAGGAAGGGCAAAGTATTAATATGCAAGGTGCATGCCAGTTGGGTCTATCTCTTACATAGGAATAAATAGCTTTGATAGGAGCTGTACTTAGTAAACTTCTATCTAAATATTATTTGCCTGAATTATGTCATAGAACCACCTCTAGCCATAAAAGCCCCTGAAAAATAATTTTTTTATCCTAAGCACACTGTTGATCTGAATAAAAGTTTGATTCTATTTGTGGGAAAGAAAAGGCACAACCAACTTTGTTTGCCATATTCTCTTTTGCCTTTAGTCCTGGTTCACCTCTATGAACTCTGTAAAGCTAATTCTCTACTGCTGTCTCATTGACTTACAGTTTAAGCAAAGTGTCTTTTGAACCCTACATCATGAAGTCCTATGTTCAGTAGAGCTGCTTTAAAGTAACACAGTTCTAGACTTAATGTTCTAGGGTTTTGGTAGGTCAATTTTCCAATTTCAGCTTCATCAGTAATAGAAGTAATATGTCATTTGCTGTCTACTACCTCTTTTATGTATTTCTGAATTAGCTTTAAAGTTGGGTGGGAGATAGTTTCATGTGAATTACTTTTTTTAAAAAAGTGGTTTGTTATCATCACTTGAGACATGTGGAATGTAATTTGTTGTTATTGCTTTCTAGCCTTAAATAGAATCAGTCTACTGTCATAATTATCAAATGAAATTTAAATATCAAACATCCAGTCTTGGGATTTTTGATCCCAGTAAAGATTTTGATCTCATTAGATGACTGTTTTAGTGTAAAGCTACTTTAAAGAAACAATGTGACTATAGAATACAAGTCCCAGTGTGCTTGCTTTTCACAGAGGAAAACCAATTTCCAATGAAACAGAGTTCATAAGCATCATGACAGCTGATGAGAAAGTTAATAAACAAATTTTAGAGTCTGTATTCAGAGAGGCAATGGCAACCCACTCCAGTACTCTCACCTGGAAAATCCCATGGACGGAGGAGCCTGGTGGGCTGCAGTCTCTGTCTGGGGTCCTGAAGAGTTGGACACGACTGAGTGACCTCAATTTCACTTTTGACTTTCATGCATTGGAGAAGGAAATGGCAACCTACTCCAGTGTTCTTGCCTGGAGAATCCCAGGGACCAGGGAGCCTGGTGGGCTGCCGTCTATGGGGTCATGCTGACTTAGCAGTAGTAGCAGCAGCAGCAGAGTCTGTATTAGAGATTGTGTGCCAACCAAGATTTCGGTTGCAAGTAATAGAAAACTCAACTGTGACTGGCTTAAAAAAGAGTTTATTGGTTTACCAGAATCAAAACTCCAGAGGTACATGTTGCTTCAGGTGAGGATTGATCCTGAATCTCATAGAATGTGACTTAGGTTGTAATTTTCTTCTTTCCATTTTTTTTTCTTCTAGTTTTGTTAAGATATAATTGACATACAGTTTAACGTGTACAATAGTGATTTCACTTCCATATATCATGAAATGATTATCACAGTAAATTTAGTGACCATTCATCATCTCATAAATACAAAATTAAAGAAGTATAAAAAATATTTTTCCTTGTGTGAGAATTCTTAGGATGTACTCTCTTAACAACTTTCACATATATAGCAGTGTTAATTATCATTTTGTTCATTACATCCCTAGTACTTATTTATCTTACAACTTGATGTTTATAACTTTTTTGAAGGTATGTAACTCATTTTTATTATTTAAAAAATTTTTTTAAGTACCTACGCAAAGCTTGAATACATCTTCAAATCTCTATGATCTTTCATCTTCTACCAGAATCACGTCCAGACTTGTGGGGCCTGAAGCTTACCAACTTTGTGTGATCCTCTTGAAGAAAAGAAATCAAAATCACAAATTCAAAATTAAGTTCAAACGTCAATATTTACTTAGAAAGGGAAAATAAATCATAGAAATCACAAATTTGAAAGGCTGACAAATACCATAGACATCATAAAATCCAGAAAAAGTAGCACATTTTAAATAATTGTCTGACATTTTCTTTAATCATTGAAGTTTTTAATTTTTGACTTGCCTTCTTCCAATTCCACATCCCTCATTTCTGGTAACTGCAAATCTTATCTTTTTTTCTCTGAGTTTATTGTTTTGTTTTTGAAGTATAATTGGTCTACAACATTGTGTTAGTTCTTTCTTTCTATTTTTAATTATCACTAGGTGGATATTGACTCCGTTGTGGGAAGACTTCCCAAACTCATGACCCCAAGTTGACTTCAGTAGCTCTGAGAGTTAAGTGACTTCTCAATCACAAAACAGGAAATCTGTGTCACCACTGACTGTGAAATGTCCTTAAGAATCATGGCAATTGGTCCAGCTTAGGTCATTGTGCTGATCATTATAACAGGAATAGTACATGCAGGGATGGTCTTTGCTAACCATGGCTCGTCCCTAGAGCATGTGAGGCTGGTTCAGTCCAAACCAGACTACAAAGCTGAGAATGGAGGAGACATTTCTTCCTTTCCAAAGAAAGAAGAAAAATAGATGGCAGAGGGCCAGTGACAGTTATCATCACAGTTGTTAGCAGAGTGCATTTTCTATTCATTCAGAAGAATTTAAGTGACCTAAAAATTCACCTATTTTTAACTTGTTACCTAACACATTTTTAGAGACAAGGCATAAATAAAAGGTTATGCAACTAATTTCACTGTGTGGTATTATTTTCTACCAGTTACTTTTAACATTGCCAAAGAAATTTTGCTATAAAAGTGGTAAAATACATGATTTATCTGGAGGGATTTATATTACAAAACATTCCTGCATTCAGATGGAAGGCCCAACTCCAGTGTCTACTCTGGTGACTCATCATTCCCATGGTTTATCTTTCTATTAATTTGGTATTTAAAAGAGGATATCATGTTTAAAATATTATAAAACCACAGAAAAACACTTCTTAAAATTTGACAGCCTTCCTTCATAACTCAGTCCCACCAGTGGCATCCATCACATTCTGTCTCATTTTCTTTGGGGCCTAGCATCAGCAAACATCATGCTTTTTTTTCCTCCTGTCTGTATTATATCACTAATAGGGAATTTGTAGAAGAGTATAGGGGACAGCTGGTAAGGGGCTAAGAGAGGTTTACTGAAGGGAAAATTACTTCAAGTAAAGAACAGAATTATTAAAAAGAAGATCTTCTTTACCTCCTCGGTAAAATTTCCTTAAATTTTACATCATATTTTAATATTAAACTCATGTAGATATATGGGTTTGGGGTAGACTTTCTGAGACTGGGAATGGAGTGAAAAGAATGGTGCCCCAAGAAAAAATATATTTTACTTTAAACCTCTTTTGAAGACAGTCTACTAAAGATTCCACTTGACAGTCTTTTACTCATCTTGAAGAATTAAGAAATTAAGAGCATGTATCTTCCAGAGAATGCATTGCATATGTAAACAGTGGTGCTGATTGAAGCATGATTTGAAGCAGTGCAACATTTAGTATAGATAACTAAGGATCCCAAAGTATCATGCTAGATGCAGATGGCAGGTGCTGTTTTCTCTGTTTGAGAAAGAGCATTCTTTAACTGGATGATAAATCTAGTTTCTTTAATAAATCTAATTGAGTAATCTAATTGAGTAAATCTAATTGAGTAAATCTAATCAGATCTGAAAGTGCAGATCATGTAGAAGTATTTTGTGTAAGTTTTTTCAGCTTTCTATCAAGATATACAACATGCTATAAGGGGATTTGTTTGGTACTTAAAATCACAGGAATCATGTAGGAAAAATTCTATTATCACAAATGCTGGTGTAATGAAGTTTGCCACATTTAAATACAGTATATTTTGTTTATTTGGTTTTGATTTGTCATGGCAATTTCTCCAAACAGTACTGTATTGATTTGCTTGTCAGGAATTCTCTTCCAAGAAAAATCTTGTTCAGAAAGTGCTTTCTTTGTACCTGCAATATTCTAAAATAATATGAGTGAGTGGTATTCTCATGCAGCTTAGTGGCAGGCTAATTGACAGAACTAACTCTGTTTCTCTATTTTCAAATATTCTTTTTCTTCTACTATCAAGAAACAGCTTTTCTTTAACTCCTCGCCTTTCCCTATTTCAGCATTGCAGTTATCTCTACATCTCTGAAAGATCACTTAAATTCTTATATCACTCTTAAAAAGTCAACAGAATTGGACAAAAACATCCAGTAGTTGGGAGAGTGAAGAAGAGGTCAGTATTCTCAAAACTCCTGCAATAAAGGCACATATTTTGCTTGCTCACCTGAAAGTAATGTTTTGAGTACTTTGTCAGTGTATTTTTCAAGTTAAAATACAAAAAGGAAAACAAATGCTGTGAGTTTTGTCTAATCCTATTAAGTTTTTATTGTAGCTAAGTTGGGCAAGTTGGGTGAATGACATTTATGTTTAATCATAGTGTAAAAAATACTTTGCTTCTGTAGTTTTCTTTACTTATTCAATAAATATTTATTGAGCACATACTGTAGGCCAGTTATTTGGGAATAAGGTAACCAAATAACAAAAAACTGGAAAATTCCTAAAGAGATGGGTATATTAGACCACCTTACCTGCCTCCTGAGAAACCTCTATGCAGTCCAGGAAGCAACAGCTAGAACTGGACATGGAACAATGGACTGGTTCAAAATTGGGAAAGGAGTACATCAAGGCTGTATTTTGCCACCCTGCTTCTTTGATATATATGCAAGTACATCATGCAAAATGCTGGGCTGGATGAATCACAAGCTGGAATCAAGGTTTCTAGAAGAATTATCTATAACTTCAGCTATGCAGATAACACCACCATAATGGCACAAAGTGAAGAGGCCTCTTGACGAAGGTGAAAGAAGAGAGTAGAAAAAGCTGGCTTAAAACTCAACATTGAAAAAACTAAGATCATGACATCTGGTCCCATCACTTCATGGCAAATAGATGGGGAAACAGTGGAAACAGTGACAGACTTTATTTTCTTGGGCTCCAAAATCACTGCAGACGGTGACTGCAGTCATGAAATTAAAAGATGCTTGCTCCTTGGAAGAAAAGCTGTGATAAATCTAGGCAACATAGTAAAAAGCAGAGACATCACTTTGCTGACAAAGGTCCGTATAGTTAAAGCTATGGTGTTTCCAGTAGTCATGTACAGATGTGAGAGTTGGACCATAAAGAAGGCTGAGTGCCAAATAATTGATGCTTTCAACATGTGGTGCTGGAAAAGACTCTTGAGAGTCTCTTGGACAGCAGGGAGATCAAACTAGTGAATCCTAGAGGAAATCAACCCTGAATATTCATTGGAAGGACTGTTGCTGAAGCTGAAACTGCAATACTTTGGCCACCTGTTGCAAAGAGCTGACTTGTTGGAAAAAACCCTGATGCTGGGCAAGATTGAAGGTAAAAGGAGAAGTGGGCCTCAGAGGATGAGGTAGTTGGATGGCATCACTGACTCAATGGAAATGGGTTTGAGCAAAGTCCAGGAGATAGTAAAAGACAGGGAAGCCTGGCGTTCTTCAATACATGGGGTCGCAAAGAGTTGAACACAACTAAGTGACTGAACAACAGCAACAACAAAGTAACCAAAATGGTGATCCATGCCTGTGAAACTTACGCAAGAAGAAACAAACAGTAAACATGATAAACAAAAAGTATATCAAGGACAAATTTATGGTTACTGGGGATAAGAGGGCAGGAGGGATAAATTGGAAGATTGTGATTGACGTATATACATTACTATATATAGAATAGATAGCTATTAATAATTAGAACCTACTGTAGAACACTGTATAACCTACTGTAGAACACTGTATAACTCAATACACTATAATGGCCTAAAAGGGAAAAGAATCTAAAGAGTAGATTTATGTATAATTGATTTACTTTGAGATATATACCTGAAACTAACACAACATTGTAAATCAACTAGACTCCAATAAAAATATTTTAAAATATCATAATAAGAAGGTGAGATATGTTATGAAAAGGTTAAAAAGTAAAGCAGATTAAAGGGATTGGGATTTGGAAGGTGAGGGGTAGAGATGGAGATTGAAGTATTCAGTAGGGTGACCAGGGGAAGCCTTCTTGAGAAGCCTTTCTCAGGTTTCACTCTGAGAAAGTGAGATAGATATGAGAGAAGAATTAAAAGAAGCTTTCTACTGACTAGAAGACTAGATGTCTCTGCTGATTTCTGGAAAAACAGCATTTTAGGCAAAGCAATGATCTTAAGTGAAAATGTATGGGGAAGCCAGCATGGCTGGATCTGAGTGAGCTGGGCAAGCAGCTGGGGAGGAGGACAAGGAAGGAGCAATGGGTGCTGGATCCTATAGGCATGGTAAGCAAAATGGGAAGTTGTTGAAGGGTTTTAAGTATGTTAATGATATGATCTGAGGTACATTATTGCTGCTGTGCTAAGAGAGAGCTGAAGGGATATTGTAGAAGTAGGGAGACCACTCAGGAAGTTTTCCAGTAATTCTCGTGAGAAATACTGGTGAAACCAGGCTTGTACTCTTGGAGCTGGTGAGAAGTGTTTGGGTTTTGAATATATTCAGAAAGTAGCTCCAACAGAATTTCCTCAAGGATTGGGTGAACAGCTGGAAGGAAAGAATTACCCTTAATGGAAACAGAAAATGCAGCTCCTCCACTTGTCTGAATTTTCCATATTTTAAAACCCTGTATGGTTCTTTTCTCAATAAGGAATTAAGCATTTAATATGAAAGTTAATTATTCATATGATTGATTTGCAGATAAACAGCATCTCTTTTTAAATTTGATGTATACTTCTAGATATGTTTGTTTCATTTTATAGGAAGATATTTCTCTTTTTTGAATAAGTGTAATTACAGGCCCTAACCAAAAATCTTTTGTCCCTTTGGAGCAAATAGAAATAGGGAGAGAGAACAAGTATATGAAACCAATAGTTAAGGTTCAAAAAAGGGACAGTAACATTAAAAGAATATAAAGTTATCAGTAAAAAATAGAATGAAGTAACTCTAGAGACTTTCTGTGATTATGGAAGGTAGTTGGTAGGTTAACTTATTTATTCTTTTTAAAATTTTCTATTTTTCCTATCTTGCTCATTGTACTTCTTTATATTGATTCCAGTGAATCTTTATTTATTGTCAGATTGTTTTAAGGCTGCCATAGATATAGATAGAGCATCTTCAGTTCAGTTCAGTATTGGAGTTCAGCTTCAGCATCAGTCCTTCCAATGAATATTCAGGACTGATTTCCTTTAGGATCAACTGGTTGGATCTCCTTGTAGTCCAACGGACTCTCAAGAGTCTCCTCCAACACCACTGTTCAAAAGCATCAGTTCTTTGGTGCTCAAGCTTTCTTTATAGTCCAACTCTCACATCCCTACATGACTACTGGAGAAACAAAAAGCTTTGACTAGACAGACCTTTGTTGGTAAAGTAATGTCTCTGCTTTTTAATATGCTATCTAGGTTGGTCATAGCTTTTCTTCCAAGGAGCAAGTGTCTATAATTTCATGGCTTTAGTCACCATCTGCAGTGATTTTGGAGCCCAAGAAAATAAAGTCTGTCACTGTTTCTACTGTTTCCCCATCTATTTCCCATGAAGTGATGGGACTGGATGCCATAATTTTCTGAATGTTGAGTTTTAAGCACACTATTTCACTCTCCTCTTTCACTTTTATCAAGAGGCTCTTTAGTTCTTCTTCACTTTCTGCCATAAGGGTGGTGTCATCTGCATATCTGAGGTTATTCATATTTTTCCCGGCAATCTTGATTCCAGCTTGTGCTTCATCCAGCCCATTTCGCATGATGTACTCTGCATATAAGTTAAATAAGCAGGGTGACAGTATACAGCCTTAATGTACTCCTTTCCCATTTTGGAACCAGTCCATTGTTCCATGTCCAGTTCTAACTGTTGCTTCTTGACCTGCATACGGATTTCTCAGGAGGCAGGTCAGGTGGTCTGGTATTCCCATCTCTTTAAGAATTTTCCACAATTTATTGTGATCCACACAATCAAAGGCTTTGTTGTAATCAATAAAGTAAAAGTAGATTTTTTCTGGAACTCTCTTGCTTTTTCCATGATCCAGCGGATGTTGGCAATTTGATTTCTGGTTCCTCTGCCTTTTCTAAATCCAGCTTAAACATCTGGAATTGCACAGTTCATGTACTGTTGAAGCCTGGCTTGGAGAATTTTGGTTATTACTTTGCTCCCGTGTGGGATGAATGCAATTGTGCAGTAGTTTGAGCATTCTTTGGCATTGCCTTTCTTTGGGATTGGAATGAAAACTGACCTTTTCTAGTCCTGTGGCCACTGCTGAGTTTTCCAGATTTCCTGGCATATTGAGTGCAGCACTTTCACTGCATCATCTTTTAGGATTTGAAATAGCTCAACTGGAATTCCATCACCTCCACTAACTTTGTTTGTAGTGATGCTTCCTAAGGTCCTCTTGACTTCACATTCCAGGATGTCTGGCTGGCTCTAGGTGAGTGATCACACCAGATCTTTTTTGTATCGTTCTTCTGTGTATTCTTGCCACCTCTTCTTAATATCTTCTGCTTCTTGTTAGGTCCATACCATTTCTCTCCTTTATTGTACCCATCTTTGCATGAAATGTTCCATTGGTATCTCTAATTTTCTTAAAGAGAAAATTACTACTGGTTTAAATTATCTTCTAGTATAGAATGGTGCTTAGTCTTCGTGTATTTTTTGACATGGTAATTTTGGGAAAGATAGTGGAGTGGGGCATGGCCCAAATATGTAACTATTAGATAGCATCATTTGTGCATCGTTTTCTAGAGATTTACATACTAGGTCTTCATTTTTCAAATATAAGTTGAAAATATTGTTATGGATAAAATAAAATTAAGCTGGTATCTAATTCATAGAGTCTTTTTCTTATTTTGTACTTCTGAAGTGGTCAATGGATACTAAAATTGTAATAGTCCCATGAAAACTGTTTAAACCCCAAATTGGACCTTCATAAATTTGAATGTATAGGTACTTACCTAGGGAATAATTGAGAAAAAAGCAGTCAAAGTAAAGAGTTAAAAAAGACAATATCACTCTCAAAGGGTGGGAAAGAAGAAATTGGAGACCTGGAACATTCTTTAGAGAGTAAACGGGAAAGCAGCAGTGATGTTAGAAATTATACAAATGACAGTCTGAGATGGACAAATGAGAGAAGCAAGGTTGATAGGAGAGGAGAAGAAGGGCAGCAGACTGTGCGTTACAGTGGGAAAAATACTGCCAGGAGATCACTGAGGGATTAAAAAAGTGAACGGAAGGAGAAGGAAAGAAGAAAGTTTGCTATCCATCAGCTGTGATGTTGTTTCTGAAATCTTCTGGACTTAATTGCGTGGAAGAGTCAAATATTGTGTGGAATTATTTTTCTGTTTGATATGAACTGTGGGGTCTAAGTGGTTGAATTTTATTATTGGTTAATATTCCTGTGAAAATGAATGAACTTGAGTTTTTATTTCCTTTCTGGTTGATAATTACACATCTTTATTAGGAATCTTGGGGGGTAAAAATGACTTTATCTGTCTCTGCTCCTCCCCTCCCCTGCACCCAGTGTCTCACATAAGTAGCTGAATGGTGTTATGACATATTCCTAAACCCTCATTTAAACTTGAAATACTGGAGACGAAAACACAGCACACTCCCTACTCTACAAATGCTGACTTTTTCTCAGTTTTATATGTTTATTTGGAATCACTTAAACATAATTCTCAAAAGGATAATATTAACATCTAGGTATTTGGCTTTTGGTAGGAAGAAATCCATGGTGTTTTTTTTCTTTCTATTTTTTAGTTTCTTGGATGACTAAATAGAGGCGTTGAAGTGATAAAAGTGAGCAAAGCTTGACTTAAACTGAGTGTCTAACCAAATTCTTAGCTCATGAAGCACATTTTTTAAATTAAATTTTTGTAGAAACTGCTACTTCCTCTTTCATTACACCTTTAAGGGAGCACTCTCTTTTAGTGAAGATTAAGAAGCTTCTTATTGAAAAGAAATGACAGAGTAGTCCTGTTAAACCATCACCATCTTTTACTATCCCTCTACATTTTATCGTGAAAGCATTGTGGTAGACTTATCAATAGCAAACACAATGAATCCTGTTATTTTAGAAATACTGTAACTCATATAGGAGAACATGGTTTATGATTTTTGAATCTGTCTGTTTTCAGTATAGTGCTCAGAAATGCCTTGGATGTAGGATGCATTTAGTTTTCAGTATTGTGAGGCACTAATCAGCTAAGTACCATAATCCTTCTTACAGAGTACATTCTTACTTGACCTGAGCTATATACAGCCACCTAGTAACGACATTAAAGAATAACCTTTTTCTTAACAGGCCTATCACTAGAGGATTTTATGTCTCTATCCGTGAATGAGTTTTGTTTTATGTGTAACTTTTGAGTAATTGAGTTTTGAAATATAATGATTGTAAGCAAATAGAGACTTTCAAATCATCTGATTAAGGATGGCTCCAATGATTTTGCCCGAGCTAGAAGGATTAAATGAAAGCACTCTCTGGGACAGTGTTGATGTATTTTTGTCAACATGATGCTTCATGCTCGACAGATGTGCATTGGTTGAGCAAAAGGTAAAACTATAAAAAATGTGTTGAATACTGTGAAATGTAAAAAAAAGATTGATTTTTTCTTGTTTTATGATGAATATAAATTGTTTGATTTGTTAAAATTCTTTTTTTGTAGGAATTATAGGGATAGAACCTACATATTTTATGTTTTACAGGATTGTATGCATCTGTTAAATCCTTGATTTAATGTGCCTTACCAGCTTCAAATTTTGGAATTTGATTACAGTGTTATGTTTAAACTATATGGTTAGCATTGTGTAATTCAATTAAGGAAGTATCATTTCAATTTATTTAGCAATATCATGCTGTATTTAGCTTCTAAAGTTGGAGATTTTTTCAGATTATTGACTCTTCTAATATAATTTCTATTCTTATACTAATATGGTGATAATTATTCAGTAATCTCTATTAAAAACATGAGTAAGAGATTTTCATATAGGTAGTATTAATTGTAATAATACAGATTTGCATTTATAGAAATTAGTAATCTTCATTCTTCTCTCAATGTCACTATGATTCTTAAAAATTCCATAGGTTTTCAGAATTAAAAATTTATAAATATTAAAGGTTAAGTTTTTTGTATAGTCTTTCACTGTTCTTGTAAATGTTTTCAAATGTTTACTGGATTACATTTTCAGTCACTTCATGATTTTATATATAGTAAGTATTGTAGGTAGTATAGTAACACAAACCACATAGGATGCTAAAGGATATAAATATTAAAATAGAAACTAATGTTAAAAACATCATGAATTAATATACAGTTTATAAATTGAGCTACCTTTGGGATATTCTTGAAAGTGGCTTTAATTGAGGAAAAATCTTTTTATTTGGAGTTTCACTATCAGTCAGTTTGATTTTTAGACATGGAATTTTAAAGAGACTAATTAGAGTTTCTTGCTCAAACCATTATGCCTAACATTTATAATGAAGTATCAGGTGTGAATGTATAGCTCCAATATTTAGAGATAGATTGACTAGTTCAGATGATAAAAAATTATAAGCAGTGGACACAGAATGCTGCTGATTAAAGTAGATTTAGGATATTTCTGCACGTGATTTTCTATAAACTAGTTACAGTTAAATTGCTTGTGTGCTCAGTCATGTCTGGCTCTTTGCCACCCCATGGACTGTAGCCCACCAGGCTCCTCTATTCATGGAATTTTCTATAAGAATACTGGAGTGGGTTGCCATTTCCTTCTCCAAGTTCTAATTAAGACCACTATAATATGGTGAAAGAGAAAGTAATTGTATCAACTTAAGTTTCAATTAAGAGAAGTAAGATGAACAGATATTAGGTAAATACAGAGTAATATGAGTAGATATTGATATTGTTATATATTAAAAATAGAGATTGATGCATAGTAGTGAAAATTAAAACACTGCAGGATGTCACAAATACATTTTATTCTAACGTCGTAATACTGGATTGTGCCTTTTAATTTCTCAGGGCCTTTGAAGGAATAAGTGAAATATAACATCTTAGATGAATTGTTCCATTCTTCTGAATTAATATTTATGGGTTAACTACTGTTAAATGCTTTATGATTATTTAGAGAAGTGTACAAGTTACCACTATATTCTTTTTCCTGTTAAATGTTTGCCACCTGATAATAATAAATGCTAAGGCCTGCTTACAAAGGCCAGTGGTGAAGGCAGAGTTTAGAGGTACAGTAGTTACATTTTCATGGATTTTCTTCAGTTCCTGAAAAAATACAGTGTCTGAGAAATATAGCAATTTTAATTTAAAGAAAGTATATATAAAATAATTCTAATGATATAATTGGTAAAAATTGTTTTGACAGAGTATTTGGATATTTTGGAATATCTGATAGCAGATTCATTGTTTGGTAAGAATATTCTTAGAGTATCTTGCCCTGCTTCTAGCGAGACTTTAATACTCTCAGGTACTCTACCTCAGAGCACATTTTTAAAACCCCAATTCTGTGTTAAGTAACTGTGACAAAGTCATCCCAGTTTCAGAGGATTTTATTTAAATAGTATGGAAATCAACATGCACAGTGTGATTCACATGCTTCAGGCAAATTTCATAATCTCCAGAACAAAGTAATTGTTGGCTTTAATATTGAATTCAGTTTTCCTAAGGTATGATTTTTAAAAAACACTTAAATAGCTGGCTAAGTGACTTAGCAGCAGCAGCAGCAAGGTCTAATTAATAATATACATTCTTTTAGAATTGAATTTTGTAATGAATGAGTATTCTTATTTATCAATACAACAGAATATGTATTTCCTGGATTATAAAGTTTCACTGTATTCACTTTATACCCTTCTTACTTTCAGAAATTTAAGTTAACTCCTCAAGGGAATAAAGTATTCCTTTTTCCTTCCTGTCTCTGACCCATAATAACCATAATGATGTTAAATATATTACTAGAAATTCCTCATTTCCAAAGAGATCTTGTTCTAAATGTTTAATTCTAAAGGGATTGGCATTCAAAATACATTTTTGCCAAAGAAGTCATTTTATAGACAATAGTCTGAAGTCCGACAACAAAAGCCAAATTAACATATAATAATTAACATATAATTACTGCCTTGGGAGTAGTAGGGGAAAGAGAAGAACTAGACTGTTTTAGCATATCAGTGGGTTTGTGTACTGAAGAAGAGAGCAAGCCATGAAAAGCAGAGATAACCTAAGAGAGAATTATTCAATCAATTCTTTCATTCAGCAGATTGAGCACCTATTATGTGCCACCCTCCTTAGATCCAGGGTGCCTGTCTTCTTGAAATATCACATTTAAGCAGTATTATAGATATTTCTGGATAGAAATGGATAAAATTACCTAGAGGAGTGCAGTGAGGATAAAGACCATCACTAAGTTTATTTTTTATTTCATGGCTGTAGTCACCATCTGCAGTGATTTTAGAGCCTAAAAAAATAGTCTGACACTGTTTCCACCGTTTCCCCATCTATTTCCCATGAAGTGATGAGGCCAGATGCCATGATCTTCATTTTCTGAATGTTGAGCTTTAAGACAACTTTTTCACTCTCCTCTTTCACTTTCATCAAGAAGCTTTTTAGTTCCTCTTCACTTTCTGCCATAAGGGTGGTGTCATCTGCATATCTGAGGTTTTTTATATTTCTCCTGGCAATCATGATTCCAGCCTGTGCTTCTTCCAGCCCAGCGTTTCTCATGATGTACTCTGCGTATATGTTAAGTAAACAGGGTAACAATATACAGCCTTGACATACTCCTTTTCCTATTTGGAACCAGTCTGTTGTCCCATGTCCAGTTCTAACTGTAGCTTCCTGACCTGCATATAGGTTTCTCAAGAGGCAGGTCAGGTGGTCTGGTATTCCCATCTCTTTCAGAATTTTCCACAGTTTCTTGTGATCCACACAGTCAAAGGCTTTGGCATAGTCAATAAAGCAGAAATAGATGTTTTTCTGGAACGCTCTTGTTTTTTCGATGATCCAGTGGATGTTGGCAATTTGATCTCTGGTTCCTCTGCTTTTTCTAAAACCAGCTTGAACATCTGGAATTTCACAGTTCACGTACTGCTGAAGCCTGGCTTGGAGAATTTTGACCATTACTTTACTTGCGTGTGAGATGAGTGCAATTGTGCGGTAGTTTGAGCATTCTTTGGCATTGCCTTTCTTTGGGATTGGAATGAAAACTGAGCTTTTCCAGTCCTGTGGCCACTGCTGAGTTTTCCAAATTTGCTGGCATATTGAGTGCAGCACTTTCACAGCATCATCTTTCAGGATTTGAAATAGCTCCACTGGAATTCCATCACCTCCACTAGCTTTGTTCGTAGTGATGCTTTCTAAGGCCCACCTGACTTCACCTTGGAAGAAATGTTATGACCAACCTAGATAGCATATTGAAAAGCAGAGACATTACTTTCCAACAAAGGTCCGTCTAGTCAAGGCTATGGTTTTTCCTGTGGTCATGTATGGATGCGAGAGTTGGACTGTGAAGAAAGCCAAGCGCCGAAGAGTTGATGCTTTTGAATTGTGGTGTTGGAGAAGACTCTTGAGAGTCCCTTGGACTGCAAGGAGATCCAACCAGTCCATTCTAAAGGAGATCAGCCCTGGGTGTTCTTTGGAAGGAATGATGCTAAAGCTGAAACTCCAGTACTTTGGCCGCCTCATGCAAAGAGTTGACTCATTGGAAAAGACTCTGATGCTGGGATGGATTGGGGGTAGGAGGAGAAGGGGACGACAGAGGATGAGATGGCTGGATGGCATCATCAACTCGATGGACGTGAGTTTGAGTGAACTCCAGGAGATGGTGATGGATAGGGAGGCCTGGCATGCTGAGATTCATGGGGTCTCAAAGAGTCGGATGCAACTGAGCGACTGAACTGAACTGACGTTTACTTTCCTTCAGAATATTCAATTTTCTGTGAACATTTTCTGCAGCTTTTTACTTCATTTAATTGTAGTCTTAAATTCCACATTTGAGAGATTAATTTGTATTAATAATCTTAGGCATGAAAGTATTTTGATAATATTGTAAAACCAATATCCATTCATTCTGATTTAGTCTGCTTGTTTTTCTTTTGACTTTCAACTGAGATGAGACAAAATATAACGAGGTATTTACCAAGTATAGTACATTCCAATTTACTCAGTTTGGAAGCTTGAAATTTTTTGAAAGGGAGGAGTGTGTGAAAAAGACTTAGTGGCTTGATTTCAGATGGATTCTAGAGATGAACTATCTTGGAAAATCCTTGATTTAATAAAGTAACAGTGAAGAATTCAGTACATTTATATTTCATAAAATAGCTTTGAGTTAAAAAAAATGGGAAAGAATAGGAACTAAATAAGAATATAAGACATTTCCAGCAAAGCTATATGTTTTACATGAATAGGCTATACATAGTGTAACTGTATTATTCAGGTCTTAGTTCAAATGTACTCTTTTAGAAAGACCTTCTTTCTTGAAAGCTTCCCTCAGTCACTTTTGTAATTTTACCTTGTTCCAATTTTCTTCTATAGGTCTTCTTACTATATGAATTTAGCGTAATGTGTTTATGTGCTTGCTGTCTTCCCCACTAGAAAGAACTTCTTGAGGGCAGACATGTTATGTGCCTTTTCTCTGTTGCATTTCCAGCAACCAGCATCATAACTGGCCCATAATCAGCACTAAATAAATATTTATTGAGTGACTGAACAAATACTGGAGATATAAAAGTATGTTAAAATTTAAGGTTTAGTGGACATTACTTAAAATTAGGTAATTTAAAGTAGAATGAGTAGTATTATGCTGGGGAAATATGATCAGTACTGAATGCTAATTAAGTAATTATGAATGAAATGAGTAGTATTTTGTGCTGGGGAAACACAAATTTCTATTCAGTACACACTTAATTGTAAGAAAATTAAAACTTAGTTAAGTACTCTTTAAATGAAACTTTAAAAATTCTTTTCTTATTTTTAGAGACAGATATATTTATTAACTTAGGTTGGAACAATTTGTTATTTAAACACTGAAATGTATTTGAATTCCATAAAGTTTGCATTTAATGAAGGTCAGATGGTCAATTTGAAAAAGAGCTTATTTAATTGCTTATTGTTTAGAGTTCCCTAGAGAAATTTTCATTTATCTCAGTATATATATATATATGTGTGTGTATATATATATATATATATATTTGTAGTGTAGTAAGTAGACAAGTAGCTAGATAATGAGATGTGAATATTTTAAAAATTGGCACTAGTAAGTTAAGTACATCTTGATAAGACTATCATTTTTTGCAATGCTTTAAACTTTCATTTAGGCATATTAACTTGTTGAAGTTGTGGTACTGATATTATAAGATCATAATCTCTAAGAAATGGAAGAGGATTTTAGAATCACTCAACTTCTTGTAACAAAGGGTCATCTCTTAATTATTTCTGCATTCCTAATTTATATTATAGTACATGGCATTAAGTTTTTATCTAATATATACTTGTTAAAATAATATTTGAGTTAATGTGTATATATCTCTCATTTTAAAGTACATACTCAAAGATTAAATGTCTGTGAAGTTTCGAGTAACTGGTTAATAGTAGAAGTAGGACTAAGAAACCCAGATCCCTTAACTCCAGTGTTCTTTTCATGATACACTGCTCTCATTCTAGAATACTTTTTCTTTATTCATATGTATAAAAATAATGACAAAAAGTAAAATGAATTATGCATAATAGACACATAAATAGGATATTATGTAAGTTAATGCTGTATAATTTGAGTGCTCTGTTTTGACTGTATATTTTAAACTGTTGGAGTCTGGTGTTATGTAAATCACACACCTAAAAGATTTGTGATTAAGTCCTAAATGTTTTATATGTAAATATGTAAGTGAATGTCCTTTTTTTCCCAAGTACATACACTTGCTTAACCATAAAACATTTAAGGGAACAGGCCAGCTCCTTCATTTACTGTCGTACTTTTCCCTCTGTGGCTCTAGGTTAGAGTCAAGCCTAGCAACGCACATGTATGAGGTTTGAAAGGTAGAAGAGATGATAGAAACCACTGTTGTCAAGCAGAGTTGCTGGCAGGCAGGTGGCCAGATGTGAAAGTTTTAGTGGCTCCTGGATTAAGCTTCCGTTAGTTGACCACCCTAATGTGGTAATCAGCTGAGATAATTGGTGGCAAATTTCTGAAGACTTTTGGAATTCACTGAAGTTTCCTAAAGGCTGTTTTGAAAACCCTGTCCTTGGTTCTCCAGGCTGAGAACAACATTAAAGTCTCTGACCTTCATTACTTAGCAGGATCAACAATTGTATAGTTTTGATTTCTATATTGAAACCCTGACTCTCTGGAAAACCTAGAGTGACTTTTGTTTTTATTAACACTCTAACTGATACATTGATGGACTGCATTCCTGATATAGGGGGTTGGTGATAGAAAAGAGATTTTTAGAGGAGAATGATAATTTTGTTAGGTTGGGTCATTCCACACGTATCCTTTCTCTGCTCTTTCTTTTGGATCAAAAAATATTGTCTAAGAAATTCTCAGCTGAGCTCTCAAGTCTTTGTCGTCTTTAACTTCAACTGACCCCACCCTTTCATGTGTCCTGGCAAAATCTCTGTAACAGTTATTCTAAACGTTTTCTGGCATCTTCATGATTCCAGTTCCATTGCTTCTCATGTCTTTGCTGTTATTTGAGTTTGTGCCAGAGAAGAGGACAGTATGAACATTTTGTTGACAAAGAGTTATTTGTGTGATTGCAAGGTCTGCCAGCTTGAATGGCGTTAGAGGGGCAGGTTGAAAACTGAATGAACAACTGTCTCTCTGAGGCTGTAAGGACATATTAGATACAGAAGACAGAAGTGTCATGGAGCCAGGCTTAATTTAATGAAGATGGAATGAACGTAGCAAATCTTTCTGATTTCTTTTTGAAATGAATAAATTATCATAGTTGGTATTTATTTACATTGCTTATCTCAAGTTAGGGCAGTAAAGGGTTGGAAATATAATGATAAGATGACGATTTTGATGAACCAGTACTAGCATGATCTAGGTAGATAATGAGTGAAAAATGACTTTTAAGAGTCAACTTTTTAGTAAAAAAATGTTGACTAAACTATTGACCAAACAACTAGAGATCAATCAGTTTAGCTTCATCATGTTTTCAAGTAACTATGAAATCAAAGTATCAGGAATAGAGAGAAAGGAAGGTGAAATTTTTCTAAGCTTCTAAATAACAATTGGGAGATAGTGTAAGGGTATTGCTGCTGCTGCCGCTGCTAAGTCGCTTCAGTCGTGTCCGACTCTGTGCAACCCCAGAGAGGACAGCCCACCAGGCTCCACTGTCCCTGGGATTCTCCAGGAAAGAACACTGGAGTGGGTTGCCATTTCCTTCTGTAGTGCATGAAAGTGAAAAGTGAAAGTGAAGTCGCTCAGTCATGTCCAACTCCTAGTGACCCCATGGACTGTAGCCCACCAGGCTCCTCCGTCCATGGGATTTTCCAGGCAAGAGTACTGGAGTGGGGTGCCATTGCCTTCTCTAAAGGGTATTGAGCCAAGCAAAAAAGTTTGAATGAAGGCTCTTTTGCAGCAGCAAGATGAAATGTTGATTATTTGATTTGGGGGCATATATATATTCCATACGGCGTATGCCATTGAAGAAGCATATTAAAAGTACCTTTTAAATTTCACATTTGAACTGAATAAAATGAGTATCAGTAAAACTTTTGTTATGGCATGACTTCAAAATTTTAAAAAAAAGAAGCAGCAAAAGAACTATTTGAATTTATCCATCCAACCTTCCAGTGAATCAGTAAAATGTGAAATTGCTTAAATTCTTCTCTTTGTATCATTCTTTTTCTTTGGTTATTTAGGAAAAGAAGTCCATCAGTGTCCAGAGATCAGAACAGAAGATACGACCAAAGGGAAGAAAGAGAAGAATATTCACAGTATGCTACTTCGGACAGCGCAATGCCTAGATCTCCATCAGATTATGCTGATAGGAGGTCTCAACGTGAACCTCAGTTTTATGAAGAGTCTGATCATATAAATTATAGGGACTCCAACAGGAGAAGTCATAGACATTCCAAAGAATATATTGTAGATGACGAGGATGTGGAGAGCAGAGATGAATATGAAAGACAGAGGAGAGAGGAGGAATACCAGGCGCGCTATCGAAGTGATCCGAATTTGGCCCGTTATCCAGTCAAGCCACAGCCCTATGAAGAACAAATGCGTATCCATGCTGAAGTGTCACGAGCCAGGCATGAGAGAAGGCACAGTGATGTTTCTTTGGCCAATGCTGAACTGGAAGACTCCAGGATTTCTATGCTAAGGATGGAACGACCATCAAGGCAAAGATCTATATCTGAACGTAGAGCTGCCATGGAAAATCAGCGATCTTATTCAATGGAAAGAACTCGAGAGGCTCAGGGACCAAGTTCTTATCCACAAAGGACCACAAATCATAGTCCTCCTACCCCCCGGAGGAGTCCAATACCCATTGATAGACCAGACGTGAGACGTACTGACTCACTAAGGAAACAACACCACTTAGATCCTAGTTCTGCTGTAAGGAAAACGAAACGGGAAAAAATGGAAACAATGTTAAGGAATGATTCTCTCAGTTCTGACCAGTCAGAGTCAGTGAGACCTCCACCACCAAAGCCTCATAAATCAAAGAAAGGAGGTAAAATGCGCCAGGTTTCATTGAGCAGTTCAGAGGAGGAATTAGCTTCTACACCTGAATATACCAGTTGCGATGATGTTGAGATTGAAAGTGAGAGTGTAAGTGAAAAAGGTAAGCACTATATTCTAATCATACATTTGCCTGTAATTAATAAGAGTTTTTCTTTTAGGCTGTATTTCTGAGTAGTCGTTTAATAGGTATTACAACCTTTGTTTTTAAGTGCTTTAATGGTGCTCATTATGTGAAGAAAATTTGAAGTTATAAAAAGTGAATATCTTTGGTAATTAATTTTCATAGAAGAATACTCTATTGATTTTTTGAAATTAGTTTTTGTTTCTGAAAATGTTCTTGCATTACTTGATGGCAAATTTTAAAATGCCTGTTAGCTATAGTTGTAAAAATAACATCTTTTGTGTTTCCTTTTAAAAGGAACAGTATGTTTATCACAGAACATCTGAAAAATTCCTCAGTATAAAGAATTGAATACAAGCTATCCCTAGTCCTTTCTGCCAAATATATCTATTGCTAACATTTTGTTGTGTTCCCTCTTCCAGTTCATATATATTTTGCATATTTACAAAATTGGTATCCTACTATATAATTTTGTATTCTGATTTTTTTCAATTGATATCATATCATTAGCTTTTGTCTAAGCCTTCAGATGTTCTTCAGAAATGTTTTAAATGACTGCATTAGTGTTCTATCATAAGGAAGTACCACAAACTATTCATCTACTTGGGGTCGTTGCAGTTGCTTCCAATTGCTAGTGTAAATTATATTTTAATGGCTATCTTTGTACTTAATTTTTTTCCTGTTTTCTGAGTGTTTCACAGATACCTATTTGTGCATTGAATCTTTTAAGCTTTTAATTCAGATTAGCAGCCTGCTCTCCAGAAAGATTATAACACTCCGTTCTCCTGTCAGACATGCTTGAGTTTTCAGTCTTAATGCTCCAAATTTTTGCCATTTGAATAGACCACAAAAAATACTATCTTTTTGTCATTTTATTTTGGTTGTGAAGATGAATGTTTTGTGTGTTTATTGGTGTTTGCTATATTGTTCTATGAATTGTCTGTTCTTTCCTTTTATTTCTTCTGCCCAAGATCCTATTGCATGTTAATTGGTTTTCTCTTATTGATTTGAGATATTTTTAAATGGTTAGAATTTTACTCATTTAGCTGTCATATATTCCAAATATATTTCCCATTTTGATGTTGAAATAGTAATTTTCTTTGGTCATTTTGAAATACTGAATTTAGTATAGCTAACTGTTTGCATATTTCATGATTTTTTCCCATCCTTTTATCCCTAGAAACTCATTATTCATCACCAAATCAGTTAAATATTTAACTGTATACTCCTCATGTTTATATTATTTCTTTTTTTTAAAAAACATTGACTTTTCAATCTTTATGAAATTTGTTTTAAAGAAAGTGAAAGAAAATGTTACTCAGTCAGGTCCGACTCTTGGTGATTCCACGGACTGTGGCCCGCCAGCCTCCTCTGTCCGTGGAAATTTCCAGGCAAGAATACTGGAGTGGGTTGCCATGCCCTTCTGCAGGTGATCTTCCCGACCCTGCAATCGAACTCAGGTCTCCTGCTTTGCAGGCAGATTCTTTACCATCTGAGCCACTTAGGTGGTAAAATAATTGCTTAAATTGCTTAACACTATTACTTAAAATAGTTACTTAGAAATATAAATGAAAGGTGGTTTCCAATCTGATCTGAAAACAGAAAATGTGATTTTAAAATATCTAATAAGAAATGTGAGAGGCCTACATGAAGGAAGCTATTCAACTTCACTGAGCACCATAAAGGAAAATGTGAGTAGAGATTCACTTTATGTTCCTTATTGGGAAGTCTAAACACTATAAAGATGCATGTTCTTTCCAAACAATTGTTGGGGGCAGTAACATTCTAGTCATAACCCAGTTAGTTGCTTGGAGTATCCTATTTCTAAAGTCAATCTGAAAGTTGTAGAGGAGAAAAAAACAGCTCTTTTTGTTTCCGTCTGTGTGTCTTAGTTTCTTGTGTAAATTAGGCTGATAAAAGATTAATAAGAGAAAAACAAGTTTATTGATCATCATGTGCATTTTGCATACATATGCACACTCAGCTATAAGAAACTCAAAGAAGTGTTTAGAATGTAGGTTCATATAGCAACTGAACAAAGAACAATACAGTTTTTAGAGAGATGACAGAAGAAAGGCAAGAGACTTCTTGAGGTCCTAGAGCTGCCAGTTGTGGGAAGGTATATTTGGAGGGGAATCCAGTGGAAGACAAGGGCTAGCTAGTAAACTTTGTTACACGTATTCTTCTGGAACCATCTCTTGGCTGATACAGAGTAATGAAATAATGTCCTTTCTGGTATAGAGGGCATAGGGGAACACCTTTACAAATTTATGTCCTGCTTTTAGGCCTATGTGGGGAGGACAGGGAGCTTTCCTTATATCTGCTTCTTCTCAGTTATCTTCAGCTCAAAATAATCCTTATGCCAGGGTTGGCATGTGAATGTATGGAAGAAACCACCACAATATTGTAAAGTAATTAGCCTCCAATTAAAAAAAAAAAAAGAAACGAACAAAAAACAAAACAAATGAGAGATGCAGAATGCATTACAAACTGAAGGGGAAGATATAAGTTATCTCTTGGGGAAAATGAATATACAGTAAGAAAAATCAAGTTAAGAGCCTTATTTCATAGAAGTTGCATTTAAGTGATAAATGATAGGAAAATTATGTTTATTAAAATAAGAAAGTCTATAAAGAGAAGTTGTAGATCTTAATTTTATCATAGATCATATAGAAAATTTATTTCCCAGAAAATATATTACTTCCGTAGGTATATCTAATTATCATTAGTTTGGTCACATTCCATATTTGCCTGAATGTATCACAATACCTAAGAAAAATAAGTTTTGTTATCTATAGTAGTTTGGTTTAGATTCTGTTATTTATTTATGTTATTTTTTGCTAACTCAGTGCCTTTACTTTTACCACATAAAGATGGAAAAAGCAAAACAAATGCACCAGTCCAATTCTTCAAAGCTTTTTATATGTAATACTCTTCTAAGGGCTTATGCTTTGTTTCAGGATTTTGGAGTATACAAAATAAATATCTCACATAAATATAAAGCTATGTATGAGATAAACTAAAATCCTATGTAATACTGCTTAAGCATGAGAAGAAACTATACTCATTCATATCCTAACTTGAAGTAGTAGAACACTTTTAGATAGTCTTTCTCATCTACCTAATAATTTGTTTCAGAGTATGATTTCTGCCAACATGTTCTTCCAGTGGGCAATCATAATTTAATTCAGCGTTGGAAGAAGAAATTAAATAAAATAACCTTTTCCCATTTGACATTATCTACAATATGAGGAGAAATTGTAGCTGTTGAGAAACTAGAATAATATGGGAAAGATTAAATTGTGTTGTATCTTGACTTTTCTTCATTAGCCTTTTTTATTATTTTTGGAAAAAGTGTCAATGAGGCTAGTAGCATTCCCATACCCAAATGTGACAACCCAGAGTATCTCCAGACATTGCCAGTTATTCCTTGTGGGATATTTGTGGGATAGCCTCCATCCCTAGGCCTTCTGTTATTCTCCTTCCCTTCTTCCTTTCAGAATCCGTTGAGAGAGTCATGACTGGTATTAAAAAAAAAAAAAAAAAGGGAAACCAGAATAGGACAGAGTAGAAAATATCAGAGTGAATTGCACAGAGTGAAGGTAATTGATCTGTAAAGTATTATTTTAGTGTTGCATGTGTTCTTTATGCTCACAGTGTAAAGTACATATTTTTACTGTGGATCATGGCCAAGAATGTTTTAAAGCTACTTCCTTTATTAGGATTTTGTGACTCACTTAATCATAGTATTTCCTGCCTCTCCCATCTCTTCTACCAGACCTACCTGGGAAAAGGTCTAAGAAGAGTGTTCAGTGGCTAATTGATGTATTGTAGACATAATACATTTTCTTATTTGAAATATTTTAATCTTAATATTATAATGTACTATTAAAATGTTTAATAATAAAAGATGTTTATCAGTTTTCATAATCAGTAACCAGGCAAAAAATATAATTACAATTGCAAGCCATAATGGAAACATGATTAACCTAACAAAACAAAATAATTACATACAATTTGAGGGGTCAAGCAGAGTGCTGTGATAAGTGGAAGTGCATAGATGCACACATTTTTATTCCCTCAGCCAGTCTATGTCTTTTGATTGGTGCATCTAATCTATTTGCATTTAAGGTAATTATCAATATATGTTATCCTATTACTGTTTTCTCAATTGTTTTGGGTTTATTTTCTGTAGGTAGAGCTTTTCCTTCTCTTCTTTTCTGCCTAGAGAAGTTCCTTTAGCATTTATTGTTTTAAAGCTGGTTTGGTGATGCTGATTTCCTTTAGCTTTTTCTTGTCTGGAAAGCTTTTGATTTCACCATCAAATCTGAAGGAGAGTCTTACTGGGTAGAGTATTCTTGGTTATAGGTTTTTCTCTTTCATTGCTTTAAATATGTCATGCTATTCCCTTCTGACTTATAGAGTTTCTGTTGAGAAATCAGCTGATAGCCTGATGGGAGTTCCCTTGTATGTTATTTGTCATTTTTCCCTTGTTGCTTTTAATATTTTATCTTTGTCTTTAATTTTTATCAGTTTGATTACTGTGTGTCTTGGTATATTCCTCCTTGGGTTTACCCTGCCTGGGACTCTGTGCTTCCTGGACTTGGTTGATTATTTCCTTTCCTATTTTACTGAAGTTTTCAGCTAACTCTTCAAATGATTTCTCAGGTCTTTTCTCTCTTCTGCTTCTGGGACTCCTATAATTTCAATATCCATGTGTTTAATGCTGTTCCAGAGGTCTCTCAGGCTGTCTCCATTTCTTTTCATTCTTTTTTCTATATTCTGTTCGGAGGCAGTGATTTCCACCATTCTGTCCTCCAGGTCATTTATCTTTGCTTATCCCTTGGTTATTCTCCTATGGATTCCTTCTAGTGTAGTATTCATCACTGTTTCTTCTTTAGTTCTTGTAGATCTTTGGTAAACATTTCTTGTATCTTAATCTTTGCCTCCATTCTTTTTCTGAGATCCTGAATCATGTTCACTATCATTATTCTCAATTCTTTTTCTGGAAGGTTGATCAATTCAGTTTAGTCACTCAGTTGTGTCTGACTCTTTGCGACCCAATGGACTGTAGCCCGCCAAGCTTTCCTGTCCATCACCAACTCTTGGAGCTTGCTCAAACTCATGTCCATTGAGTTGGTCATGCCATCTGATCATCTCATCCTCTGTCACCTTCTCCTTCTATTTTCAATCTTTCCCAGCATCAGGATTTTTTCTAATGAGTCAGTTCCTCGCATCAGGTGGCCAGAATATTGGAGTTTCAGTTTCAGCATCAGTCCTTCCAGTGAATATTCAGGATTGATTTCTTTTAGGATGGACTGGTTGGATCTTCTTGCAGTCCAAGGGACTCTTCAGAGTCTTCTCCAATACCACAGTTCAAAAGCATCACTTCTTTGTGCTCAGCATTCTTTATGGTCCAACTCTAACATACATACATGACTACTGGAAAAACCATAGCTTTGACTATACAGACTTTTGTTGCAAAAGTAATGTCTTGGAAGGTTGCCTATCTTCACTTCATTTAGTTGTTTTTCTGGGGTTTTATCTTGTCCCTTCATTTGGGTTATAACTTTCTGCTTTCATCCCAAGTAACTTTCTGTAAATGTGGTTTCATTTTAGTCGCTGTGGGATTGTGGTTCTTTTTGCTTTTTCTGTCTGCCCTCTGATGAAGGAGTCTAAGAGGCTGTGTAAGCTTCCTGATGGGAGAGACTGGTGGTGGGGAAAACTGGGTTCTACTCTGGTGGGCAGGGCCTTGCTCAGTAAAGCTTTAATCTAATTACCTGCTGATGGGTGGAGTTGTGCCCCCTCCTTGGTAGTTTTATGTCTGAGGCAAACCAGCCCTGGACTCCATGGTCAGGTTAATGGCAATCTCCAAGGGTGTTTACACCAAAGGGGACCTTTCTAGACAGTTGCCGGCAGTCTTCTCATCCCTGCAGCAAGCCCCTGCTGGCCCACGCCACCCCAGGCGGCCCTCCAACACTAGCAGGTAGTTTTGGTTCAGTTTCCTGTGGAGTCACTGCTCCTTTCCTCTGAGACTTGGTGCACACAAGGTTTTGTTTGTGCCCTCCAAGTTTGGAGTCCCTGTTTCCCCCAGTCCTGTGGAAGTGTTGTGATCAAATCCTGCTGGGCTTCAAGGTCAGGTTCCCTGGAGATTCCTAGTCCCTTTGTCAGGTCCCCACATGGGAAGCCTGAAGTGGTTTTCCAAACCTTCCCAACAGTAGGAGAACTTCTTTGGTATTATTGTTCTCCAGTTAATGGGTCAGCCACTCGGCGGGTATGGGATTTGCTTTTTTTAAAATTGCGTGTTGTCAACCATTCATCCAGTTGCAGAGATGTGCAGTTTGATCTTTTCTAAGATCAACTGTGGAGAGTTGAAGTTTTCCCTGTCTTCCAGGTCCTGATCTGATTGATTTTATTTGACGGTTGCAGGTCTCTTGTTTCTGTGTAAATTCTTGAGAGACTGGGGTAGTAAATGCAAGAAAAAATGCGTATGGCAGTCTCCTGAGCTATAAATTGTGAAATATTTAATGTTGTTAGAATCTTTAAGGTGACACAACTGCTTCCTTTTATTTATTTTTGGGAGAGAGTGTATGTTGATATGAAGGTGGGGTAACTTACAGAACAGACCAGAATAGGAGGAAGGGAAGACAGACTGCAAACCTCCAGATAGAAATATGTTTTAAAATATTAAAGGCAAACCCCCAAAGATACCAACTTTATATATTTATATCTGAGTTTAGATGTCAGTATCCATAGTGAAATTTACCCCCCTGTATCATCTCAAGTTTCTTAAAATTTTTAAGTAATTAATTTACTGTATGTCTTTATAAAGAAAAGAGACTATTGAAATGATAGGCAATATACATTAGAAATTTGAGGAATATCTTGACTTATGGTATTTCAGACTAATTAAACATGAAGGGAATTGTTAAGTATGTGAACTAAATATTTCTTTTTAATAAATTCTAGCAATGTGGAGATTTGAAAATCTTCAGTTAGCTGTTTATTACGAACACTTTCACAAGTAAAATTTTTTAGATTTATTACTTTGTTTTATGTTCATTTCAATCTATTGGTAAAATAATTTTATGTTAAGTAATTATTCCAATTGTAACATGAGTTTTAGAGCTTCACTATGGAATTAAAAAACTCAATCACATCAAAAGTGAAAGTGAAGTCGCTCAGTCGTGTCCGACTCTTTGCGACCCCATGGACTGTAGCCTACCAGGCTCCTCTGTCCATGGGATTTTCCAGGCAATAGTACTAGAGTGGATTGCCATTTCCTTCTCCAGGGGATCTTCCCGACCCAGGGATCAAACCCGGGTCTCCTCCATTGTAGACAGACGCCACCAGGGAAGTCATAGATATAGGTATATAATTATTCTGTTATATTGTGCAGCATTATACAATTGTTTCATTGTCTTTTCTAAAAGTATACTTTTTATGAGCTGATAAATCAAGTTGCAAATACATATTATGAAGGTGATTTCAGACTTGAAATTATGTAACATAAATATAAGCTGTTTAAGAGGCTAAACTGACTCAAAGTTAATTTGTGAAGTGAATAGCCAGAAGGTAGATTTACAACTGGGATAAAGAAGAGTTTTTTGTTTTTTAATAAATTGCAACATGTAAAATGTTTAAGATAATAATTCCTTCTAGTTGCAAAAATATTTTTTTGTTAATTATGGATAAAACAGTATATTAAACATTTGCCTAAAGAAAAAGGATTATGTTTAATGGAAAACTTAATATCCATGAAATATATCAAGTATATACATTAAGGGAAAATTTTCTTCAAATTTCAGTTTGTGGGATATTTGAGACAGTGTTTAGCTAGTTGAATGAAAAATTAACAGCAAATTAAATTATTGACTAGTGTTGAAATTAGTTTGGTAAATGGTAAAGGGTAACCTTTAATTCATAATGAAATCTCTGTTAAATTGAACTAGAATATAGTAGATAGTGCCTAGATATTTCTATTTAGTATAGCTTTAAAATTTTAATGATGAAATTCATTCAATGGATAGAAAAATACAAAATTTTGGGAAAGATATTGCTCTTAATTGGTAAGAGGATATCAGAGCAAATACCCTAATGGTGTTACAAATGCTGTACAAACCAATTTTGCTTGACTTACAAAGCATTGAAATAACAGAAAAGTTGCATTAATTTCAATATTTTGAGAAGTATACAGTAGATTCATTCATTCATTCTTTATATCATTAAACCAAAATATATTAAATAGCAATAATTTAGAGTATTAGAGTATGAAACATGAACTATGAAAGTGTTGTTTTATCACCCTAGAATTGCAGCTTTGTGGAACAGAAGTAAGAACTTGTGATCCAAATGACTGCATTTATGCTAACTGACTCATCTAAGAAAATTGTACATTGGATTGGCTTTTGTTTTTGTTAGTATGTGCTTGAAGCTGTCTGTTTTCCTTTGTAGGATTTATCTATAAGAAGGCCTTCTTGAGAAATTATTTGGGATATGGGTAGTTGTGTTTCAGAGCAAAAGGACAGCTCAAATTACTGCCATTCTTAACCCCATTCTTCCTTGTACTGACTCTGTCTCTTTTTGTAAAGCTTAGTGTGATTAAGATCTCTTTCAGGAGCAAATAAAGTGAGCCTGACACAATAAGCATGGAATCCTAGAGTATAAGACTGTTGTTTTCTTTCAGCAGAGGATCTAATGAAATATAAGGAAAAGTTTCATTACATAGGAATCAAAGATGCTCCTGATACTTATCTTTTGCTCAAATCTTGAAATATATATTTATCTTAATTAATTCATGGAATAGATTGTTGAATTAAATAGTAAGATCTATGAAAATTGTGAACTTTAATGAATGACCAAAATGATAAGAACAAGTTATGATATATAAGATGATATGTATGTTATGATATGTAAGATGAAAAGCATCAAAAAAAAAAAGAAAATAGAAAGAGAATAAAAGGCTGCTAAAACTCTAGGTTTAGAATAAATGAATATGAATGGAATATATTTCAGTCTCTTCAAACTAAATGCATTTTAGATATATTTTACAAAATAAACATATTCAGAATTATGTGTGCATGTGTGAATGTCCACACAGTGTTGAAAGAGTCAGCAGTTCAGTCAAGTTTCTTACAGATGATTGTAAAAGCCACTTTATTTCAGCATATCCTATACTATATACGTTGAGAGTTTTTTAAAGAAGAAGTTATTTCCCGTGGGACCATTTCGCTTTGCTTTTTTATTAAGGATATCTAGGTTTTGACCTGAAATTTGTGCCTTGTATCCTATTCTTTGAGATACTGAAAGGGGCCTGACTCTCTAAATTTTACTGAGGAAACAGGAAATAAGTGTTTCTAATTGTAAACTTTATGTATTTTCTCAAAGAAGTAATGTTCTTCGGAGAAGTAAATGGCACCCCACTCCAATACTCTTGTCTGGAAAATCCCATAGAAGGAGAAGCCTGGTAGGCTGCAGTCTATGGGGTCGCTGAGGGTCAGACATGACTGAGTGACTTCACTTTCACTTTTCACTTTCATGCATTGGAGAAGGACATGGCAACTCACTCCAGTGTTCTTGCCTAGAGAATCCCAGGGACGGGGGAGCCTGGTGGGCTGCAGTCTATGGGGTCGTACAAAGTCGGACACTACTGAAGTGACTTAGCGGCAGCAGTAATGTTATTCAGTTCAGTTCAGTCACTCAGTCATGACTGACTCTTTGCAACCCCGTGAAATGCAGCATGCCAGGCCTCCCTGTCTATCACCAACTCCTGGAGTTTACCCAAATTCATGTCCATTGAGTTGGTGATGCCATCCAATCATCTCATCCTCTGTCATCCCCTTATTCTCCTGCCCTCAATCTTTCCCAGCATCAGGGTCTTTGCCAATGAGTCAATTCTTCACATCCGGTAGCCAAAGTATTGGAGTTTCAGCTTCAGCATCAGTCCTTCCAGTGAACACCCAGGACTGATCTCCTTTAGGATGGACTGGTTGGATCTCCTTGCAGTCCAAGGGACTCTCCAGAGTCTTCTCCAAAACCACAGTTCCAAAAGCATCAATTCTTTGGCTCTCAGCTTTCTTTATAGTCCAACTCTCACATCCATACATGACTACTGGAAAAACCATAGCTTTTACTAGACGGATCTTTGTTGACAAACTAGTGTCTCTGCTTTTTAATATGCTGTCTAGGTTGGTCACAACTTTCCTTCCAAGGAGTAAGCATCTTTTAATTTCATGGCTGCAGTTACCATCTGCAGTGATTTTGGAGCCCCCTCAAAATAGTCTGACACTGTTTCCCCATCTATTTGCCATGAAGTGATGGGACCAGATGCCATGATCTTTGTTTTCTGAATGTTGAGCTGTAAGCCAACTTTTTCACTCTCCTTTTTCACTTTCATCAAGAGGCTCTTTAGTTCGTCTTCACTTTCTGCCATAAGGGTGATGTCATCTGCATATCTGAGGTTTTTATATTTCTCCTGGCAATCATGATTCCAGCCTGTGCTTCCTCCAGCCCAGCGTTTCTCATGATGTACTCTGCATGTAAGTTAAATAAGCAGGGTGACAATATACAGCCTTGACGTACTCCTTTTCCTATTTGGAACCACTCTGTTGTTCCATGCCCATTCTAACTTTTACTTCCTGACCTGCATACAGGTTTTCAAGAGACAGGTCAGGTGTTCTGGTATTCCCATCTCTTTCGGAATTTTCCACAGTTTATTGTGATCCACACAGTCAAAGGCTTTGTTGTTGTCAATAAAGCAGAAATAGATGTTTTTCTGGAACTCTCTTGCTTTTTCCATGATCCAGCAGATGTTGTCAATTTGATCTCTGGTTCCTCTGCTTTTTCTAAAACCAGCTTGAACATCAGGAAGTTCACAGTTCACATATTGCTGAAGCCTGGCTTGGAGAATTTTGACCATTACTTTACTAGCGTGTGGGATGAGTGCAGTTGTGCAGTAGTTTGAGCATTCTTTGGCATTGCTTTTCTTTGGAATTGGAATGAAAACTGGCCTTTTCCAGTCCTGTGGCCACTGCTGAGTTTTCTAAATTTGCTCGCATATTGAGTGCAGCACTTTCACAGCATCATCTTTCAGAATTTGAAATAGCTCCACTGGAATTCCATCACCTCCACTAGCTTTGTTCGTAGTGATGCTTTCTAAGGCCCACTTGACTTCACATTCCAAGATGTCTGGCTCTAGGTGAGTGATCACACCATCATGATTATCTGGGTTGTGAAGATCTCTTTTGTACAGTGCTTCTGTGTATGACAATAAATTGTTATCTTTTTATTTGTTTGATTCAGCAAATTTAAGGAACCAGTTCCAGCCACTAAGCTAGGTACTTGGATCCTGTGGCATAAAAAGCATATGACTATTTTGCTTTTGTTTTAATCTGGGAAATTTTTTAAATTTCACCTTTATTTTTTTCAGAATAATATCTTTGGATATAGAATTCCTGGTTGACAAAATCTCTCCCTTTTTCAGTACTTTGTATGTCCATGAATTTTTTTCTGGTGATAAGAGTCTTACCTTCTTTTTGGTCACTCCTGTGTCTGCATAGTCTAACTGTCAGCTAGAGATTTGAACAGAAATTTTGCTCACTATAGTCAGGCTTTCACTCTGTGCTAATCAATCTGTGTGTGTGTATGGGGACATATTCAGAGTTCAGCCAGTTTTCAAGTCACTTGCTTGGATTTTACTTTCTACTAAAATCTCTCCAGATCTACCCAGAACTTGGTATAATTTCCTTATCAGTGTGATATGTGTGGATTTTATCAGGCTTCTTCCTGTGATTGTCTTATTTCCCGGGTCTCCCTATCTGCCATTCACCTTATATATGACTGCAGTCTTAACCTAGTAAAGCTTCTGGTACTCTTGTTGTTTTATTGGGTTTACTTCTTTTAGCAGACAGAGCCACAGCTTTTTACCCCACCCCAAATCAAGCTGCAAAGCTGCTGGTAACAAAGCTGCTAATTTTCCCAGCCAGCCTAAAGCTATTGATCCTTTCTGTGTATGCATGCTCATTTGGGTTCAACTTTGAGACTCCATGGACTGTAGCCTTCGAGAGTCCTCTGTCCATGGGGTTCTCCAGACAAAAATACTGAAGTGGGTTGCCATTTCTTCCTCCAATGGATCTTCCTGACCCAGAGGGCATAACACTGTCTCTTGCATCTCCTGCTTGACCGGCAGATTCTTTACTACTAGACCACCTGGGCAAATACGCTATACCAGAAGGGGGCTGTGGGGGCAACCCCAGGCGAGAAGGTAATGGGCTTCTGTTATTATCTGAAACTGTATCATTTTTTTCAGTTTTTTAATGAGCCTTTGATTTCCATAGCCATGCATTTGTTGTTTTTGACAATTTCATCCTGGCTTCTACTTGAATTTTTGTGAGGGAACTAGTTGACACTTCAAGCCACTAAGCCAGAAGTTCCCCCCGTTATCATGATTTTGTGAATCTGGAATTCAGGCAGGGTTCAGCTGCATAATTTTATTCTTCATAGAGTGCTATGTGGAATAAAGTAAAAAAAGCTGTAATAATTTTTTGTATGGCAACAGATGGTATCTAGACTTACTGTGTTGATCATTTTGTAATGTATAAAAATATTGAATCCCTGAGTTGTGCACCTAAAATTCATACAGTATAGCAAGTCAATTATATTTCAATAAAATACAAAATGAAATAAAATAGGAACTTAATGTGTTAAAAAATAAAGGTGACTCATTTTGCATCCTTATTTTTTATTTAATCTTTACCAGTTAGGGAGGGTATTTTCAGAGACTTCCAGTTGCCCTATAATGACAGTCCTTAATCCCACAGGCCAAGGAATCTTAGTTCTTCCAAATGCCAGATCTGTCCATTTGAGGACTGCTATAGTAACCACTGTTGTTGTTGTTTGGTTGCTAAGTCGTGTCCGACTCATTGCAACCCCACGAGCTGTAGCCCACCAGGTTCCTCTGTGCGTGGGATTTCCCAGGCAAGAATACTGCAGTGGTTACCATCTCCTGCTTCAAGGGATCTTCCCAACACACAGATCGAACCCATGTCTCCTGCACTGGCAGCCGGTACCTCTGTTAGAACTTGATTAATTAGTAACAATACCTGTGAGGAAATAAGGGCAGGAAGATAATGGAAGAGAAGTTAAACTCTGAGCAGATAAACCTCCTCCAAACCCACTGGAGTTTGAAGGGGGTGTAGATCTGTAAGGATGACCTAGTTGAGGCAGGAGCCTGGAGGGCTCCACATAGCTGCTCCCTGGGGAGGGAACATAACTTCTTACATAAAGGACTCTGCCATGAGCACTGAATATGCAACAGTTGAGGCAGTTTGAGGAATGAGTGCTGTTCTGAGGGGTTCATATGGATAATATTCAAAAACATCCAGTAAGATTTTGTTCTGAGTATTGTCCCCTTGTTTTTATGAGAGAGATATAACAATTTTAAGCATCCTGTGCTTAAATAACCTTTGGAAACTGAGGGAAACTTTTCTAGAAGCCTTCTCTGTATACTTCATCTGTTTTTAGGCCATAATTGTTACTCACGCAGTTCCCAGTTAATCATTGACAGTAGTGTTGAAATTATCAAGATTGGCTTAAAGTTCACAGTTCTAAGGGGACAGAAAGTGATTGTTGGAGAGAGGGCCAATTATGCCTGCCAAAAGTATTTATTGTAAGGGTTATACTAGTGCAAAACTGGGGGAAAAAAAGCCAGCTGTCCAGAAATAAAGTGCTGGAGTTGCTTGGTACCTACCACCTTGTGAGAGCCAATTGTTTGTATCCCTTCCCACATGGTATTGGTAGGTCAAAATTGGCTTAAGTATTTGCCTCATGGAAATAGACAGATGTTACAAAAGAAGTCTTGTTTTCACCCTGGGAAGCAGGTTGTTAAATTTAATTACCATACCACTGAAATCTATTTGAAATTTGGATAATTATGGAGATTGTGGTAACAAAGAAAACTATCCAGGCAATAATGTAAACTTCTGTAAACAGAAGCTGAATTGAAAGTTATGTCTGCTATGTTAAAATGACATATGCATGTGGAACTAGAAAGAAATAAGGGTAAATTAAAAGTTTGGGGGAATAGTTTGTAAAAAAAAATTTAATGTAGAATTTTAATAATAATAATGGTTAAAATATGATTCAAATATCTGCAAATATATACAATAATAATGCTTTTTAGTTATGCTTAATAAAAATTTTTCCTTTCCTGCTCAATTATTAAAAACTAAAATGAATGTGTTTGTGATGTTGATATTACCAAACTGCTATATTGGAATACATTCATTAGTAGTGAAAATGTATCCCATTCTTAAATAAGACAACTTTGATTTTGAATTACAGGCCAGGCAAATATATTCAAGCATAGGTACCATGTTCTGACCATTGTTAATTTCTGTGTCATTCAGAAGGTTGACATTCACTTTGACAGATTTATTTTAATGAAGTAGTAAACAAAAACTAAATGCTTAGTAAATTGTTGTTTTTGTGGTTCATTCGCTGAAGTCGTGTCCAACTCTGTGACCCCATGATCTCCTTGCTGTCCAAGGGACTCTTTGTATGAAATACACTTCAATATGAAAAAAATGTATTTCATGCCTGTTGTGTGCCTGTTGCTGCGCTAAGTGCTATGTGTAAGATAATACAGTATGCCCTCTGCTCAAGAGATAAGGATGTAAGCAAATGAGGAATATGGTATGAAATATATGAAATAATTCAATATGAGATATTGATATAATTTAGAGAAGGAAGAGATAATTCTAACTTGACTTATTAGGAGGGACTTTACAAAAGAGTTTCTATGTACATTGAGTTTTGAAAGTTGAATAGAGTTTTCCAGCAGAACAAAGAAGGTATTGGATGGGGACAGGTTGTCATTCTACACATTCGACTTCACCCATTATGTCAGTAAAACCAGTTTTTATGGAGTACTTACTATTTGCTAGACATTACTTGACACCGGAGGGGGGCAAAGATGAAAAAAGCCATTTCCTTTCCTTAAGAAATTCATAAGACTTTGAAGAGCTAGTGTGGGTGATGGATTTATTAATTATCCTTTTTTTTTTAATAGAGAAGCAATGTGGTATATTGGAACAGTGAGTTGAAAATACACACAACCATTTCTTTTCCAGGCTTTGCCAGCGATCCCATTGTAATCATTGAAAGGTTATTTGATTTTCTGGTCTTTTATTTCCTCTTAAAAATAAAGAAAATAGACTCAGTGTGTTAAAAACTATGCCAATAGAGCACCAGATTTGTGTGGTAGCATTTCCGGAACTGCTGAAGAGGATCAGAGGGCACTTACTTGCTCACATGAGTGAGCATCTGGGATCTCTGGATTTGTTTGGACCAGATTATGCTCTTAGTCACTTTTGTATTCGGCAGTTCTGTTAGGAAAGAGACTCTACTGCATAAAGAAGTGTGAAAATGATGACCTGATATTTCAGTTCATCAACTAATTTATTCAACTAATTTTTATGTTCCAGGCACTTCTACGTACGCCAGAGGCTACAACAGTTAAACAAAAAATAGGCAGATTACCTGAGGGTGAAGAGTAGTAAGAGGCCAGATCTTGTAGGGCTTTGCATATCATTTCAAGAACCTTGGCTTTCATTCTAACTGAGCTGAGAAGCCAAATGACTTGATCTGATTTACCCTTTGAGGATGACTCGATGCTGTTTTGTAAACAGAGTTGAGAAGAGCAAAGATGAATTTAAGGAGACCAGTTAGGTGGTTAATCCAAATGCTAATGAGAGGTGATGGCTGTTCAGACCAATGTGGTAGTAGTGGAAGTGAAGAGAGGTAGTCAGATTTTGGATGTGTTTTGGAAGTACAGGCACCAGACATTTCTGGTAGTTTAGAGGTGGGTGTGACTGTAAGAAAGGAGTAAGTTATGATTACTTCAAAGATTTTTGCCTAAGCAAGTTGAAGGAAAGAGTTGCCATTAATTAACATAAGGAAATTACAGCAGACAGATTTTGGAGGATGGGCAGGGAGGATCAGCTGTCCAGTTTCATACATATTAAATTTGATTTTCCTATTAGGTATCTAATGGAGATGGTGAATAACCTAGTATATATTCTAATCTGGAGTTAGATTTGGGGTACATACATTTGGAGATCATCAGTGTATGTGTGATGGGCTTTCCTGGTGGCTCAGCTGGTAAAGTATCCACCTGCAATGCAGATCAAACCGGGTTCAATCCCTGGGTCAGGTCATAATGCTTTCTTTTGGTAGCTATATTGCTCTCTTTTCCTTCTTATTTAACACATTAAATGAGATTTATATTAATAAGATGCAAGTTAAAATTATTCTAATTTAAAATGTACTCTATCACAAACTTAGTGGCTTTCAAGCTCATATTTAGCACTTTACAATTTCTGTTGTTCAGGGGTCTCAGCATGGCTTCACTAAGTATTTTTCTTAGGTCTCAAGCTCCAATCAGGTTGCTGGCTGGGCTGTGTTCCTAGAGGCTTGATGAGGGGAGAATCTAACTTCAGATTCAATGAGATTCGTTGGCAAAATTCATTTCTTTGTGACCGGATGCCGCTTGAAGTTCCCAGATGGTGCCCATGGTTACTAAAGGCTGCCTGCTATTCCTTGCCATGTGGGTTTTTCATCATGACTGCTTACTTCACTGAACAGGCAAAGGGAGTCTTAGAGCAAGTTGACTCTTTAGGCAGATATTTTACTGATATCATAAGAGTGACATACTACCACTTAGCCATTCTAGCACCTTGATTAGGAGCAAGTCACAGATCTGTACAAAGACATGAGGTGGGGATTATGGGCACCACCTTAGACTCAGTTCTCCACACTCACCCAGTAGTTGTCTCTGAGGTAACTCCATGGAGCATGAAAACCATTGCCTTCAATAATATCCTCTATGTATAACTTTTTTTTTTTTTTAACTTGGGCTATTGTTCAGCCGCTCAGTTGTTGTCTGACTCTTTGTGACCCCATGGACTGTGGCACACCAGGCTTCCCTGTCCTTCACCATCTCCCAGAGCTTGCTCAAATTCATGTCCATTGAGTCAGTGATGCCATCCAACCATTTCATCCTCTGTTGTCCCCTTCTCCTCCTGCCTTCAATCTTGCTTGGCATCAGAGTCTTTTCTAATGAGTTGGTTCTTCACATCAGGAGGCCAAAGTTTTTGAGCTTCAGCTTCAGCATCAGTCCTTCTAATGAATGGTCAAGATTGATTTCCTTTAGGCTTGATCTTGCAGTCCAAGGGACTCTCAAGAGTCTTCTCCAACACCGCAGTTCAAAAGCATCCATTCTCCGACATCAGCCTTTATGATAGGTCCAACTCTCAAACCCATACGTGACTACTGGAAAAACCATAGCTTTGACTGGATGGATCTTTGTTAGCAAAGTAATGTCTCTTACTTTTAATATGCTGTCTAGGTTTGTCAAAGCCTTTCTTCCAAGGAGCAAGCATCTTTTAATTTCGTGGCTGCAGTCACCATCTTCAGTGATTTTGGAGCCCAAGAAAGTGAAGTCTCTCATTGTTTCCCATCTATTTGCCATGAAGTGATGAGACCAGATGCCATTATCTTTGTTTTTTGAATGTTGAGTTTTAAGCCAGCTTTTTCACTCTCCCTTTTAACCTTCTTCAAGAGGCTCTTTACTTCCTCTTCACTTTCTGCCCTAAGGGTGGTGTTATCTGCATATTTGAGGTTATTGATATTTCTCCTGGCAACCTTCATTCCAGCTTGTGTGCTTCATCCAGCCCAGCAAAATTTCATGTGGTATATTCTGCATATGAGTTAAATAAGCAGGGTGAAAATATACTGCCTGGTAATATATATAGCCTTGTAATAACTTGGGCTATTAGTCTCCCTTAATAAGGACAATTTTGCTTGAAGAACATAAGTCTTATCAGTTTTAATGGCTATCTTGGGAAAAATGACCCTCCAGGATGGTTTCAGCATTATGGATCAAAATATAGTTCTTGTAACACTTGTCCTGTGAGAGAAGTTAGTGTTCCAATTAAGTCTGCGGAAGCTGTATGTTAACATAATTCTTGTAAAGAAGCATATTGTCATTACTATAGGGAAAAATCTGCACTCAAAACATCTATTTAAATACATTTGATCCAGAGTTTTCTAAGCTTATTTGACTAAAGGACCTGTATATCACTCAAGCCTATTAACATTTACAGAAGCAGTGTTTCTTATTGGAAAATGCCAACATAGCCTGACAAGCTGAGGAAGAAGGTAAAATAACGAGAAGAAAAATGAGAGGAAAAATAAAGGGCTATAGATAAATTTCCCTTTCTATTTAGAATGAAAGTTATGGTTATTTTACTTTCATAATGATGAAGATGGTTATGATATCATCAACACTGGGATGACTCTATAATTTGCCAAGCATTTTCACAGTCATTATCTTACTTAAGCCTCTCAACAATCTGTAAGATGTCACAATTAATCTCTTTTTATACAAATGAGTAAATGAGGCCTAATGTATTATGTGACTTGCCCAAGTCATAAAATTAATAAGGAGTGGAGCCAGTAGTTTAATATAGGTTTTGTGGCTCCAACTATAAAACTCTTTCTTTTACAACATGCTGTGATTTTATAAACATGATTAAGTTAAAATGAAGATGTTGAAGACTACCTTTGTATAGTATGTGATTTAATTGAAAACATTTATTAACATAAGCAAATGAAAAACTGTGACATAAAATAGTGTATGAACTCTTGTTTTCATGTAGTGACTGTAGGAAAAATATTACAAATAGGATATCTGAACTGTTTTTCCTCTGTGCATCAAACACACACACAACAGAAACATGTACTATTGGGTTAGTTTATGTTTTGCAGTAGAGATATTTGAAGGAGAAAATCTTAGCATGCAATGTGAATCTTTTGATTAGTTTTCACCAGGTTTTATATTTAAATATGTTTAATTCAAACTAATAGAATCATTGACTATTGGAGTTCAGTAGGACTCAGTTCTCTTTTTAAATTTTTATTTATTTTTTTATTGCACTGGGTCTTTGCTGCTACACATGGTCTTTGTCTAGTTAAGGCCACTGGGGGCCACCCTAGTTGTTGTATGCAGGCTGCTCATTGCGCGGCTTCGCTCGATGTGGAGCGCTGACTCTAGGGCGCGTGGCCCTCAGTAGCTGCAGCTCGTGGGCTCTGACGTGCAGGCCCAGCAGTCGTGGCACCTGTGCTTTGATGCTCTGGGGCATGTATAATCTTCCTGGATCGAGCCCATGTTCCCTGCATTGGCAGGTGAGTTCTTATCCGCTGTACCAGCAGGAAAGTCCTCGTGCTCTCTTACTGTAACTTTCTAAAGCACTGATTCCTCTTCTACATCATGCTGACATGTGGCACTCCAGTTTTTCTTTAAATTCTGCCGGTGATGGAATTATCAATACCTATGAAGGCAGCAACACCTTATTTTTAACTTTTAATTTTGAAATAATTATAGATATGCAGAAAGTTGCAAAGGTAGTGCATAGAGATCCCATGTGCCCTTTACCTAGTTTTCCCCAAAGGTTACATTTTATATAATACTATTGTGCATAGAATATCAAAAGCAGGAAAGTGACATTGGAACAATGTGTTTGTATAGGTTTGTGATATCTTATCACATACATGGATTTGTGTAAGCACTACTGTTATAAAGATACAGAGCTACTGTACCATCACAGAGATCTTCCTTATGCTGCCCTTTTATAGTAACACCTTCCTCCCTCCCCCTCCTAGCTCTACCCTGTGCTGACCACTAGTTCATTCTCCAGTTTTATTATTTATATTATATAAATGAAATCATGTGGTATGTGATTGTTTTTCACTCAGCATATTGCTCTTGAGGTGCATCTGTGTTGTATAATGTATCAATAGTTTTTTCCTCTTTATTCCTGAGTAAAATTCCATGGTATAGTTATACAACAATTATTTTTTAAAATATAAATTTATTTATTTTAATTTACCTCACAATATTGTAGTGGTTCCCCCATACATTGACATGGCCATTTGCTTATTAAAGGACATTTTGCTTGTTTCCACTTTTTCACTATTACAAATAGAGATATTCTTTTTCGTGAAATTTCTCTTCATATAAAGCACTTTGCCTTTTGCCTTTGAGTACAATATGATCTTAGCTGTAAGTTTTTGGTTGATGTTTTTTATTTATTTGAGCAAGTTCTCATTTCTTGTTTTCTGTTTTTCTTATTGTGATTTTTTTTCCTTCATCAATTAATAGGATCATGATTTTTTTTTTAAACTTATATGACAGCTTACACTGATTTTTAATATTCAACCAGCCTTGCATGCCAGCAATAAGTCCCATGTGGTCAGAGTGTATAAATATTTTTATATATTGTTGCATTACATTTGCTAATATTCTGTTAAGGATTTGTCTATATTCATGAAGAGATTGGTCTGCATTTTTCTTGTTTGCCTTTTTTTGTTTTGTTTCTTCCTTCTGTTTTTTAATATTGTTTTCTTTTTCTTGCTACTTTAGATTATTTGAACTTTTTTTTAAAAAATTGCATTTTAATTCATCTGTAGTGTTTTTCAGTGTATTTCTTTGCAAAGAATTTTATTCAGTTGTTGCTGTAGGTACTATGGGGCTTCCGTGGTGGCTCAGCTGGTAAAGAATCTGTATATTACATATGTGTAACTTACATCCTGTGCTGTTGACATTTTACTAGTCAGAGAGAAAAGTGGAAGCCTTGCATACTTTCATTTCTTTTACCTTTCCCTTCTTATAATGTAATTATCTTACCTCTTTCTTCTATGTGTGTGGAAATGCATATCAGATGATGTATACTTCTTGTTTCAAACACCAACATAATTTGGAAAACTGAAGAGGAGGGTAGCCTATTGTATTTACTTACTTACTGTGTTCTTTATTCCTTCTTGACATTGTCAAGTTTCTTCTGTTTGTTTTGTTTTAGTTTCCACAGCTTCCTTTAGCTATTCTTTTAGGGTAAGTTTGCTGGTGACACATTCTCTTCGTTTTCTTTTGTCTGAGGATGTCTTTATTTCTCATTCATTTCTGAAAGACATTTCACCATGTTTTGTATTCAGAGTTGACAATTCTTTTATTTCAACAATTGAAAAACGCTGTGCCATTTCTTTCCAGCCTTGAAGGTTTCTGATGAGAAAATTTATCACTGTCTTTGGAATTGTTTTTCCCCCTTAGATAATGTGTTGTTTCTGTCTTGCTGGTCCCCCCCACCCCCGCCCCCTGCAAAAAAGAAAACCAGTTTGTTTTTAGTTTCTAGTTTGTTTATAATGTATCTCTGCACAAATTTCTTTGCATATTTCTTGCTTGGGGTCTTATGGAGTTTCTTGAATTAGTAGGTTTACATGTTTTACAAATTTGGGAAATTTTCATTCATGATTTCTTCAAATACTTTCCACCTCCATCTTTCTCCTATCCTGGAACTATGATGACGTGAGTCTTTCATTATTTTAATTATGTGATTATAAACCCTGAAGTCCCTGAGGCTCTGTTTATTTTATTTTTTACTCCACTGTTTTCTCTCTGTTTTTCAGATTGTGTAATTTCTGTTCTATTTTCAAGTTCACTGTTGTTCCTCTGTTCTTTCCATTCTGCTGTTGAATCCATCCGTTTGATTTTTAAATTTCAGTCATTTTTCAAAACATTCTAAAATTTCCTCTTGGTCCTTTTGTCTTCCATGTCTTGTTCTAGAGCTAGAAAGTTAAACAATGCATTTTTGTACTGCTTCTAAAGGAAGGACATTTTATTATCTTAGTTCTGCCCTTTGAAGCTAAATACAATAAGAATAGAAAGTGATAAGTATTATTATCTAAATGCTAGCAGTCCTGAGGATTATTTTCTATATGTTTTGCACTGACAACCTTATTTAATTCTTAAAGTAACACTAATATTTACTCATGTAAGAAATGTTTACTGATGGCTTAGCATGTGTGACAATTTTTTTTTAAGTCACATATTTTCAGTTTAGCTTCAAATGGTTACATGCCTGATTTCTTGGAAAAACTATTTCTGCAATTTTGGTAGTTTGCAGGCACAGGGAAAGAAGTGAGACTGCAAGCTGAATTCTCACATCTTCACATAAACCGGTCAAAAATGCTCATTTATGGTTTCCATCTTTATTCCAATTCAGAGATTTATCAGTGCTTTATTGTGGAACAATAATGTATTTTGAAAGAGTTTTAAGTTTTCTGAGATTCAGATATGCTCAGGGTTTGGGGTAGCTGTAAACTGTTTAATTGTCTATTTATGCCATGAAAAGGATTGGGAAGCACTTCTCTAGTTTACAGGTTGAAGAATGGGTTCTTTTTCTGTACCAGTTGAGCTTTGGGCATGTTAGTACAGCTTTATCATTCTTTACAAATAAACTCAAAAAAATTGTCTCCTGTTGTTCTCCAACAGTGAGATCATAATCACCTGGTGGACTGTTAAAACAAAGGCTACAGAATTTCTTATTAAAACACCTACAGAATTTCTGATTAAATCTAGGTGGTACCCAAGAATTTGCATTTTTAGCAAGTCCCTGGGCAATGTTGATTATGTTATTTTAAGGATTTTGTGAACCAGTCATCTACACAGAATTTTTCTACTCCATCTTTCTTTGATTTTTCAGTTACTTCAGTTTGGTTTCAATTTCATCCTTCTATACAGAGTGCTTTTTCTAACATCCTTCCTGATATTAATGTTGCCAAATCAAATGCATAATTTTCAGTGCCTTATCTTACCTGACATGTAGAAATCATTTTATTGCTGTTTTCTCCTCCTGTTTAAGAAACTCAGTTTTTATTTGGTCTGGAGACCTCTGTCTCTGCCTCCCTCCTTTTTTCTATCTCTGCATGGTCTTTCTCAGTTTCTCTCTTTCCTTTATCTCGAATCAAACTCTGTTAGAATTCATTCTGGGTCCTCTTCATATCTTATTTTACCCTCTCTTCCTAAATGATCTAGTCATTTCTAGATCAAATGATCAAATAATTCCCAATTTATGTCTCCAGCTCAGATTTTCCTTTTAAGCTTTATTATAATTGAATTCCTGAATAACTTATAGGTGTTTGGAATAATACCTAAGATGCATATTTTATCATTTTGATGTGTATGAATCTTACAGATTCCATGAAATAAAGTAACTCTTTTCTTTCCCTTCACTAAAAACTACTTCTCCCTCTCATAAATAGTCTTTACTTCCATTTAGTTATTAATGTCAGAAACCTGAGGGTTACCCTTGATGCATGTCTTGCTTAACACTCTCATTTATACCCCTAAAGCATCTCTCAGTTTCTTCTTTACTTACCATATTTGATACCATCACCTATGTTCAAGTCATAATCACCTGTTGTGAGTTATTACAACTGTCTTTTAACTCATGGTGTCTTCCAACCCAATCTCTCTTTAGTACTTAGATTCATCTTTTTAAAATGTAAATCAGATCATGTCACCATCTTGCTTAAAGTCCTTCAGTGAATGAAATTCGTAATCTTTAATATGGTGTGAGAAGGCCTCTCTAAGCTGATTTGTGTTGCCTCTCCAGTCTCAGCACCGTATTCTCCCTCATTCTTTTTGGTTCAGACACACTGGTGTTCCATCAGTGTTTTGTACAGTGCCATCTTGTTACTTTTTCCTGGAATGCTTTCCTTTGCTTTCCATCTGCCTGTATCTTTATCTGTCCTTTATAGGTCACATATTTCAGTTCTCAAACATCACTCCTTTAGAGGTGTTTGCTGACCCCAAAATCTAAATTAACTGTTATTGTACTCTTTCAGTGTTTTGCACATCTTATATGACACTGATGATTTATTTATGTTTATCTCCATTCTGCTGAATGTCTCATTGTTTTACTTCTTACCTTAAGGTTTAGCACAATGCACAGCAATATGAAGGTGTTTAGTAAATATTTTTAAATAAATGAAAATATGAATAGAGCTTAACAAGATGTGCACAAATAGATGAAAAAGTTCTTTTCCAAAGGTAAGACAAATCAGGAGCACATAAGTTTGAGAAATGGATATTTATTGTGAGTTGCCAATTACATAAATTATCTGAAAAATTATTTGAGTAGAAAATTTATTTTTAGGAGAATGCAATTTCTGAAAAAAACTTGAAAAATTGCTTCAAAATAATATCAAGTAATTCATGATATTTAAGGGAAGTTTATATTTACTAACAGAAGTTGAGTGAACCTGTTTTGTCATTTTCATATAGGTTTAATCTTTTGTGTAACCAATTCTTTTTTAATCACTTGAAATTTTTAGGAGGTTTCAGCATTAAAGAATATCATACTATATTCCAGAAACATTTAATTACTTCATTTTTCATTATAGTGGTTATTAGCAATCCACTGTTTAATTTTTAAAATGCTTCTTAATCTTTGGAGAACAGACTCATGTCTGTAGGCCAGCATCAAAAAAAAAAAAATAGCATGAGTAACAGACATTGCTGAAAGTCTTTCTTTTTTCCAAAATATATATATATTTTCCTTTATATTCCTGTTTATTAGCAGCTGTTTCTCTTCTTGCAGCAGTTTTGTTCTGTAGGATTTGTCTAGAGTACATAAGTATTCTGCATTCTATAAGTTTACTCACTTAAAATCTTAGCTTTCTCTTGGTATATATAGTGAGTGCTTACAGATAAAGTACTTCAAACTAGAGGGGATCACAGAGTTTAAAATGTTGATTATGTCTTTGCCCTTTCTTTCACCGTCTCCTTTACTTCCCTCTTTTGTCTGTCTGACTCTCACAGGAGACGTGGATCACAACTGGTTGGACCATACGTCTTGGCATAGCAGTGAGGCATCCCCAATGTCTTTGGTGAGACATGTGGGGCCTTACTATCTAATTTCTGTTATCATTTCACTTTTACTTTTGGATTTACACCTTTGCATGTTTTCTTTTTGTATCTTTTTTTTTTTTTTTTATCCCACACCTGTAGGGGACAGTCAAAAGGGAAAAAGAAAAACTAGTGAGCAGGCAGTTTTGTTGGACTCTAACACCAGGTCTGAGAGACAAAAGAAAATGATGTACTTTGGTGGCCACTCTTTGGAAGAGGATTTGGAATGGTCTGAGCCTCAGATTAAGGACTCTGGGGTAGATACGTGTAGTAGCACAACCCTTAATGAGGAACATAGCCATAGTGATAAGGTACTGAGATTGTGGAGCCTGCCTTGTAACCTGCTCATTTGGTCTTCGTTTGCTCTCTGTCACTCATTCAAACAGAACATAATAAAAGGACAGGGCATTTCAAGGGTCAATATAGCATTTCTTAAGGTGCAGAAAAGAAAAACAAAACCAAAACAAACCAATCAACCAAAATACTTCTTGCTTGCTTTGCTGTTTTTGTTGTTTGACGGCATACCAAAAAATAAGTAAATGAAAATAAAAATTAGGAACAATGGAATGTTTTGTTTATGGTCGCATGAAAGAACTTGGTAATGTTATTATAAACCACAAATATAAATAATTTTTTTCTGGATTGGCTTATTTGACTGCTTGCATATATTTTCCTTGGGATGAAAATTAAATTATTAACAGTTTGAATCCCAGGTAAAAGGGAGATAATTGGGTCTGTTTGCGCAGAAAAAGTTGTTTTTCTTTTTTCCCTTTCACTGTCATTTTGCTCTTTTGTTTCCTTGTCATAGCATTTTAATGTGGTATCAATTAGTATTAGAGCCATTGCCATCTGCTTTGGTATTTATTGTTTGCTTTTAGTATAGTGAAACTTTTGAAATCTTTTTATCATATAGATGTGATTTACTGGAACTTGTCTTTTGCCTGCTAAATTTTGCATGAAGATATGCATGTTAACTTTTAGATAACTGTGGAACTGTGATTACACAAATCATTTACTTTGTTATTTGACATATAATATATAATGGAATTGTGTCATGATTTAGAAAAGACTTGAGAAAAACTAATATTTTCAAGGTTGTTGAACAGTGTTTATTTAACAGTACCATTGAATTATCAAATAAATAGTTCAGAAACCTGAAAGAGTCAAGAGATCTCCAAAAAATGATCAATGTAATCTATTCTCATGTTTGAATTGGACCTGTTTCTTCCATGCACATTCATTTGGAAAGTTACCTAGCCCTGTGTATTTTTAATAATTTTTATCTAGAAACCTATTTCAAGAAAACCCTCTTCAGTTTTCATATTTTAATTTAGCTTGACCTTTTAACTTTTACTGTAATAAAGTCTTTCAAAGTCTTCCAGAAGTGTTTGAAGATTAAATTCTCATTTTTAAATGAGTTCAATTGCATAGAATTAGAGTCTCTTTTCTGCCTGTGGTTTTTTAATCTTTAGTATGTAGATAATTAAACTAGAGTCTGCATATATTTTTAAGATTTATCAGTTTTTGTAGAACTATATAACTTCAGTATTGTGTCAGAGCATGTTAGAATTTGAAGTAACTGATTTTTTGAAAAAACTTGAGATATTAAAATAAGATTATAAGCATAATCTTATCATCTTATTAAATTTTTGACCAATGTTTTGACAGAAAGCTGATTTGTGTAATCATAACGCTTTTTGAATTGCAAGGTTGACTAGACTGTACAATAAAGGGTCATTTGTCATAAAAGAACATTAATTTTTGTGTTTATTGATACAATATATCAGCACCCTGTGACGTGGCAGCCTTCTAAAGATGGAGATCGTTTAATTGGTCGCATTTTATTGAATAAGCGTTTAAAGGATGGAAGTGTACCTCGGGATTCAGGAGCAATGCTTGGCTTGAAGGTATGTGATGAAATATGTGAGATGCTTTATACTCCTTATAGATTTATCAGAAAAGCAAAAGCTATAATAACTCTATACCAATGTAGTGTTTTTTTTCCATTTTCAAGAATTCCTAAATATTTGCACTCATTTTTCAAAACCTTTTCATTTCCAAGTATTATTTAAGAAGTTGTCATTATCTTACAATAATACATGTTTATTTAATTTTGGAAAATAGAACTTGAGTTATATACTTTAATTCTAAATACAATGCTCAAGCTTATTTTACCTATAGTTGTCCTTCAAGTCTATGTATGTGTTTATAGTCTATTAAAATGATAGCTTTGTTCAATTATTAAATGTGCAAATGTGGGAAATATAACATATGTATTACATAGGAATAGAATTTGTATTAGCATAGCAAAATATGTATGTGTTTGTATGTATGTGTGTGAGAGAGAGAAAGAGAATAATGTTTGAAGACTAAAAACTCAGAAATACTTATGTTAGGAGATTTAATGTAAATGCTGATTTGTATTTTACTGTAAAATACCAGACAATTATTTGTTAAGTACACCAAAGAAGGCTCTGTTGATTTTTTGTGTATCTGTAAGGTGAATTAAAAAGTGAAATACAAAGAGAGTTTTAAAATTGAGTCACTGCTACAGAAGTAGTTGTATAAATCCAGGAAGAGATATTTGAAAATTTTGATTGTAAATAAAATTGTGCATCATTTATTGGGTGGTTCCCATGTGGCTGGCACTCATCTGAGCACTTTATCATTTTACTGACTCTCAGATAAGAAAGAAGCTTAGCAAGGTGTTGTAACTTGCCCATAGTCTCAAAGATGGTGATGAAGGTAAGAATTAAATCCAGATCTGCCCAGTGTAGAGTTAGAACTGTAGTCAAGTATAGAGGTCGGGATGCCTTGGCTTGACTTCTATTTACAGCAGTTACTAGCTATATGACATTAGGCAACTAAACTTCTCTTAGCCTCAGACCCGTCATCTGTACAACGGAGATAATAATACTGAGAATTATTATCTAGTAAGATTAAATAAAGCAATATACAAACATTTAGTACTGTGCCTGACACTCTGAGATTTCAATAATAATAATTATAGTCAGTATAATTATTATTACAATTTATGAAGTCAAGAAAATTTTAATATATTTACATAGGGATTTCAGCCCATATTGTCTCTACACGTAATTTTCAGAACCAAACATTTGAATAATTAGTTAATATTAACTGAACTGCCGCTGAGTGTTATTCACTGCAATTGGGGAATAAATACATGGAGTAAAATAAATCAATAATTTTTTAATTCTATGTCATTCAGTCAATTGAGAAGAGGGAAAAAAATCTAGTCAATGATATTAGTTACTACTTTTTGCATAACTTCCTACAAAGTTGATATATTGATTGATTGGCAGTTCTGAGAATCAAAGCATGAATTTTTAAGAGACTAGTCTTATAGCTACACATATGATTCCACTGCGTTAATGCTAACCTTTGTTTTTTTTCTGTTTCTGAAACATATGTGTTAATAGAAACAGAAAAATTGGGAGGCAGATGGTCTAAAGTTTACATTAATTTGGATGAGATGAAGTAAATTTTGTAATTTTCTCAGGAAAAATCCATCATCATGCATGTTATCAATGTGCCCCAAAGATTACCAACTAATAAAATTTTTAGAAGATATCATAATTATAGTAAAAGTAACAAAAGATGTAGTATGATACTTGACATCTATAACTAGAAATTTGTAATTAGAAATGTTAATGTAATTATATGTAATTATGTAGTATTGTGTAGTAACATATTTTTAGAAATGGTAAAAGTAAGAATTCTGTAATAAAGGCAGAAATTATAAATTGTTTCTAAGGTATGCAACATTTTCAACAAATAATTGCTTAAATTGTAAAATATTTGGAGTATGTAAAGAGTCTGCCCTTGACATATACTCAGTTCCTAATAATAACACTATATTATTTAAAAATTATTTTTAACATATTAAGTTATAGTTTCAAAACTTGCAAATTATCTAGTTATTTTTTACTTGAATCTTGAACTGTGTTCAATTGAACAATATGCCCGTTTTAACATTTTCTTCTTTTAAACAGGTTGTAGGAGGAAAGATGACTGAATCAGGTCGGCTCTGTGCATTTATAACCAAAGTTAAAAAAGGAAGTTTAGCTGATACTGTAGGACATCTTAGACCAGGTAGGTTTCAATTTTTGATTATTTACACTTAAACTGTTAAACTTAGTAGTTATGAAAAAGTTGTCCTCATTTAGAAGTGACTTCACTGGTAACCAAAAGTTCATTTAGCTTAAATATTAATTTTTATTCATCAATGCAAAGTTGTAACTATTAGTTCTTGAGTCACAGTAGGTAAAAAGATTTTTATATTTACTGATCTTATTTTTTTGTTGATGGATATTCCTAGTCTGTATCTCAGATTAGCATAATTTGTTTCCCATAAGCCTTATTTCTTTTGAAGAACTTCCAGTATAGTTTAGAAAGTAAATTTCACGGATAAATGTGTTTTTCCTGAAATGTGTTACTCCTTATATCTTTGATAATGGATACTATTGAAGAGATCCTTGAATGCCTTGGAGAGGATTCAGTGAATGGTCAGTGTTAAACTTTTCATAAAACAGATTAGACAAGTGCTCAACTACATATATATTGAGAATCATAGTATACAGAGTTATACATTTTTCAAAGAGGCAACTGATCTTGATAGATTCTAGAACTGCAGTTTCTATTAAGAAATCACAGACAAGAGTGATGTCACCAACTTGGAGACGTAGGTTGTTCCCAAGTTGCTTCCCCTTGCAGGAACAACTAACAACTATTCAGGGACAGGACACTATTGAAAACAATTCTAGAAATCCGAGATGAGTTTTACGTAATTTTTTCTCTGGCCTTTCCTTGTCCTTTTGTGTGAAATTTCCTAATCATCCCAGTCATCATATTTTATGCCATTGGAGCTGTTCTCAGTATGTTTCTTATTCCATAATGGTGCTTGTATTCTACAAAATTGATTTTGCAGTTTGAGATTGCATTTGTTTCAAGTGCATTTTGTGAAGTTAGATTTTCTTTCTAAGATTATCATTGCTGACACACACCACAGGTGATGAAGTACTAGAATGGAATGGAAGACTATTGCAAGGAGCCACTTTTGAAGAAGTATATAACATCATCCTGGAATCCAAACCTGAACCACAGGTGGAGCTTGTTGTTTCAAGGCCTATTGGGTGAGTTGATCTGAATACTTTACACATGTGTAAATTTGACTGTGTGTGCATGCTCAGTCATTCAGTTGTGTTTGACTCTTGTGACCCTAAGAACTGTAGCTCACCAGGCTCCTCTGTCCATGGGATTTTCCAGGCAAGAATACTAGAGTAGGTTGCCATTTCCTCCTCCAGGGTATCTTCTCTACCCAGAGATCAAAATCCTATCTCCTGTGCTGGCAGGTGAATTCTTTACTACTGTACCAATTGGGAAGTCATAAAGTTGACTACTATAATTTGTAATATGCAATTCAATAATATCTGATTGCTTTACAAAACTAAATTTTTTGAGGACAGTGCTTTTTTCTCCTTTACTAAAAACACCTTATCAAAAATGACATCTTTTTATCTGATCATGTTAGGATATGTAGTTAATTACAAAGGAAGAAAATTTAGGTTTTTATAATTTTTCTTAGGGCTTCCCTGATAGCTCAGTTGGTAAAGAATCCACCTGCAATGTAGGAGACCCCAGTTCTATTCCTGGGTTGGGACGATCCCCTGGAGAGGGGATAGGGTACCCACTCCAGTATTCTTCGGCTTCCCTTCTTGCTCAGCTGGTAGAAAAATCTGCCAGCAATGCAGGAGACCTGGGTTCAATTCCTAGGTTGGGAAGATCCCAGAGAAGGGAAAGACTACCCATTCCAGTATTCTAGCTTAGAGAATTCCATGGACTGTATCTTTTATTTTTAATGTTTAAGATAATTTTTATCTTAGTAACTCAGTAGATAGCTAAAGGATTAGCAGAAGGGGACTATAGTAACAATTATTCTCAAAAGAAGTTTCATAATCTGTGGTCTGTACATTGCACTAGAATCAGCTATGTTCTGTGAATTTTATGTTTTTTCCAAAATGGAGATTTAATATAAAAAAAAGAGATAGGTTAAGGGCACTCTATTTCTAGATGGAGGCAACCACTTAAGGAAAAACGAACATCTTTAAGTTAACAGATAAAAAGTACGCAAATGTCAATTACTGTTTGACTTTTTAAATTGGCAATAAATATAATTCTTTTTAATAATTGTTTTATTGTTATTAATGATTTTTATTATTTTATTATTATTTTAAATATAATCCTTTTTAATCTAGTGAATAATTATGTTTACTTTTTAATTATGTTGTTAGAATTACTCATGAAATACCACAGCAGTATTTACTTTACAAAAGCTTGTATTCTAAGCCAATGTAAAAGAGAAACCTATAACTTAAAAAAGCAATAGAAAAATATATAAACTGACAGTGAATTATTAAATGCATGTCTGGTGTAAAAGTATTCCAGGGTAGAAACTGGAAATTTTTCCTTCTTAGAATACTAATGCCTAGTTTTAAGTCATTTATATGAGTTTTTCATAATGAAATTGGTTCATGAAGGAAATTTTCATGAAGGAAATTACTTCAGTTGGTAACTTAATTTTCGAAATGTTCCTTTCAAACGTAATGAATCTATCACATGAAATTATATCTATTTTTTTATTTTGCCTTTTCATAGTTTTGCTATATGGTTAAACTAGTACCTTAGGGTATTAATGAAATATATTTCTTGGTATTAAGGAATTCTCCAATCACATTTTTGTTTAATATTTAAGTATTATTGATGCAATTTTTTGAATGAGCTTAGCCATTAATATATATCATCCTTGGCAAACCTCAAACAAAAATGTACATACTTTAAGTGTAAATGCAATACAGAGTAATTATGTTAAGTCCAATAAAAACATGTTTACTTTTTTCTTAGTAGAATTATTACGTTTAAAAAAATTTCAGTCACAATCCAAATATTTTAATTTTTATTTTGGTGATATTTTATTTGAATTTCAATGTTACTGATTTGAACAACAGCAGGTACAAGGTAAAGAGTAGAGTATAATTAAAATATATCTCTAAAACTTACCTTGTTTTGAGTATAGAAATTTTTTGAATGGAAAATTGTATAGTAAAACACATAGGAAATGAATTGTCTATTTTCATAAATCTGCTCCAAATGCATGCAATTTTTCATTTTTTTAAGTAGTAGGAGTCGGCCCCGAGAACTTTGATTAGCAATAAAGTGCTAAGACTTTTTTCTTCTTATTTATATAATGCTTCTATCATACACAGTTTTGTTCACTTTGCATTGTCCTGTTATAATATAGATTGATAATTGTCATAATAGTAGTTCCTAGTACTTTTTAAAACAATTTCTTGTATTTTGTTTCTTTTTCTGTCATTTCAGAGACATACCTAGAATACCTGATAGCGCACACACACAACTGGAGTCCAGTAAGTCTCATTTATTTTAGGAGAAAATGTCATTAATAAAGTCGTTCAGCATCTGAGTCAAATGAACGCTTTATTAATACAAAGTAAGAAATATAATAGTAATGTTATCAAGTATGCAGTTGTATAAAGAGGGAAGATTTAGTATTATTTCCTGTGATTGTGCAAAAAAGTACAAAAGTCTATATCTTAAGATGATTTTTTTAAACTACACTGTCTTAACTACCATGTACTTTTTAGATAGCTGGATTAAGGTAGATTACTATAAACTGAAGGTATTTAAAATGCACAGTTAGGTAAGTTCACTACTCAAAATTTCACCCTGTCCCCAAATTTCATCTAATTTTAAAATTTACTACTTTGTAACCTAATCCTCAGTAAATGTGGGGAATCCTGAGGACAATCTAGTGAATAATTACATATATATTCTTATTTATATTTTCAGAAAATGGGTAATAGTTCTGATTTAACAAAGTAGTAATGGAACAATAGACATTTAAGTTGAAATAATATTAACTATATAGACATTTTAAATTACTTGTGTTTGAATGCTACTTCAGATATTAAGCAAATATCTTAAGCAAATATAAGTTAAAATTATTACAATTTTATATATTATATAGACATTTTAAAATTACATAGACATTTTAAATTACTTGTGTTTGAATGCTACTTTCAGATATTAAGCAAACGAATTTTTTCCAATGAATTAAGTTCGTTGACTGATTGACAGAAAGCCATGTTGTGAAGGAAGAGAGGAGGGTTGCAGTCTGAAATATGTTGATCAGGATACACCACAATGAGATGGAAGAATGGGAGCAAGATTGGACAGAGTGGCAATCTGAGGAAAAAGCTTTTCGGGTACAGAGCGCAGAAGTTCAATGGTGCTAAGCCAGGAAAGCCTAAGAGTCATTTAAGAAAAATCAAAAAGACTGTTGTGGCTGCAAGAGTGAGCAAAGGGAAGAACAGCAGGAGGGAGGACAGGGAGGTCTCCGGCAGCCAAACTGCAGAGATTTTATGAGGCGCTGTAAAGAATTTGGCTTTCACTCTAAGGGAAATCAGGAGCTACATAGGATGTTTTTGGGGAGAAACATGTTCTACAATTTGGGTGCTGTGTTGAAAATAGACTAAATGGAGTGAAAGCAGAGAGACTAGTGAGAAGGCTATTTCAGTATTTGAGTGGTGAGCCAACGGTAACTTAGACCATGGTGGTTGCAATGAAGGTCGTGAGAAGTGACTGGTTTCTTTATACACATGTCAGTTAACAGTATACTATTAAAATAGATGGGTTTTTTACATTTATATTATAATCATGAGTATAAATTTTTTAAAAAAAGAAAAACTCTACCAGAGAGGTCATTTTGGAATGACTTAGCTCTAAATTTTAAAATTTGCTTATATGAGATATTTGCTTTAGTACCTTTGGCTGGTTGCTAAATTATTTTATCCAAAATAATATTATGATCACATAAAATTATAAGTACTAGCATAATTATAATAATTATCATTATATATAATGATATCATCATCATCACTCCTATTTTGGATGCCTGGAACTATGCTAGATATTGTTACTTATACTAATTTTCACAGCAGACTATGATGTAGGTAAAATTTTTATTCACTTACATCACCCAGATATTATATAAGCAGTATGGAATCCTTTATCTTATTGTAGCTATTTGAAAAACCCCTAGGCTACAATTCCAAAATTGTTTCTGCTAGGGCAGGGGTCCTTTCTCAAATAAGACTGAATCCTGTTTGCTTTACAAGTTGAAGAGTAGCTTTCTCCAAGGCCTATTTCTTAACCTCTGTTTTTAGTTCCTCAGTAAGTTCTTCTCTTCATATAATTTTAATTGCCACATGACTCCTAAGTTACATTATCAAAATGATCTATTATTGTCCCCTCAGCCCTGGATATTTAAAGAATATTGCAGAATATGTTCTAAGTGTCTTCCTGTTACTTGAAGCTTAGCTTATTTCTTAATATAAAGACAGTATTCTTTCCACTTCTAAATGCTATGAAGGTATCACCATTACTTCTGATCCCAAGGCTTACCGTTTCCCCCTTCATTTTACATATTCTCTCTGGAAGTGAATACTTTCCATTAGGACCCCAATTAGGGTGACAGTTTACATTTTAATTTCTAACACTAATATCTACTCGACATTTGGTCCCATCTGCATGTCTGTTACCTGCTTTACATTTCCGCCTGGATGTCTTTGTGGTGTCGCAGGGTCACTGTGACAGGTTCCAAATTGACTTCTCCAACCATTCCTTTACACACAGAACTTCTCCAGAGTTCTGCATCCAGGGAATATCCGCTCGGTGCTGTGCAGAGAATAAGACGTAGGGGACCTTATCTGGTTATAACCCTTGAAATCTTAATGTCCCCCCCTTTTCCTTAATCTTGCATATCTAATTAATTTGAGTCCTCATTTTATAATTTTGTGATATTGCCTCAATTCTTTCTTTTCAGTCCATTTTCCAGTCATTCCTTTTCTTTAATATTTTATTGAATTCCACTTATTCTTAACTATTTTTCATCTCGCTCAATTCAGATACTTTAAATGAATGGTAAAGACATCTTCCTCAAATGCAGTTTTTATTACCTAACTCATAAAAATTTAGCATGGATATTTTATTAGTGCCAAAATTTGTAGCCCAGAGTTCCAGGCATTTAATTTTGTCAGTATCTCATTAGCCCCATTTTACTCACTTTACAATTTGTTCATTCCTCTCCATACAAATAAATTCATACATATAACTTCTGGGTACTGAAGTTCTGCTTTTTCTGCTCTCCTATATCTTTTTTTCATAGCTCCTCACTTTCTTTTTACCCATCTAATTTATCATATTCTTCCAGATATGGTTAGAAACCACTGCTGAAAATTTTTCACAGTTAACATTCTAGTAATTATGTTTTTAGCATTACAAGTTGAGACCATATTTGAGTTGGTTTATTGATTTAGATTTTGGCTTGCGTTTTTCCTTATTAAGTTTCTATTTAAAAAATTTCCTAGTATATTATTGTAAGATATGAGTTTAGAACACACAACAGGTGAAGTAACTAGGTTCTGAGGTCTATCTCTACTCTAATTGGCACAGAAAATGGTTCACCCTTGGTCTTTCAAGAATCCCTAAGCTGCACTTACATTTTTAAAGAAACCCTTTAAGTATATTTAGAACATTGTGGCTAAGAAAAAGGTCTATATAATGGAATTTTGTAGGTATTAAAAATAACAAGATATATGGTAAAGATTATTAAATACAAATGAAGAGTCGTTGTTATTCTTTATGTATAATTGCCATTTCAGGTTCTAGCTCATTCGAATCTCAAAAAATGGATCGTCCTTCTATTTCCGTTACATCTCCCATGAGTCCTGGCATGTTGAGGGATGTTCCACAGTTCTTATCTGGACAACTTTCAGTATGTAATTACTAGATTAATTTCTCTTTTGGGGATATCAAGTAGTGTTTTTACTAGATGATGCCATTTTTTTGTGAACCAAGTCCTATTTAGAATATAATTGTGCTTTTCACCATCAACTTTGTCATTCTTGGTAATTTTAATTAATTTAAATTCAATTATAATTATCTAACAGAATGCTTTCTTTATTAGAGCTAGACTTTTCTGGAATTTGGTGGGAATTAGAATTTGTGATGCTATCTAAAACCTTTTTCAGTAAGTAATATTATTCCAAAATTCAAGGTCATGATTTTCACTCAGCTAAGAAAATGGGGAAATATATAATAGATTACTGAGTATATCATGTGGATTTCATATTAAGTGACCCCTAATTTGAACATTTTATAATAAAAGTTAAAAATAAAGTTATCCATCGTATACCCATATTAGAAGAGCTTTGCAAATTCAGGCCCTCACATTTTATTAATTTCTAAAGTTGTCATTCATTCTGTTTTAAACCATTTAAAAATATTAAAATTTATCCACTTATATTTTAGAAACAAACAGATTAATATTGATACTAATTCTGATGAGTTACTAACCTGAAATTTTATGAGTATTAAGAACTCTTTAAATTCTCAAAATTCAGACATTGAATTTTGGATAATTGTTACTGTATAGTTAAAAGCAAAGCTATTCTTGGTCTAATTTAAAAGCAATTTCTAGCTTTGTTAAATTAGGTACAGATTTTGTCCTTTTATTTTCTGGGGGAGGGAGAAGTATTTGATTTTTCTTAAGAGTTTCCATTAATTAGATGAAGATACAGGAAGTATAAGCAGAAATAACATAGTAAAAGTCATTAGGCACATCTGTTCTGAGACTACTTTGATCACAAAAATGAGAATAACAGAATATGAAATACTATTAGGAGATTATAAATGTCTTACTAAAATGGATTTCTTCTTTTTATTATTTTCTTTTCCTTCCTCTTTCATAAACAGAGTGAACTTTTTCATTTGAGGACAGTGGTGTTTTTTCCATTTTCCACAATAAGTAGCATCTTTCTACTTATTCTCTTACATACAATGACAGCACAGATGTTGACATTTATGGTTACAAGTATATGTGTATTTTCTTCCACCATTTTAGAAAGTGTTAGTAAATGTTAGCTTTTAATTTTTAATCATGGCTTCTCTTAGATAGTTTCATCTATAAGTAAAGCACTGGGTGGCTGATGATGCCAGTATATATTAAATCTGTGTGTGTGTGTGTGTGTGTACTTAGTTAGCTTCAGTTGGTGAATGAGGGAGTGGAAGTTAGACTCCCATAATAAGTAAGTACCACTTTGTTGCTGCCTCTTTTGAAATCTCAAGGATATATTAGAAATTGAACTAGGAACAGAGGGTTCATAGTGTGGGCATTTAGACAGATTTCAAATTCAACTACTTTTTCTCATGGTTCAAAGTGAATTTGGTAGAAAGGTAAGACTTAAATATTTGGGGAAAACATAAATGTATATAGTATTTGTGTTTGTAAGTGCTGGTTTAAAATCTATATAATTATAATTTAACACATGTTCCATTTTATCATTTTTTATGACCTAGAAGTGTGTTCCAGTAAGATAATGTTTATAAATATGATATATATTTCTTTTGGTAAATTGAGAAAGCACAGATAAATAAAAAATTAAAGTTACCTGTATTCTTGCCACTTAAGCATAATCATTCACATACATATAAAATTTTAAACAGAACTATAATAAATCTGTGTATACTATTTTAAAACTTCTTTTTTTACTCAATGTATCATATACATTTTCCTTTAATTTTTTTTTAAATTCACCCTAAAATGATTTTATTTCCTATTTAATACCCCATTTTAACTTAATTTGCTGTTATAGGATATCTTGCTTGTTTGTAATTTATAGTATTTTAAATAATGATGCCATGGAAACCCTTGAATATAAATCTTGCATATTTTGTTAGGACAAAATTCTTTTGTCCAGATAATTTTTGTTTGGATATAAAATTACAATGTGAAAGAAAAAAAGTTTAAGATTCTTGAAATCTTTTGCCAAAACTTTCCTCCAACATATTTTTGCCAAATTAAACTACAATTATCAATTCAAGTAATATATATTAAGATCTATCCCCTCATCAGTTATAATACTAGTAGCTAAGAGAAGACAACAGAGGATTTTACCTTCATGAAACTTAATTTTACCTTCATTTTATTCATGCAGCAAAACTAAGCAAGATACCCTTTTGGATATAGTATTTTCCTTTATATTTAACCCAATTTCTGCCAACTGGAGAAAATTTTTGGTTTGCTCTAATGATGCAGAGGTTGGGAAAACATTTGTCCACTTATATCATCCTTCAGGGAAACACCCAGGAAGTCATAAGGCAACATTATGTTTCCTATATCCTTCTGTTCTACCTTTGGGTATTTTTGATTTTTGATGAGATTTTACCTGGGTCCATAACTCACTTATAAAATTATGATATTGTTAATGTCTGCTAATATAATATCTGACAAGATAATTTATATATTATGTGAGCTTTCCTTCCTAATATATTTATGTCAATTCATGGACTGGTATTTTCTCAAATATATGAGATATATATATATATAACACATTATTTAAACTTTCATGCACAAGGCTATTGTTGATGAATTTAAAACTATTATTCCATTTATTTCTTCATGCTTGAGTTGTACTGCTAGCTTGTTGTTATTCTCAAGCATAACTATGAAAGTGCCATTAATGTGTTTGGTGAGAAAATCTGTATGAGCTTAGGTTTATGACACCTGGACTGTATGTTAGTCTTTTCAGTGTCAGCAATCCCTTATTTTGATTCTTTTTTAAATTTGTGGTCTTCCATAATTTAGCAATTTCCTTGTTTGAAGGATTGCTTCTGTAATTCTCTCAATATTTTAAAATTAATTTCAGCCTTTGACTAGTTTTTTGATAGAATGTTAAATTAAGATATAGACTTTAGCTATTTCAAAAGTGAGAAGTGACTCAGAATTTTGTCTCTAGGAACACATTAATTCTTATTGACAATCGTTATTTTACTTCAGAGTCAGTGGCTAACTAATAGCTGCAATGTTTTTCCCTAAGTTACTTTGTTTTAATATTTTTCTGACTCCATTTTTAGTGATGAGCTTGTAAATATTGTACATATCCATTTTATGCCCATTTAAAGGGACTAAGTAGCTGAAGAATGGGTATGTATTCTTTATATCTACTTAGAAATTTGATAGCTGTTTTCAAATTTTCTATAAATGAAAATTTTTTCTTTGAGCTTTTATCTTTTATATTTCTTTGTTACAACCTTGTTATTTTAGAAGTATTATGTAAGAAGAATGTCCTGAAGTTGGTAGTGCAGGATGAAGGAAGGGACATTAAAAATGCAAAATAAATCATAGTGTGCAAATTCAGATTCTTCATTTGTATGAAACTGAATTGTTACAGATATTATCAGACATTTCATGCTTAAATGAATTGTATTAATCACAAATTGCAATGAGATGCATAATACTTCATCATTTTTTGATGAAATATCCAGAATCTATAGAGATAGAAAGCAGCTTAGTAGTTGCCAGAAACTGGGGCAATGGGGAAATGGTGAGTGATTACTTAATAGATACAGAATGTGATGAATCATGACTCTTCTGATGTGATGAAAAAGTTTTGAAACTAGAAGGAGGTGGTGGTGACACAGCATTGTGTATTCTCTAAATGCCACTGAATTGTACACTTTAAAATGGTTAATGGCATGTTACTTTAATCTCATCTCAATTTAAAATAATCTGACAAAACAAAATATGTTTATATAGCGAAGTTTAATATATAAGCTTATGGGTAAAGGTTAAGTTTAAATTGGCATAGATTTTAGACAGTTGATTTCAAAAATCTATGAGTTGCTCATTTGAGGTCATTTTGGAAGATGGAAAAATGTTGACCTTAAAGGATTACTTTATTTGAAAGCACTATTTCTTTGAAGGTAAATGTTTTAGTTTCGAAGTAATATTTACTTGCAAAAATCTTTCATTGCCTTGAGATTTTTGGTCAACAACAGGTGGGACAGTTGGGAAGGCAAGAAAAGTAAGATATATTTCAAAATTGAGTGTATTGTTAGTCCTTTTCTCCAGCATGCCTAGCTAGTCTCTGTGAATTTCAAACATCCCTTACCCTTTGGCTAGAGAATTATCCACTTAGGGTTATGCAGACAGATACCAGGAACATACTCCATATCTAAACGTTCCTTTCTTCCTTTGGAAATGTCTCCTCATGAAAGGGAAGACAACTGAGATTTGAGACTGTCTTGGTTTTTGGAGATAAAGATGACTCATATGGCTTAGTGATAGTCTGCTTTAAAGATTCACTTTCCTTTGCGTTTTAGATTATGTCTTAAACTATCATCAGATTCTATCTGATGATTTCTACATTGGACAGCAGTCCTCCTAGTACTTATTATCTGTTTCCGTATAGCAGTGGAAACGTCTGAAACCTTTAACTGTTCACAACTGTTAATTAAACAAGAGAGACATGCATGAAAAATGTGAGAGATGGGATGGAATCTTGGTGAAGGAACAAAAAATAAATGTCTTGATATCCATTCCCAAACCCAGAAACTTGAATCTGATTTTGTTCCTCTTGTAACTGTTGGCATGTCTTAATAAAGGCACAATGTTCCAATGGTTGTGGTATCTTTGGGAAGCTGTTTCAAAATGAAAAAAAAAAAAAGTTAGAAGAGAAAAGAAATTTGATTTTATTCTACGAATTTGAAATAGAGTGTTTTAACTGGAATTGAGCTTTATTATTTACCTTTAAAACTATCTTACTTTTTGAGATTGGACAAGTCTGTCTAGGCTTTTTTTTTTAATGTCTCTGTTTCCTCATCTACCTACTGGAGATAAAAACAACTACTTCCTAGCATTGTTTTAGGCAATAAACTTGGCAATAAACTGTTATTGAAAGCTTGAAAATATAGAAAGAACTGTATAAATAAAAAGAAAAATATTATTGTCATTAATGAGTATAATTAATTATCTCAGGTGGTACACAGTAAATGTCTGAAAATGATGGTTAAATACTAGTTCCTAGTATAGATTCTTAAAGTATGAAGCAACGAATTAATCCAGTGTGTTCCAGCACACTTTTATCTTTCTGTGTTTATGTGTTTATTCTTTTAAGAAATGATAAAGCTGACTTGGCTAATATTTTTTAGACTTTTGTTAGCCATGTTCCTTTGGAAAGTTAGATAATTACTTCTATAGATGACTTTTCACTAATAATTCTTTAATGTATTTTTATCTAACTTCTTCTTGGACCTATGTTTTTTTCTATGTAGTGTGTTTAAGGATGATATCTGAAATATCTTGGCTCTCGTATTTTATGTTTACATTCATTCTTTCAGAATATATGAGCCCGATTATATTGTTTTACATTCAGTCTTAATTCCTGTTATGTTGATACATTTAAAAATCTGATTTAAAACTTCTCAGATTTTATATAGTTCTTAATCTGTTTTATAATTTTGGGAAAATTATTCATTATGTTGAAGTACTTTAGATATATATTGTCATGGAAAAATGTATTTAAGGGATAGTTGTATGTGTTTTTTACTTTTGGTCTTTTAGTTCCAGCGTGTTGTCCTTTTTGGTTTTGTTTTATTGCTTTTTTCTTTAATTTTGCTTACCAGAGCCAAAGCCTTAGTAGAAGAACAACGCCTTTTGTTCCTAGGGTTCAGGTAAAGGCCTTGTCTGCCTGATAGAATCTAAAACTGTGTTTTAACCCTTATTTGTATGTTTTTGGAAAATGCGTAGTAGGAAGACTTTATTTGTTATGTTGCTCCCAACCATATTATTGACTTCCAAATCATTTTATGAGCCAGCTTGTAAAATTCTGCATGGGGATTAAAATACAATAAAAATTTAAAGAGACAATCTTTGTTAGTGATTTTATATGATGGACTGAATACTAAAACTCATAAGTTTCAGGTTGACATTTAATGTAGATTTCACTTATATCTGTAATATTGACACAAATGGCTGATTTTATACTGTTGATATTTTTATTACACTAAGGTTACTGTCTCTTTAAATCGTTCATTATATCACCTAACATCTACATTATCTTGCATTTTCCAAGCAATTACTCCTTGAGGAGACTGGCAAATAAATTTGTACCTTATCTAAAATATGAATTTTCTGAATATTATATATAAAGTTCAACTTTTGAAAACTATATAACTTTGATAGAACAAAATCATAATCTAAATAAAATGTGTTGCATTTATTTTGTTTACATGATGTAATTATAATTCCACTTGTTTTTACTGCAATACTTGGGTACAAGTTCTTTGCCTCTTTTCATTAGGAAACCCCTATACCGAAAAGTAATGTTAATACAGCGTTTTTAAAAAAGTAGTATTATGCTTTCCTTGCTTTGCTGCATGGGTTTCTTTTTTTTTTTGGTTATTGTTGTTGGTTTTCAATAATGCTAATTTAATTTAAATTTTAAAAAATTGAAGTTGTTCTAGTTAACACTATCTAGTGTAAAATATTTACTTAGACTGCTCAGAGTCTGCTTGGGAAACTTAAAAGTGGTACATGAAAATTGTATTAAAGCAAGTACAATGATATCAATATTTTTATTAACGAAAATGATGTAAAATAAGTATATCATATTTAGAACTGTGGAAATATATTTATTTTATTTTGAGAAATCAACAGATATATTCCAACCATTCATTTAAAAAGCACATTTAGGAATGTGACTAGTAATCTAGCAAATAAAATAATTTTGCTTTGATACTGTGAGCTGGATATCTATTAAAAACTTCAATGCAAGTCCTGTAATATAAAATGAAAATTAGGGCTATTGATCAAATGCCCAGTTTGACAGTTTATTAAGACATATAATTTTCATCAAAAAATCAGTACAAAGTGTGCCTGTTTCATATCTATATTATTTTAATATGTATATATTTGTAACATATAATTTAATAAACTGTAAAGTATTAATGTGAAAATATGAAAGCTAGTACCTAATATCTGTTTGCGTGAGGAATGAATATTGTTAATAAATGATATTTTTGGTTTTCCATGGCAGAAGAAAATCTAAAAATAATACTATTTATCAAGCATTTGAAATATATATCTTAAGATTTAGTTGTAATAATTTTAAAAAAGCAAAAATGCTGCCTGTGGAGATGACAACAAAGGTTTAGTGTCAATCCCTAACAAAGTACTCACAGAAATCAGTAATTTGCTCCAATAATTAATTATGAACTTAGTCTAACAATACTTATTATTTTTCTTTGTTATTTAAATGCACTGTTGGAAAACAATTTTGTAGCCTTTCAGAAGTTTTTTTCTTTTTTGAAGTGTCTTATATTGATGTCATGATGCTCTGAGAAGGATTTTTAACCTCATGGAAAATAAAGCCATAGCTCTTATTGCTATAGAAAATAAAGAATATAGAAAGTAGTGTGATTTGGTCACAAACTTAGAGGAACTTTGAATCTTTCTGACATCAGTTTCATCTCATGTATGAAACACTCTTGTATTTCTTACTTTTTTCTTCCTGCTCATATCTTTTGCCTGAATGTCTCTTTTTTCCATCTATTCTCATCTATATCTTTGTTTTAATATTGTTGGGCAAGAAATACTTGAACTTTTTTCTTTTTTTAATAGTAATTTCTAAAAGTTTTATATTGGAGTATAGTTTATAATGCTGCCATTAGTTTCAGGTGCTGAACTTTTTTTTTTTTTTTCACTCAAATATCAGATGCTTTTTTCCAGGTTATTGCTTCCCTAGTCTAAGGCAGTGGTTCTCAAGCTTTAATGGAAATGAGAGTCACCTGAGGATTTGTTAAAATGCAAATTTTCTGGGCCCCATTCTGGTTCTGTAACTGAAAGGTGGGCCACAGGAATTTGTAACTTTTAAACAGATGAGTCAGATAATACTGTTGCAAGAGTTTTATGAACCGCAGTTTGAAAACCACTTGACTAGGGTCTGTACTTAGCAAGTCAGTTCAAAAAACTTTTTGTTATAGAGCCTCAAGATAATAATACCTGCATTAAACATAAGGACTTAATATAAAGAGTAGTATTACCATTTGTAAAATTTAAACATTTCTAATAATTATTCTTATATGAGGACTAATTTCATTTAACCAAACAAAAAAGTGTATAAATAATTTTATATACTTTTCCAGGCCATTAGTCTTCTGACTCAAAATTCTTGCTTGGCCTCTCATCCTCTTAGGATATGAAGTGAGGGACTCAACAACACCATGTTAAAATTGGAACTGAACTACTAACATATCATATATATATTTATCTGTATATTTTTTTAATGTGGATGGTCTTATGCATATAGCCTAGAGCTTGGCCCAGCCCTGACTGTCTGCTTTGGAATGGAGAGGAAGGGACTGACATGAGATATATATTTAAGTCTTCCAAGCGGCTGCAAACGTTGTGCATCCAAATTAAAAGAAAAAAATCAAACCATTGAAAATAAAATATGCATATTACGTAAACAAAACTTTTCCCCAAGCTCCAAATTTCCAATTCAATTTCAGTTTGAAGATAGTGGCCAGGGATGTGCTAAATTCTGAACCAAATGTGAATCAGAATCATAGTCATCATAACTAGGTGTGGGAGTGTGAGATGTGTGTGGGAGGTGACAGTTGTTAAGTCTAATGAATTCAACAGCTGGATGTGAGGATCTAATCCTTAATTATGACATAGGCAAATTATTCTAATTTTCTCATCTTGAATTATAAAATATACCCTTTTATTCTAAGGATGAATACATTTGCTTCACAAATGAAAAAGAGACTATGTATAAAAAACTTTAAAAGATGAATTTATTATAGTTTTAAATACAAATTTAAGCAGTCTGTTTACTAAATCTTCTAGTAATTCCTAGTTACTTATAATCTTTGAAAGATCTTTGCTGTGATATAACATAAAACATTTGCTGAAAATATTCGCATGAGTGCCATATGAGCAACTTATCTGTTCAGTTCATTTTGAGCACTTATTCTGAACTCAGTATTGTAGGGGAACCAAAATGAACTACAATGATTGCTGCATAAATGCAGACGTAGAATAATCCTATATAAAGTCCTTATTATAGCAGTGCAATTATTATGTGCATGTTAATAAGCTATCATTAGATTATAAAAATTTCAAGAGATTTGTCACACTAAAATATCTGAATTAAATTCTCCATTCATTGAAGTTATTATAGCATATCCTTTTAAGTTAACTGCAATTTACTAAGTGAAGTTTATATTCTGTGCTAATATCAGGGTAAGAGAATGGGGCAAAGATTGGGAATGTAAGCATTCTGTTATATTAATAAATGGTTAAGCTGATAAATAAATATTTTTGCTTTTCAGATAAAACTGTGGTTTGACAAGGTTGGTCACCAATTAATAGTTACAATTTTGGGAGCAAAGGACCTCCCTTCCAGGGAAGATGGGAGGCCAAGGAATCCTTATGTTAAAATTTACTTTCTTCCAGACAGAAGGTAAGGATATGAAACAAAAGTAAATATTCTTGAAAACAGATGAGAAATGTTAATATCAGGGAGTGTTTTGATTTTGTGTCATTTATTAAAAAAATTTTTTTTAGATACCATACCAGTTAGATACTTATAAAGTTTAACATAGGCATAATGATTCCTAGGATTCATCATATTCCTCTATAATTTCTACTTTATCTTACTAATATATTATTTCTCTACATTCTGTAAAATTAACGAACATGCTTTATATTTAATTACCTATATCATCAAGGAATCTCTACCATTGGGCCAAGATTTAGCTTCCTAAAGTTTCATTTACTTTGTGTCCATGCTGATCAGTATGCATGTTATTAATCTACCCTGATTTAAATAGAGAAATCAGGATAGGAGAAACAGCTTATCAAAAATCATCTAATCATTCTTAATTTCAAACACATGCAAAGTGAAAGAAATTATCCAATAAACATCATGAAAAAGGAAAAAAGTAGTACACTAATTTCCCTTCCCTAGCTCTTCTGCATCCCTGGTTTCCTAGGGCTGGTCTGGTCATTTTTCTCAGGATGGAAGTAGCCAGATTCAGATGTGATTTTAAACATAGTTGTGTACTTCTGCATACTCTCTTATTTGGTTTAACTTAAAGTCATCAGTATTGAATGCCACAGTATCATCTGAAGAATAGCCTCAACAAAGACAATAACAAGTAGGCAGTTAACAAAGGCCTTACACTTTGATACATATTTTGGAAAAAAGATTAGTAAAACAAATTATTCAGAAAATATGTGAGGTTGCCACAGCCTCCTAAACTATTAGAAACTGTCTGCTGTATGATTTTATCTTATAAAGTTTACTTAAAGAAGGTTGTTATGTAACAACTTAGATTGTCTTTCGGGGAGGGATACACTTTGAACTGTAAGGGAAGATGAGGATATGCAATAACTAAAATGGTAAATCCAACTTAAAACTTCAGTTGGATGACAGATGTCACAGCCATATTATCTACCATCTCACGGGGAGACCACATCACTTTGCTTCTCAGAGTGCAGCGAGTTTACTAGTCTAAGCATCCTTAGATTGCCATCATAAAATCTTGCAGAAAATCATGCATTCCCACATATGCTTTTATGTAAGCCACGTAACAAGTCATAGCTCAGTTGGTAAAGAATCCACCTGCAATGCAGGAGGATCTGGTTTGATTCCTGGGTCGGGAAGATCCACTGGAGAAGGGATAGGCTACCCACTCCAATATTCTTGGGCTTTCCCTTGTGGCTCAGCTGGTAAAGAATCCGCCCGCGATATGGGAGACCTGGGTTCAATCCCTGGGTTAGGAAGATCCCCTGAAGAAGGGAAAGGCTACCCACTCCAGTATTCTGGCCTGGAGAATTCCATGGACATAGTCCGTGAGGTCGCAAGAGTCAGACATGACTTTCACTTCACTTCACTTCAACAAGTTTCTGTTTATTTAGAGCTCTGAAGAAAAATGCTTGTTTTTGAAGATGATAAAAGTCTCTCAGATTATTTTGTTGTTGTTGTTGTTGTTGTTGACTGTTTAGTTTTAGTTTATTTTTCATGCCTCTTCCCACTTTCTGAGCAGAGCTCAGATGGATGAAAAAGTCCCTTTAAAGACTCCTTTGTATTCCCCAATATAGAATTTTTATCTTTTCTCAACAGCAAAAAATTGAGAAAGTTTTGAAATTTTTTTCTCAGATTATCTGTCAGCTGAGTTTTCTTGTCAGTTACCAGGAATTTGAAGAATTTTTAGGCAAGTTTGTTGCTCACTTTATTAATAGAGTTGTGTCAGGATTTCATCTGTAGTAGAAAACAGAATTCTCTGGTTAACTCACATAGCTACGTTATCACCTCAGCCTTGTTTATTCTGTTGACATAAGTTTTTACACATGAATAAAGGACTCTGCTTTTAATTTGAATTATTTGTTTTTTGGAAGAAAAGCCACAGGTCGTAGGAAGCAGTATAAACCATTCTTAGATTAGATGGCAAGGTTCCATCTAAATATTTTCTTTCTGATGTTGGTGGAAGGAATTTTTATCTCTGACAGGGTGTCATAATTCATTCTTTTATGGATAGAATATAAAGTAGATGCTTTATAAATATTTGTTAAAGTTTTGGAAGGAGGAAGTGACAGTCATAAATCATAGTCCTCATCATTATTTCTCTATTATTTAGTTCTAATTTACAGTGCCACTTCTTTTTCATAAGTTGGAATGGAGATAAGATTTCCTACATGGGTTTCCAAAGTTATTTTCCTAGGGAAACCATAGAAATTAATAAAGATACATTGCTTTTAAATGGCCACATTAAATACATGCTTTTGATTCATTAAGTTAAATCTCTTGAATCTCCTGCATTGGCAGGAGGATTCTTTGGCACTCACACCCTGGGAAGCCCTTGTATTAAACAGCAAGCTCTGCTTTCACCTAGGAGAAGTATATAGACTCCCTCATTTAGAGGTACTCTATCCCTTCTTAGTTCAAACTGCTTCCTGTTTCCCAATACTCTTAGAACTGTGCTGTGCTGAGAGAATTTGAAGAAGTTAATACAGTTCCACTTTCTGTTCATTGGCACTTCTGTCTTCAAGTAGCCTCTTCTGATAGCTTAACATCGCCTTCCTTGATGATTTTCTTTGTTCCTATTCAGCCATTGATCCTCTCTAATAAGCTAAAGTAGTGATCTCCAAAAAGAATGGATGTACCCAGGGAAGGTACGAAACAATTCATTGGAGTTCAGAAAGAAAGATTTGTCTTTTTATTTTCATCTATTTTTGTATATTTACCAATGAATGCAATATTACATATTATATGCAATCATATGCATGCAAGTAATACATGCATATAGTTTATAAATATATATGTATATAATGGAATGCATAATCAAAAACATTAATTTGATAGAAATATGAAGCAGAAAACAGTATGAAAGCCCCTGAACTGGAAGTTCTGTCCATCAGGATGGCAAACTTGCATTTCCAGCCCAGACTATAGCAGCTACCTCACACAGAAATAATTTTACTGTGTTTATAAAGACCTATAAATGTCAAATGAACAAGTGTGGATATATAAGAAAATTGAGAATATGTAATTACAATTGCTCATTAGCTTAACTACATGGATGTAAAGACGTGAACATAACAATTTATTAGATCTATTGTACAAAGAATTTCTGTAGTTTAAGTGAATAGTATATTGGTTGCAAATACTGTGTATAGAATTTGCATATGTACAAATACTCAAAGTAATAGTGTATGTAGCCAATAGATTGATTTCCATTTTAAAGGTTTCCAGTAGGGCACTGTGTTTAAAAAAAAAAAAAAATGAGAGTTAAATATTCTTTAGTCTGGTTTTACTTAGAATTTGTGAAAGACAGTTTTTAATTGTCTATCATGGAAAATTTTCATATTTATTGTAATATTCTGTTATTAAATCAAAGTTACATAATGCTGTGCCTTATACATTTCAATAATAATTTTGAAGATTACAGTATTTTTAATATATGACAAATTTATGGGAAAACTTCACTTCTTTCCTGCGAAATTTTAAATTATTACATTTTAGGGCAAAAAAGATGAAGGTTTATGTAAGTTCATATATTCTTGTTTTCTTCATAGTGACAAAAACAAGAGAAGAACTAAAACAGTAAAGAAAACTTTGGAACCCAAATGGAACCAAACATTCATTTATTCTCCAGTCCACCGAAGAGAATTTCGGGAACGAATGCTGGAGATTACCCTTTGGGATCAAGCTCGAGTTCGAGAGGAAGAAAGTGAATTTTTAGGAGAGGTATCTGGAACTATTTTAAAGCTTAGACTATTCATGTTATCCCGAATACTTTTGTTTATATGACTGTCAGTAAAATATTATATTTTGAATACCTGAAAAAGTAAACATAATTTCACAATGAATTTAGCTGCTGTTTTAAGAAAAAACTTATTGATGTTTTTATAGTATTTGTATATCCTTTTAGTTTACTAAACCAGTTGTACCAATATAATTCAATGATTTACCCATGGATAAATGGATAAATTTAGGGACTGAGGTTTCAAAGGCAGACAAGGTATATTCCTCTCTTTAAAGAATTTATAATCCACTAGAATACATATAAGTGAATGAACAATTATAACGTAGCATGACAGATGTTCTATGGGAAAGTGCAGCAGGAATACAAAATTGCTGTGCAGGGAAGGGGAAGTAAGTGGTCCAGGGAAGACTCCACAAAGAAACTAGAATTTAGCAAAGTCAGAGGGAGTAAAGTTCCTGCAGAGGGAATATAAGGTCCTAGAGTTATGGGAGTCTTGGACAACTGCATTGAAATTTGAAAGGAACGTGGTAAGAAATGAGACTTGAAAGCTAAACTGACGTCTGATTGTATCCGTTCATGTATCAAATTAAGAGGCTGGATTTTATCCTGTAGATAATGGGAACAAATGACAGCTTGGAAAGAGCATGACTTGATTTCATATATACTTGAGAAAATATTTCTATCTGAAAGGTAGAGGATGAATTGAAGGGAACAGATGAGAGGCAGTTCTCTCACCATTAACATACTAAGATAACTGCTTTCAGCTTTTTTCAGCATGGTTGATTTTCCTGAGTGAATTAAATGGTAATATCATGGGTAAAACAACAATCCATAGAAATATTGAACTGAATGTTGTTAGCAAAGGAATCAAAGAGTTGGAAAGAAAGGGAATATAATTGCTAAAATCAGAGACTAGCTTCTGCTGCCTGGTTGTGCCTTCCTGACACTGCTACTTCCTGACTTTGGTACTTAGCAAGTTATTTAATATATTTGAGCTTTAGTTTCCTCTTCAGTAGAGTGAGAAGGGCTAGAGTGAGGATTAAGTGTGTGTGTGTGTGTGTGTGTGTGTGTGTAACCATTTAAAATACATGCCTATAATTTTGAAAATGACTAGGGACAATTTAGGAAGAATGAAGAGTACCTTAGTTGTTTTACTTTTTTACCTCCCATAGCTATATAGTGATTTATCATTATATAACAGTTCTCATATCCTTAAACACAGACCTTATCATATTTGCATGACTTTGAAAGATAATAAAAAGAATCATTTATTTCTATGGACTGATTTCCATTTCAAATTTATTATATATTCATATTATAATATGTGATGATGTGATGTGTTTGTGTGCTTAGTCGTGTCTGACTCTTTGCAACTCCACGGACTTGTAGCCTGCCAGGCTCCTCTGTCCATGGAATTTTCTAGGCAAGAATTCTGGAGTGGGTTCCATTTCCTATTCCAAGGGAATAATCTTCCCAACCAAAGGATTGAACCCATGTCTCATGCATCTCCTGCATTGCAGGCAGATTCTTTACTGCTGAGCCACTTAAAAATCCAATCTTTTTTTCTTTCCTGTTTTGAATTCTTAGTATCATGATACATTAAACTGAGTTTTAAGTAAGACAGTCTTTGATTTATATTGCATCTGTTTCACTTACCAGCAATGCAGACTTAAACAATTTTTAAAATCTTTTTCAACCTTGGTATGCTTATCTGTAAAAAGTTGACTAATAAGACCAACCTAGTAGTTTTTACCCAAGAATTAAGATAATGTATGACATGCAGAAGGAAATGGCAACCCACTCCAGTACTCTTGCCTGGAGAATCCCATGGAGGGAGGTAGGCTACAGTCTATGGGGTTGCAAAGAGTCGGACACGACTGAGCGACTTCACTTCATGACATGGTTCTTAACACACAGTAAGCATTTCTAACTTGTTTTTATAACCCAATTTCAGAATTTGTAAAGGTTAAGCTAATGAATGTAAGCTTAAAACCGTAAAACAGTATACATATATTAGTTATATTTACCGACATTTAGTAATAAGTTCTCTTTCAGTTCAGTTCAGTCGCTCAGTCGTGTCCTACTCTTTGCAACCCCATGGACTGTAGCACGTCAGGCCTCCTTGTCCATCACCAACTCCTGGAGTTTACTCAAACTTTTGTCCATTGAGTCAGTGATGCCATCCGAACATCTCATCAATGTCATATTTAACAGCCTCTAGTAGAGGGTCCACTATAGCCTCTAGTAGTTCAAAGAGCTACAAAATAAATGTCTTAGGTATATAAAGCTATTAAGTCAATGAGTTATAAATATTTATATATTTAACTAGTGTTGAGCATATGGGCAATTCTACTGTATAACCTTGTTTTTGACCTAACAACATTACTATCATAATGAAATAATTTAATAGAATTTCTATATTATTGTCATATGACAAGTCTTTGTCTCTTGGCTTTGTAGATTTTAATTGAATTAGAAACAGCATTACTAGATGATGAGCCACATTGGTACAAGCTTCAGACTCATGACGTTTCTTCATTGCCACTCCCCCATCCTTCGCCATATATGCCACGACGACAGCTCCATGGAGAGAGCCCAACACGGAGGTTGCAAAGTAAGTTTTCAGTAAAATTTTTCATATATTTATTGAAACATCTTGGATGATATATATAACAGAGAATTTAAGGACACCATTATGGGTATTAACAGGTATCTATTAGTATTTTCATAGCTCTTCTTAAAGCTTTTAAATTGATACACTTAACTGAATGCATGTTGTATTCACTTATCACAGTATCACACACTGTGCTTCACTGTGTTAAAACTTCACAATGTTTTAACTTTACCTCTTAGAAACTAAAAGATAGAAATGAAATAGTTAATGTAGTAGAATTTGGTCATGTAGCTGTAAATATCTGAAATTATGATTTCTACCTTCATTAAGCCAAATATTTTAGGAATATATAGGATAAAAGTATAGCATAGTGGTTGAAACCATGTCTATGAACATTACTCAGATAAACTTTAAGTTTTAATTCTCTCATGTAACAATTGTATGACTTGAGGTAGGTCATCTCTCTCTGTTTCGCTTTCTTCATTTAGAAAATGGAAATAATACATCACAGAACGGTTCTAGGAGTTAATCTCAGGAGTATAAATGGATACTATTGTTGTTGTTATCAGTGTTTGCATTTTATCCTGAATTATGCACAGTCCAAACTATAAAATAGATTATTCAGAGAATCTTGAAGGAAACTCAGAAATATTTTCCTCATTGAAAAATGGAAAATGGCGTTGTTGGTTTGTTGATCTTGCAGCTCAAGTTTATTTGTTTTTTTCTGACAAATATTTGTGATAGGTGAAGTGAATGCTTTTTGCTTTGGATAGTATTAATGGAGCCATCATGTTTCAGGTTTAGCAACTTTTTTGTCAAGTAATAGAGAACTGATTGAGATTAACTAAACTTCAGAAGTAGAAATTTATAAGCATAAATACTGTGTTATCATGACATCAATCATGGTAAAGATACTTGACCATATAACAAATAACTTGTATGAATGGATCGCAGCCTTTTTGATGGATAAAGGGCTAAATTACGTAACAGAAGGTTGTTGAATAGAGAATTCGAGCAAAGCATTGACTTTATGGAATAATTAGTCATAGGAAAGCAAAGAGATGTGTATCAACTTCTTTTTAGAATAATCTAATTACTGGAATTTTATTTCCATTAGATACAACCTCTTACCCTTGGAGGGGATTAATTTAACACTAATTTTACAGCACTCGCTTTTTTCAATTCCCCCCAGAGTGAACACCCAGACACCTTTATTTGCAGTTGCCATCACAACATTATTTGTTGTAACTACATTGTCATGAAATTTATGTTGACTAAATTTAGAGTGTCTGCTCTTTCTGACCCTGTAATCTACTCAGTACATTGTCTCTAAATCACAATGTAGGAAGATGAGTTACTACATGAAGGTTGCTAGTATAATTCATTTTCTACTAATTCCTGTAGATTAGGTTTATAGGCTATTAATGCTAGCTTCTATTGCCCCTTCTTGCAGCACTGGCCTCTTCTCTATTTAATCTAGTTGTTATTGCAATAAAGAGTAGGTTTGATGACTCTTAGTATCTGAAACTCTTAAATCTATCAATAATTTTCATTTTTTCCCTCCCTAGCTAAGAATAATGTATATAAGGTATGATGAGAATAAAGGACTTTTTAGTTATCTGTATAATCATGGATATTCTTGAAATTAATTTAATCAATTTTGCAGATATTAATATTTTCCATCCTTACAATGGCTCCTTTTTAAGTAATCATTAATAATATTAAATTAACCCCTAGGTGAAATAATAACTCCATGTTGTACTGTATGAATCTTGGCACTATCAATTAACTTCTAATAAAATTTATTTTCAATATTTGAATATATAACTGAATTTGGTATTTTACATTAAATTTTTATTATAATTTATTAGCAATGTGTGGAGAAGGCAGTGGCAACCCACTCCAGTACTCTTGCCTGGACAATCCCATGGACAGAGGAGCCTGGTAGGCTGCGGTCCATGGGGTCGAGCAGAGTCGGACATGACTGAAGCGACTTAGCAGCAGCAGCAGCAGCAGCAGCAATGTGTAGACATAAAGATAGGTAAAAATGATGTGACAAAGGAAGATTAGGAGATAACACTCAGGGGTAGTCAAAAAGTTAAAGATATTACCATCGGCTAAGTGTATGTTGCTCATCAATGACAGGTTCAAGTTAGGGTGTTAGTAAGTATATTTGATTTAGGTCATACCTGAATGGTCTAGTGGTTTTCCCTACTTTCTTCAATTTAAGTCTGAATTTGACAATAAGCAGTTCATGATCTGAGCCACAGTCAGCTCCCAGTCTTGTTTTTGCTGACTGTATATAGCTTCTCCATCTTTGGCTGCAAAGAATAGAATCAATCTGATTTCAGTGTTGACCATCTGGTGATGTCCATGTGTAGAGTCTTCTCTTGTGTTGTTGGAAGAGAGTGTTTGCTATGACCAGTGAGTTCTCTTGTCAAAACTCTTATTAGCCTTTGCCCTGCTTCATTCTGTACTCCAATGCCAAATTTGCCTGTTACTCCAAATGTTTCTTAACTTCCTACTTTTGCATTCCCGTCCCCTATAATGAAAAGGACATCTTTTTTGGGTGTTAGTTCTAAAAAGTCTTGTAGGTCTTCATAGAACCGTTAAACTTCAGCTAATTCAGCATTACTGGTTGGGGCATAGGCTTGGATTACTGTGATATTGAATGGTTTGCCTTGGAAACGAACAGATATCATTCTGTCGTTTTTGAGATTGCATCCAGGTACTGCATTTCAGACTCTTTTGTTGACCATGATGGCTACGCCATTTATTCTGAGGGATTCCTGCCCTCAGTAGTAGATATAATTGTCATCTGAGTTAAATTCACCCATTCCAGTCCATTTTAGTTCGCTGATTCCTAGAATGTCGATGTTCAGTCTTTCCATCTCCTGTTTGACCACTTCCAATTTGCCTTGATTCATGGACCTAACATTCCAGGTTCCTAGGCAATATTGATCTTTACAGTATCAGATCCTTGCTTCTATCACCAGTCACATCCACAACTGGGTATTGTTTTTGCTTTGGCTCCATCCCTTCATTCTTTCTGGAGTTATTTCTCCACTGATCTCCAGTAGCATATTGAGCACCTACCAACCTGGGGAGTTCCTCTTTCAGTATCCTATCATTTTGCCTTTTCATACTGTTCATGGTTTCTAAAGGCAAGAATACTGAAGTGGTTTGCCATTCCCTTCTCCAGTGGACCACATTCTGTCAGACCTCTCCACCATGACCCGTCCATCTTGTGTGGCCCCACATGGCATGGCTTAGTTTCATTGAGTTAGGCAAGGCTGTGGTCTGTGTGATCAGATTGGCTCGTTTTCTGTGATTATGGTTTCAGTGTGTCTGCCCTTTGATGCCCTCTTGCAACACGTACTGTCTTACTTGGGTTTCTCTTACCTTGGACGTGGGGTACTAGACCATTCAGGTATGACCTAAATCAAATCCCTTATGATTATACAGTGGAAGTGAAAAATAGATTTAAGGGACTAGATCTGATAGAGTGCCTGATGAACTATGGACGGAGGTTCATGACATTGTACAAGAGACAGGGATCAAGACCATCCCCATGGAAAAGAAATGCAAAAGGCAAAATGGCTGTCTGAGGAGGCCTTACAAATAGCTGTGAAAAGAAGAGAAGCGAAAAGCAAAGGAGAAAAGGAAAGATATAAGCATCTGAATGCAGAGTTCCAAAGAATAGCAAGGAGAGATAAGAAAGCCTTCCTCAGCGATCAATGCAAAGAAATAGAGGAAAAGAACAGAACGGGAAAGACTAGCGATCTCTTCAAGAAAATTAGAGATACCAAGGGAACATTTCATGCAAAGATCTTTTGACATTTTTTCATAGGTTACTGAGTCTGTGTTGTTGTTGTTTTATAATTTTTTCCTCTCTTCCTCACTTTTGATTATTTTTATTTACTTGTCTTCAAGTTGACTGATATTTTGTTCTACAGTGTTCAATTTTCCAGAAAAAAAATTCTGTGAATTATCTTATTAAATACATTATATTTTTCATTAAAATTTTGTATTTGGTTTTCTTAGAAGTTACTATATCTTTCCTGTTCCCCTTGTTTTATTATATGTGTGTATGTATATACAAATAAATGTGTGTGGGCAGATGTGTGCTGTCTTAGTCTCTGAGTCATGTCAGACTCTTTGCAGCCCCTTGGACTGTAATCCACCAGGCTCCTCTGTCCATGGGATTTCCCAGGCAAGGATACTGGAGCAGGTTGCCCTTTCCTTCTCCAGGGGATTTTCCCCACCCAGGGATGGAACCTGCGTCTCCTGCACTGGCAGGCAGATTCTTTACCAACGAGCCACATGTGAAGCCCATGTGTAGGTGTATGTAGATATATTAAAGAACTTATAGGATTATATTATATATACACATGCTGCTGCTACCAAGTCGCTTCAGCGTGTCTGACTCTGTGCGACCCCATAGATGGCCTCCTACCAGACTCCTCTGTCCCTGGGATTCTCCAGGCAAGAACACTGGAGTGGGTTGCCATTTCCTTCTCCAGTGCATGAAAGTGAAAAGTGAAAGCGAAGTCTCTCAGTCGTGTCCAACTCTTAGCGATGTCATGGACTGCAGCCCACCAGGCTCCTCCGTCCATGGGATTTTCCAGGCAAGAGTACTGGAGTGGGGTGCCATTGCCTTCTCATATGTGATATATATATAATATAATTTATATCTATATGTATAATACTGTAAATTCTTTAAGCTATCTATCAGTTCAGTTTAGTCGCTCAGCCATGTCCGACTCTTTGCGACCCCGTGAATTGCAGCACGCCAGGCCTCCCTGTCCATCACCAACTCCTGGAGTTTACCCAAACTCAGTCCATCGAGTCGGTGATGCCATCCAGCCATCAAGCTATATATAGTATTTATTTTAAAATATACTAATTCCAACGTCTTAGTCTTTTGTGGGCTTATTAATATTTTTCTTTCTTTTTTTGCCTAGGGATCACATTCTGTATGTTTTATATATCTACTAATGTTTTTTGTACTGGACATTGTGTTTAATATACTTTCGAGACTGAATTTTGAAGAATATTGTGTTTTATTTTAGCAGACAGTGAAATTACTGAAGGATCACTTAAAATCAATGGAAGATGTGTTTCATTTTTATTTTTGTTCTATTTTGATCCTTTACATAGTTCTAAGTCATAATCCTTAATCTAATTTGTGGCTCTTACGTCTAAGTTTTGAACTCTAAACAGTTTAAGATTTTGGCCAAAACCTATAATAATAGGATATAAACTCCAAACTCTGTATCGTGTACATCAGGAAGTTGTTGAAATCTTGCAGACCATTTAGCCTTTTGACTGTGGCTTTCTGCTGGGTTTCTTCTTGTTTTTCTCTTTGAAGTTTGTAGTTTTAGGCAAGAATTTTGGGGACCATTAAGTGTAACTTTTTGGTCTCCTCCTTCTCTGGCTCCCTCCATTCCAGGATTTCTGTACAATTACAGCTGCTGTCACAATTCTAAATTCTGATCTCTAGCTTCTCAGTCTTGCAAGACTGGGGTTTTTTGCTGAGCTGTAATTTCTCTGCAGTGAACCATATGGGGAAGGCCATTAAGAGAAAACTGGTTAAATAGGTCCTTTTCTTGGGCTTCTCTGTAGCTCAGCTGGTAAGGAATCTTCCTGCAATGCAGAAGACTCCAGTTCGATCCCTGGGTTGGGAAGATCCCCTGGAGAAGGGATAGACTACCCACTCAAGTATTCTGGCCTGGAGAATTCCATGAACTATACTCCATGGGGTCACAAAGAGTTGGACACGACTGAGTGACTTTCACTTTCTTTCTTTTATTTCAAGGGTCATATTGCCAATTTCTGCCTGAGTTTGTTCTCTGGTATCTCTGAATAGTTTTGTATTAAAATATTTTTTCTAGAATTTAGAATTATTACTGACAGGAGAGTTAGTTTGATATAAGCTACCCTGTTATTCTCAGAAGCAGAACTCTACATTTTTATTTTTAATTTGAGGATAATTTCTTTAAAATGTTGTGTTGGTTTCTGCCATACATAAACATGAATCAGCGGTAGGTATACGTATGTCCCTCCTTCTTGAACCCCGCTCCCATCTCCCACCCCATCCCACCCCTCTAGGTTGTCACAGAGCTCCGGGCTAAGCTCCCTGCATTGTATAGCAACTTCCGGTTAGCTATCTATTTTACACATGGTAATATATACATTTCAGTGCTACTCTCTCAGTTCGTCCCACCTTCCCCTTCCTCCGCTGTGTCCGTAAGTCTAGAACTCTACATCTTTATGTAGACTTTTTACTGATGTATAGAATTCATATAGAAATATGTGTAAATTGTGAATATACTCATGGATCAATTTTGAGTAAGAAACCACAACATGTAACTAGCACCCACATCAAGAAATAAAACATCATCTACATCTTTCCAGCCTCTCTACTGCTCTCTTCCAGTAATTATTCCCACTGTCAATAACATTTGATAGAATACTTTCACTTATTTTTAATTTCATATAAATGGAATACTCACACATATGTGAATTTTGTAGAAATGAGATTACCCGATATGTTTATATATTGTATCACATATATAATATGTGACTTTTTCCCTTACCACTATGTTATATGACTCATAGATATTGTTGCATATAATTGAAGTTGTTTATCATTTTAATTGCCATATACAATTTATTTCTATAAATAGATACCAGTATATCTTATTTTTAGGTTGGTTATGAAAGCTATTTGTCTAAGTGAATTCTTATGCTTTGGTCAGAGGTAATAACTATACAAAGGAATTGCTTATCTTGGCTTTAAAGTGTGATTTAAACTATTTACAAATTTTGATATACTGTTGTTTATTAGCAACCTTCTAAGAAGGTTATAATGTGAAGGTATTTAGTTGCAATCACTAGTTTGGGGGATTAAATTGTTTATTTAATTAAAAAAGCCTGCAGTTGATTGACAGTTTGCTTTCAGATTTTGACTATTCCTGAGAGTGCTTATTGCACATGCCTTTTGGTAATCACATGTGTTCATTTTTTGCTATGGATATACCTAGTAATAGAGTAGGTAGGTAAGAGGCTATACATATATTCGGTTGCTGTAGATATTGTGTTACAGTTTCCCCAAACTATCCAAATGTATACTTCTTACAGCAGTGAATGAGGGTTTGAGTTTCCCTATATGCTTACTTTATATTTGGTATTTTTAGTTCTTTTCATTCACTCATTCAGGTGGGTGTGTAGTATTACCTCACTGTGGCTTTAATTTACATTTCTCTAATAGCCTTTTCTTAAGTTAATTAACTATTTGGATATCCTCTTTTATGGAGAACCTAGTCAAATTTCTTGCCCATTTTTCTTTGCAATTATATTACATTTATATTTCTTAATATTTTCATAAGATTTTTATGCTACTTATGAAGATTCCAGAAGTTCTATTTAATTCCTGGTTGAATGAAAAGTTTTAATCATGAATAGATTTGAATTATATTATTTTTGTTCTGTGTAAGTGGATATAAATATATGATATATAGTCTTGTTCTACTAATTGGTAAATTGTATTGATTTAAAATGTTAAAGTTATCTTGCATTCCTTTAATAAGGCCAAGTATCTCATGATGCATTATCATTTTATCTGTCTCTGGATTCAGTTTGTTAATATGTGTAGAATTTTTGCATCTGTATTCCTGAGAAAGAGAAGAAGGGAGAAGAGTTTTCTTTCTTTTTGTAACAACTTATTTGCTTTTGTTATCCATATTCTGCTGCTGGATTCATACAAAATATTAGGAAATTTTACTTCCTTTTTTCTTTGATGTCTTTTATTATCCTTTTTTGTAATATCCTTGTCGAGCTTTTATTTCGGGGCTTCTCTGGCTTCATAAATTGTTCCTCATTTTCTGTTGCTTGAAAGAATGTGTACATTATTGGTATTTTTTTCCTGTACATGTTCAGAAGTATTCACCATTTATGTTGCCAGGGTTGGCAATTTCTTTGTAGGAGCTGAATTACATTTCCCGTCTCTGTACTGGATTTAAAACTATTCAAAATGCTATGCTTTCTAATGTGTCAGGTTTGTTAGGTTGGGTTCTTCTTGGAATTTGAATATTTCTCCAATTTTGAAAAAAAATTTGCACTAACTTTGTTCATAGTAGCATCTTATTGTCTGTTTAATGTCTATTGAATGTGTAATCATGTCTTCTTTTCCCTTACATTGATAATTTGTTCCTTTTCCTTTTATTGTTCTCGGTCAGATTTGCTGATGAGCTATCAATTCTACTAGTCTTTCACACAGTAAAGTTTTTGTTTGTTTACTTTTTAGGCTGTATATTTCTTTTCTTTTCCATTTTTTTTTTCCTGTTTAAGTTTTCCTCAATAGGAAACTTTTCCTTTAAGTTTCATTTGTTTCTTGTCATCTCATCAGAAGCCTACATAGATAATTTTTAATGTGGTGTGATAATATATTATTGTGTTTTCATTTACCTTTGGATTTTTTAGGAATATATTGTTAAATTTTCAAGCTTTAGGGATTTTCTAGGATCTTGCAAAACTTTGAAATTGATCATAATAACCGTCTTGTAGGAGTATTCACTTTGAATAATTGCAGTCTTTAAAATTAACTGTTTGCTTTATGGTATAGTATGTAATCAATTTTGGTAATTGTTCTTTAAAAGAATGTTTATCTTGTCATAGTTCGTACGTGTTCAACATGTGTTGTTTATTGGGTTTATTAACTTCATTTTTCAAATATTCTGGGGGTTTTTTCTTGATTTTTCATCTGATTATTCATCAGTTATTGAGAGAGGTATATTAAAATCTCCACCTGTGATTTGTCACTATTTGTTATATATATTTTCAGGATATGTTATTAGGTGCATACAAAACTAGAATTGTTATATTTTTTTCCTAATGGACTGATAATTGTATCATTACATAATGCCTCTCTTAGGAATACTTTTTCCTTAAGACATGCTTTGTTTGATGTTACTCTTGCTGCAGCTGCTTTTTTTTTTTGGTATGGAATATGTTTCTCAGTCCTTTTATTTTCAGCTCTCTGTGTACTTGTATTTAAGATTTGTCTATTGAAAACAGTTGTAAACTTTATTTTCTAAAATCCATCTGGAAAAGTTTATCTTTTATTGGGATAATTTATAAATTAACATGCAATTTCTTATAAATTTTGCTTAATATTGTATACATCATTTAATTTTGATTTGTTTCTTTTCTCCCTTCTTACTTTCTTTCAAGATCCACATTATTTTAATGAAATCAACAAATAGTGAGTCACCTGTTATGCTTATGGTGCTTGACATTGTGACTGATCCAAAGATACATAATACATAAGTAGCAAGCAAAACCATTATTTACAAACTTGTCTTTGAAATACACTTTTTAAAAAGTTTTACTTAATCTGACTCTTAGGTTCCCATTTTTGTAGTCAAATAGCAGTCATTCCTTCTTCTTCCGTTCAGTTCAGTTCAGTTTAGTTGCTCAGTCGTGTCCGACTCTTTGCGACCCCATGAATCGCAGCATGCCAGGCCTCCCCGTCCATCACCAACTCCCGGAGTTCACTCAGACTCACGTCCATCGAGTCAGTGATGCCATCCAGCCATCTCATCCTCGGTCGTCCCCTTCTCCTCCTGCCCCCAATCCCTCCCAGCATCAGAGTCTTTTCCAATGAGCCTAACCCTTCTTCTTACCTACTCTCAGCTCTCAACTGAGGTTCTAGAAAACCCTAAAGAAGGACAACATTCCGGGAAAAAAACCACTAATTTTTATTCCTTTGAGCTTCCCTGGTATGTCCCAGTGTGCATTGGTTTCTGAAACCAGATCTACACATAGAAATTGTTACTAATGCTGGTTGCTGTGGTGCTTAGCATCCAACTTCTGAGGTACTTCATGTAGCTACTATCCTGGAATCCTAAAATATCACTGGACTCTGGAGAAGTCCTAGAGCCTGGGTTCCTATTATTTACAAGGCTCTTTAACCATTGTCTCCTTACAGATTCTGCCAAATCTTGTCCTTTAGCAAGGTTTGCCTTCATGACACCCCACTGCAGTACTCTTGCCTGGAAAATCCCATGGATGGAGGAGCCTGGTGGGCTGCAGTCCGTGGGGTCGCTAAGAGTCAGACACGACTGAGTGACTTCACTTTCACTTTCCACTTTCATGCATTGGAGAAGGAAATGGCAACCCACTCCAGTGTTCTTGCCTGGAGAATCCCAGGGACGAGGGAGCCTGCTGGGCTGCTGTCTATGGGGTTGCACAGAGTCGGACACGACTGAAGCGACTTAGCAGCAGCAGGAGCAGCCTTCTTTGTAGCCATCTACACTCCTCTTTCTTTTCTGTCTTTTAGCAGAATCTCATTAGTAAGCCTGTAGTATCTCCATCTCTCATAGCTTTCCATCCTGAAAGATATATGTCCCTAATTGAAAGAAACACAAAAGTCTATAATAAAACATAATTTCTATACCTGTATGTGGTCATGCAATAATTAATTTCTAACTTTGTATAATTTTTAAAATCATGTATAAGAAAGAGGATTGTAAAATTAAAATTTAAGCTTTTGTGGAATGCTGTAGTAATTTAGAAATATGAGAGAATAGTGCAAGTGGTGATGAGCATTTTAGCTAGATCTGAAAAGAATAAGTAGAATTTTAATAAATGGAGGTGAGGGAAGTGAACTGTATGTTTGGGAAGGTAGAGACATAAGGGAATTTATTATGAGACTCACTGCAGAAAGCATTGTGTGCCAGGCTAAGGATTAGGAGATTCTAATTTTTAAATAGAACCTGATGGTAGAAGAATGAAAGGAACAGCATCTTAACACAACTTATTACTTCTCCTGATGTGCTACAGTAAGGGAAAAATGTGCTTTGAGGGGAGGGAATTCTCTTCATTGTATCGTATAAACAAATGTCTATCTTGCTTATAAATGTAGACGTGTATTTTGGAATTGGAGGAAGTTAAATATAGTAAATATTAGAGAAAGCAGTAAATTGCAATGAAAAAATTAGGGGGAAATGGCTTTCCTCTATTTGTCTATGTATTATGAAAATATATGCAATAAAAATGTAAGCTTTACTTAGTATCTTGCAATATTTTTACGTATAATCCATTTTCCTTTTTTGAAAACTTTTTTTTATAAATTGTGATTCTTAAAATAATGAACATAAATTTAATTTTAAAAAGACAGAGGAGCTATATCCTTGACAGAAAACACTCATATTCACTCTGAAATCATTTAAAATATTAGGTATTTTACGATATTTGTGAAGAAAGAGCTGGAGTTTGAAAACTTTAGTGTCTTTTGTTCTGTATTGATTATAGTAATGCCCTTTATACAGTTTTAAGAAATAGTAGAATCCTTTATTTGTCTGAAACTTGTAAAATGTTTCATTCTAAATACTGACAGTGAAAACTTACAACTTACTGTTAGTAAGTTTTGAATACTTCCAAACTCTTTCTATGAGGCCGTTATCACCCTGATACCAAAACCAGACAAAGACAACACAAAACAAGAAAACCACAGGCCAATATCACTGATAAATGTAGATGCAAAAATCCTTAACAAAACTTTAGCAAACAGAATTCAGCAGCATGTCAAAAAGTTCATACACCACGATCAAGTTGGGTTTATTCCAGGGTGCAAGGATTCTTCAGTATATGCAAATCAATCAATGTGATACACCATATTAACAAATTGAAAGATAAAAACCATATTATGATCTTAATAGATGCAGAAAAGGCCTTTGACAAAAGTCAGCACTCATTTTTGATTAAAACTTGTCAAAAAATGGGCATAGAATGAACCTACCTGAACATAGTAAAGGCCCTATGTGATAAGTCTATAAGCAAACATTATTCTCAGTGGTGAAAAACTGAAAGCATTCCAACTAAGATCAGTAACAAGACAAGGGTGTCCACTTTAACAACTGTTATTCAATGTAGTTCTGAAAGTCCTTGCTACAGCAATTGGAGAATAAAAAGAAATAAAAGGAATCCAGATCAGGAAAGAAGAAGTAAAGCTCTCACTGTTTGCAGATGAAATGATACTGTACACAGAAAACCATAAAGATAGTATCAGAAAATTCCTAGAGCTAATCAGTAAATTTAGCAAAGTTGTAGGATACAAAAGCAATATGCAGAAATCACTTGCATTTCTATAAACTAAAAATGAATTAAGCCTTATCCTTCTTGGTAGTTGGACTGATTATTCCATTGTTCCTTTCTTCCCAAGGGCATATTTAGTAGACCAATAGTAATAAAAAGAGAAAATCACATAAGACCATCTCTGAGCGGTATATAATTGAAATAATGATATAAATGATTTAACAAACTATATGAGGGTCCTCTTAACAACAGAGTACTTTACAGAAAATTCTCAAATACCTTTGAAATAAAGAAGGGCATAGTAAACCTGGTGGCTCAGACTGTAAAGAATCTGCCTGCAAAGCAGGTGACCCGGGTTCAGTCTCTGGGTCTGTAAGATCCCCTGGAGAAGGGAATGGCACCCCACTCCAGTATTCTTGCCTGGAGAGTTCCATGGACAGAGGAGCCTGGTGGGCTACAGTCCACCAGGTTGCAAAGAGTTTGACAAGACTTGAGCAATTTTCACTTTCACTTTAGTAAACTTAGATCAGTTAAATGTCATTAACCCATAATTCCAGATCATTCAAGATACAGGAAGGATATGAAATTATACTTTCCTCATAATATTCTTCAGAAAAAAGGCATTATATTATCAATGCACATACTTTCAGTTTTATCAAGGATGCTTTGTTACATCTGGACACTGTTCCCAAGAACAAAGTTTTCTGATTCAAAGTTACCTTTGAAGAACACAGACATCAGAATGACATGAAGAAGGGAGAACATTCCAAGATTATATTTTCATTTTTTACTAAACATTCCCAAAATATTTTTTCTGAATATATATCCATTATAAATACTAGGGTTTGGATATATTAATATGATTTTGCATATGGCAAATAAGTATGGTTATGAATATCATTATTCTAAATATTTAATAAACAGTATTTGATATGATACAAAGATATCTACAGAGAATTTTAAAACTAGTGAAAATGTTAATTGTAGCAACATGTAAAATACTTTTTTGGTATAGATGTTTAGTTAGATTTACAATTATGTTCAATGTTTTAAGGAAATATTATATATCAATTCATATTACAATTTAAAATTTTATTTGTTGTTATTCATTCGCTAAGTCTCTAACTCTGCAACTTATTCATTCTCTAACTCTGTGACCCCATGGACTGCAGAATGCCAGGCATACACTGTAGCAATTAAATCTTTTATAAAGTAACATGTTATTTTTATTTATTAACTCTTATGATTTTCCTGCAATTTTTTGCTGCATGTTTTGTGATTACCTCTTTATATGACAATTTTGAAATATCAGCTATTTACTTGTGATATGTTTTTGTACAGCTTTTAAAATATTCCTTTTCCTCTGCTTTTTTTCTTGTTTAGAAAATTGTTGTAATTTTATCTCTTCTTATTTTCTTTGTCTTTCTTTTTTGGATAAAAATTGCTGTTACTCTCAGAGTTGTCTTTTTCCTTTGTGTTATAATAAGAATTTTAAACATCTTGAAGAATCATAAGTCTTTTTACTTTGTTTACCATAGTAATGTCCTCTGGGATTATTTCTTCCAATTATATTTTAATTTCAGTATGGTCAACAATTCTTTTCCAGTAGTATGCTGGAGATAGAGCCAATTGTATATTCATCTCTTCCCTTCACATACAGTGACTTTGGTAGCTTGAAACTGGCTGTATGGGAGTTTTTACAATATGGAAATAGCATGTGTTACAAATCAAGGCTTTTTTCCCACCAGAGAGATAGTTGTCCAACCTTTACCAGCACTGCTGCTGCTAAGTCACTTCAGTCGTGTCCGACTCTGTGCGACCCCAGAGACGGCAGCCCACCAGGCTCCCCATCCCTGGGATTCTCCAGGCAATAACACTGGAGTGGGTTGCCATTTCCTTCTCCAATGCAGGAAAGTGAAAAGTGAAAGTGAAGTTGCTCAGTCTTGTCCGACTCTTAGAGACCCCACGGACTGCAGCCTACGAGGCTCCTCACCCATGGGATTTTCCAGGCAAGAGTACTGGAGTGGGTGCCATTGCCTTCTCCGTTACCAGCACAGCACTGCCTTATATTGTATACTAAAATTAATTTCAGAATTAACAAAATTTGAAATATTAAGGGACTGGAAAACATAAATATTTAACCAACCTGATATATGAAAGTAATAGAAGGAAACTGAGGGAAGATTATCATAAACTAGGATTTTTTAAAAAACCAACACAAACTTTAATTCATTTGAGAAACACTATTAATCTATCTGGTTTCAAACTTACTTTACAACATTTATGATGAATATAGTCTTTCTTTTATGAAAATGTTGTAAGGTAAGTTTGAAACCAGATTAATAGTGTTTCTCAAATGAATTAGGGTTTGTGTTGATTTTTTAAAAAATCCTAGTTTAATCTAGTTGATTCAGGTTTTTGTTAATTTATGAAAATATGCCCTTGACAAAATGTTAATACACTTAAATTATTTAACTACTGTTTTCCGATTTCCACAATTTTATATTTATGTTTTAGGAAATTCCTTTATAGTGTCCCAAATAAAGGTTTTTTTTTCTCCCTCAAAATACTTTATATAATTCCAGCAATGTATAGATTACCAATGGGACAGATTAATCATGTATAGTAATGGATAATGTACTACTTCTCTATCTGTTAAGTAAAGTTGAGAATTGTCATTCACATTTAAAAATTCTAAACATTGAGAACTAATTCCATAACAACTAGAGAACCTATTATTCTGTCCTCCTGTGATTTATTGTCTTTTGGCTAACAACAGAGATGTGTTAGGATAAATATTTACTTTTTTCCAGATAATATGGCATTTTTTTCACTACTTAGTATTTTTTTGGCATGATAGTTCATAGATTCCTTTAAATTTCTGATGTATATTCAGATGATAATTTACTCTTCTTTTAAATGTAAAAACAATTTGTTAATATTGTGCTACCTTTTGAAACCTGATAAATATTTAGAAATAGATGAATCTAACTAATTTGTATTTTGCTAACTTAACTGTGAGAAAGCAATGGCAACCCACTCCAGTACTCTTGCCTGGAAAGTCCCATGGACGGAGGAGCCTGGTAGGCTGCAGTCCATGGGGTCGCCAATAGTCTTTTACGACTGAGTGACTTCACTTTCACTTTTCACTTTCCTGCATTGGAGAAGGAAATGGCAACCCACTCCAGTGTTCTTGCCTGGAGAATCCCAGGGACGGGGAATCTGGTGGGCTGCTGTCTATGGGGTCACACAGAGTCGGACACGACTGAAGCAACTTAGCAGCAGCAGCAGCAGCAGCAGCAACTTAACTGTGATGATTTCTACGAATTATATTTTTTATTGAATGCGAATGTCAAAATAGCTTGTTCTTTATGAATTTTCAGTTTTCTTTGTACAAAAAGAAATCAGTTTTAAGATATACTTTTTCCAAAATCAGAAATTCCAAAATTAATAATGTTTCTCTATTATCACTTCAGTTTAAGTTTATTAGTTCTTGTGTGCCAAATTTCTGTGTGTAACAGTTATGTCTTACATTTAGTTATGTTGTACAGTTAATGTATGTTATGTGGCCATATAATATAAAATAGAATTGATAATCATTAGTATGCAGGGCAGACCTATTATTAATTTTTTATTTTATGTACCTTCTTTAATTTGTGCTTCTCTCTTAGCCTCTGTTTCATGTATTCAAAGTTCCTAGTAAAATTTATAATTCCTTCATTATTTTATTCTGACTAGTATGGCCTTTTGAATTTTTAAATGAAAATGTTAAATGACCTTCTGTAGTGTGAAGCAGAAATTAGATTTTAATATCCCTTTTGCATATAAAGAGTTTTAAATCTATTTTGACATTTTAATTTTTTTTCCAGATAAAGCCTTATGTTCATATAATTCAGGTAAATTTTAGCATGCACAGTGTTTAATGCATGAATTCATATGCACAGGTTAATTGGTTTGTTGTTTTGTGCTTTGTCTGGCTATTGTGCATATGTAAAATGACTAAACAAAATGTCACTAGCTTTCTTTTTCTACCTATAAAGCTTTTCCAGTATCTCCCATGTTGACATCTTTATTATTTTGGTATTAAAAACCTTTTGATGAAATATAGTGATTTGTGATTTTAGTGTGTCTGCTCTTGTCTCATTTAGTATGGTATTATTTCATCAATGAAGTATGTTTTAGTGTATTATTGTGTTATCATGTGCACTATTTCAGAACTTTTGAATATATATGGATGCAATTTGCTATATTTTTGACTTATGAAGGAATAGTGTTAAATGTTCTAAATATGTTAAATTAAAATATAATTAAAACTGCAATGTTTGCTGTAGTTTCCATCATTTTAGCCATTTATCGTATCTTTTAAGGAAAACTAAATAGTTTTAGGTTTTTATGACTTTTAAATTCATATATGCGCAGAGTGTATGCCAAGCAATTTAAACTGATGGTAAGTTTTTTAACTGCTTTCTGAGCTTTTTCTTGGTTTTTAACAATTTTAATAAGGTTAACATTTTAAATTTAGTCTAATGAACTTGTGTATTTAAATAATTAACTTCTTAAGTAAGATTAGGAAAAAAAGTTATTTAAAACCACAGGAATAGTGGACTGAATTTTCAGTCCCTAAATGAAAACGAGGTAAATGAAGAAGGACTTACTGTTTACAACCAGAATTGAGTAAAAGGGGTCTGGACTTTCCTTCCCACCTTAAAACAACAGCAAAAATGAACAAGTACAAGAAACAACTGTTTGAATAACACTGGGCATCAGGCTACTGCTAAGAGAACCCTAAGAACTACTGAGAGAACTAAGATGAGTTGAACCCTGTAACTGCCCTTGCCTAATTCTGTTGATGAGAATTACCTGCACACAGAATAGCGTGAGGAGCCCAGATGGAACCGACAGATTCCCTGAGTTAGGGTGATGGAGCTGAATTCAGGGAGACAGACTACTGGACAGGAGAGAACTATGCAGAGAGGGGACGCAAGCACCACTAAAGATCCCTCTCAAGTGTTCAGACGAGGCTGATGAATGAGTGAATGGAAGAATCGCCCCAATGCTGGGCAAAGAACCACCCAAAAGGATTAGAGGTAACAGTACCTGAGAATTGGGTCTTTTTTTTTTTTTCCAGTGAGTCTGGAAACATCAAGTTTCACAGGACATTGTATTGAGCATGCAGAAATGTCTGACCTCAGTAGTGAAGAATAGTTAGCCATAGAACACGGTATAACATTAAAAAAATTTTTAAAGCACAAACTGAATGGAACGAAGTGTTTATATGAAAACTCCATGTAGAAGAAAGCTTAAGAATATTTAAAGAAATGTAAAAGCATCCCACACACAATGTAAAATTCACAATGGCTGGCATCCAATTAAAAATTACCAGGCATGTAGAAAAGGAAAAAAAGAATCATTAAAAGGACATAAATGAAACAAAATTAAATAAGAGCTATAACAATTCAGTTCAGTCGCTCAGTTGTGTCCGACTCTTTGCAACCCCATGAACTGCAGCATGCCAAGCTTCCCTGTCCATCACCAACTCCTGTAGCTTGCTCAGACTCATATCCATTGAATCAGTGATGCCATCTGACCATCTTATCCTCTGTCATCCCCTTTTCCTCCTGCCTTCAGTCTTTCCCAGCATCAGGGTCTTTTCCAATGAGTCAGTTCTTCACATCAGGTGGCCAAAGTGTTGGAGTTTCAGCTTCAGCATCAGTCCTTCCAATGACTATTCAGGACTGATTTCTTTTAGGATGGGCTGGTTGGATCTCCTTGCAGTCCAGGGGACTCTCAAGAGTCGTCCCCAGCACCACAGTTCAAAAGCATCAATTCTTCGGCACTCAGCTTTCATTATGGTCCAACTCACATTCTGTACGTGACTACTGGAAACACCATAGCTTTGACAATATGGACCTTTGAAGCTATCTAATACACAGGTAATTTAAGTCCCTAAGCCCCTGCAGGAGAGGAGAGGCGGAAGCACAAAGATATTTGAAGAAATAATGGCTGATCAGTTGCCCAATTTGATGGAAACCCATAAACCTACATATCCAGGAATGTTACTGAACTCCAAGCACAAGAAGCATAAATAATATACCAAGGCACCTTAAAATTATGTTCTTTAAAACTGATCACAAATAGAAAATCTTATAGCATTGAGAGGAAATAAATTCAACACTCAAACTGAGAAATAAAGGTAAAGATGACTGCAGATTTTGCATAGGAAACAGTGTGAATACTCAAAGAAAAAATACCAATCTAGAATTCATGCCCATTCATATTTCCTACAAAAATGAAAGCAAAATAAAATCTTTTCAAACGCACAACTGCTGAAAGAGCTCATCACCAGAAGACTTGCCCTTCAGTTCAGTTCAGTTCATTTCATTTCAGTCGCTCAGTCATGTCCGACTTTGCAATCCCATGAATTGCAGCACGTCAGGCCTCCCTGTCCATCACCAACTCCTGGAGTTCACTCAGACTCACTCCATCGAGTCAGTGATGCCATCCAGCCATCTCATCCTCTGTTGTCCCCTTCTCCTCCTGCCCCCAATCTCTCCCAGCATCAGGGGCTTTTCCAGTGAGTCAACTCTTCGCATCAAGTGGCCAGAGTACTGGAGTTTCAGCTTTAGCATCATTCCTTCCAAAGAAATCCCAGGGCTGATCTCCTTCAGAATGGACTGGTTGGATCTCCTTGCAGTCCAAGGGACTCTCAAGAGTCTTCTCCAACACCACAGTTCAAAAGCATCAATTCTTCGGCGCTCAGCCTTCTTCATAGTCCAACTCTCACATCCATACATGACCACTGGAAAAACCATAGCCTTGACTAGGCGGACCTTAGTCGGCAAAGTAATGTCTCTGCTTTTGAATATGCTATCTAGGTTGGTCATAACTTTTCTTCCAAGGAGTAAGCATCTTTTAATTTCATGGCTGCAGTCACCATCTGCGGTGATTTGGAGCCCCCCAAAATAAAGTCTGACACTGTTTCCACTGTTTCCCCATCTATTTCCCATGAAGTGATGGGACCAGATGCCATGATCTTCGTTTTCTGAATGTTGAGCTTTAAGCCAACTTTTTCACTCTCCGCTTTCACTTTCATCAAGAGGCTTTTTAGCTCCTCTTCACTTTCTGCCATAAGGGTGGTGTCATCTGCATATCTGAGGTTATTGATATTTCTCCCGGCAATCTTGATTCCCACTTGTGTTTCTTCCAGTCCAGCGTTTCTTATGATGTACTCTGCATAGAAGTTAAATAAGCAGGGTGACAATATACAGCCTTGACGTACTCCTTTTCCTATTTGGAACCAGTCTGTTGTTTCATGTCCAGTTCTAACTGTTGCTTCCTGACCTGCATACAGATTTCTCAAGAGCCAGGTCAGGTGGTCTGGTATTCCAGTGTCTCTCAGAATTTTCCACAGTGTATTGTGATCCACACAGTCAAAGGCTTTGGCAGAGTCAATAAAGCAGAAATAGATGTTTTTTCTGGAACTCTCTTGCTTTTTCCATGATCCAGCGGATGTTGGCAATTTGATCTCTGGTTCCTCTGCCTTTTCTAAAACCAGCTTGAACATCAGGAAGTTCACGGTTCACATAACTTGCTCTTAACAAATGTTAAAGAAAGTCCTTTAATCCTTCTGCAATCAAAAAGAAGAATAATGATACCAGACAGAGATATAGAATATGAATGTATATAAAAGAAAGAGGACTATCAGAAAAGGTAACTTCATGGATAAATATATAAGATTTTTTTCTTGTTTAAATATGTTTAATTGACTATTTAAACAAATAGCAATACAGTACAAGGTTTGCAATACATGTGAAATACATGACAAAAGCAGCAGAAAGGTAAAGAGAGGAGAAATAGAAGTGTATGACTATAGTGTTTTTATGGATTACTGAGTGTATGTATTGAATGTAGATTGTAATAATTTAAATATGTGTACTATAAGCCCTCAAACCACAAAATAAAGTGTTAGTGCTAATAAGCCAGGAGAAAAGAGAAAATGAAGCCAGAAAAGTAACCTTTTCATTGAAAGGAATACAGAAAAAGAGGGAAAATGGAACAAAGGGACAACTAGAAAATAAATAGTAAGTTGATAATATAAGCCAATAAAGTCAATGATCACATTAAGTGTAAATAGTAAAAATACCCCAATAAAAAGGCAGAGATTGGATTGTTTTTTTAAGACCCAGCCATATGCTGCCTACAAGAAACCCATTATAAATATGAAACACAAGGAGTTTTAATGAAAAGGATAGGAAAAATATAATATGCTAATATAAATTAAAAGAAATATGAATAACCTATGTTATATTAGACAAATTAGATTTTAGAGCAAATATATTACCAGGGACAGTGTTTATTTTTAATAATAAAAGGGTGGGGTGGGAGGTAGGAGGGGGGTTCAGGATTGGGAACTCATGTACACCTGTGGCTGATTCATGTCAATGTATGGCAAAGCCAATACAGTATTGTAAAGCAAAATAAAGTAAAAAAATAAAAATTAAAAAAAAATTCAGAAACTAAAAAAAAATAAATAAAAGGGTAAATTGATCAAGAGATAATACCAATTCTCAACATTTAAACATGTAATAATAAAGCTTCAAGTTACTTAGAGAAAATTTATAGAGATTGTTAGACTAGATTAATTTTTTAAAAATAAAAAAGAAATAACTGTGATTTTTGAATAGCTGAACAAAATTGACCAAGAAAAATGACACAGATTACTGAAATGCTTTGGAAATCCCTACTAATTTAACCGAATTTAAAGGGAATACTCTGGAGAATCACATAGGAATATAATGAACACTTTTATGCTATGAAGTTAAACAACCTAGATGAAATGGGAAAATGTCTAGATTCATAAATTACAGAAACAGATTTAAAAAATCTGAAAAAATGTATAACATATAAAGGAGTTGAATCAGTAATGAAGATTTCCCCACAAATAAAGCCTAGGCTTGGTGGCTTTACCAGTGATGAACATGATGAATTCTATGGTACTTGTAAAAATAAATACCAATACATCTCAAATTCTTTGAGAAAAATAGAAAAGGAATTATTTTCCAATTAATTCCATTAGGTCAATATTATCCTGATACCAAAGTACCAAACATATCACAGGAAATCTAGAAGTCAAGATCCATGAACATGACAAGAAATCCTCAACAAAATTAGTAAATCAAATCCAGCAATATGTTATACACTGTAACTGAGAAGGATTTATCCTAGTAATGTAAAGTTGGTTTAAACCAATTCACCATGTTAATGGAAAAAAGGACAAAAACCATATAATCCTATGAAAAGATAAAATGTATATGACAAAATCCAACACCCACTCATGAAAGAAGGGATCAGTGAAGTTGGAATAGGGGAGAACTTCCTCAGTTTGCTATAGGGAGCCTACAAAAACCTACAGCTGACACTATTATTGATTGTAAAAGACTGAATGCTTTTCCCCTAACTAGGAACAAAGCAAGGATGTCTCCTCTTAGCATTTCTATTCAGCAAGGGATTGGAGACTCTAGTTAAAGTAGTGATGCAAGAAAAATAAATAAAAGGCATTCAGAATGGAATGGAAGAAGTGAAATCTTTTTATTCACAAATGACATGATGCTGTATATAAAAAATTGTAAAGAATCTATAGAAAGCTACTGAAGCTAATACACAATGTCAGCAAGGTTCCTAGATAATTGGACAATATCTTAATTGTATCTTTTATGCTAGCCACTAACATTTTGAAAAGGAAATTTAGCATATTTTTATTCATTTTAAGGTAAATAAATTAAAATACTTGTGAATATATTTCAAAAATAAGTGCAAACTTGCATACTAAAGAAATCACAGAAATTGTTGAAAAGTTAATGGATAATTTACATAAATTGAGAGATATTTCACATTCATGGATTGTAAGACTCAATATTATTAAGATGGCAGTTCTTCCTGAGTTTGTTTTAGATTCAATGTAATCCGTATCAAAATGTAAGCAGGATATTTTTTGCTGAAATTAACAAGCTGATCTTAAAATTTATATAGACACGCAAAAGATCCTGAACAGCCAAAACAAAAATAAATTTGGAAATCTTGTATTTCCTGATTTCAAAACATATAAAGCTGCAGTAATCATAATAGTGTGGTCCTGGCCAAATGATAAACTACAAATAAATGTGATCTAATTTAGAATTTAAAAATAAGCTCTTATATTTATGGTCAGCTGATTTTCAACAGACTGCAAAGGAAGCCCAGTGAGAAAAGTATTATCTTTATAACTAACAGTGCAGGAACAATCAAATATCCTTATGTTAAAAGATTAGAACCTATCTCACACCATCCACAAAAACCAACTTAAAAATGTATCAAAGACCTGACTATAAGCTAAGACTATAAAACTCTTAATAAAATACATAGGAGAGATCTATATTACCTTAGGCTAGGCAGAAGTATCTTTAATGCAATACCAAAAACAAAATCAATAGAAGAATGAAGAAATAAATTTGACTTCATAAAATTTTAAAATGTTTTGTTTTAAGACACCATTAAGAAGGTAAAAAAGATGAGCCACTCCAAAGTATTTTGGAGAAAACATTTGCAAATCATGTATCTGACAAAGGACTTGCACCCACAATATATAAACAAAAGTTAAAATTCAATAACAAGACAAATAATGCAATCAAAGAGTGGGCAAAAAAATTGTATTGTGTTTTCATGGAAGAAGATGTACAGATGACAAATAAACACATGAAAAGATGCCCCAAATCATTATTTGCTAGTGAAATTTAAATTTTAACCATATGAAATTATCAGTTCATACCCACTGCTGCTGCTGCTAAGTCACTTCAGTCGTGTCCGACTCTGTACGACTCCACAGACGGCAGCCCACCAGGCTCCCCCGTCCCTGGGATTCTCCAGGCAAGAACACTGGAGTGGGTTGCCATTTCCTTCTCCAATGCAGGAAAGTGAAAAGTGAAAGTGAAGTCGCACGGTAAGTGTCCGACTCTTCGTGACCCCATAGACTACAGCCTACCAGGCTCCTCCATTCATGGGATTTTCCAGGCAAGAGTACTGGAGTGGGTTGCCATTGCCTTCTCTAGCTAGAATCAATAAAATACAAAAGAAGAATAATAACAAATTTTGGCAAGGATATTGAGAAGTTGAAACCCTAATATATTTACCGCTAGAAATATGAAATGGTATAGTTCTTTGGAAAAGAGTTTGATGGTTTATTTAACAAAATAAATTTACCATATAACGTAGCAACTCACTGACAGGCAGGTGACATGAAAATGAATATCCACTCAAAGACTTGTACATGAGTGTATAGCATTATTGATAATGGACAGAAGTAGTATTCATACAGCAGATTACTATAAATAACGGGAAAAAGTACTAATGCATACAACAATGTGGTTGAATTTTAAAAAATCCTAAATCAAGTGTCAGGTACAAAAGGGCAAGTGATTTTAAAAATGAACTTCTATCCACATTTCACACCATTATAAGGTTTACTCAGAATAGATCAACATAAACCTTAGAATTATGAAACTCCGAGGTGGTTCAGTTAAAGAATCTGCTTGCCAACGCAGGATCCCTGGGTCATGAAGACCCCCTGGAGAAGAAAATGGCAACCCACTCCAGTGTTCTTGCCTGGAAAATTCCATGCACAGAGGAGCCTGGTGAGCTACAGTTTATGGGGTCAAAAAGAGTCAGACACGACTGAGCATACACATACACACAAACCCTAAAAGTATAAAACTCCTAGGAAAAACCTTTGTCACCTTTGGTTAGTCAGAGATATCTTAGGACCCCCAAAATTGCGTTCCATTACGTAAGAAACTAATGAATTGGATTTCCTCAAAGTAAAAAACGTTTTTGTCTTTTTTCTTTAAAGGACACTGTTAAGATAATTAAAATCATATAATTGAAGAATCTGAGTAGAATCATTTGCCAGAGACCACAAAGTGGAGCTAGCCAAAAGTAGAGAAGCTCACCCAGTAGGGGGTCCCGAAGTTCACGGTTGGTCATAGGTCAGCATAGAAAGAAAGCATGCATGAAAACCAGGTTAATCAAAGAAAACTAGAACCTATGAAGACAAATTAGAACCAGTGTCTCTCTAACGATGATCTTGTGGGTGACTGGCTGAAGAAGCTGGTGTCTTTTGTGTGCAACTGCGCTTGACACAGGCCTTCAGGAAGCGGCAGAAGCCAGAGGAGCCAAAGAAGCTGACTTGGCTGCTGCTGCTGCTGCCAAGTCCCTTCAGTCGTCTCCGACTCTGTGCGACCCCATAGACGGCAGCCCACCAGGCTCCCCCGTCCCTGGGGTTCTCCAGGCAAGAACACTGGAGTGGGCTGCCATTTCCTTCTCCAATGCACGAAAGTGAAAAGTGAAAGGGAAGTCGCTCAGTCGTGTCCGACTCTTCATGACCCCATGGACTGCAGCCTACCAGGCTCCTCCGTCCATGGGATTTTCCAGGCGAGAGTACTGGAGTGGGGTGCCATCGACTTCTCCAACTTGGTTATGTCACACCTATTATAAAAACCAGAAAAAATTGAAATGAGAAGTTAAAAAACCAAAGTTGTAGTAACTACCTCCCAGAAATTTGAACTACACAGTTAACCAACTTGAATGCTTTTCATCTACAGATTAAACATGTAAAATTTTGCTACTGATTTTAATTAGTATATTCATAGGGTATAAATTCAAAAGTGTGTATAGTTAAAAAAAAAATCTATTGCTCTTATTTTTTCAAACATCTAGTTCTCTTTTCCTGAATGAGCCATTGTTACCAGTATCTATATTTTTGCAGAGGTGTTCTATGCATACACAACAAATACATATATAGGTAATTATTTTTTCTAACATATTCTGTGCACTCTGCGTTTTTATTTTTAATCTTTATTCTTTTAGTATTACTATTGAAATCCTAACATGTGCCCTTAACAAAGTAATACTAACATTGCTACCTTTTTTCCTAACCAAATCAAAACTTTAAAAATCAGTCTGATTCACAACCACACTCCTACCATTTAAAACATTACTGCCAGGATTTTACCTCTGCTTCTAAGTTAGTAATTATTATAATTACTGACATTTTGTTAATTCAGAGTTTATTTCTATTTATCTGAATTTTTAAAATTCTCTCTGCTCTCCTTTTTTCCATCCCTTTCTTCTGGGATTAATTTCCCTATTTTTAGGTACACATGTTTTAAGAAGTTCTTTCAATGAAGAACTGGAAATAGGCTTTGATTCTCTGCATATATGTTTGTTTATTCATTCCTGGTGGAAAGATTTGCTTTATATGAAATTCAAGAATGATTTTTGTGTTCTCTTAGCCCCCTGAGAATGTTAGTCTAACAACTTCTGGTTTCCAACTTTGCAGAAAAATCTCTCCATTTATTTAAATTTTCTTTAATTTTCAACAGTTGTTATGAGTTGAATTGTGTTCCCCAAATATGTTCTTAAAGTCCTAACCAGTACCTTCAGCTGTGACTTTATGGGGAAATAAAGTCTTTACAGAGGTAATCAAGTTTTCCTGAGGCCACAAGGGCAAACCCTAATCAAATATGGCTGGTGACCCTATAAAAAGGGGAAATTTGGACATGGAGACAGACTTGCACAGAGGAAGACAATCTGAAGACATTTAGGGAGAAAATGACTGTGTGGCTGGAGTGATGGACCTGCAAGTGGAAGAGTGCCAAAGCTTGTGGGCGAACACTAGAAGCCAGAACAAACAGGAAGTATTCCTCCCTAGGAAGAGAATGAGCACATCAGAATGAGCATGGCACTGCCGACACCCTGATTTGGGCTTCTACCCTCCAGAACTGTGAGACAATAGATTTCTGTTGTTTTGAACTTCACAGTGTTTGGTACTGTGTTACAGCAGCAAGATGAAACTAATACAGTGGTGTGTTGTGGTTTGGGCCATACATGTTTCATACATTTCATGTTAAATGTATTCCTAAATGTTTCATATGTTTGGATAAATGATAGTGGTTTTGAAAACAACTTTCTAATTTTTCATTGTTCATTTTTGTATGTTGACTATGTATCCTAGAGTTTTGCTAAATTCATTGATTAATCAGTCTTAATAACAGGCTTCCCTGGTGACTCAGAGGTTCAATCCCTGGGTTGGGAAGATCCCCTGGAGAAGGAAATGGCAACCCACTCCAGTATACTTGCCTGGAGAATCCCATGGACAGAGGAGCCTGGCAGGTTACAGTCTGTGGGGTCACAAAGAATCAGACATGACTGAGCGAATTCACTTCACTTCACTTTCACTTAAGATTTTTAGTTTACATGATCATGTTACATCTTGCTTTCTAGTCTGTATGCCTTTCATTTATTTCCCTTGTATTTTACCAGTACAATATTGAATCAAAGGGGGTTGTAGTGGACATCACTGGCTTGTTCGTTCTTTTAGGGGGAATGCATTCTGTATTTAATAATTAAGGGTTATGTTAGCTGCAGGCTTTTTGTAAACACCTCTTATCAGTTTGAAGAAGTTTCCTTCTTACTAGTTTCCTGAGACATTTTGTCATAATGGAGGTTAAACTTTTTCAAATGATTATTTATGTCTATCAAAATAATTAAAAACTTGCATATATAAATGAAACAGCTTCAGTAACCATTAATTAGAGCTAGAGAGAAAAATCAACAAATTTACAACCATTAAAAGAAAGTGCAATATAATTCTGTCTCAACCATTTATTGGTCAAGCAAACAAAAATTTAGGGACAATACAAAATAAACCATGGAATTAACAAATTTATCTCATGGTTAAAGAACTCTGAACCTAACATTTAATGAATTCATATTCCTCTCTTATATACAAGAAACATTTTAAAGAATTATTAATATACTATTCAATAATTCATTTTTGGACAGATTTCAAAGAATTGATATGATTTACGCTAAGCAACTATGTCAATTTTTAAAGAAAGAGATATATTATACCCATACCCATGATAAATTTTAAAAATAGACACATACTATAAAGAACATTTTTTTCAAAATCTATTATATCTGCATTTGTCATGGATTAATCAGTCAATAGTGTCTTAAATTTAATCAAATATGGAAATATCTTCTAGACCCATGAAGAAAATTTAACACATATTTACATACAAATATTTGTGTAATGCAAAGAAGTACTCAGGGGAATGCTTACATTAACAAAATATTCAAAGATTGAAAATTATAATGTACTCATCCAGTGTTTTAGGAAAAAAATCAGTTCAGTTCAGTTGCTCAGTCTTGTCCAACTCTGCGACCGCATGGACTGCAGCACACTAGGCTTCCCTGTCCATCACCAACTTCTGGAGCTTGCTCAAAATTGTGTTCATCAAGTCGGTGATGCCATCCAACCATCTTGTCCTCTGTCATAAAAATCCAAGGAAAGAAGGCCTTAAAGTAAGAGCAAAAATCAATAAAACAAGAAACAAATTTCTAGTTAGGATTATGAAGGCCAAAATTTAATCCTTACAAAATAAACCTGTGATGAAATTTATGGCAGAATAAAAAGAGGTGCAGTTAGTATTCAAATGGTAATATGATTGATATATCAGAAAATACAGTAAAAAATAAAATTAGAAATGCTGTAGCAAACAGTTTGAAAACTTAAAGTGAAGAAATTCTTTTAAAATATATGATTTACTAAACCTTGAATTAATACATCATTCTACATCTACTACAAAATGGAATTAGTAATTTAAAATATTCCCACAAAGGAATGGTAATTTTATAGATAATGTCTTTCAAAATTTCAAAGAACAGAATTTTTTAATCTACAGATTAATCTCTCAGAGATTAAAATAGGACTAGTTTTCTATATTTAGTTGGGCTAGTGTAACTTTGATTTTAAGCTGAAAGGTTAGTACAAGGAAGGAAACAGGCCAGAATCAATTGTAAATAAAAATTGAAAATTGTTTATGAAATATCATTGAACTTACAAGATTTTCCTCAATCTGATAGGATGTAAATTCAGCAGATATCACTTTTAATGGAGAAATATTAGAAATATTCTATTTAAAATCAAAATTAGAAAGAAATGTAAAAGTTCTTTTTCTTTCCAGTATTGAACTTACTGGCATAAAAAGACAAGAAAAAGGAAAAAGGCTTTAGGACTGGAAAGAAAGATTGTCTCCATAGGAAAATGCTAACAAAACCATTAAAAATAAGGGGGGAGGGATATCCAAGGTAGGTCAGTGGTAAGGAATCTGCCTGCCCGTGCAGGAGATGCGTGTTCAACCCATGGGTCGGGAAGATCCCCTGGAGGAGGAATTGGCAACCTACTCCAGGATTCTTGCTGGAAAAACCTCATGGACAGAGGAGCCTGGTGGGCCACAGTCCATGTGGTCACAGAGTCGGACATGGCTTAGCCACTGAGCATGGCTAGTGCACTACTACCACAAGGGAAAGAGACTTTAACCAGCTGGCTGATTATCATTGTTTTCCAGTAAAACTGCATTTCTGTTTATGAGCAATTCGATTAGAAAACATCATTTTAACAGTATTTCTAAAATCAATAGAAATTATAAAATACAAAGGATAAATCCAACAAATAAGGAATATTTGAGTGACCAAAGTTAAAAAATTTCAGAGAGATCCTAAAGGCGACTTGAATGAAGAGAATGCCATATTCATAGCTTGTAAAACAGTGCTGTAAAATGTGTCATTTCTCCCTGACTGATGTTTTGAATTAATGTATTTATCAAGTCAAAATCCCAATAGAGTGTTTTTTGTGCAGTTTGATAACCTGAATTTAAAATTTAAATGGAAGAGCAAAGAGTGAAGGAGAAAGATCAAAGATATGAATAATTCGGTGAATTATTTGCATTTCAATATATAACATTGTAGTAACAGAGACAGTGAGTTATTGGTTTATAATCAGCTTGTACAAGGAAAACAAGTAGAGCACCAAACAAGTCCTATACATTTATTTATAACAGAAGAAGTAACGTTGCAGATCGTTGTGGAAAGAGGATGATTAAATAAACAATGCTGAGATACGTGTTATCCATATTTAAAAAGTGAATTTGCATCCATATCTCCTGTCATTCACAAACTCATTTCAAGATGGACAAGGATATAAATGCACAAAGCAACATTTTAAAACTTTCAGAAGGAAATAAGAGTATCTCTGTACTTGTATATAAGCTTGGGAAATTTCTTAAAGGAGACCCTGAAAACAGTTTTAGAAGAAAAGATTGATATATTCAGTGCCATTAAACTTAAGTACTTGAATTCATCAGAATATGAAAAGACAAGATCCACATAGAGAGAACATAACTGCAATATATTTAACTTCTATAGGACTAATATCAAAATAAATCAAGACTTCCTTCAGGAAAGTAATCAAGAGTTGAAAGGAAGTAGCTTACAAGCTACATGTATGCCCTACCTCTGACTCCAACCCTTACTGTCTCACACACACAGGACAACACACAAAGGCTAATAAAATGAGCTTCATTCTTACGTTGGTGTCATTCTTATCTTACATTAGAGGCAGCTCTGATCCTTGACCAAGACAAAAATCATGTAATCTTTATCCTCTATGCTGAACCAAGTAGCATTAAAATAATCATTGCTTTTTCCTTGATTATTTACAAGGTGAAATCTTATTACCACCTGAGCAATTCTTAACTCTCTCCTTCATAGCCTCGTCTGTGTTTTCCTTCCTTTCTCATAAGTTTATTTACAATGTCTGTCCTGATTCTATAAATCCTTCTGTGACCATTCTGTTGAGATGTTGTCAGATAACTGTGCTTTCCATATTAACCAGTGCTATAAGACCCTCTGGAGAAGGACACGGCAACCCACTCCAGTGTTCTAGCCTGGGAAGTCCCAAGGAAAGAGGAGCCTAGCGGGCTACACAGCCCATGGGGATACAAAAGAGTCGGACATGACTTAGCAACAAAGCAACAATAAGAGCCTCAGATTCAATTGGGTCTAAAACGTTATGACATATGGATTTGGAAGGAAAGTAGTGGTGAGTTAATTCAGTGGGACCACATGACCAAAAAAAGATAGGTATCTTCTACCTAACCATTAAAAGGAGAAAAACAAGAACTGCCGTTCCTATCAAAAAAAGACTCTTCCTCTCCCAAGAGGGCAGGGATTACAACAAGCAAAACATAGAGCGTATTTCTAGGGGGTGGTTGCAGATGTTGGAAGACATTCCTTGAAAGGAATTGCATCAGTGACTGAACATTTTAATTATTGCTCTTTTACACAACATAGGCTTTCAGTGTTTTATAAACCGTACAGTAAAGCATTTATTTTCTGATAAGAGTTTCGTCTATGTAATGAGTAATGTGTTGTGTAAGTAGACAGACAAAACAAGTCCTCTTGAAATAGAAGCACTGTCTTCATTTGTCGTTAAATATTTTCTGATACCAAGAAAAAAAGAAGTGCTTTAGTAGAAGATTCTCTTAGGTATGGTGTACCTATTCATCAGACACATGTAGGAGAAAAGATTACAAAATTATAATGTTTTTATTTGTATATGTGATATATGTCATAGTTAAGTGTGAGGGCAATCTGCTTTAGCCATTTAGTCAATCAAACTCTACTTAATTCAGTTTAATGTGGTTTTGCCATAGCATGATTAACTTTTAAAGTTTTGTTACAGATTTGTAAGGAAAACACAGGACTCTTGATTTATAATAATAATTATTATTCTGTCTTAGGTTGTTTCTTAGAAAATAAAACACAGTTCATAATGCATGTTAGTTTGTGGATGATTTATTCTCATATCTTTCTTAAAGCAACAGAGAAACAACTAAAGTAATAGTAAAGGAAGGATGTTTAAGATGTCTTAAATTATTCTTCTTCTCCATAAATGTGAAAAATAAAGAATTGGATATATTTAATTCATTAGTCATGCATATTAGAAAAAGGCACATGAATGTCTTTGAATATAACATTGTTTGTATTTAGAAATTTGCCTAGATTTAAGTGCATTTGTCTAAAAGCATCTAAAACTGATTGAGCTATTTTTGACTTGGATTTTTGTTCAATAGATTTTATAAATTAGCATGAAATCACTAACATTTTTTAATGTTTAATAGTATTTCAAGCTATAATCCTTTTAGGAATTTTATCATACATTTAAAAATAATATCTTCACATAATAAAATATACGTGAAAATGAGTGTGTGTGAGTTTATGATGACTTTTCTTGTTTTTTACTCTCAAGTGGTCCCCTCAAAATCCTCTCATTTGCTTTTTAGGTTGGTGAGGATTTTTCTTTTCCTTAAATGATCAGCGGTTTTAATTATTGCTATTGTTTGCTTCACAGGATCAAAGAGAATAAGTGATAGTGAGGTCTCTGATTATGACTGTGATGATGGAATTGGTGTAGTGTCAGGTAAGCATTTTATAGTAACAAGAAGGAACTATAATCATTATTTACCAATGAACATGTAAATAGGCAGATAAATATAATTAATGAGTTACAAAGAACTACCCTGTTTATCCCCCAACCCCAAAACAGCCTTACGGCAGTTTAAACTGAATGATTCCAGTTGCTGGAATACCTGTATGGATTGTTAGATTGAATATTCTTACTGAAAGATGTCTCATAAGTACTTACCAATTTTCTATTTTCAAATTACTAAATAATAAGGATTACATTATAAGTTTGAGAAGTTACTGTATAACTAAAGCGTCTTTATATTTCACTAACAATGTGGAAAAAATCTTTTTACTATCACAAACAGCCACATGTATCAAATATTTGAATGTACTTTTTAAAAATTTTGTTCACTGTTGTTAAGTATCAGATACAGCTGCATTTTGAAATTGTGATATTGTAGTTTTAAAATATTGCCTCACTTATGGCTACAAATTTGTCTGATGATTTAATAATTTAGCTAAGTAGCTATTTTTAATAAATTTTGGAAATGTTTTTAAATATAATATACTCCATTATAAAAATGTTTGATTCTTTTCTGCTTGAAGGTTATTTAGCCTAGCAAGTTTCATAAGCATAGCCAATTTTATCATGAACAAAATATTTATGTTCTGTTGTACGTAAGATGTGCTACAGTTGCATCAGTGACTGATAATTTTTGTTGGACAAATTATGATAGAGTATGAGTCAGTTTGCTTGCTATCAGTGTACTACATTTTTAAAAAACTCAATAAAATCCTTTTAGCCTTTATTTTTTGCACTAAGGTGGATAATATATTAATTCACTAAGACTACAAAAATATTTTTCATGTTTTATCATTTGTGAATTGAATCTTAATAAAGTCATATTTCTCATGATATCTTGCTTGGAGATCGTTAGCATTTTCCCCTACTTGTATTCTGTTTTTTATTAATTGACTTTTCAACTTCTTCTCTTTATTAAATATCTAGCCACATCAGATTTTTTACTCAAAATATTTTTCTTCAGGTCATTAAAGCTCTTTGTCTTGATGTCATTTGGGGCATATCTCAGTTCTTTTATTTTCTACTTCCAGGATGACAAAAAAATGATTATGTTATTTTTTCCATTTTATTAAAGAATATATCTTTTGAAAAATTTTTTTCAGGAATCATTCATTATTTGGGTTAATACTTTCTGCAATAATCTTTGCTGTTGCAGAATATTATTTAGCAAGCCTACACAATACAAAGTGTTTATCCTGGCTCATTATTGTTTACCACCATAAAACATCATTGTTTCTTGTCTCAGTATTATTAATTTCTTTGCTATATGGTGATTCATTCAATAATCCATTGAGGGAAAAAATACTGCTGTATAATATCCTCTGTATTGCTATTTTGAAATCAAGTGTAATTTTTGAGATAACTTCAAATACTTGGAATCAAAGTTTAAATGTTTACTTCAAATGATATTCAGAATGCTTTCTAATATTGTTTATTTCTTAAATATCTATATAGACTATAGAAATTGGGATTCCCAGGTTGCTCAGTGGGTAAAGAACCAATTTGCCAATGCAGGAGATACAAGAGACTCAGGTTTGATCCTTGGTTTGGGAAGATCACCGGAAGGAAGGCATGGCAACCCGCTCCAGTATTCTTGCCTGAAAGTGAAAGTTAGTCACATAGTCATGTCCAACTCTTTGCAGTCCCATTGACTGTAGCCTGCCCGGCTCCTTTGTCCATGGAATTCTCCAGGCAAGAATACTGGAGTGGGTTGCCATTTTCTTCTCCAGGAGATCTTCCTGAACCAGGGATCGAACCTGGGTCTCCTGCATTATAGGCAGATTTTTTACCAACTGAGCCAGCTTTACTATTCTTGCCTGGAATATCCCATAGACAGAGGAGCCTGGTGGGCTACAGTACATGGGGTTGCAAAGAGTTGCACACGACTTAAGCAACTGAACATGCATGCACTATAGAAAGTAGGAACTTTTTGTCAGATTAATTATTCTAAATATTTATAGTTGTTGAGAACTATCTGAAGCTCTTCTGGTCAATGAAGAGACGAAAATGTTTTTAGAATAAGCTTAATTCTTTTAATGAAGATTACTAACTGTGTAAAAAAGTGAGCATAGTAGCTGTCTAAATATTTGAATATTTGTCATTCCTTCTCAATTTAAGTGTTTATAAAATATTATTTTATGTTAGCATTGTGCTTTATTCATTATGCTTTACATTTACTATATTTAAAGCCTTTCACTAACATTTTATGTTTTTCAGTAAATTACAAAATACTAAACATCTTATTGTGTGGATAACTTTAATCTTAATATTTCCACCTTTAGATTATCGGCACAATGGTCGAGATCTTCAAAGCTCAACATTGTCAGTGCCAGAACAAGTAATGTCATCAAACCACTGTTCACCATCAGGGTCTCCACACCGAGTAGATGTTATAGGAAGGACTAGATCTTGGTCACCCAGTGTCCCTCCTCCACAGAGGTAAGACAGCATAACATTTTATAGGATGATATTATAAGCCTATATATCTTAAAATAGTATTAGAAATTTATAAAGATAGGTTCTTTTTTTTATTTTTTATTTTTACTTTATTTTGATTTACAATACTGTATTGGTTTTGCCGTACATTATAGAAAAAAGTTGTTTAGGGAAAAACATATGTGCTAGTCAATAGCCTATATAATGAGAGTAATACAAAATATGGGCTACTTTGTAACTTTGGATGACCTAAATATGATTTTATTATAAGTTCATAGTCATAAGTTCAGTTCAGTTCAGTTGCTCAGTCGTGTCTGACTCTTTGCAACCCCATGAATTGTAGCATGCCAGGCCTCCCTGTCCATCACCAACTCCTGGAGTTCAAGCAAACTCATATCTATTGAAAGAAGATACAAATTCCAGTCTCATGTATATATTGAGCAGATCTAGTTAGACCCAACGAATTGTACTCATGAATAATATTGACATTTTAAGAAATAAGAAAGAATAAACATTTGTTGGAGCAATACAATTAAGAACAATCATGAGAAGACTAGAAGGAAATGCATGAGCAGTGGGAAGAATTGCTTGGAAATCTGCAATTCCAGGTCTTACATTTAGAGGAAAACTCTAATCAATCCAGTTAAGTTATAGAAATGCTGATTGGAGTAAGAACCATGGAAATAATGTTTCCGAATCAATCCAGTTAAGTTATAGAAAGGCTTACTAGAGTAAGAACCAAGGAAATAATGTTTCTGAACAGGAAATATGTGCGTAATTTCACATTTTATATACTTGCAATGTTTAAGGCAATTTGAACCCTTAGAATGACAGTCTTAGAACACTTATTTTAAATGAGTAATTGAGTTAGTTTTAGACATTTAGACTTAGAATTTTAGGTTGACATCTTAATTTTGTACATGGCATTAGACTGTCTAAGAGAACAAGATTTATTATATTTATAAATTTAACTTATTTAATTATAAGGATATTAAGTACTTAACTGTTTATTTAGACAATTAATTAAAGAGAAATTTAGTATATTAAATTTATAAACATAGTTTAAAACATTTGAAGATTTAGGTAAGTATGTAAATGGGACTAAAATTATTAAAAGTCTTCTGAAAACTAACTGTTTAAATGTGATAGACTTATCAGTAGAATAATAAGATTTGTAATCTGAAATTTAAAGTGCAAGAGAGAATAAGATTTTAAATTTGTAGTTTTAGTAAATTAAGCCCTTTCTCATAAAAAAAAAGAATTCTTGACTTATCAGAGAATGAATATTTGAACACACCAGTAGAAAATAGGCATGGATTTTAGATTATAGATTAGATTCCTGCACTTAACAGAAAGCCTGTAGTAGCAGGACCTAGTGTAAAAGGTTTATTCCATCATGGAAAAGAATGTGTTTAGTCACTCAGTCATGTCCAACTCTTGGGACCCCATAGACTGTAGTCTGCCAGGCTCCTCTGTCCATGGGATACTCCAGGCAAGAATACTGGAGTGGGTTGCCATTACCTTCTCCAGGGGATCTTCCCAACCCAGGAATCGAACCCAGGTCTCCTGCATTGCAGGCAGACTCTTTACCGACTGAGCTATGAGGGAAGCCTGTAAGATTAGTAAACAACCCAGGCCAACAATGGTGGCTTAAAAAAATAGTCATTGATCGGTTATAAAACTATCAGTTTAGATTAAAAAAATAAACAATAATTATCCCTAAAATAAGATGGCCAATAAGCAACATGCTGAACTCATTTTCTCCACACAAATCTATACTTCCTCCTATATTTCATATTTTATTATCACTACTATACACCTGGGCTGCTGCTGCTGCTGCTAAGTCACTCAGTCACGTCCAACTCTGTGTGACCCCATAGACGGCAGCCTACCAGCCTCCTCCGTCCATGGGATTCTCCAGGCCAGAGTATTGGAGTGGGTTGCCATTGCCCGTTCCCACACACCTGCGAGTCATCCATTAATAGTTTTCGTAATCCTTCTCTTCATTTGTATTGACATTACCTTGATTTTACATCATACCTCTATTATGGCTTCCTGTGTGGCACTAGTGGGTACTGCCTACCAACGAAGGAGATGTCGGAAAGGTAAGAGATCCGGCTTCCATCTCTGGCTCAGGAAGATCCCCTGGAGGAAGAAATGGCAACCCACTCCAGTATTTTTGCTTGGAAAATCCCATGGACAGAGGAGCCTGGAGGGCTACAGTCCATGGGTCACAAAGAGTTGGACAGGACTGAAGCAATTTAGCGGGCACACACCTGTTACAGCAGCAACCTCCTAATTTTATTGTCAATCTCCAGGTGAAATTTATAGATTTAGCCAGAAGTGCAATTAGTTAAAGCAAGAATCTTGAGGTTGACATTACAGTGATCTTTTGTCTTTTTCTACTGTCTTTATTAAAAAACTTTATTTTTTAGTATAATATATGATTATGGTTTATTAAGATATTTAATGGATCTTGCTATTTCAGTCGAAATGTGGAACAGGGACTTCGAGGAACACGCTCTGCTATAGGACATTATAATACAATTAGCCGAATGGATAGACATCGTGTCATGGATGACCATTATTCTCCAGACAGAGACAGGTAAATTTAATCAAATACTGTGAGACCATATTATAATTGCTGCCTACAGGAAGAAAGATTACCATAAAATGTTTTCATCCTGAACTTGGGTATTTCTTATCTTAGTTTTTGAAACCATGTGCTTTGTTTATAATATCTACACTAATTCTTATGACTGTCACATCATTTTTAAAAATTAAAGAAACAAAAAACAATCTTTTGTTTGCTAAGAAAAAAAATTCATTTTGCTCTTGCAGTTTTGGTACTTTGTTAAATCAAGCCAGTTAGTTAAGTTAGTGAACTTGCACATGAAATTATAATGATAATCATAAGGAAAACAGGATGTTTTATTATTTTTACTTTATCATAACCAATTACTATACTGAAAAATACTTTCATGAGACAGTAGATTTAAAGTCTTTTACGTTCATCTGGTAAATCAGTGTGACTTTTTATATATAGTCATGTTGATACAAGTCTGATTTGTTTAAACAGACAGAAAAACTGATTCATGAAGAGGTTTTTCCTCATGGCTTTCAGTAAACCTTTTAAACAGCTTAAAGAATTATACTTGTTGACTGCTGTGCTTGGAAGACTTCTCTGAATTTTCTCTATTAAATGTGATATACTTAGGCATGTTTCAGTACATACGTTAATTACTAATAATTTTTTAACAAGCTAATTGATTAATCCTCTAGTACATGATTTAATTATATATGAAATGAAAAATGGTATGGTATTTCCCCAAATCTACCAAGTCAGTTTAAGATAAGGATTAGAATAGAAAGCTTAATTTGCTGTTCAGAGAATATTATGATGAAATAACAAAGGAACTCAGAAGTCTCTTTATATGCATCCTAAACTAATCTTAGTAAAAACACTGGGGAGAAGGGTAGAGATTCAATCAATTGATATGAAATTTTTTTGTCAATACTTATAAATTTAATTGTTTTGTCCAAATCTAGTCTAAATCTAACTCAGTTCATGCTTATAACATTGTGTTGGAGTACACTTTTCCAAAAGAAATATAAGGAATATCTTAGTCTTCAATAGTGTCAATCAGCTATTGGCTTTTGTGTCTGAGATCTAAGAAGAAATAGGAAGTGAATAAATTAATATCTTAGTGTCAAATGAAAGCTAGTGTAGTGTTTTATTTATTTTTAATTTATTTGACTTTTTCATAAGGGTTTGTGTCTTTAAAGTAATTATAGGCATGTTACCTACAGAAATGAATACTTATCAAGTACAATAATATTGAAAAAGGTAACTATATTAGAATGATTAGGAATGTATCATATTAGGATGGATGAATGAGTTTTGCATTACCTAGTAGAATTTTTTTTAAATTGATAATATCTTGAAATTTTTCATGTAGTGACTCAAACTCCTTGTTCACACTGAAGGCATGTTAAACAGATGATGAGGGAGGAAAGTCTGAAATGACTTTAAATCCTCCAAGTTTATGTAAAATGAACTAGATATGTTCTCTGAAGGCAATATGGTCTGGGCTAAATCTTGCAGAGAAGAACAGAAGAAAATCGACCTCCAGAATTTTAAACAAAAATAGTCACTGTCATGACAGGCACATAATATTTTATTGATATGTTGAGACAAAGAGCCCTAAGATTAATGACCTGAAAAGTGCTATTCAATCCTTGGTATTAGTTAATATTTGAATTAGTCATAATTGAAATGTCATATTTTATTGTTTATAACATTATGAATCTTTCAATTTGGCAAAAATGTTCAAGTAATTCAGAGATTTCGTGGGGAAATTGATCCACGTGATTTCCTTACTTTTTTAAAAGTCTTGTACATTACCAGATCATAATTACTCTTCATTGTGAGCTGTTTTAAATCCTTTTAGAAATGAATGAAATAAAAAAAAAAAAGAAATGAATGAAATAGAATTTCATTTAAATAGGCCTATAAAACCATTTCTATATTGAGTATTTTTGCAATCATTATTCATTAACATGAGGAATCAAAAATGAAAAGCACAGTATTATCCATGAAAATAGTCTATCACATTATTAAACAATGGGTTCTTAATTTCTGTTTTATCCTAATATTCAAAAGATTTTACATAATAGAATGCATATGAAGGCATTGTTATTTTTATGTACTATTTATAATAGATGGTAAGAATACTCGAATCCTCCTACAGTAAATTTTCATGAACTGCATTTTATAGAGTTGATAAATAATACTGTTGATTTAAAAGCCTAAAAATAATTTCCTTTGAGATGATAAGTAAAATTTAGTTATTTTGAGTAGTGCGTTATTCTTGCTTGTCAGTAAGAATTGACACACTGGACTAGAATATTTCATGAAATGTATTTTTTTTCATGGGATTTGGAACCAAATGGCATTGGGCTTGAATTTAGATTTTTTTACCACTTGATTGCTGTGTATCTTTGATTTGATTTCCTTATCTACTTGATTTCCTTATCTATAAAATTAGAATATTAACACCAACTTTATAGGGTTGTTGAGTAGATTAAGTGAATCAGTGCCACCAATTGAATGGTATGAACTCAAAAAAAGTACCTCTTAACATTTTAAAAGGATCTTTTAGCTTATAAATAATTTACATTTTACTGTGCTCATCAATTAAGCAGAGAAAAAGTCAGTCAATTCAGTTGTTTTTTTAAAGTTGCTTGTAGAGGATGTAGGATATATGTTGGACCTTGAAAAATGAGCATGTTTATTTAGGCAACAACAAAAGATACAGAGGCAGAATATACATATACTATCAGAAAGACCCAGTAAGAAGGATGAAGGACTAGGGGACATACTAGAAAATTGTGAAAAAAGATAATAGCTTAAAAAAAAAAAGATAATGGCTTTTACATTGGCCATGTTGGGTGATAAATGATACAACCCCATGGACTGTGGCTTGCCAGGCTCCTCTGTCCATGAAATTCTCCAGGCTAGAATATGGTATGGGTAGCCATTCCCTTCTCCATGGGATATTCCTGACCCAAGGATGGAACCCCAGTCTCCAACATTGTGGGTGGATTCTTTCTTGTCTGAGCCTCCAGGGAAGCCCCAGTAAATGATACTGTATGATCATAGTTAAGTTATAGCACTTGGTTGGGCTTCCCAGGTGATGCTAGTAGTAGAAAACCCATCTGTCAATGCAGGAGACATAAGAGACATTTTGATCCCTGCGTTAGGAAGATCCCCTGAAGGAGGATATGGCAACCCACTCCTGTATTCTTGCCTGGAGAACCCCATGGACAGAGGAGGGGCTGTTGGACTACAGCCCCTAGCATCACAAAGAGTCAGACACGACTGAAGAGACTTAAGCATGCACACACACTTGTTTAAACTTACGTGGTGTAAGAAAGATATCCTTTTATTATAGATAATATAAGAAGAATTATACATAGAATTTTGATTGGATCTTTATTTCTCTGCACATCTCATTTTATTAGTACCAGTCAAATTCCTTTTCTTTTTTGAAAAGAAAGAAGGTTTATTACAAGTAATTCAGAAACTTCCATACAGCGATATTAAATAAAAATGGTTAATGTTAATAGTCGTCTTCCTCTTCATTCCTCCTACTTTTTTGTATCATTATTTCTCTGGTAAATCCTGGTAACTACTACAACTAGGAACATCATTTTCGGTAGCAAATTATGTGACTTTAGTATTAGAAATCATTTCAAGAGCTTGTTTATTATAGGAGTTAACTTACTACTAGAATAAGTATAGAGTACTACATGCTATTTCTATAATATGTCATAGATATCTTACAGTACACATTTTTTATGTCTCTCATACAGACCGAAATATATTGGTTGCATTTAATTCCATAGAGTATACTTTCAGCCTAATAAGGAAGAAAAATAATACTGGCAGAAGATATATTACTTCATAAACTTCTTTCTTCTGTTCATTCAATTAATGCATTTATATTCTATAATATTTTATAGAATAGGGCATATTTACCCTAGTATATGAATTTCTGAAATACTTCAAACACATGATATTTCACTATTCTTTAACAGGCTGTTCGCTACCAAAAATTACCAAACTATTTCAGTTATCAGCTATGAGAGAAATACATCTCTGAAAGTTTGAAAACATAGAGAAAGTAAATGAAAAAGAAAACTCATCCTACAAATTAATGCAACTTTTTATTTATTATATTTCAGGATTATATTTTTACCTTTTAAATCATAGTGTATTTTAGGAACTATAAAGTATCAAAATAGTAACAATGTTAAAGACAGTTTGGTATTAAATTAACATTGTTGGAAATTTAGCTTTCAAAATCTCCAGATTACTTAAGAGTGAGATTTTTATCTTCTTTTTTTACAGTCCTTTTTGTGTATCTGGTAGTTCCTAAAAGGGGACATGGGGTCGCAAAGCATCGGACATGACTGAGCGACTGAACTGAATTGAACTGAAAAGGGAACATTCAGGCTAATGAAATATAATGCGAGGATAATTCATTATAGTTTTGTTTTATCTGCAAAAATTAAATATCTTAGTATGAATCAAAGTGTGTCAGGAAATTAGATCAATAATCTTTTTTAGTTCTTTGGATAGTCAAATTTTTTACCAGGATTTGAGAATCTATAAGTTCCTTTATTAATCTTTTTTTTTAAATTTAGTCACATTTTGTGGCAATGGATTAATTTCCAAAATATACAAGCAGCTCATAGAACTTAATACCAGAAAAACAAACAACCCAATCTAAAAGTGGGCAAAAAACCTAAACAGACAGTTCTCCAAAGACGACAGACAGATGGCTGGTAAACGCGAGAAAAGATGCTCAATATCACTTATTACTAGAGAAATGCAAATCAAAACTACAATGAGATATCACCTCACACCAGTCAGAATGGCCGTCATCAGAAAAATCTACAAACAGTAAATGCTGGAGAGGGTGTGGAGAAAAGGGAACCTTCTTGCACTGTTGGGGGTAATGTAAATTGATGCAGCCACTATGGAGGATAGTATGGAGATTCCTTAAAAAACTAGGAACAAAACCAGTGGAATTGCTGCATTGACCCACTAACCCCACTCTTAGGCATATACCCTGAGGAAACCAAAATTGAAAAAGACATATGTACCTCAGTATTCATTGCAGCACTGTTTACAGTAGCTAGAACATGGAAGCAACCCTAGATGTCCATAGACAGATGAATGGATAAAAAAGCAGTGGTACATATATACAATGGAATATTACTCAGCCATAAAAAGGAACACAGTTAGTTCTAATGAGGTGGATGAACCTAGAGCCTATTATACAGAGTGAAGTAAGTCAGAAAGATAAAAACAAATATTGTATATCAATGCATATATATTGAATCTAGAAAGACAGTACTGTTTACCCTATCTGCAGAGCAGCAAATGGACACAGGGGTGGTGGGAGGAAGGAGAGGGTGGGATGTATGAAGAGCATAACATGGAAACATATACATGACCCTATGTAAAATATATAACCAATGGAAATTTGCTATGTGACTCAGGTAACTCAAACTGGAGCTCTGTAACAACCTAGAGGGGTGGGAGGGAGGTTCAAAAGGGAGGGGACACAGGTATACCTATGGTTGATTCATATTGATGTTTGGCAGAAACCAACACAATATTGTAGAGCAATTATCCTTCAATTAAAAATAAATAAATGTAATTTTTTAAAAAGAAGTAAAGGGGCTTAGACCAAAAATAAAAAATTGAGTCATGTTTTGGTTTCCTGTTTTATTCTTTTGCAATGAGTTAAAATTCTGCTCAATTTTTTAAAAATTTCAAACAAATTGGATTAAATGCAATATTTAAAATAACTTACTTTAACTCCTTATGTATATTTAGGACATTATTTATTGCATAGATTTTATTAATTTGGGGAGAAAAGTAAGCATGCTTTAATGGAGAAGTGTAAATAAAATGTTTTTAAATTGCTCTAAGTAGATGCAGCAAATGAGCACTGTATCTTAGGTGAATTTTAGGGGACTTACTAAAATAGTATGGTTAGTTTCTATAATATTCACAGATGTACTTTTATACTATTACTCCAAGGGGAATCATGACCAGATTATGTTAAGAGGTATAACATGTCTATGGAAAAGCATATAGTCACTGTCATCCAGAGAAACAGAACTGTTAGGCTGGATAGAGAGAGATTGTTAATAGATCAATAGATAAATATATAGATAGGTGATAGATTTATTATGAGGAATTGGCTCACATGATTATACAAGCTGAAAAGGTCTACCATCTGCTGTCTGCATGCTGGAGACTTGTGAAATAATGGTATAATTCAGAATACAAAGCCCTGAGAACCGGGTGAGCCAGTGGTGTATTAATCAATCTCAGTCAGAGGGCCAGAGAGCTGTGAGATGTCCGGCTCATGCCTGATGTCCACCCACACTGGAGTGGGCAATGTACTGATTCCACTGAATCAAATGAGAATCTCATCCTGAGATACCTTTACATACATTCCCAGAAATAATGTTTAAGGTGAGCACCCCTTGGCCAGTTAAGCTGATACATAAAATTGACCATCACAAAAAGGGAAATAAAACAAACTGTTGTGTCATGATGCTGATTCCTGGATAGTGTTTTCTTTGGCTTTACAGAGATGAAATTTATTCTAAGCTTCTCAAGGAAAATATTAAAAGTTGGATGATTTTATATATATATATGCTCTATGAATATGAAAATTTTAACAGCTTTGAATTTTACACATCTTTGTTACCCTTAAGTAATTTTCAGAGACAGTCTATTCTTTTTTAATGCAGTAAATCCCAACATCACTACTGTTGGGTATTCTTTCTACTGTTTGTAAAGCCAGAAAAATCTTTTTGATACTGTTATCCTTATTTCTTATACTGCATAGGTTTTTAATCTCTTGTTTACAGTTCTAGAGTGTTTCTGGGATTATATGAATGACTGCTCTCTTTAAACAGTAGGTTCCACATGAAAAGATCGTAATTCTGCTTTACTTTTGAGTTCAACTCAAAATATATGTATTGAGTGGATTAGGCATTCTGCACAAAGATTTAGAGTAGGCATTATCCTGGTCTAGATAAGCACATGATCCAGTTGATTATACCAAGTAATTATACAATATAGTAACTAGTTATAAAATGTAAAAGACCATGAGTCCTAAGCATAATAGGCTTAGAACAGATTGGAGAGGAAATGACTTGCTTGAATATATTGGAAAGAGCTTCTAAGAGAAGTTGGACTTTAAAAATTAGTAGAATTTTGAAATGCAGTGAAGTGGAGACAGAGAGGGAATGATGGACAGGACATTCTTGGCAGAGTGTGGAGCATGAGTGTTGAGCATGAACTTAGTCTGAAAGTCAGGAAAGTATGGAATATATTTAGACAGTCTTAGTCTGCTGTACCTAGATAAAAAGTGATGGTATGGGAAAAGCAAAGTAATAGGAGATGAAGATTGAATGTAGCTTAGAAATTAGTTTCTTTACAATTTTAAAGAATATGTACTTTTTTTTGAGATGGATATTAATTGAAGGATTTGGAGCAATGTACCTACATGATCAGAATCATAATTTATAAATATAGTTCTGTAGGCAGGGTGGATTGGGAGAGGGTTGGGCTCTGAAGGGAGACTTAATAGGAGATTATTTCAGTGGACATGTTAAGCCTGATTTATAGTGGCAGTGAAAAAGGAAAACAAGGGATAAATCTGAGTTATTTAGGCATTAGAATGAGCAATGGTTATAAATCAATTGAAGAAAATAAGGAAAATGGATAAGTTAAATTTTGAGACTTTATAGCTTGGTTTATCAAATATTTAAATTCTCAATTGAAACTGAGATTACAAGAAAACAAATAGCTGAAGTATTATATTAAATTCCAAAGAGGATTAAAGAATTATAATTAACTACTAGGAGGCCCTTTAAAATGATAGGGTTCTAGATTCTAAAGATACGTGAAGGACTGCTGTTGTAGGTAAGGATGAAGCCAAATGGGTGGGATCTAGGCTTCTTACTCCCTCTGCAGACACTGCCATTCTGATTTTATTGAATTCCTAAATATTGGTTTGACATAAATTTTGTTTGAAGAAACAAATGGTCTTCTGCTTAAAAAGAACGTTGGAAAGCTACTGCTCCAGCTGTCTTACAATTGCAGCCCCAGATATTCAAATTGGCGAATGTCTTACATGTCTCACAATTAGCATGTGTTTTTCTGAAATGCCTTCATGACACTCAGGTACCCATGTGGAGATCTCAGGAAGCTGCTGGAAATGTGAAACCCAAAGAAAAATCAAGGTTAAACCAAAGTGAGAATTTACACTATAAAAACAAATAGTATTATCCAGAAAGAATGTGTTTGAGTATGAAGAAAGTCAAGGAAAAATCTTGGGAAACCACTGCCTCTGAGGAATAAAAGAAAGGGAATCAATAAGTGAAATGGATAAAGAAACAGTTAGTAGGCGGGAGACCAGGCCAATGTGTACATGTAAAGATCCTGAGTTTTGGCTGAAGGAAGCCCTGAGTTTAAAAGCCAGTTGTGCTCCTTACTTTACAGCTGTGCACAAGCACTCAGAGCCAGTTTTCTCTGTGGGAATACTGGACCCTATCTCGAAGGGTTGTTACGAGTAGTAAGTGAGACATAGACAACCTGTAATGGAGTGTGTGGCACATGATTAAGTGTTAATAGACACTATTAAAGAATCCGCCTGCCAATGGAAGAGACTCAAGAGACTCGATCCCTGGGTTGGGAAGATCCCCTGGAAGAGGAAATGCAACCCGCTCCAGTATTCTTGCCTGGAAAGTTCCATGGACAGAGCAGCCTGGCGGGCTACAGTCCATAGGGTAGCAAAGAGTCAGACAAGACTGAGCTCACACACAAATTTGTAATAGCCTGAGAGAATAGTGTTTCAAAAACCAAGAGAGTGTCAAGAAATATAGGTTGAAAATCAGTGTCTAAAGCCATAGATAAATGGAGCATAATGAAGATCAAGAAGAAATTAAAGGATTTTTTAGAATTTCACAGATAAAACTCACAGAATACCTTGAAGAGAATAGTAGAGGCAGAAGTCAAATTACAGTAAACTTTAGGCATGACTGAAAAGTGAGAAAGTGATAGCAAGAATTGTGGATACATCTAAAAGACGTTTTATGATGAAAAGAGAGAGGGGAAGGCAAAGTTACTGAAGTTTTATTTTGAGAATTAAATGTGATTGTGGAGGGAAGGAATGAGAGAAAAATGAATGAGGCAAGGCCATATGGGAAGTAGGATTACAAGTAGAGGAATTGCTTCCTTTTTTGGAGAAGAAAAGGGCGAGTAAAGATACAAATGTATATGTCCTCTTTAGAGATGTTGAGAGAGATCAAGGTGGGTTTCCATTTTTTATTGAAGCATAATGATAATCTGCCAAAATTAAGTGTTTTGACATGAAAGATTAAAAAAATTTTTTTTAATTATATTAGTGCTATGTAAATAAGAGAATCAGCTACAGAGGGGTAAAAATGAAAATGTACTACTTTGATGGCTTATGGTAAGTCAGAAGGCATGAAGTGCCGCAGAATCAATAGCATGTAATAAACAGTGACTGGAAAAATGGAATAGCATCCAATACATTTTAAAAATAAAATTAATATTCAAATAAAGTTAATTTCAAATAATTAATATTCAAAATAAAGTAATATTAAAATAAAGCAATATTCAAATGAAGTATTCAATTTTTTCCCTACTAAATGAAATTTTATAAACTCTTTTAGTTACTTTTAATTAGTAATGATTGTAAAAGAAATCATTGCCTTATGAAATCCCCTAAGTGTGATAAGTATTCAAAAGGATCTCTTTTAATATTTTCTTCTCAAGTTTTCTGGTTATTTTTTTTCTTTTCCTACCTTTCATCCCCCAAAGTGAGGAAGCATCTGTATTATGATACATTTTATAGATGGTGCTAAAGATGTTTGTGGTAATTGATAAGATTTTATTTTTAAATATTATTTGTTGAAATCTCAATTTGTTACATTCTGTTGTGTTTTGTTTTAGAATATTTAGACCATTTTAACCTTTAGCACTGCCGTATTACAATGGACATTGAGAAGAAGGAGCAAACTTTCCAGTAACGATTTTCATTTGCTTTGCTTGCTCTCTGCTTATCTTTTTTGAATCTCACTTAAAAATTAAACTATACCGTCTTCATTTTCTTCCTGAGTCTCATTTATGTTCTTGTTTCTGCCATGCTTGCAGTCATTTTCTTACTCTACCTCGCTCCAGATACAGTCAGAGCATTGAACATCATCACAGGGATGGCAGGTATTTTTTTCTTACAATTGAGTCTGTTCTTAGAATTGCATGTGCCTGTCTATTGATAATAACTCACTACTATATATATATATATATATGTCTGTAGTTATTGATGAAATATAGAAATATTATCCTTGTAAAAAAGTAGGAAATAAAGCATATATAAACAATTTAATTGTATTGGGCTGGGATCATCTCTGTGATGATTCTAAAAATGTAAATTACCAGAAATTACTTTTGAATCATTACATGGAAAAGTAGAATAACAGTATTTTTAAATATTAATACAGTTGAGACCTCATCTTCCTCTGGAGAATTCATAATTAGATATTCAGACAGCACTAGTTGGTAACAACCCACTTCTATCTCCCTCCAAATCAGCCTTTGAAAAGTGCTTAGATTGAACGGAGGCTGAACTCAGGTTTATGGTTACTTTATCAAGGGTAGCTGTGGTCTACTCATTGGTTATAGTAGATGAATCTGGATCCCTGGAGAATACTGGGTTTGTGGGAAAATCCTTGTTCATTTCTACTCTCCCACCATTCTCCTTGTACTGAAGAGAAATATAAATTACCTGGCATTTAACAGAAAGGAGGATTACGTCTCTAGTTATTCCCAGAAGGAAATCTAGCAGGGAAAGAAGGTCTCTAAAGCTTGCAGTTTCTCAAGGCTAAACATAGCTGTAGGGATTTGAGCCAGTTCAGTGACAACATTTTGAGGCCCTGTAGACAGAGAAAAGAAGAGCAATGATAATGTGGTTGTGGGTTCAGCTATACAGATAGGGAATTAATGTGCTGTACTCACTCTGACTATAGTTTCAGAGTGATTTGGGTTCTTTGTGGCCACTTTTATCTTATTAGTTTAGTTAATTGTGAGTTGATAACGAAAGAGCTTAGAAAAAATAATTGAAACTAGTGGATAAATACCTAAGATTGAATTCATTTAGACAAATATGGAAGGAAACATAAGAGATAGTATCAACAATAAATTCCTAATAATTCAAGTTTTGTGATGTCTTTCTGTACGTGTATCTGAAATTTAGTGCCTTCAGTTTACTGTAGTGGTTATTGCTATGTTTTATTTTCTTTTACATTTCTTAGTCTCTTTTTCTATTTTTTTGCTTCAATACTAAATAATTTTCATTTTTTATTGTTAGTGTTTGTCATCTTTATTATTGCTGTATGTTACTTTCAAACTCTTTTTTGGTTGCAATGATTATAAATTTATCTTACAAAAATGTGAAAAATAGCTATATACCTATCCTTATAATTGGGTAAGACCTTTTTTAAGGTGGGAGGCATGAATGAGATATTATTGACTATAGAATTCTTATGCTGGTATCTTTCCACTTAACCATAAATTAAAATTATCCATCATGTTAGTTTTTATGTCCTATATTTTTCTTAGTTATCAACAAGTAGATTGCTTCATATTATTTATTCTTTCAGTGAACCAACATAGATAGAGCCAGTCCTTAACAGCTCTAAGTTGATTATCAATTTCATATTCTTACTCTGTTTCTCAACCTCAGCCTAGCTGGCCTATTTTGAAAGAGAGATTTCTGAATTGTCTTTTTGTACCATAATTTGGTTTGTGGTCAGGTTACACAATATCACTGATGTTTATATTAAAGGAAAACACAGTTAGGAAAATCAGTTTTAGAAAACAAATTATCAAATAACTTACTCTAAGATTTGTTGTCACTTAAATGATTAAAATTTGTGAGTCTGGTGTACTTAATCTAGAAAACTTGGATAGACATTGTAAGAATGTAGTTCTTTAGTTGCTTTCAGTAATATTATCTTTTATTATTATTAGTTTGATTCATACAAAAGCATGTCTGCATGTTTCAAAGCATAATAGTAAAATAAACATTTAGGAATCTACTACCCATACCAAGAACCAGAATATATAGTTAATATTCCTTCATCTACCTCTAGGCTTCTTGCCTGTTGCATTCCTATTGTATTTCACAGAAATAGAAAATACTGTATTGAATTTTCAGCTTAACATTTCCTTCATTTGTTTTTTTAAGTGACTTTGATCATTTATTTCTCTCTGCTAACTTTCTGAGTTACTTAGTTCTTCTGACTCCCACATCAGTCCACTATGAGATTCTGGGGATTATTGAAGATACAAAAACTCATCTAGTCAGCTATCCCTTCTCCTTTATTTATTACTATGTTTAATGCATCTTGTTTAACCCCTGTACCTTTGTACATATTGCAGCTGAACACAGCCATGCATTTCCTCTACATGTTGATATCATCTGTTGACTGCTTGGATATACTATTTTATTTACTGAAGATTTTAGCATGTGGCCTTAGTCTTCCTCTTTATCCTAATTCCTGCCATGTATCTGAATGATGTTGTGTGTGTGCGCGCTCAGTCATGTCCAGCTCTTCTCGACCCCATGGTCTATAGTCCGCCAGGCTTCTCTGTCCTTGGGATTCCCCAGGTGAGAACACTGGCGTAGTTTTCCATTTCCTTCTCCTGGCAATGTTAGCATCACCTGAATGACCTATTTAGCACCCACTCACTTCCTTGAGTATCTCAAATTGGAGGTAGTGAGCTTTATTCTCAGTTCTGCTTTAGTTACTCACTCCCATGGCCATACTCTAAATATTATCAGCACTTGAAACTGTTCTACCTTTGAAATATTTTAAAAAATTAATTTTTTATATAACTTTAAAGATTACTTTCCATTTATAGTTATTACAGATGCTTCACTCTTGGACGATAACTACACATGGTTCTTTCTTATTCTTTCCTTGAGTTACTTTTAACTCACTGATTCTTTTATCCACTCTGTTTACCCCTTTACCTTTCCCAATTTGCTTCCACTTTACTTACATATCTAGAGGTTGAATCCATTCTTGGAAACATCCTCAGTTCAGTTCCCTTGTTTCATTGTTCTTTTTTTACATTTTTGACGAAGTCCAAGTCTGGAGCAATCTCTTTCTCTTGACAAATGGTTTTGATCTAAATTATCCAAGTTCTCTCTAATTACCTACTGGAGAAAAAAATGACTGAACATTCAAAGGAAAAGTGACCTCTTTATTGAGGATTGTGAAAAGAATAAAAAGAAATTGGCACCAACTTTCTAAGCATTCAGTTTCCCAGTCTATATTTCAAGGTGGCATTTACTGTCATGGTCTGGAAATTCCCCTTCTGTGAATAAATATGTGTTAATAGTTCCAAGTGGACCATAGTTTGGCTGTATAAAATATGGAATTTTAGGAATGGAATAAATGTATAATAGTTAACTCAACATGGCATCCTCAATATGTGAAGAATCAGAACCATTGGCTTCTCTACTTCACATTTGTAAAATAAAATATTATGTATGCTGTCTCTTTGGAACAGATGAATAGAAGCTTAATGTTTACTAAACTTCTTTTATATTACCTCAGGAAACAAATATTTAACTAATATTATGGATCAAGACATTTTTCCTCTGGACAAGTTACACTAACCAGGGCAAAATTATCTTTGATCATTGCGAATTTTAAAACACATTCAAAATTTAAACAAACATATTTGGAATAGATATCATGTTACCTTTTATTGATATCCCTCTAAGATATATCCTTTATTTCAATTAATATATCTTTTATATTTTAAAATCTATCCTCATATCTTACTTTCCCCCAAAGTATTTATCTTAACTTAAAGCTATACATGGGGCTTCCCAGGTGGTGCAAGTGGTAAAGAACCCACCTGCCAATGCAGGAGATGTAAGAGATGCAGGTTCAACCCCTGGACTGGGAAGTCCCCTAGAGGAGGGCATGGCAATGCACTCCAGTGTTGTTGCCTAGAGACTCCCATGGACAGAAGAACCTGGTGGGCTACAGTCCATGGAGTCACAAAGACTCAGAGTCAGACACGACTGAAGTGACTTAGCATGCACACATGCGAAGCTATACATGGCATATTAAGGAATCACAAACATTGATGGTGGACATGGCAACTTTTGCATAAAAATGTGATGGAGGAGATGACAGATGGGCTATATCTTAAAGGAAGAATTAGAAATATTTAGGTAGAGTAAGGTAGCGCTAGTGATAAAGAACCTGCCTGCCAGTGCAAGAGACAAAAGAGACATGGATTTGATCCCTGGGTTGGGAAGATCCCCTGGAGGAGGGCATGGAAACCCACTCCAGTATTCTTGCCTGGAGAATCCTGTGGACAGAGGAGCCTGGCGGGCTACAGTCCATAGTTGCAAAGGGTCGGACACGGCTGAAGCGACTTAGCATGCATGCATGCATAAGCAAAGTTACTGGCGTAATAAACACTGTGTTTTAGTGCTGTTGCAGCGTTCGTTACAAGGCAGGGAGTAGCAAGGGATGAATATGTAATGATAGAGATAGGCCCGATGATGAATAACCTTGTATCCTCTGTTGAGGAACTTAAATCTAACACTGTACGTGACAGAGGTACTTTGAAGAGTTTTAGTTTTGGGATGGCTGTAGTACATTTACTCACTCTAGAGACTATGGGGATGGTTGATGAAAGAAAAGTGTATGAAAAAGAAAAACACTGAGGTATTTGCCTTGGTCTTGGACAACAAAAGCTCTTTGAGGGTCTGAACTAAGTAAGGTAGTGCATGGAGAGATAAATGATGAGAGCTAATCAATTAAATTCAATATTACCTGGTAAATAATCAAATTTGGATTTTGAGGGGAAGCCAAGAGTCAAGAAATATTCCAGTTTTATTGGCTGAGTAACTGGGTGCATGTGGTACCTTAACAGAGATGGGGGAATTGTTAGGAGAGGAATCAGTTTAGTTGAGAGACAAGTTCAGTTTTAGAATTATTGAGAAGGCTGGGGGAAGCTCCTAGCAAGAAGTAAATTAAATAATTTTAAAGCTTAAAGAAGTTTAGGCTATGTATAATCATTTAGGAGTAAATTTACTACTCGTGGAAAGTAGCTACAAAAATGAAAATGAAATCAGCCAGAGATACTACCCATCAAATGAAAGCCAAGGAGTTTTCCTCTGCCATGGAAAATTGACAGAAAGAGAAAGAGAAGCTTCTGAAGGACATAGTGAAGGAAGAATAGAAAAGTAAGAAGAATAGAGCTTAAAAAAATAATTTGAAGAAGGAAGAGATAGTGTCAACAGTAAAAATAAATGAAAGTAAAGGTATATGAAAAATACCATGAGATTTGTCAAGGAAGAAGTCATTGACGATTCCAACTCAGGCGATTTCGGAAAGATGGTGAGAGGAGAAAAGCAGATTGCAGGGCCTGAGGCATGATTGGGAGATAATAAATACATCAAAGGAGTGTGGAAAAATATTGGATAGGGGCATATGATATCAGACTAGGTTTCTTTCTTTCAGAGTAAGAAATACATCCTGTGTTTATAAGCTTGGAGGAAACAATCCTTTAGGGGGAAAAAGAATAAGGGAAAAAGAAAGGGAAAAAAGAAAGAATGACTAAAAGAAAAGTCTTAGAGCAGTGGGTAGGGCTAACCACACAGATGGAGTTTCTAAATGTAAAAAGTTCTTATTTACCATTGAGACAGGAGGGAAATAGATGACAGAGTTGAAACTAAGTAAAGTTTTAAAGGATGTTAATCGAAGGTAATTATATTTGATAACCTCAATTTTGTTGTTGCTATAATTGAGATTATATGGTTATTTTTGAGACAAATTCCTGAGGATTCCCAAAGGTTAAATATGATGAGAAAGTTTAAATAGTCATTGTGTAAAAACTGATGGGAACTGATTAAATATAAGTAGAAAGATTGTTATTGATACCACCACAGCAGATGTTAGAAACTGAATTTGCAAAGTGCTAACCTGTATGAATGCATGCTTTACTTAAGAAATATCCAGTTGCCTAAATGTAGAAAAATCATTATGGCATTGAATCAATTTTAGGGTTTTGATGAATATTTGGAGGATTTGGGATAGAAGGGAATCTGTTGTTATAGAAGTGGTTCAGATGATCAGTCATAGAGTCTAAGATGGTTAAGGAAGGAAGGAAAGTAGAGAGGTACTATATTCTGACAGAAATTGGTAGGTCCATGGAATGAAAAGTGTTAAATGGAGATCAAGTAAAGTGGAAGTGAGATTATAAAACACCTGAAATAATTAATGATTTTCATCAGTTTGATATTAGAGTTTAGTATTTTAAAGTTTGAATAGTTTCACTGGATTCTAAGGTTCACCATATTTCCCCAGAAAAGGGTGCTGATGCAGGGGAAAAGTGAGGATTATTGACATTTCAAAGATCCAAGAGTTATGGTTCAAGATTATTGAACAATTTCCTGCATGTACATTGAAATCTCCTGAAATCATCATAGAATTTATCTAAAGAAAATGACTTATAAAAATTCCCCAAATAATCAATGACTAAGGGATATTGGCTGGAAGTTGATAGTTATTAGCAACCTGAGTTAATAATGGATCTTACGGCCAAGTGGTATGCTTGATAGAAATAAGAACATGTATGTTACAGTGGAAGAACAATAGCCAGAGTGTCTCTAGGGAGCCAATCTCTCCTGAATCCATGGACTATGAAATGTCAAAGAATAAGTAGCTTCTGCAGATGAGAGTTACACTGGAAGGAGAGCCTGCAGGGTTGAGCTAAGTGCTATTTGAGATAGGGATATGCAGAAACTATTCTGCAGAAAAGCTGATGACATAAGGAAGTTAGTTAACAATAGATCAAGATTCTTGAAAATACAGCTAAGAGAATAAAGAAAATTAAAATGGTACAGAAGATAATAGAGGAAATGAATTTAGAGAGAAGAAGCTGTCAAGGGACAACTGGGCTTTCTCTGTACTTGATACTAAGAATTATACAGATAAGATGCTTAAAATAGAAGTGATCTACCTGAGACATCTAAATGTATCCTAAGTCATTTTGGTGCCAGAATGGAGTAAGATTCTGGGAAGGGTCTGACCTGGGGCTAGAGTAGTACTGTGAGATGCCATCACGTTTGAAGAGAGGCAGCGAGTGGTCTTATCTTAAGGTATTTGGGGTCATGATGAGAACCCAAATTAGAGAAGGGTTCTCACAAAGCTCAAAAAAGGGCTTCTCTGGTGACTCAGAAAGTAAAGAATCTGCCTGCAGTGCAAGAGACCCGTGTTGAATCCCTAGATTGGGAAGATCCCCTGGAGAAGAGAATGGCTACCCACTCCAGTTTTCTTGGCTGGAGAATTACATGAACAGAGGACCTTGGTGGGCTAGAGTCCATGGGGTCAGAGAGTCAAACATGACTGAATGACTAACACTTTCACACTTTTTTCTCAAAAAACTAGTGGAGTCACAGGAGGATGAGATTCTTGTGTGTAATACAGAGTGTTTTCCCATAGATGCCCTGAGAAGTAGTACTGAGAGCCCTTAGTGAATGTGATCAAATCCAAGTAATTCACACTTCCTGAGCTACCTCCTCATCTTTTTGCCATAATTTCTTTGCATTGTTACCAACCTCCTTTCCTCTTAGAAGCCTTGTCTAAGAGGAAAGTGATCTATTACATCACAAGTAATCTCCTATTTGTGTTTCTGCCTATAACTATTCTTAATTTCTCTGAAATTTCCCTCTGTTAATTATGTCTTATTTCTCTTATATTTCAGTCTTTCTTATTTTACTAATTTTGTTTTTCCTCAAGTTGTTGTTAAAGAGACCTGTTGCTATCTCCTTAATAGTATCTTCTTTCTCATCTGCCACACCTTCAAGCTCCCTGGAGAATGGTCGATTTCTCTCTCTTACTTAGGTCATGTTTCTTGACGATGTATTTTTACATACGCTTTCCTCGCTTCTTCATCAGCTGCTGCTGCTAAGTAGCTTCAGTCGTGTCCGACTCTGTGTGACCCCATAGATGGCAGCCCACCAGGCTCCCCCGTCCCTGGGATTCTCCAGGCAAGAACCCTGGAATGGGTTGTCATTTCCTTCTCCAATGCATGAAAGTGAAAAGTGAAAGGGAAGTCTCTCAGTCGTATCTGACTCTTAGCGACCTCATGGACTGCAGCCCACCAGGTTCCTTCCGTCCATGGGATTTTCCAGGCAAGAGTACTGGAGTGGGGTGCCATTGCCTTCTCTGCTTCATCAGCTACTAAGTTTTAACCCTCTACAGTTTGACATCTATTTCCAGCAATTTATTTTAAATGATTTTCTCCATGGTTATATTTGCTGTATCTTTTTACACTTTTTATCCTTGTTATGTCCTTGTGTCTGCCATTATTAATGTTTTCAGCCTCTCTAATACAGTAAATCTCCTGATTCTCATTCTACTTCTTGATTGCTCTTGTTTCCTTCAGTTTATTCCTACTTCTCATGTTTTCAACTTCTTGACCATATGTTATCCTATATTCTGTCATCTTTATGACTTTGTCCAAAACTTCTAATACCTAGTATAATGCCTGGCACATGACATGCATACAATAAATACCTTTAAAAGAATTAGTGAATCAATGAACAGTGAAATAGTAATATAATACAGTGACTTCTCAAACTATCAGATTTCTTTATCTGACATATCTATAGAAGAGTATCGTTGCAACACTTCACAAATTTAGGTCCAAACCTAAAGTAAGGCTCCTTCTTCTCAAGAATTCTTCTGTTTCTGTTAATATAGCATCATTTCATTTTAGAAGCTTCTTTCTTTAGTTTATTCATTTCTTTCACTTAATTCGTATGGTGATTTGCCAAGCATATACGTAGGGAAAACTCTATCCTTGCTTTCAAAAAAGGTAACAGGCTTTAGAACCAAGAAAGAGCAATTCAAATTCCATTTCAAAAAATAGCAAATTGTGTGACTCTGATCAAGTTTCTGTGAGCTTTAGTTTGCTTATTTTAAAAATGTGAGAGATTGACCCACTGTCAAGAAACAAAGCAGTCAACAGAATCAAACTCAGAGATGCACAGATGTTGGGAATATAAGACAGAGAATTTAAGATAATAATTTCTGAGATTCCTTCTAGCCCTAAAATTGTTTGTATAATTCCATGTATTGTACATTGTGATTTATTTTTCTCATCCATGCCTTCTTCTCTGTTTCCAACCTTTTTCTACAAGTCATCCTCTTCCTACTCTAATTTATTCCATATGTTACCCCTGAAGACATCTTCTTAATTCATTACTTAAACATTACCTTTGTTCAGAACTTTTTGGTCACTCATTGAAAATTAAACCATATCTTAACCTCTTAACTCGACATTTAAGATCTCTATAAACTAACTTCAAACTTTCCAACATTTTGCCACATTCTAACTTCTATAATTTCTGACATTTCCATTTGATTAGTTTTTCGCATCCAACCAGATTTATTGGCCATAAGAAAATTCTATATACAAAGTGATCTAGACCTGTTGCTTCAAAGCAAAATCTTTTTTGTATTAATATTTTGATAGGTCATCCCATACAATGTTGAAAGGTGCTTACTCTAAAGCTAATAGAAAAATGTTCAATGCATATTAAATGAAAGGCCTAACTACTGAACTTTAAAAACTCTTTAAGATAATTAACAAAGGCAGACTGTAGTCCTATGATAGGCTGCTGGAGAACTGACTGATACAAAACATCAGGAGGTCATTTTGTGCAACACCATTGTGACGCTGATGTTTTCTGGATAGTGATACTCCCATTGTCTGATTCTAGACACACCACAGGAATACTAGTGGGGTCAGAGGTGAGCTTAGCTGCTTGCTGGGCTAGGCTGCTTATCTGACAAGGTCTCATAGCAACCCAGGTTAAATCTTTGTGAATCTGTGAGCAGGACTCCATCAATGGATGGATGCTTCACTGTGCCCTCCAAGTGCTACTCCAAAGTCACCTCCAACTGCCCACTGTCTGCCAGGCCCAGGACCCCACGGCACACCACATCCTTCTTCACCACAGACCTACCATTTGATTTCTTACAGTCTTCATCTATCTGCTGATACTTCTCTAGCTTTTCATGCAAGAGATATTCTCCATCTTTTCTAAGGTAATCTTTAATGCACCAGTCATACAATATTTTAATTTCCCTGCCTGATAGTCCCAACACCTGTGCATCTCTGAGTTTGACTCTGTTGATTGCTTTGTTTCTTGACAGTGGGCTTTGTTTTTCTTGCTTGTTGGTATCTCCAGTAATTTTTTTTTTGACTGTTAGACATCATATCATCATTCATGACTGAGGAAGAGGATTATGCTTGAAAATGTACACACCTCTTGTTCTGTGTCTGTGTCTGTGTATTTGGGAGGGGATGAATCAGTCTTCTAATCACTACTTCTATATGATTTGAACTAACATTATGAAGTAGCAGTGAAGGGCAGCAAGCATCAGTGTATATGAGGAACTTCCACTATCCATGTAAAACTAGCAAAACAAAAGGAATGCTAGTGAATTGTTCAAAGCTGACAAATGAATCTGTTGAACACGGCACTCAGATATTCTCGAGTAAGTACTATGCCTTATCACAGTTACTCCTATCAAACAATATCAATTCATAATTTGGTTTTTCAGAGATACAACTTTAGTTCAGTTAAGTTGCTTAGTCGTGTCCGACCCTTTGTGACCCCTATGGACTGCACCACACCTCATGTCCGATTGATTCCTTGTGACCCCCATGGACTGCAGCACACCAGGCCTCCCATCCATCACCAACTCTTGGGGCCTATTCAAACTCATGTCCATTGAGTCGGTGATGCCATCCAACCATCTCATCCTCTGCCGTCCCCTTCTCCTCCCGCCTTCAATCTTACCCAACATCAGGATCTTTTCAAATGAGTCAGTTCTTCACATCGGGTGGTCCAAGTATTGGAGTTTCAGCTTTAGCATCAGTCCTTCCAGTGAATTCATGACTGATTTCCTTTAGGATGGACTGATTGGATATCCTTGCAGTCCAAGGGAGTCTTCTCCAACACCACAGTTCAAAAGCATCAATTCTTCAGCGCTCAGCTTTCTTTCAAGACTCAATTTCCCCCTCAGTCAATCTCTGCCATCAGGAAGCTTCCATAAGCCTCTTATCCTTCTCCATCAGAGGGCAAACAGACTGAAAACCACAATCACAGAAAACTAACCGATCTTATCACATGGACCACAGCCTTGTCTAACTTGGTGAAGCTATGAGCCATGCTGTGTAGGGCCACCCAAGACAGACAGGTCATGGTGGAGAGTTCTGACAAAACGCGGTCCACTGGAGAAAGGAATGGTAAACCACTTCAGTATTGTTGCCTTGAGAACCCCATGAACAATGTGAAAACTGAAAAAGATAGGACACTGAAAGATGAATTCCCCAGGTCAGTAGGTGCCCAGTATGCTACTGGAGATCAGTGGAGAAATAACTCCAGAAAGGATGAAGAGACGAAGCCAAAGCAAAACCAACACCCAGTTGTGGATGTGACCGGTGATGGAAGTAAAGTCTGATGCTATAAAGAACAATATTGCTTAGGACCATGGAATGATAAGTCCATGAATCAAGGCAAACTGGAAGTAGTCAAACAGGAGATGGCAAGAGTGAACATCAACATTTTAGGAATCAGTGAACTAAAATGGACTGGAATGGGTGAATGTAACTCAGGTGACCATTATGCATCTTTAAGAAGTTTGTTATTTTATGGAATCTTTGAGGAGCTGGGAAAGGAAACCATAGGACTAATACCTTGACAGAATAGCTTGAATTTCTTACAATTGACAAAACACTTTTAATACTTCACCATCCACTGAAAATAAAATTATTTAGTAAAATAAGAATATTGTAGATGGAACATGATAATCTCTCAAGACTTTAAAAATACATATTTTAAAGATGTATTAATTCACTGTATGTTTAATTGTTCCTGAGTAAATAACCTTGCTTATTTGTGGTTTTGTTTCTGTTGTTTCTTGAAGTAAAAATTAAGTGACAGTGAGAATTATAACTATTAATACTTATTTAAATACTCAAAACATCCTCAAACATTTGTATTTTACATGTTTTTGCATGTACATGTTTACTAATATATCTTTATTGTTCAGTATTGTATTTGTCCATAACTTTCTTAAGAAAATTGTGATAATCTTTTCTTCTTGCTATTTACAATAGTGACTGTTTTATGATAATACTTCTGTAGATAAAGGGCCATTTTATTTTTATGATAAAAATAAGTTTATGAGTAATAGTAACATGTTTTTCTACATTAAAGTGTCTTGTTTTTTCCCCATCAATATGTGTATTATTACCATTTTTACATGTTAGATTGTTATTAAGTTGACTGACTCTAGATATTACTGTTATTTTTGATAAACTCATCTGCTTTTAACTAACATACAAATTTAATGTTTAATTGAACAGAAATATTCTAGTATAAAAAAATCTATCATGTCCAAGGAAAATTAATCTATCTTCCACCAAAATAATAAAATTTTTCTATTTGTACACATGATACAAATATTCAGAAATATTCATTTATTACCATGGTATTTTGTGTCTTCCAATTCTCTTAACACTGGGAGCAATGCTAAAATATATAAACTGGGTTTTAAAAGGTTAAACTTATACCTCGCACAATATGATGTACAAGAAAATTATAGAGTTTAATTATATAATTGCTTTAAATTACTTGATATATTATACAGCATGTAACATATTAATTACCCTATATCTCATTTTAAAATTCTATAATGTGCTTGTTTCTTCCTTCAATTATGTAGTTAATGCTTAGAAAATCTCTACACATTGGTATTTAATGAAAAGTATAATGCTGCTGCTGTTAATCAGCTTGCTATATTATGTAATACAGATTTATGAAAGTCATTTCTTGCTCCAAATCTGAGATTATACTTTTTGTCCTTCAGAGATATCTCCAAGGTTTTTTTTTTTTTTTTTAATTTAAGATTTTGACCTTATAAAGAAATTATTTCCTTATAAAGAAGAAAAATAATTCCTAAATAGCTTTACTTTGTGCAAGTCTATGAGAAAGAAACCCTATTACATTTACTTACCACATCTTTACAATATAAATATAAAATAAATCTGTCTGATTTAACATAGATTCTAAGGCCTGAGTTATGTCCTAGGACAATTTTCATTGATATCTGAACAATATTTTGAAGCATTGTGCAGTTTGTTTTTCATTGTTTTAGTAATCTTGGTATTTTTTTTATTGTACTTAAGAGACAGTCTACATCGAGTTTATGTTGATCTGGAATTGCATCATTGCAATGGTTGAATATAAATGAAAGAAAATGCCCACTGGCCTATGCTTCTCTGCAATACTGCATAACTCCATGTACTTGGAGACTGGGAGAAATAAGTGACAAAGATGGTGAAATAAGTAGACAGCTGTGCCAAATTTTCAAGAGCAACTATATGAGTGGAAAAATGATTGAAAATGGACAACTTTGCTAGATAATTATAAAATTATTTTCCCCTTAGAAATCAAAATCTGCACATACTATTAAATGATTTTAAAGCTGACTTGAAACAATACAGGGTCTTGTTACAATACTGTCAGTCAACATGAATTAGCTTTAATTGTGGAGGATCCTGTGCAAATGCTTGCAGTTTAGAATAGTAGTCACTAAATAAGCAGAACTATATCCGTATCTATCCAGGTAAATGGCACATAGAAACTCTAAACTATTTTAAGCATATATACCAGAAAATGTAAAATAAAAATAGAGTTATGACAGATATTAAATCACTTTTATAAGATAATCAAATTATTAACCTAAGAAAAATTTAAATTTATAGGTGAGAGTTTCCTGGTGTTTTATATGGCTTGCTTTCGGGCAATCTTGTAAAATCTATGTCTACCCTTTTCAAATAATATTTTGAAATGCATAAAGTAAAATAAATAGGCAGGGTTACAAAGGAAACTATTTATATTGAAATACAGACCCCAAATTCAGAAACCCAGGTAGGCACTAAAATACTTCATGCCTTGCAAATGATCATTCAACATGATGGTAAAGCATCTGCCTACAATGCAGGAGAACTGGGTTTGATCCCTGGGTCAGGAAGATCCTCTGGAAAAGGAAATGGCAACCCACTCCGGTACTGTTGCCTGGAGAATCCTTTGGACAGAGGAGCCTGGTGGGCTACAGTCCGTGGAGTCACAAAGAGTCAGACACAACTGAGTGACTTCACTTTCACTTTCACCATAAAATGAAAACTCACTAAGAATTTAGGTGAAAGTTGTCAAGTTTTAAATCTCAATCCCTTAGAAAACCTACTATGAAAGTGGGTATTATATATGAGATTTAAGCATTGCTGCTTTCAATTTTCTCAGCAGTAACCTTATTTCTCACCTAGTAAGACATATTTTTAGCCATTCGTGGAAGTAGAAGTCTATCTTGACCTTCTACTGTGTTATCAAAGTTTAAAATATAACTTTCCCCTTCTCTTATTTGTGGTGGAGCATTTCAATACATTTCTAACTTCTACCATGGTTCTTTTCATGTTTCACTTATTAAACATTTTTATTTTTTATGGAAATCATAATTCATACTTTTGATGAATATGGTGAGAAAAATATAAGTAAAATTTAAAACATTGACTATAGCTTCAAACAACTTTTTTACTAAAGAGCTTTTTTTAAAAGCATATTTCCTAAAGAGTGACTTCTTCATTAATACTTTAAAGATAATAGTATTCTTTTAAGGACATGGAATGTAGCAACACAGTTGAAATAATTCTCTAGATTTTAGAGTGTCAAAGATGTGAAATTGTATATTCTAATATTTCACTTTCTACTTGGAATCAGAATAAATCAGATTTTGCATAATACATGTTATTTAATGAAATAAATTATTATTTTAAGATAAGAAATATGAAAATAATGTAAAGATTGGTATCTTCATAACTAGGTTTAAGGAATCTAAGATATGTACATATTAATACATATTAAGGCTTCCAAGGTGGCACTCGTGATAAAGAACCCACCTGCCAGTGCAGAAGACATAAGAACAATGAGTTCGATCCCTGGATCAGGAAGATCCCCTGGAGGAGGGCATGGCAACCCACTCCAGTATTCTTGCCTGGAGAATCCTATGGACAGAGAAGCCTGGCGGGCTACAGTCCAAGGGTCACAAAGAGTCAGACATGACTGAAGCGGATTAGCATGCATGCAGTATATAAATATATTGTATTGAAGACGTACAAAGATATGTACACTAACAACATTTAATAGACATTGAGCATTTTTATTTCTAAAGAGAAGTGTTCTCTCTAAAATAGTCTTTCAGGAAGAAAAACTAGAATTACAATTTCTTACCCTGTCAAATTGCCTTTTCATTTCTCTCTTAGATAAGTAATTGAATATTGTATATGTATTTACACAGCTTTTTTGACATATTTGGATACACTTATAAAAATACTAAACTTATCTTAAGAAATCAATCATATTATATATAGTTCATGAACATAAAAATAATTTTAAAATCTTTGCTTTCATGTTACCATATGAATATAAAGTATAAGATAATCACAAAATATGTTGTAGAGTAAATCTAGTATTCAGTTCCTAAAGTCATAAGGAATATCTAAGTGAAAGTTGCTCAGTCATGTCCGACTCTTTGCGACTCTATGGACTATATAGTCCATGGGGTTCTCCAGGCCAGAATACTGGAGTGGGTAACCTTTCCCTTCGCCAGGAGATCTTCCCAACCCAGGGATTGAACCCAGGTCTCCTGCATTGCAGGTGGATTCTTTACCAGCTGAGCCACAAGGGAAGCCCAGGGATACTGGAGTGGGTAGCCTATCCCTTCTCCAGCTGATCTTCCTGACCCAGGATTCAAACTGGGGTCTTCTGTATTGCAGGCAGATTCTTTACCAATTGAGCTGTCAGGGAAGCCTAATCTAATATCTGCTGGTCCAAAATTGTATGCCATGTAATGAATTACATTTGGAAAATTGTGTCCTTTATATTATTTTTCTTTAAGCACTTACAGTTTTCATTTCAAAAATAAGATCGAGAGAATTTGTAGGTAAAGTGGAAGTCCTTAGTACATTAGTCTTGAGGGATACTAAAGCTTTCTTTGGTGTTTATAATATATAAGCATTTCCAGTACTGTTGTTACAACTATATGGGGAGGTAATAGTTTCTTTGAGGTATACTTTGGAATTCTAGAATCAAAACTACTGTTTTGGGGGCTGTTCTGCAGATAGTGGGGTGATCTTAGAAAACATTTACAAATTGCATGTTGGATGTAAAAGCATTATGCTAGACTCCAGGGATACAAAAGTTAGTGTTGATAGCTTGCTTAAGTAGACTTCTTTAAAGAAGGAATAAATTTTGATGTTGGATTATTTCTCATCAAAGAAATCACATTGTTTCAGACTGTTATTATTTCAGTCAATTAATGCTCATTCTGAATTGCATTTGTTGGCATTGTTAAAGTGTGATGAGACAAACGATATAGAATGGTTGATTTACCAGTTTCCTGAAGAATGATTTTTCATGTGGACTATGTTTGAATATGGCTACAGACTGCAAAGTTGCACTGTTTTCTCATAACATTTGGATTCAGTCATTTGAATGTTCAGATGTATCAGTATACTACAATTGTGCTGAGAGCCTTTTTAAATTTTAGTTGGTATACTGTTTATTAGTATAAACAGCCTTAGCAGCTTGAGAATTAGTGCCTTTATGGTTTTCTTTACTCTTTTGCAAATGTTGGGAAGTCATTGAATGCTTTCCGAATAGAATACTTCACATATTTCACATGTTCCATTTAGGGAATTCATTTTGGAAAACAGATAATTTTGTTTTGATTATAACAGAGCAACTCCTATCTTCACTGGGAATTGCTATTAAAGGCAGATGTTGGTTCTTTAGGAATTCTTATGGAGTTTAGTGAGAATTAACGCAGCATATGTTGGGGAAGAGAACATTTTTTTCCATACTCAATAATCTTAAACAATTACCTTTTTCAAAATCAGTTTGATGCATCATAACAAAATAGCAGAAAGGCGCTAAAGATCAACTGAGCTGCTTTTTGACTAACGTTTCAGGGATTGTGAAGCAGCAGATAGACAGCCATATCACAGATCCAGATCAACAGAACAGCGGCCTCTCCTAGAGCGGACCACCACCCGCTCCAGATCCACTGAACGTCCTGATACAAACCTCATGAGGTCGATGCCTTCATTAATGACTGGAAGATCTGCCCCTCCTTCACCTGCCTTATCGAGGTGAAAGATAAATCAATCAGACTAACTTCCCCTTTGTCCCACCAGCACACCATTTTATTTTCCCAGCAGCTAAATGGTCTCTTCTGTCATCCTTGGCTGATCACTAATAACAATCGACACTAACCTTTTCAGTGTAAGCACACTATTTATATTCCGCGGATATAATAGTGTGTGGCTACCATTGTAATTTGTTTATTAACTGTCCTGACCACATTTGTTTTGTGATTTCTCATTTATCAGGAGTCCTGGGTATTCCCCACATAACACACCTCATGGCTATCGTGTTCTTCTCCTACAGAATGAGAAATTGTTTGTGTCCATTAGACATCACTTTTGGATAATCATCCTAATGACAGTAGTTAAAACTAGATTTTTAGTTTCTTTCTATCACTACTAATATGTATTAACCGATATCTTCTTTAGCTGAATTTTGAATTATTCAGGGTTTTATTTGTAGTTTCATGAGATAATTTCTAATAAAGGGATGTCTAATATAAGCCTGAGTAAAAATCTCTTAGGATCAAGGGAGGGAGGTTAGTGTTAAAGAGTTTGAAATCTGGTAGAAAGAAATGTGAAGCATTATCTTTTATTTTTTGAGCTGTAGACTTCTCTCCTTGCTTTCATATGGATAGAATTTCAGTTTACATTAATAATTCCATGGATTTTGCTGTAAGACTTTGTGTGCATGTATCTGTGTATGTATGCATATTACATAACAGTATAAACATCTTCTGCTATTTAGATAATCATTCAAATATCCATATTTTGTCCTACTTTTCCTAACCTTTTAATCAGCAGCTAAACCTCCTTTAAAATTGCACCATACAGCTATCATATGAACCAAATATATTAAAAATATTTAACTCATTCTATTGAAAATGAATATTAATGATGTATCTTGTAGGTCTCATCCTCGTACTGGGTCTGTCCAAACAAGCCCATCAAGTACTCCAGTGGCAGGACGAAGGGGTCGACAACTCCCACAGCTTCCACCAAAGGGAACATTGGAGAGAAGTAAGTTTTATTTCTAATTGTGTCATATAGGATATACACATGGAAGCTAAGGTGAATCAAGATTTTTTTTTTTTACTACCTTTGTATTAGCTTTCTTCTTTTGTTAATTGAATACCTTAGCTACATTTTTAGTAGTTATATTTGCAAATACATTTATAATATTCTATATTTTGCATTTAAAATCTATAATATTTGAAGGCAACCTATCATCATTGCTCTTGCACATTTTTCAAATTTTAATAAATGCATTTTAAGAAGTAAATTTAATGATCTTAAATAAGCAGTTGGATGATATTTCTTTGCTACAACTAAGTTTATGTAATTGTTGATAGTTACATAAAGTTTATTAGTAACTAGCCAAATCAATTTTCACACACTGCAAAGGACTGGTTAGCTGATGCACAACAATGGTGATCCTTCTCAAAACTGGAGTGCCAGAAAAAGGTAATCATGAATATACAAAGAAAGATGCATGTTGTACTGATATTTTTAATACTTTCAAATTTTTGCATAAGAAAACCCTAGTTGCTTATACACAGATGAACATACTCCCCCAAAGGTCTATAAAGTCTTGGATAAAGGACCTCTAAAAGCATGGCTGATAGAATATAATGATTTTTAATGTCATTTGTTTAAACGGTCCCTTTATTTGGTAATGGGATGTGCATTGCCAAAACCAGCAAACCAACAAACATATTTAAGTCACCATTTAACTTTTCTTTAAGATGATACATTCTGTGCCTTTGGAAATTTCTGTTGTTTTTAACCCCTGTGCTTTGGTTCCCTTTTTTTGTTTTGTTTTTATTTTGTTTTTCCTAGACAATGGAGTCAAGGAGATAGAACCTTATGAAGGTCTGTACATAAAGGAGGGTTTGTTTTGTGCTGATAGCCTTTTTGGGGGGCTATGTGAGCAAAAATAAACCCAACTGCAATTGATGTTCCTTCACTGTATAGACTTTTATTACAGTAAAATTATTTTGTTTTATGATTCTGATTAAGTGTTCACTGTTTGTTTTACTTTGAAAATATACAAAGGAGTTAAATTTCTTTGATTCAGTCAAGTAAGAATACAAAGAATTTAGCTTCTTTTCAATCACAAGGTAAATTTTGCTTTTTTTTTAAAATTTGCTTTGACATAAAATTTTATATTTTGTGGAAGACTTTAAACAAAGATGTCAATTGCAGTCTGTGTTTATGTCATTGAGGATATACACCTAGTCTAGTTACAATTATCATCATATATTTTATTTTGTGTTTATGATGATTTTTTTGTTATTCAATTTGGCTTTCTAGAAAAGAAAGTTTTTTTAATTAGATAGTGATTGTGCTTCATATTTCCTGCATCATTTTTTATGTTATAACAAGACTGTTTATAGTATGAGAAAGTTAAATATGTACAGTTTTGTTATCAATGCTACATTATTGACTCAAGAGGAAAAATATTGAGTCTTGCTATATGGAATGTCATACATTTACCAAGACAATAAAAATTCCTCTGCTGATTATAGAATTCTGCTGATGTTGTAACTTTGAAGAACTGTCAGCTATTTTAATTACTGGTGAATCTCCAGCACATAGAATAATGCCTGGCACATTATAGGTGCTCAATAAATATTTGTTGAATGAATGCATGTAATATTTATTTACAAATTGAAAAGCTACTTCAAATAGTATAGAAAGTACCATTAAAATAAACTTGTCATTCTATATATGTTTATAGTAAAAGTCATATTTCTATAACCTATTGGTAACACATTTTTAAGTGTATTGCATTTGGGCAGCAATACTGCCTTACGTAACTCAAAACAGGCTGTATTCTTGTTAGTTGCAGTTGAATGATTTATCAACTCCTATTTTGTGGTCCTTTTTATTTGCTATGTACTATGAACTATAATTTTAAACAACTCAGCACTATTGTGATGGTTATATAGCCTGGTTTAGCAGCATTACCATAGTTCTCTTTTATTTACATAAAAATAGGAGTATGTAGTTTTAAAAGTACTTTCCATAAGGGAAGTTCTATAATACATACGGAATTTTTTGTCTCCTCTCCCCACAAACTTTAAAGCTAGGGTTTTGGCATCATCTGTTGTCGTATGAAGTCAGAAACACAGTTTATGCCATAATTTTTTCTAAATTCAATTTTGATATCTTCAGTAGCAATATTTATTGAGATATGAGTGCTCCATCCATTGTAATAATAAATATACCAGAAAACTAACATTATAGCTGATACTTGACATTTTTAATGAGCTTGTCAACAAACATTCTATTTACTGTCTGACTTTTGTTCTATAGAATGTATTAAAACTACAGTTTTCCTTTAATGTCCGTAATTGTGACTTTTCCATTTTTATGAATGAAAGAGAGCAAAAAAACTTCTTTTATTCTTTCCAGTATAAATTAAAATGATTTGGAGGGGGGTTGGTTTTTTGTTTTGCTTAAGAGTGTGGATGATTGTAGCAGTGTTTTCATAAATATTAATATGAAGATTCCAGCAAGTACATGATTGTATCATTTAGTTTAGCTTTAATGGCTATATATATTCTACTTTTCTAACTGAAGTTAAAGGTATAATGCAAAATTGACTATTGACTAATGGTCTAAATTAAATTATGTTTGGCTTATCTCTTTAAAAGATGTCAGACATTATAATTCAGTGACTATTTTAGAATCAAAGTAATGGCATGTTTATCTTTTGATTCTGTTCAATAGCTGAAAAATGAGAATGTCCTAGTTTAATTCCTTTTGACTTAGAATATATTTGTCTATTAATTAAATTAATTAAAAGCCTTATATGTGTTGGTCTTGACAGCGGTACAATATTAGTCAAAATCTGAGAGTCAGAGAAAATGCAAACAATATAAAGAAAGTACGGTGTACTAAATCCTGTAAGACATTATTATTTTTAATTTCCCCCAACTTTGATGTACTGTAATTTATAAAAATAGGAACAAGTTTATAATATTATTTGTTTCTCTAGAAGAAAAGTTATATTATTTTTCTAAGAATGTATCATTTACAGATAAGTATTATGCCTTTCTTACAATTGTTATGTATTACAGATGTTTATGGGCCACAATTTCTTTTATAAATCGAAGTTATCATAAAAGGAGACAGTATGATAACTTATTCACAATATACTTACTTGTTTCCCTAACATGTCAGAAACTTATTAAAAAATAATCTATTCAATTCCTTGTAATCACTCATTGTATCATGAATAATTTGAAAGTGTTTGTTTTATTTTATTGAGGAGTAACAAATGTACATGTCTGGTCTTATCCTTTTCTTTACTTGTGCATATACAGAAGTTAATGAAGAAACTAGACATGTGGAAGAGCAGGGGGGAGAAAAGCAGGGTGAAGAGGTCAAAGCAGGTCTGTCTGTGTGTTTAAAATAAATAATCGAACGTTTTAGAAGTATGACTTTTCTATTTCATGTAAGACTTTAGGCTCTAGATTTATAATCTGAAATAGAGAACAGATTGTTCAGTCCTAATTTTAAAATAATTACTTAATTTTATTGATGGAGAGATGTTATATGAGCTATCTAAGTAAGTTATCAGAATATTTAATTTACCTGTTTGAACATTCTCCTTGTTGTTTAAATCAAAGTGAAATTATAGACAATGCATCTGACCAAGGTTTATACTTAGCCTTTACCCCAGCTTTACATTCAGTTCATGCAGTACCTACTGAAACACTGTATTCTGCCACGTGTTTCATTTAATGCAAATACTTTGAAGTCCTAGATTCTCCTCTCAACAAGTTTGATTTTTCAGAGGTAAATTACAAGTAAATATAGGGAAGAATATAAATTCCAAAATTTTAGTTCTTGAAACTTTTAGAAACCATCATAATTTATCCATAAAATTTTCTCTACAATAAGATCAGGGACTCCCCTGGTGATCCAGTCATTAAGAATCTGCCTTGCAATGTAGGGGATGTGGGTTTGATGCCTGCTTGGGGCACTAAGATCCCACATGCCATGGGGCAACTAAGCCAAATGAAAAAACAAACAAACAAACAACTAACTGTAGGTTCCTCTTCATCCCAGCTCAGTATTGCTCTAATATTTATTGACAATCCTAATTTCTCTTCAAAGAGCCCTCCTAAATGGAATGAAGATACTTCATTTTGGTATTTTGATGGACAGGGAGGCCTGGCATGCTGCGATTCATGGGGTCGCAAAGAGTCGGACACGACTGAGCTGAACTGAACTGAACTGAAGCCCCAATTATGTTTTATATCATAATTTTGGTTTATCAAAATGTTTATGAAAGGATTTAACTCATCAGTATATTGTGTTCATGAATAGTAGTGTGGACTTTATGTGCCTTTTGTTCTCTGCTTTATCTTGGGTGAAAGCAGTGCCACTCTGCATATTGTGCATAAGATATGTTTTCAAGGATGCATTGTTGCAGTAGTGATTGTAAAAGACAGAAAACCTCTTAAGCTGCAACTGCTAATTTTTAGTAATGATTTTTAATGTTATAAAGATGAGAAAAATTGTCAGTGTAGATCTGGTCATGAAAACCAAGGCAAGTTTAGATTCATAGATATAGAAAAGTGTAAGTATGTCTGTTCTGAACATATCAGATACTAACTACTAGAATGTAACACATCTTCCATTTTCCTGAAGTGCTTTAGGAATAACTTTTTTTAGAGAATACTGTAAGAATGAGCTTCATTTTAATTTAGCTGTATAGTTAAAATTTCCCTGCTTGCCCATTCCTATATTTCTGAAGCTAGTCCATACAAATACTGAAAGTCTTTCAATACTGTTCAAGAATTGGTGTTTGCAGTAAAGTCATTGTTTGGGATATCATTAGTTTGGAGACATCAGCAGTAGTTCATTTTACTTTTATTTACTTTCAACTTAATTATAAAGAAACCCATTCATTGAGCCAGTTTGTCACCTATGCTTGATTCTCAAAATCAACTTAATTAGCAAATTATATTTGTTCTTAAAGTAGAATAAACAGTAACTGTAATCTTCCTAACTTATTATAAAATGACTTATTATTCTTCATTTTATTTTTATCATTATAGGCTAGGAAGGGTGTACTTTACTCTTTAGTTCAGTACTGCGAGCTGTCATATTTAGTGCATGGGTTTGTTTCTCTAGTGTGTGATATCATCTTTTGTGGTGTGCTTGATTTTATTTGGCTTGTTACTGACCTTAATTATTCACTGTTGTCTGTTTTCAATGTTATAAAGACAATGAGGGAGAAACACCAAATCCACCTAATAATGGGAAAAAAGGCAAGTCTAATATGAAGTTAATAGTACATCAGTATATGTTAAATATCCTGTGTTGACATTTGCGATGTGCATGAATGTGCTTTCTTTACTTAAATAAGTATAAATACAACTGTAGTCCCAGTTTAAGTTATCCAACATTTTCTGCTCTTTTAAAAATATATTTCTGAATATAAAATTTGTTTTTGAAGTACCTACCTTATTATTGGATCCTAATACAATCTTATTCTATTGAATTTGTGGCATTAAAAAGTTTTACTTTATTGGTCGTAGTAAGGAATGAGATTCTGAGGGAAATAGTGATTGTTGTATGATTATGCGTTTAGAAAAACACAGCATACATAGTTTTCAATCCAGAATATATTTTAAATTGAACTATTTAAAACTATTTTAAAGTAAAAATGAACTTAATTATAAGTTCAACAATATTAAACAAATTTATAATATTTGTATATTTTTCACAGCTTTAAAACTAATATTTGTAGCTTTTCAATCTTGCGTGTAAAGGTTCTAGTGACAATGGTTATTGGGACCTCAGTCACTCACACTCATGATTATTTTTATCATTTATATAAAAGTCCTCTTGACTGCAGAACATCACTATTGTGGTGTAGACCAATCCTACTCATGATATAGTTGGACCTAGAAATAGTTATTGATAAAAATTTGAAAAATGAAAACTCTATATATTTTACTTAAGACTAACTCTCATTTTTATTTAGTTTAATCTTTTCATGTTCTACCTATAATTAAGGTCTAGGTGTCTAATATTTCTTATTGGCATTTCTTTTGGGAGAGACAAATTTAGTGTTTATTTTGAATTTCATATTAAATTTCATGAGTAAGGTTAAGGTGGAGGTTGTTTTTTTAATTGGCTAAAGCATGTTTGTGGATCAGCGAAATTTATAGAAATTAAAGTGTTGTTACTTTGTTCTTTTACTTATATAGAAAGAGAAAACAGTGAATTTTAACTAATGAAGTACTTTCACCAGACTTTTTTGTTTGTTTCCTGACCTCTAATTGACCGTGAATATTGTTTGTTTTTATATATTAATTTTTATTTTATGTTGGAGTACAGTTGATTTCAGGTATAGTGAATTCCAGCTGTAACTGTGTGTTAGAAATGCTCATGCATTGAGTTCCTCAGTGATGGACTTTCACCATCCTCTCTTCTGATTTAGTATGGAAAGGGAAGAAATAATGAAGCTAAGTTTATTCTATCTCTTGGTGTGAAGGGCCCACATATCATTTTGGAATAGACATAGTATATGTTGCCCTTCAATTATCGAGATTTATGATCAGCCAGAGCTTCTCCATTAAACCTAGATTAAAATCAAATTCTTTGGTTCATGAAATTGGTTTCAATTTTCTCAAATAATTATTTACCTAAAGGCAATCCTTTTTAATACATCGCTCTTCATACCTCCAGTGAGTTAAAATGAGACAGCTTATTCAATAGCATCATACTACAAAATTCAAAGAACAAAATAATAGGCGAGTGTCTAGTTTTTTTTCATTATTCATTCTTCCTACAAAGAATTTTATGCATTCTTTCTACAAATAATAAAACAATTATATTCCAGTCTCCTTTTGGGAGTGCTGGGGATATACTAGTGTACACATAAAACAAGGTACCTGCCCCATTGTCCTTACATTTATTAGGGGAAGCAAGTGATAAATAAAATAATGTAGCATATAATTTCAGATACTGACATTTACAAAGAAAAAATAAATCAAGATAATGGAATAGGTAGTGTTCAAGAGAGTAGGGTAAATGATTCTTGATAATTTTTTTCTGAGAAGTATGTACTATTTGAGCAGAGACTTGAATTACCATGTGAAGGTCTAGGTAAAAAAAGTGTATCTGGCAGGGGGAACAGCAAGCATGAAGGCTCTGTAATGGGAGCAAGTTTGACTTGTTCGAGGAACAGTAAAGAGGTCAGCTGAGTACTACAGAATGAGAAAGGTGGAGAATGATAGTAGAAAGGCTGGGGAGGTGTCCCATATATGACCTATTGATCAGTGTTAGGACTTTGCTTTTCACTGAATGAAAAAGAAAGATTTTTATTAAAGTGACACAAAAACTGTTTCTTTTTAAAAAAACATCAGTTTGATTGTTAGGTTGAAAATAACCTGAAAGAATCAAGATTAGAAACAAGGAGAGCTACTAGGAGGCATTCCTAATAACCCAGGAAAGAGGTAATGATCGCTAATTTAGGCCAGAGTAATAGGAGTCGTTGCATTCTGGATAGATGTGCAAAGATAGAACCAACAGAGTTACCTGACAGGATGAGAGGGACGCAGTGATAACATCCAAGTGTTGGCCTGGAGTAATTGGAAGGATATGGAGTTTCTATTAACTGGTAGAGGGGAAAACTGGAGTAAAGTAGATTTGGTGGGAATATCAGGTACTCAATTTTAGATATAAGATAGAGATGTTGTTAGACATGTCAGATATAATGTCAAATAGGCAGTTTAAAATATGTTCTGGATTTTTAGTTTAGAGATTTGGACTCTAGTTATAGATTTAGGGAGTTATCCTTATAAAGAGAGACTTAAAACCAGGAGGCCCATTGAGATCACAAGAGATCACAAGTGTAGATAGCTAAAAGAAGTCTGAGGACTATGAACTGAACTGTTCTTATTTAGAAGTGGAAAGGATGAAGAAACAAGAAACTGAGAAAGAGTAGGAGGACAGGTAGTGGGGAAGCCATGGATTCTAGTGTCCTAAGTGGAAATAAAGTACTTGAAGCAAAGAGAATTATCAAGAAGGTAAAACCACTAGATTTAGCAAACAGGAGACCATTGTGTTAACCTTTTTTTAGAGAAGCTTTGGTGGAGTTGTAAGGAGTAAACGGCCAATTGTTGTTGTGTAGTTGCTAGGTCATGTCCAACCCTTTTGTGATCCCATGGTCTGTAGCCCACCCCACCTCTATCCATAGGATTCTCCAGGCAAGAATAGTGGAGTAGGTTGCTGTTCCCTCCTCCAGGGTATCTTCCCAACCCAGGGATCAAAACTGCCTCTCTTATGTCTCCTGCATTGGCAGGCGGGTTCTTTACCATTAGTACCACCTGGGAAGCTCCCCGCATTGGCAGGTGGAATCTTTACCTCTGAGCCAAAAGGCCGATTAGAGTGGATTAAAAGAAAGAAATGGAGGTTGTTTGCCTGGGAGATCCCATGGACAGAGGAGCCTGGTGGGCTACAGTCTATGGGGTTGCAAGAGTCAGACCCAATTTTGCAACTAAACCACCACCACATAGACACCTTTGGCTATAAAGGGAAGAAAGGAAATAAAAATCTGGACTAACGAGAAAGGTCAGGGGAGCAAGCAAGAATACATGAAAGATTTATGGGAAACTTTGTGCTCATTCTTTGACTTGTAAATCTAGATCAGCTAATTTGTTCTCTAGAGCCATCTGCCTGTAGTTTGCCAAGATATGTATCAGTGTTGTGTAGCTTTGTTCCTAGATCTAGAATCAAGACTTAGATTTGGAAGGAGACTTATAAATCTTCTGATAAAACAGCTTTGCTTCACTGATAAAAGAGCAAAATCTAGAGGATTAGCTTTCTTCGGTCCACGCAGGAGCAGATTTCTAGTCTTGACTCCCTGTGTTATACATATACATGCCATGCCTTTTCAGATGAATGGCATTTTCCTTGCATGTGTTTCAACTGTGTGTGTGTGTATGTTAGAGATTAGTTAACAGTTAAGTTCAACTCAGCCAATAGCTGCTATTTCCAATTTGTTGTAGTAGGTAGTCATTGAGAATGCAGTGATCAATAAGATACATTTCCTGCTTTGGGGAGCTCCCAATTTAAAAAAATAGTAATACAGTAATAATTTAATGATAAGAACAAATAAAACATAGTTGGTAAATTTATAGCATATTACTTACATAGAGTCTCTTAAGATTGTGATACATATAGAGGAAGTAAGTTTTAAAGTGTTCTGAGCATGTTTTCATGCCAAAATATTTTCCCACTGCTTCTGATATTCTTTAATGGCTTAATTATTTTAATAATATAAAACAGAATTTCTAGAACACTGAAATGTAAATTTTCCTGAGGGGACTGATCTGAGTTATTACTACATAGAAATTTCAAAGGAAACAAGTTAGAGCTTGTGAATGGAGAAAGTCAAGTAAGGGGATAGAGCTGCTGGAAAATGTGGATAAGTATTTGGTACCTTGGGAGGGTGATCATGATAAACTCTTCCCTGAAGTAGCCCCTTGTGAATGGGCTTCCCTCACATCTCAGTTGATAAAGAATCCGCCTGCAATTGAAGGAGACCCCAGTTCAATTCCTGGGTTGGGAAGATCCGCTGGAGAAGAGATAGGCTAACCACTCCTGTACTCTTGGGCTTCCCTTGTGGCTCAGCTGGTAAAGAATCTGCCCGCAGTGCGGGAGACCAGGGTTTAATCCCTGGGTTGGGAAGACCCCCTGGAGAAGGGAAAGGCGACCCACTCCAGTATTCTGGCCTGGAGAATTCCATGGACTATACACAGTCTGACACAACTAAGCTACTTTCACTTTCTACTCTAAATACATTCCTTGCTATGTAAATATGTTATAAATTAACTTCTCAAATAATTTAGTTTATTTAAATTGCTCACAGTAATACTTGTCACATAGTAAGTACTATTATTTCTTGCTATAATCTGGTGTTTTCAGTAAGAATCTGAAAATTTGGATTTAAGGTGAACTAAACCTGATTATGATCATCACTCTGAACCAATTATTTCATATATATTATTTAGTAGTTTTGAGGAAGATAGTAACCCTGATGCTGTTCTTGGTCACATTTGCATAAGCAACAGTACAAGGAGGAAAGAAACTACCTGAATTGCAGTATGAATTGATGCTTATTGTGCAGCATTTGTACATGTTTCAATCCACATGTGAAGCTCAACATGCAAATATCTAGAATACTTTCTTCTAAGTTAAAATTGCTTAAACCATTTGGACTTTTCCAGTTTCATAATGTTTAGAGATCTCCACTGGAAGTCAATACATCAGGTTTTAAACTCATTTCTACTCTTAAGCGTATGACCTCTGACAAGGCTTTTGTTGTAATTTCTCTGAACCTCAGTTTCCTCTTCTGTAAAATAAACTAACCTGTAAGGATCTTTAGCAGAAACTAAGTGTTTTGGAGATGTGGCTAAAAAATTGTTAGTCTCAAATAGTTTTTACCTAATTTATTGTTTATGATGTTATTAGTGTTTGTTAATTGTGTCTGTTTTGGGAAACTTAATGGCCATATCCTACTATTGTCTATTAGTGAGCCATTCACTGTGGGATTATAAACTAAACTGTACCATACTGCCTTCACAAGTCAAGTTCCTAAAGATACACAATGAGACGTAAGGAAAAATATTTTGTTCCTTTGAATCTCAATGTATAGTTGCCTACATTATTTCATATATAGAGAACCATATAAATAAGAAAGGAAGACAGGAAGGAAGGATGGGAAGAAGAGGGGAAAAATACAGGTTTCAAAGGAATCAAAAATAATAAAATAACTTTTACAGTCTTCATAATGGATGCTTGCTTCTATAAGTATTCAAGGAATCGGATAGCACTTAGGGTGATGGTGTGGACAGGCTTCGTTTTGCTGGCTCTCTGTATTCTCACAAATGCTTATAGAATAAAGAGAGTACCAATTCCCATGTCTTAATTTCCAAATTTGCATAACATCTAGATAGGAATAGATTTTATAGTGGCATTGGCAGATATTTCCTAAAGACAGCATTCCCTGCTAACTTAGATGAATAACACTTTGACAAAAAATAAAATGGGAGAGACTGAGGGATACTTTAAAATAGCAAAGAATTTATCATATATTTCATTCAATTACATCTGTTTTAGAGAATAATAGCTTGGTGACAGTGAACAAGATGGATTTGAAAGACTGAGGACTTGTAACTGTTTAGGGTATTTCAGCAGGCAACTGTATGGTGACCTCTATTACTTAACTTGTAAACAAATATGTTCTAATTTCTTTTCCTAATCTTCCCTTTCCTTCACAGTAGCCATTCTTCCTTATTTTTCTTTGCCTCCCCTTTTGCTCATTTTATTTCCTTTAGACTACCAAAGCCTCAATTAACTAATCTAATATGGGAGAGAACCCCTCCTACCTCACACCTTTCTGCAAACTTCAGCCATTTTTTAAAACATAGCATTTTTGGCTTCCTAAATACAAACAGCCATCTTCTGTTTGTTTTTGAAAATAGCGTAATCTTAGGAAGGTGATACAGTGCTACAGAAAGAGCACAGGTTTTGGAACCTTGGATCAGGGCCTGCCTTTACAGTGGGCCAACTTTGTGACTCTAGGTCCTTAAGTCACATTAATTCATCTGAGAAAAGCAAATCTTAGCATATCCCAATATGCTATTTTGAGAATAATCTTTTATCCCCAATATACTGTTTTGAGAATCAAATGAGGTAAATCCTGTGAAATTGTTTGTGAACCTGGGCAAATATTTAGTTCTTATCCTTATTAATCAGTTCCTTATTTTCTTACCTGTAGAAAACAACTGATAAAAGGTCCTTTCTGTGGTTTATAGGATCAGATATGATGTTGTATGTGAAAGTACATTGAAACACATAGTATCATATAAATACAATCTCTTAACATAGGAATTTGTGCTCTTTAAATTGTTGTCTTGATATAGGATTGTACTAGCTGGAATATAGGTATTCTATAGACATGTAGGTTTTTAGAATATCATTTAAAAATATCTCATAGTTTAATTTTCATGAGTAAGTTGTTTCTTCAAATTATCTAATAGTTATTAGGTCAGTCTTTAGGCTTCTCCATCTACAAATTAAATTCATAACTGAATGTTTACTTGATGCAATTATCTCCCTTAAAAAAAAAGTTTTCTCCGCTTGATTGGGTTTCTAGTTTGCAGTTGAGCAATGGGACATTCTTTTGAACTCATACTTATCAACTAAGTTGCTTTATGCATCTCTGATTTTTCACCTCTACTCTTTGGTAGTAGATGTACAATATCATGGGTTACTACTTTGTACTTAAATCTTAAGATCTTTATTATTTAACATTAAGAAAACTATTTTTTAAATTACCACAATAATCCTTCAATAGAAAAGACTATCTTTAAGGGGCTGCATGCTTAGCACTTTTTTGCTGTTTTTCTTTAATGTAACTAAAACACGTTTCAAACAATTTGAACATTTTCCTGAAATTTTCCATAGTTTATTCTTAATGACATAAAGTATTTCATTTTAATTATATGACCAATAAATTCAAAGAGGGCTAGGTATGGTTAATACTTCACATTGTTTCTGGAGTGATGAATTAATTATTTGGTAGTCAGTTCTGTGCTTTTTATGACTAGTTCTGTTTTAAACAGACATTTGAGTTTCGACATAGGAATAGTCACATTTAGAACTTCTAGAAAATCTTAAGATTCAGTGTCTTAATTTTATCGTCTCTGGTGTAAGTACTCTCACACAAAATCTGTACTAATCAGTAGTAAGAAGCCAGAGCAACTCTATAAATTTAGAGCTGGCATTAACCTTAGAACTTCCTCACTGCTAAGGTAACAGATTAGAGGCAGAGGGGCTATAAAACTTGTCCAAGGTTATACACCTAGTTAATGGCAGAAATGTCCCTAAAAGCCACCTTAGTCCAGTTACATATCTGTTACCTCCTTTATCAATCATTGATAGCCTTGATCTAAGTCTTCTTTCATTGTTGTATTGTCTGGTATTTATAAATGGATGGTTATGAGATTTTATTTTTTGTTACCGCCATGTAATAGATTTTCTTCAACTAAAATGTTTGTCAACTCAAAAAAGTATTTAAAAACTAACTCTGTTCATGTTAGGATATTTTCCTTCACACTTCAGAATACGCTTTCTACCAATATATAGAAAGGTTGAGCGACTTTCAAAACAAGCTATTTCTACTTCTGCACACTGTCTTACTTCAGAAGGTAGCATATCATTCTTTTTTGGAACATCACAAACTCTACCAAATGGTGAAATTGAAATAGCTTTTTAAATGACAAATATAGAGGATTTTAGAAAATTTGATTTTAGAACCAACTCTTTATTGCTTGTGAAATCTTATATATTGATAGATAACCAAAAGTGCTAGTCATTCAAAATCAAGAAATATTATATTATAAATGAGTTTATTATTTTCCCCAAAATAAGGAAATTTGCCTGTTGTTTTTGTGTTACCACAGATTAATTTTGACTAAGGAGAGATTATTCCTTTGTTCTTTTAACTAAAGAGGATTTAACTAGAGTCTTGAAATTTATCAGAAAATTTATTGTTTAAAAGCTTTTAAGATTTCTCCTTCCACTAACAGTTGATTCAAACATTGTGTCTTTATCCAGATTTTTTACCATTTGGGAATGCTATTTTGCATCTTTATCAGATTATTTATCAATTAGAAAATCAGGGGGTCAACTACATGCCAAAGTACAAATTAAATACTCCCAAAGCAAGTTTATTTCCTGCTGATTTATGTTAGACCAGAATAAAATGCCTTTATTAAATAGCATTTACATATTTCAGGTCTAGAAACTGAAAAACCCTTATGCTTAATGCAGTCAGTTCTAGCAATATATGTAAATAAAGATAGTAGTGTATCCAAAATCATCCATATTTGATGTTGCAATATAGCATATTTTTTTCATTTTTGACAGTGCTTTTTATCTTCCTGGTTATATTTTCTTAGCTTAATATTATAAAATAGGTTAGTATTTCATTCCAGTATTCCATTATTTATGGCCAAAGGTGAATAAGTCCCAGAGGATCATTTACAGCATGGTGAAACTTCCTGGGGATTAAAATGTCCTTAGATGGTAACTGTCTACTTGACTTATAGCTTTAGAAACATGGGAATAAAAAGAAAAGCAAGTGTATACTTGAGTGTTTGTGAATGCTACTATGAGACTAAGATCAAAGAGTGACAGTGAATCTTTTGAAACATGATCTACAAGGCCCAACATGATCTGTACTCCCTCCACTTCCTTTTTCATTACCTCTTTAACCTTACCTTCTGTGATTATCCATTTTCTCTTCACTGTACTCCAGCCAGGAGACCTCTGTGCTTTCCTAGAACGTATCATACATTCTTCCACCTCAGGACATTTGCATGTGCTGTTCTTCTACCTGTAATGCCCTCCCTTAATAATCATAGGCATAACTCCCTTACTTCCTTAAGTTCCTCACTCAAAACCTTCCTTCTTAATCAGAATTTCCATGACTAACTATTCAAATTTGCATCACACCTTGCACAGTTCCTTTATTTCTTACCTACTTCATGTTTGTCTTCTTAGCACTTACCAGTATCTAAATCACAACATATTTTACTCATTTATCTTGTTTACAATTTATTTCTCCCACTAGAATATAAGTTTTATGAGGCCATGGATTTTTGTCTTTTGTTGTTGTTGTTATATCACCAATGGCTAAACATGCCTGAATTATAGTAGGCGCTGAATAAATATTTTTTGAATGAATGAATGTTATATTATACTACAAATAATTCCAAATGATTTTAGATAAGCCAGATAATGCATTTTCAATGATACCAAACTAATATTCATTTTTTATTGATACTAATTTTTATTAAGATAATATTCCATAGCACATGTATTTTTCTATTGTTCAATGAAAGTACTAAATATGGTAGTAAATAAATCACCATTTTATCTTATTACATATTAAATATAAATATATATTTATGTATATATTAAATGTAACATTTTCTCTTGATTTGTATGAAAATCTCTATATTTTAGTTCCATATAAACATTTCATCTACCACACTAATGTTTAGCAAAATATTTATTTATAACATAAATTAATATTATTCAGTATTGATTAAAAAAACTTTATTTGATATATCACTGAAATCATTTTCTTCATACGTTCAATAATCTTTTATTGAAAATAAAGTTTAGAATTTCCTGAAAGTAAAATTAAATGCTTTGGATTTTGAAATCTACAAAACAATTTTAAATGTCATATGTCTATATTTAAAACATTAACTGCATATTACTGAGAGTTTATGGAAGTATTTACAGGAAAAATAGTTTTTTAAAATTAGATCCACGAAGTATTTTTAGGTTTTTAGTACACAAATTATCTAACGTGCCTGGCAAACTCTGATTATATTTTTTGGTTTATATTAGAAGTTACATGGGAAGACCAGCAGAAAAAGGTGAATGGTACAATAAGTGATGACAAACCATTGCCGACAAAGAAACACCAATCTGAGCCAGGTTTGTCAGGATTTGGAAAACAGCTGAAAGCATGAGGCTCTAAGCATTGCATTTCATGCTTTTTAAACATGTGTGTGCTGTGGTACTTCATTTTTCTCACTTTGGTGTGAACTTTAGAGTGTGTAGAGCTTGTTTAGATTAGAATGGTGAAAACAATTCAAGATTTATTTAGAAAACTAGTTACACATGTTTTGGAAAAAGCAATTATTTTATTATTAAGATTATTTATTTAAGGAAAAGGTGACTAACTTAAGCACAAATAATAACATATATTTGGTTGTTTAGACCCAAATTAAATGAAAAGTGCTTACATCCCTTTAAAAGTTCTCTAGAAAACTCAACATATATATATTTAAGTTTGTCTTTGCAGGCCATTCCTTATATTTAATTGCAAATGCTATCGAGGTATTATATCAATGGGTAATGATTTACTTACAACTTCTGGAGCTAAAATTATTGCAACCAAAACAAGACAGAATGATAGCATTGTATGTGTATTCAATAGTCTCTTCAAGCCATTAATTCTACCAGTAAATTGAAATGAAGTGATTTTATTTTCTTCTTTCTTTCTTCTCTTTTTTGGGGGGCAATATGATTAAGTAGGAGAGGACAAAAACTTAAACCAGAAGCAAAAGGAAGAGATGCAAAGTGCAGAGACAAGTCAACTGAATAATCAATACTACTTTTAATCAGTAATTGGATGAGAGTACAATGAAAATTTCATTCAAATTTTAAGAATGCTAATGGTTTTTCATAATACTATCATCTTTAAAAATTATGTTTATAGTAACAAGGTTAATGTATTTTTATGCAGAAATTCAGTTCATGTTAAATCTCTGAAACCTATAGTTTAAAATATGTCAATACAGGGACTTTCCTGGTGGCCCAGTGTTTAGGACTCCACACTTGCACTTTTACTCACTCCGCAGGGGGTCTGGGTTCCATCCCTGTTAGGGAACTAAGATCCTGCAAGCCACAGATGTGGCTTAAAATAAAATTTCAATATATAAATTAAACTAATTTATTAACAAGTATTCATTGCTATGCTGTTGTGTGCCTGACGTTATGGTAAGTACTCAGTTCCTGGGGTAGACGAGAGATGCAGCAATTGCCCTCATAGAGCTTACATTCTGGCAATAATATATAAGTTAAAACTAATTATACTAAAGATTTCGTTGTTATAATTGTGACAGTGCTATTAAAGAGAAGAGGATGTTTTGAGAAGTATTGTGTTACATAAGTCTGGCGAGCAAGGAAAAAAACGTGTGCTGTGTGCTCACTCAGTCGTGTCTGACTCTTTGTGACTGCAGGGACTGTAGCCCACCAAGCTCTTCTGTCCATGGAATTTTTTAGGCAAGAATACAAAGGGAGTTGCCATTTCCTCCTCCAGGGGATCTTCCCAACCCAAGGATGGAATCCTTGTCTCCTGCATATCTGCATTGGCAGGCAGGTACTTTACCACTGAGCCACCCGGAAAGCCCATAAGGAAAAAATGCCTTTGTGCAAAACAGTTAATCTGTGAATTCCCTGTTAGTGAAACAATTTAATTCTAAAAATTAAAAAAAAAAACTGAAATCATATTGGGAATTTAAATATATTCATAAAGTTGTAAGAAAAATATCTTGCAGTCTTTTTCAAATCTTTAATTAAGAATCACTTGTTTCATCTAAGAATCACCAAAATGTTGATATATGGCAGAAACCAACACAGTATTGTAAATCATTATCCTTCAATTTAAAATAAATATGTAAATAATCAGTTTATTTGGAAAATAACAAGTAGCTTAATATATTTCTGAAGACTTTAAAAAATAAAGTATAAAATTGGTTTTATGTTATGATTTTGTTATGATTTTTTAACAAAAATTATTAGTGTAAAAATATCTCCTTGTGTTGTGTGATATGATTATCCTTGGTCATAAACTATTATTTATTTTTCTTCCTTGCCATCATGTCTGATGACATGAATACCCTTGTGGCCATATATTATCTATGTAAATAAATTACATTGAATATTAAAATCATGAAAAGATTCAGTATTTGGCCAAATATATTTATAAGCCTCATAAATGAAATTTCTTAATTAGATTCCATTTGTGAAATTTAAAGGAAATCTTAATTTCCTTTAGATATTTTTAATTTGTGTATTCTCATATATTGTATATATTTTCATTACTTAAGCCTTCTGATTAAGTATAAGCTATGTATGCAATAGAGAAAAATTAATGTAGTTAGAGTGCCTTAATGTAATGGTTTAAAATGTTTATAGATTTTCCTACCTTGGCAATTGTGCATTTTCTTATATACTGGAAAATTCCTGGGAATTCAAACCCTAAATGTCATGGGTAAGTATGCAGTATGCTAAGGCAATAAATACTATGTTAAACTCTATTGTTAATAAATATTTTTGTTTCTAAAAGAAAGGTAGAATATGTTGAGAATTTTTTAATGATAGAATGGGTGGAAAACAGTGAGCTGATTATCAGATGGGCCTAATTGCATTTCAACAGCCTGTTTATGAGTTGGACTTCACAGAAGACCTCTTTGGATTCATTCTTTATTTTATACTTAAATATATCTACCATATTAATTATGGTAGTAATTATGATCAGTGTTTAATATATAATTTTTATTCATTAAAATATGAGATCATCTTCCATTAATAGTCAAAGTTTTTTAATCAAAGGATTTTTGTAGTAAACTTGTAGCATTAGAAAAAATTTGTAAAGGCTTGAACCCAAACCTGAGATGCATTGTTGGCTATGTATTAATCACATTAATTGTTATCTTTTTCTTTTGCTCTCTTACGAAAATTTATACAAGAACAACACTAGGAATTTTTCATTTTAAGGATGTATACTAACAATTAAAACACTGCTTGAAATTTTTATTTTAAATATGACTATGGAACTGGAGTGCTAAATGGCATGATGTAGACTAGAAAATGGGTTAACAAAACTTAGATGAACTTTATGTAATATGGATTAGTATCTGCTTCTTTTAAGAAAAATACAACTCTGAACTAGGTTGTTCTGAGAGAATTATCAGCAAATGGGTGATTTATTTTCAGTATTTCTAACTTAACTAATAGCAAGATAGATGAAAATCCCTGGGAAAGATAATGATGTTTATCGTATTAGTATCTTTAATGTGATCATAAAATTCAAGAATTTTATAAATGATTTTAAAACCCAGGTTTTATGTTTAATCTTCAGAGTAAAATCATTAAATATCTTCTTCATGTAGAATGCGCCATACATTTTGGGTAGGCCGTAAAGTTAACAAACCATTCTTAATGCTAATCAAGGACATGCAAGCATGTAAACTCTGTTGCTTATTTTCTCGATAATCCAATTCTAGACTAGAATACTATGCCTACAATAATGTACTGTTTTTAAATGATGAAAACAAAGTTAATCTGTTGAAATTTATTATTTTCACTTTGTGAGTTATCTGTTCTTCTAGTAATTAGCATAGTATATGGCAAAAGAGCATAGTTTTGCATAAAATATTTTATCTCATATTTTACTTAAACTCAAAAGTAGTCTGGTTCAAAGGCTAACTTCAGTTATACTAAATGAATGTTTTAGACTGATAAAATTTCTCTTTCTCCAGAATAAAAAACTCTTGGACTTAAATAGTTCAGAATCTATGATACTTTGAGATGTAATTATAAATGATTTCTGATATATGTGACGATTGATAACTATCTATAAAAAAAGATTGTCCACTTTGATTTGTCTTTTTCTAAGTGGAAGGTATGCTGTAGCTAGGAAAATCTACAATTGACTTAGCTACTTTTTGTATATTTACTGTGAAATTTGACGGTGCTACTTACCTTGCTGTATCTTATCTGGAAATAAGTGCTTATGATTTTCTGGAAAAGTGAGGGCAATGAAGCACTTTCCTGGGTGACTGTATGATTATACAATTTTTTGGAAATTGAGAATATTCAAAGTAACAAGTTATGTTTTACTACTTGCTGTAAGTTTTTTTTATAAGCCCCTAGTTTTAGCATTATATGATTTAATGTATTAACCTTTAATTTTTTCCAAAATAGAGTTTCCATATTGTATTTTTTATAGATCTGCAACTGTGGTGAAGGCAAGGATTTTTTTTACTCAGTTCAACCTTTGGAGTTATGTATAAAATTTATCATGAGGCAAACTAAATATTCAAAAGTGTGTTATATTAGTGAATTTCATACTTAAAAATTTTCCTTGATTATTTTGATATTTGTGCTTTTGTTTTCTTTCATTCTTGAATACTCTAACCTTTCTTAAAAGTAGAAACAATATATTTCAGACTAAATCAATATTTTAGTCTTCTTTAATTAGATGCTAGTCTAATCCATCTTATCTGGGAAAAAGAATCAAGGTTGTATTCTTGGTTAGTATTAACAGGTTGGTAATTTCTAATTATTTCTGGATTGTTTTCAAATGAATATATTTTGGCAGGAGAATGTGATATAAAACAAACTTAAGTAGATATTTTATAGAAAGCAAATCAACTGATGGGAATTTTAGAATTAAGTACTGCTGATACCTTCAGATGTAAATACAGCATTGTTAACAAGGATATTCTCCTGGAATAATGTGAGATTTCATGACTTATGAGTTTACTTGCTCATTTAAAGTTGGTTCCATTTTCATTAAACATACAGATAAATTTATAAGGCCAAGCCTGTACTTAGGTGACTTTCTTTTTTTATGATAAGTAGCATGCTGTAGTTTGGAAATCAATTATTTTAAACTCCTTCAGTAAGTACCTTAAGCATGTTTTTCTTCTGCATTTAAAATTGCATTACAAGTAAGACTCTAAGGATAGAATCAGAAAAAAACTGGCACAGCTAGGAATAAGAAATAAGACATTTAAAAGATAAATATTTTTGTTAACTTTTAAAATATGTTAATATTTCAAAAGATCATGCTTCACTTATTCCAATAGGTAGGTAGAAATTTTTATAAATATTCAATAATCTGAAGGTTGTTGCAAAATTATGGAAAGTAATAACTAGTTTAAAAAATAAATTTGAATTACTTAGATTGAGGAGCTTTTCAACAAGACTTTTGTCACAGTAGGGAAATTTTAATTTGAAATCTGTAAACTTTGATAAACATTTTGATTTTTTATTCTAGATCTTCCCTGATCTTTATATTGTTGAGATACCTACGAAGTAGATGCTTTGCTTAGGCTTTATTTTGAAAAATATCTCTCCTTCCCTGAAAGGAAACATTCTAAGGCTCCTATGACCTTTAAAAAACCCTCCTGCATGCATGCTTTGTCACCACTTCTGCCTCTTTGCAACCCTGTGGACTATAGCCCCCCAGGCTCTGGTATTCATAGAATTTTCCAGCAAAAATACTGGAGTGGGTTGCCATTTCCTCCTCCAGGAAAAGCCCTCATACTTATTATTAACTTTTAATCACATGCAAGTTCTAATATACACTTAAAGTCTTAAGGCTGTAAGTGTATATTTTACCTATATCTATATAGATCTATCTATTTAATCACAACCAGCTATAGTGTAACAGTAATAGATCCCTAAGAGAGGGTATACTTTTACTGTCTTTAATCTCTCTAACTGGTTATTGGTTAAATGACATGTTAGAAAGATTTCTGATTAGAATTGCCATTAACAGCACTGAAGGTAGAATGTTTGTCACAAAGTAAGGATTAAAGGAAAAGTAGAGAGAGAGGAAAAGTGAAGGGAGTACTTTTAGCTTCTTCAAGGTTCATGAAAGCCTGTAATTTATTATAATAATATATGTGAAATAAGCTTTTATAGCTATTGCCATTGAAATATGACACAGCTGTTTAAAGGATATAGAGTATAAGCTTCTCTTTTCAAAAGTGGATATTCTAATACAAACAGTATATAATTAAAGCTATAACCACAAAGAAGACAGGAAAGCCAAACATGTAAAAAATATATTCAGTATAACTGAAAAGCTATTCATTGAAATTTTATGATTTAAATTGATATTCGGTCTTCTAATAAACGTTAAGTGATTTTTATGTAAGATTAAGATCTGTTTATTAAGTGATCATGTTGACGTAAGTAATGGAAAAATGATTTAATAGGCACTTTCAGTTCATAGTGAGGTCATTGTTAAAATCTTTCATTTTCATCCTTTTCTACAGTATAAATTTTATAGTATTTTCTCAAAACAATTAAATTGTTGGTACTAAGTATTACCATATTCTTCACAAGAGTAAAAAGCATTGGTGAATTACTTGCATAGTTAGTTGTACCATGTACCTCTTTTTTAAAGCGTCTAGTTAATACTATATAATAAAATATCCAGTTCAGGTGTTACCATGAAAAAAGTTTATTTTTTCTTAATTGACTTTTTATTTCACATGTTTTTATTGGGTCATATAGCATCTAGTAGAAAGAAAATTGATCTATAATCAGGAGACCTGTGTTCTATTTCTGGTTGTGGCCTTGAGCTTTTTTTATGACCTTGGGTAAGTCACTCAAAGTCTGTGTGCTTCAGTTATTCTCTATAATAAATTAATAAATGGGTTAGAAAGAATTTTTAATGTTTTCAATCCATACAACATGAGAAATATTGCTTTAATGCCATTATAAAATACTCCAAATACAGGAAAATGCTAGGTACCAAAAGAAGCTCCACTGATTTATGTTGCTTTTATGTTTTCTGCAAAAAAATAAAATATTTTCTTAGAGGTGGAATATACTTAGGTGGTTATTTTGTCCAATTCATACTAATTTAACGTGTGTGGAAGCTGCTTTAGTAGTGTGGTAAATATGTATGTAGGGAAGTTTTTACTATAGGAAATGATGCAAAATATGATATTAATATATCTCAGCATTAACCTATTGTACTAATATAGCTCATATTTTCCTATTTTATCTACTTTGAGAAATGGGTGGACTGGGATGCAAAAGAAAATATGGTATATAGCATGTTAATTTATGAGTGTATTTCAGAGGATAATACTTTTCTAGTGGTCGATCCTATTGGCAAAGTCTAGTTTGTATTATAATTGTGATGAGATTTACTGTCTATTTTTGATTGGGTCAAAAGTGTACTTGCATAATAATCAAAATGACATTTACATTTCAAAATGTATAATTTTTTTTCAGATCTCTAGAATTCATACCAGAATTTCTCTTCTCTCTTAAAATGTAAAGCTTTGGTTACTTCAGTACTTCTTTCCTAGTGGAAAATTTTCATTTTCTCACTATTCAGAAAGAGATAAATTTGTTATAGGAATGCTTTCTCTAAAGAGTTATAATTTCAGTATATCAATATTCCAAATATATTTTGATAAAGCATGTTTTTCTATAAATCACTCAAAAACCATGATACAAGTATTGCAGAAATGAGTGTGGTATTTTGATTTAAGAATTTGTATCACCTGATTTGAAGCTAAGAAAGTAATTAAGATAGGCCATTTTGATTTTGTGTTACAATGTTTATCTGTATCAGTCATACTAACTCTTTAATATCTTTGAAAAAAATTTTTCTTAGAATGCTCAGTTTACCATATATTTTCCTGCTTCAACACTGTATAAAATGTCTTCTGAACTTTTCCACTATCAATGGATAAAGAAGTGTTTCCTAAACACGTGCCATATTTGCTATAGGAGGTGTTGGATTTGAATGGGCAAATTTCTATGCGAACATCAATGATCTGTTCTGTGATGTCTGTAAGAATTTTCTGAATAAATAAGCCTTATAAGGGAATATGATCAAAGAAAATTTATCTTAATTGAATATTAAGTAGAATTATTAACATTTAAATAAAGCCTTTTATTTCAGCTAGTCTTTTATAATGAGTTTTATTATAATTGTTACTCTAGGATATTTTTATAATATGTTGTTGTACTGAAATATTGTGGATTATTGGCCTAATGATCATACTTTATTTTCAAATATGTACTGACAAATTAAGGAAACTTGAAGGGCATAGAAATAAACTATTTTTATTGCTCTTTTTGAAGATTATTCAATTAAATCATTTCCTTTCAATGATAACTAAAAATTCTAAAAGCATTTTCAGAGATCTGAAATGGCCTTAGTAATGTCTTAAACAATATGGTCTTACAAGTACTGTTGTTTTTACTAATGATATCTTTCTTCAGCATCACTGTTCAGGATTGGCTGTCCATAAATAATTGTGAACATTTGAATCCTCTTTATTTCTATACTAACTTTACTTTTCTAATTCTGCTAATCCATAGTAGCTTAACCAGTTCACCATCAGTTCTGCTGTATTTTTTTTCTTTTAATATGGTATGTATTTGATTATATTTTCCCTACAACTGTGCACAGGATTCTTTCTCAAAATGATTTGAGGCCCTTTCCTTCAGTGTCACTTTTTACCTTTCGAGCACATCCACTCACACCCATCTCCTTTGTCTATGTCTGTCCATTACACGATGTGATCACAGAAGAAGTGGACGCCACAAGGAGAAGACATGCAGGTCTGTCTCTTCTACTGTTTTCTTTGTTATTTTTCATTTATCTAACTTGTCTTAGAAATTTTTTTTTACTATATTTTACTTATTTTCTAATTTTTCATTCTTTTCCTATATTAACAAAATGTTAACTCTGCAGGCATTTTTATTTTAGGTAGTTGTATATTCAACTTTTAGCAGCAACTGCTCCAATTAGACGAATAAAAATAAAATGATTAATTTTATGTCATAGAAGTATATATATACATTTTTTCCATAACTGGCTAACTAACTCCAGATTCAAATATATGTGTGTTTATGTATAGTCAGGTAGGTTAAATTAACAAATTAATCATACTTCAGTTTGTTTTAGGCTTAAAACTTATTTTTAACTTTTTAATACATAATTCTAAAAGTATTTTATTTCTGTCTTGAGTTCAGCAGTGTGTTAGAACATGGAAAATTATTCAAGACCTAACCCATGCCCTAAACAAGCTGCCAGTATCACAGAGGAGTTAAAATATGTGGGTAACATGCTATGTTGATATGCTAAAATGGATGACTCAACAATATGTTCTACAAAGGTATAAAGTCAAATAAAATTTGATTCGAATAGATGGCCAGACGAAGGTTCATGAAAGAAGTGAACATTTATTCAACACTCATTTATCGAGTACTCGTTGTGTGCTACTGTTCTAGGTGCTGGAAATCACAGGGCACACAAAATAGCCCCTTTCCTTGTGGACTTTTTCTAGTGTGAGTCTAAAAAACAAGCACAATAGTATAGGTGCCATAAGAAATATATACATATAATTTATATGTATATGTAGACTACAGTGGAATCACAAAGGATAGTGTTACCATTTCCCCCTGAGAAGTGTGGGTATTAGTTCAAGAAAGGCTTCATGGAAGCAATGATCCTTGAGTTGAATATTGAAAGCTAGGAATATGTTGACCTTAATGTGTACAGAATATATCAGGCAGAAGAAACAATATGGCAGAATGGCTTCAGATTTGTTTAAACAAAAGTAAGCAGGGAGGGTTTCTGAAGTTTGTGTAAGTTATTACAGCATATAAAGCAAGAGAGGGACACAATCAGATATTGGCTTCTAGAAAGACTACCTGGAAGCTTGGTAAAAAGTGGACTGGAACTATATAAGCAGAAATACCATTTGTAAGGATACTGCATAAATCAGTTGAGAGATCAAAATTGGCTGAATTAAGGTATCAGTAGAGGCAGTTGATTCATTAGAAGTTATTTAAAGATGTAGAATCTGTAAGACTTATTTATCAATTGGACATTATTATTGTAAGGAAAAGAAAAAACTAAGAGTAATCTTTGGATAGGTGATGGTACAGTTTATGTTATAGGGAATATGAATTGAACAAAAATTTAGGGTGCAAAATAAAGAGTTCAGTTTGGGGATGGGTTAGTTTGAGGTTTCTCTGGAATATTCATCTAATATCTGTGTTTGGATATATGGGTCTGGAGCTCTGGAGAGAAGTCTGAGCTAAATGATTTCAATTATAGTATTCTTAGCATGAAAATGGTTCCTTTTTTGTTTTGTTTATCTGATTATTCTGGAATATTGTTCATTGGTATGTATTATTTCAAATTTGCTCTTCAATTCTTATTATGTTTGCTTGGCATATGTACCATATTTTCAGTGCTATGAGGTTACATTTGACATTTTGTTCTACTTGTGTTGTATCCTAAAATGGTTGAGAAGTAACATTCATTGTAGGGGAAGTTTGACATAAGTGTATATGTGTTTACATCTAAATGTACATATAAACTGTTTTTGAAATTTCCCCAAGTTTTCAATTTATTACCAATCTTTTTTTTTTACATATTTTATCCATTTTGTAGATATTTTCTGTTTTTGGTTACATTCTGTATTTAATGGACATAATATTATTAACAAAAATCTAAGACACAGGCACTCAAGGTTGCTCACTCATGGGGAGTTCCCTGGCAGTCCAGTAGTTAAGACTGCACTTTGACTGACAAGGGCACAAGGTCAGTCCCTAGTGGAGGACCTAAGATCATGAAAGCCACATGGCATGGGAAAAAAAATTTTTTATGAGATTGATTAGTCATGGGAAAACGTAACTCTAGTTACTACAATGAAATTTTGCAGAAAATGTAAATCACTCAGTTCATAATGAGGCACAAGACGTCAACTCTGTTTCAGTACTGTGTTAGATAGCTCAGATGTTATGAGAGACACAGGAACTGTGAGAAATATTTTATGTAAGTTTAAGCTTAACATTTTATTAACCAATATTGTGATTTTTCGGAGAAGGCAATGGCACCCCACTCCAGTACTCTTGACTGGAAAATCCCATGGGCGGAGGAGCCTGGTAGGCTGCAGTCCATGGGGTTGCTAAGGGTCGGACACGACTAGCGACTTCATTTTCACTTTTCACTTTCCGGCATTGAGGAAGGAAATGGCAACCCACTCCTGTGTTCTTGCCTGGAGAATCCCAGGGATGGGGAGCCTGGTGGGCTACCATCTATGGGGTCGCACAGAGTCAGACACAGCTGAAGCGACTTAGCAGCAGCAGCATTATGATTTTTAACCAAAAAGTCTTAGATGAAATATATGTATATGGACATATATAAAAACATCACATCATGTATGAAAACTACTACTGATAGAGTATAATACTTAGACTTAGTTCCTTAAAGCCTATAAATATTCAACTATAAGGTAATAGAGTTAGGAAAGTTCTTGGAGCTTGAAACAAAAATACCCAAACATGGGATAAACATGATCTTGAACATTTCTTCCTTGTGTGGGTGGTGTGGAAGAAACTGGAAAGATTATTAGATAGAAGACAAGAGATCTAGTTTTAGTCTTATTCTTGCTAGTAAGCTGTGATTACAGACACATAATTTAATGTCTTTGGGTTTCAACTGTTTCATATTTTAAATGGGGTGTTAGAATGCATTGTTTTTAAGTTTAGAACTTAATCCTGATTGTAAGATGTTACTGCTAAATTTTCAAAATAGTTTTCATGCACTGTTGACTATGATATTCAATTTTGCCTAGACCAGTAAATTTTGCTCACTTTAATTCTCTTTCATAAAAATATTGATACTGGGGGAAATAGTGTTCCTTTAAGAAATAGTCTGAGAAGCAGTGTTAGAGCAAAGACTGTGGTACTAGACTGCCTGATCAGTTTCACCACTTATTTGATGTGTGATCCTGAGAAAGTTGCTATCAGATACCTCACCTATAAAATGGAGATAATAACATTACTGTGTCAAAGTGCTTTAATAATGATGAAATTAGTTAATATATGCTATGTAAAGCACCTAAAAACTGTCTGTTACAAAGTAAGTACTATATAAATGAAACTGTTATTTTGTTATTATATAACATATTAAAAAGCACTTTTTATTTTAGATCAACTGTATTGAATCCCATGCATTTTGATGTGTAGACATTCTTTCTATGATATGATAGAATGATAGCATTAATTCTTTTTGTTATATTCATTGCAGATGTCTTATTACTAGTTTATGGCTACCACTTTAGGAGCTTGTTGTCATAAAAACTTGCACATCAGGACTGCTATACCAGAAATGAAGTTTATAATTTCTGAGGCAAGAGAGTTGGATTGAAACAGCAAGAACATCGAACTCATATAGGTCTGAATTCTAACCCAAGTCTGTCACTCAATAGAGATGTGACTTTGGGCTGCTTGCTTATACCTCCTATTAAGCAAAATGAACTGCATGTGATTAAGGAGTTAATTATGTTTGATGAAAGCATAAAGAGTTTCTCTCTGGAGGGGAGAATGCTTTCTAAGAATAAAAGCAATGAAAAAATTTAAAAAGAGAGATCTGACTAAAATGTGTCAGGTATTAACTTCAAAATATCAAAATCAGCATAAACAAATAAAAGGCAGACAACAAATTGTGAAACATATTTGCAGCAACTCAGTATTAAGAGCCTTAACATCTGAATCACTTTGAAACAAATAGTATCAATTGTAATATAAATTGTATATTCCAAAAAGCTCTAATAGAAAAATGGGCAAAAGACATACACAGAAATTTTACTAAACAGGAAATTCATTGATCAATAAATATATAAGAATGTTTTATTTCTTTCATAACCACTAGGGAGAGTGTGGTAAAAGAGTGGTAGCATAGTTTAATATAATCTTCCTAAAAAGCAGTTTTTTTCAGTATAAACCAAAAGCCTTAAAATTTTCATAAATTTTGACCTTTGAAAAAAGGCATATATTCAGATAACTTTCTTCCTCTTTGCTTATTTAAAGTTGTATGTTTAATGTCTGTAAAAATATTGTAATATAAATGGATTGTTATGAGCAGTAAATAGATTTCATATAAAAGAGAATAAGTTAGCATGAATATATTAAGAGATAATTCCCAAGGGAATGTAAATTAGGTTATAGTTTAACTGGAAAGAAGCATGCTACTTGACAGATAATAGTTTCTTTTATCAGTCTGCTTGAAATGTTGAGGGCTAGGGTATGGGAAATGAGGGGAGGGATGAGGAAGGGAACTGATCATGGGAAAGCCAAAGTTTAATGGACAGCAAAATGACAATAAATAGAAATATTGGAGATGGTTAGCATCACCAACTCAATGGACCTGAATTTGAGCACACTCCAGGAGTTGGTGATGGACAGGGAAGCCTGGTGTGCTGCAGTCCAAGGGGTCTCAAAGAGTCAGACGTGACTTAACAACTGAACAGCAACAACAACTGGATTAATCAATTATGTGACCCAGCTGGCAGGAAGAACCTAGTCATAGGTGTTAAGGTCATGCTGAATGTAAAAGAGGTTGATAGGCCAATTCAAAGCATAGGAATGAGAACCAGAGGAATCTCTCAAAAGAAGATTACAGATTAAAAATTACCATATCACAGTCTGAGGTTGGCTCGTAGGGAAATAGCCTGAAGAAGCATTGCCAAAAAAGGAAATTAGCCAAGAGGAGATGTAGCTAGAGAAGAAAAAGGGGATTTTTTAAAGGGAGAACATTGGGAAAAGAGAAAAGAATTAAACAAGAGCTGAGAGTGGTGTGCTGAAAGAGAGAGTCATTTCATGACTAAATATTTCAGATTATAAGTTTTAGAAAACAGACCAATATCAGTCACCTTACAAATTTTCTAAAAAAAAAAAAAGTCCTACCACAAACTGCTGTGCTAATTGTTGTTCAGTTGCTAAGTCATGTCCGACTCTTTGAGACAGTGAACTGCAGCACACCAGGCCTCCCTGCCCTTCACCATCTCCCTGAGTTTGCTCAAACTCATGCCCATTGAGTCGGTGATGCCATCCAACCATCTCACCCTGTTGTCACCCCCTTCTCCTCCTGCCTTCAATCTTTCCCAGCATCAGGGTCTTTTCCAGTGAGTCGGCTGTTCACATCAAGTGGCCAAAGTATTGGAGCTTCAGCTTCAGCATCAGTCCTTCCAATGCATATTCAGGGTTGATTTCCTTTAGAATTGACTAGTTCAGTCTCCTTGCTGTACACAATTAAAACACATGTAAAGCTGTTAGCACAATTCCTAGCATGTACCGAGTATCACTGTCATTGTTAAGAACTTAATTGTGCCAGAACATTAAGTATCAAGTTCTAGAAGACACAATTTTAACTGTTATTTTTAAAAGCATTGTTATATTGCATTTTCTGTGCCTTGATCAAATAAAATTTTAGTCTAAAAACTACTGGAGAAAAATTGTAAGGTTAGTCTGAAATTATAAGCTTAGTCTGAAATCTGATCAGTGGTTATCTGGGCTGGCAGGGGAAGGACTGATGACACAGCAACACCAGGGAACTTTTTAGGGTAACAGATACACTCTGTAGCTTGATTGTGGCAAGGCTGCATGACTATATACATGTATCAAATGTCATATACTTTTGTACCTACATAGTGTGAGTATTAATTTTTATAAATTATGCCTCCATACATCTGACTTTTTAAATTATTGCAAATATACAAAATTAAAATGAATCTTAATATATTACTCAAATACTACCAAATATATGCTAATCAAAAATTTTACTTTATCTAACACATCTCAAGCAATTAAGAGACAAGTTCCCTCCCAAAACAGGCCATGTTAATGGACCAGGTTGACCTATGACTTCAGAGAGAAGAGATGACTACAGTGGATGAGCTGGGAAGGACTAAAGCTTTGTATCTAATGCAATAATCAGTTAACCAAGAAAGATGAAGTACAAGCAAGGCAGTCAGCAAGTAGAGTCTGGATATTTAGACATGTCTTGATAACTAAAGGGAGAGCAGACATGAGAAGTAACTTTAACTTGTTTTGGACAAACTGTGTTTTAGGTGCTGAAGGGGGTTTTAGGTGTATTTAGAAAACACCAAAAATGTGAGCCGAGGGTTACAGGGAAGGTAGGAACTAAAGGGAGGAATACTGATAACTGAAGTGACGGTCGAAACTATGGATTTAGACAAAATCACTCACGTATGAATAAAAAAGAAAGTTATAATAACACTTTAGGAAATGCATTTATGTCAATGACGGGCTGAAAAAGATGAGCTAACAAAGTCATCTGAGAAAGAGTGAACAAGAGTATCAGAAAAATGTGGAGCCAAACTGACGGAGAGAATATCAAGAATAGTGTAGTATAGTGTAGTAACACCAAGTGCTGCAGTGAGCCCAGTAGAATGGTGCTGAGGAGTGATCACTGAATTTGGCAAATATGATCTTTGAGGGAACGTTTGAGACCTAAGTTTGACAATATCAGACTCGTCTTAACTACAGTATTCAATGAAGTATTTCTTTGAGTAAAGTCATCAGGAAATAAGAGGAAACAAGCAGTAACCAAATAATGTTGCACTTGACTCAGTATTGGAGACAGTAAGAAACTCTATATTTGGGTAGTCCGACTTGACAGCTCAAATATATAAGGCTCACTTGTACAAGCACAAATGCTCATATCATATAAAAAGCCATTGTTTTTATACTAGATTCGATGGGTCCCATGGTGATGAATAACTGATGACTAGGAAGTTAATTCCACATATTGCAGATTTTACTCTTGAGAGACCCAGTATAAGAACTAGCTCAGACAAGGGGATTGTGAGGGTTTGGACTTGGCATAGTTGCAAAACTAGGACTCAGTGATCAGTCACTGTGGTATAAGTTATTTTAATTCATAACTGAGTTTCCCATGCTTTGTAGGTACTATTTTTATTTCTAGTAGATAAACTGAAAAATTCAGGTATAAATCTATTAAATAACTTACTCTTAATCATTTGAATCTGGAATTTAAGCGGAAGCATTCAGATTTGGTGCCAGAGTCCATGTCTTCAGCCTCAGGAAATGGGGGCTTTATTGGTGACAAAGTAGAGAATGAAAGGAGGTGGGGTGGGAGATACTGTCCAGAGAACAACATGAAAGAACAAGGCTAGTGGTCTAGGAAGAAGAGAGCAGGAAGAGGGTTCAGGAAGGGAAATCTAATGTCAGTGGAGACCAACCAGATCCAGTTTGCAGTTTTATTTAAGATCCTCTGTGCAACTGATATTCCCATGTGTAATTTGGAAAGTTGAATGAAATTCAGTTTAGTCTCTAACATATGTTAATCTCTACTGGTGCCTCTTCATTCTTTCTGAGAGTGATCTCACCTAACTTTAATTCTCTTTCTTCTCAGTGCTAAATAGGAATATTTCATAAAATGTCCCTATTCATGAAGGCATTTAAGATACATTTCTTTGAATACTGTGTGACATTACTCTGTATAGTCATTCTTGCACCATTGACCAATAATAATCATTATTAGCACCTTTGGAGAAAGAAATACAGCTTGATGTCCAAGCATGGGCACTATTTAAAATCTACATATCTAAATATTCAATCAAGGGCACATCGATTTAGGTGTTATTCATTTCCAAATTAATATACATAAGAAAAATTACATAGGTCTCTTTTCCAGCATAGGTCTTATCCCAGTTTTTATATGATGGATATTTTTATGTTTATGATTTTTAAATTAACACAGTATTTCTAAGTATATTTAAATTTCTATATGTTTCTAAGCAAACAAATGTAAAGATGCATTTAAATTTCTTTATTATACTTCTTTCAAGCCTTCTGTGCTATCCTTCGATATACGTGAATGGATGTAGTTGAAGTATATTTTAAGGATATGTTAATTAGGCTCCAGATGTCAGACACAGTGTGGTCTATGATAATTATGTCATACCAAAACACGGTAAGATGAAGATAAGACATACTCATGGTAATGTTATGACTTTCCTACCCTGTGGATTATCTCATCTATAATGTAGATTTTAGCTATAATGAAAAGTAGAACATTCCAAAGTGCTTAACACATATAAGGTATACCTTATTAACCTGATGAATCTGACTCATGTTTTTATCATTTATCAGTGGTTATTATACTTTTTGTTAAAAGCAATTGTAATGATAATCATTACATTCCTTCTTTGAGGGACTTACATTTTAAAATTTAGTTTATCCTCTAAAATATATCTTGTGTTCTCAAAGATAAAGGAATTGACTAACAAGTTTAAAGTAACTAAGTTATTAGATTACTAACATTTCCCCCTAAACATGTCAGTGTACACTGTAGAAAATGTTACATTTTAGCTAGTCTGAAAGATGCTTCTAGATTGGATTGCCCTTATGATCTTTTTTTTTTCTGTACAAAATTTTTGGTTTAATGAGCTTTTCAGTTCTGTCTCTCTTTCCCAGCCTCCCTCCCTCCCCCTCTTTTTGCCTTTCTCCTTCCCTCCTTTATTCTTTCATCTCATTCCTCTCCCTGCTGCTATGTGCACACACACACACACACACATTCATTAAAGGAAATTTTAATGAATGCAATGCCAGGGCAAAGAGAGCAAGAATTTTTAGAACACTTTACATTTTCTACATTGATGAAATAGGTATTACAATATAAAAGAACAAGCACTTAAACATTATTTGACTTCAGAATTAACCAGTCAGAGAGTTATATAGCTGAAAGGATCGTAAAGACTATCTGATCCAAAATTACTTATTTTACAGATGGTGAACTTTATCCCCAGAAAGGTGAAATGAAGTGCTGACAGTTATAGGGCTTGAGAAATTAAGACCTGAACCCTAGCCTTGGCTCTTACCTTTTAAACTAGTGCTGTTTTTAAGATTTTCTTGAATCCCATATAACACAAACATACTCGTTACCCTAAATCTGGGTAGTTCCAAGCCTTATCAACACTGTGGTGATTACCTTCACTGAACTCTCCATGGTCAAAACCCTGATCTACCCTGATTCCAAGTACATCCTGATTTTACACTTTGAAATATAAAATGGTGCTAAAATCCAAGTCCTCTGAATAATAAAATCTCAGTAAGTCTGTTCACTGAATTTAGATGTTGGAAATAGACATACTGTATTTCCTGAGATCACTAGACCACTCCTTATCACATATGTCCTAAAGTGGTTTGAATATCAGTTTCTTTTGACTACAGTGAAAGGAGTCTTTGAAATTTGTCTAGCATCTCCTCTGAAGTATCATTTAATGAATATGGTAGACAGTTAATAGAGAAACAGCATACAGATACACAGAGTAACAGGTAGCCTAAATATCTAACACAGATCTTTAAAGTTGAGAACATAATTCAAGAGACGATAGCCCATAACTATGAACCTCACAGTAGAACAACAGTTGTATAAGTTTCTAGGATTCTTATGTTTCATTTAATTCCACATGCTACTTTTAGGCACTTATGAAGTTCAGTTTTCCTTCATTTCTAGGAGCCAATATCATTTTATAAGTAAATGCAATATAAGCGAAACCAAATCATACTTTCTTTCATTGCAAATGTGTTATTTCCTAGTGACAACAGTAGAGAAATCCTCAAAATTGATTGACTTGGAAATAACTATTTCTTAAAACTCATGTGTCTTAGTTGTATAGTTAAGATTATGTTTGTTTATACTTCAAAATAAAATGCTTCCATTTGCCCGAGTACTAGTACAGAATAGTTTGTACATAATTTATAATTTTTTCACAGTATTTATTTCCAAATCTTTTCTCAGTTTAACTTGTTCCAATATTTAATTCTCTGCATTATATTTATTTTAATAAATAATTTGGCTAATAAAAGTGTACTTTTATGAGGCTCTAGTATAACTGTTTTAATTTAAAAGAGGAGAAAATTCATTACAGACGTGATTATGAAGAAATCATTTTAAAGTGAACTTAAGTTTTTGTTGCAGTTTCTTAGGTCCTACACTTGAAAAAAACATGGAAAATTTGAGAACATGCCAAATCATTTTTTGTATTAATATACATAAAAATTGGAAAGATGTGCACTTTATTACATTTGGAAGTATTTCTTATTTTGTACCACTTTTAATCAGTACACTGACATACTTTTATTTAACAAGAGTGTATGTCCCTAAGATAAATAATTAATGATTGCACATTTGCATTTTAAAAATTATTTAATATTTATTTCCAAAACACTTTATCAAATCATGACAAAATATTTTCAACTGAATAATTTATCTTTGTTCACATAAATATTATATTTTGTGTGTTTTTACTACTATTTTTTTCTGTATATTGTATGATCATTGTGGATACTTTATAAACTATATATTAACACAAATAAGCCAAAAGCACTTATACTAACTTCTGGTAACCAGTGATAACTGATAACTACACTGATGTGTAAATCTTAAATCTTTTTCACTCCATCTCTTTGTCTTTTGTATCAATTATGTGCATATATATTTTTATGAGTATGTTTTTTAAAATTACTAACTATAGTAATATAGTACAATAGTACAATATCCATCATTTAATATTTTATAATGTCTTTTATGTAATTTATACAGGTGAATGGATGTACACACTATTCACATAATTTTTTGTGAATGTATAATATTCTGTAGACAGGCCATAAATGCATGTACTTTTTCCCCTACTTTGAACATTTGGAGTTTCTTTTCCCCAGTCTTTAAAATTATCAAATAATAGTGCAATGAAGGTGTATGTACATTGATTTATTTCTTTAAGAAAGATCCTGGGAAGTGAAATTTCAGGTTCAAAAATTTAAGGAGCTTGCTTTTAATATTTATACATAAGGTACTTTGGAAAACACTCATATAAATGACCATGGATTTTTTTGTCAACAGCTAGTTTATCACTATCAATCTGAAAAGTATTTTTTCTGTTACTAGATTATTGAAAAAGTACTTAAAATATTCAATAAAATTAAAGAGAATACTTTCTTTTTGAATTACACCTCCTTTGAAAATAAAATTATAACATGACAAAATATTGCACATTCTTATTTATCTCATGAGTCATTTTAACAATTTCTATTCTTACTCCTCTGACTTTTGAAAAACTTCAGTAAGTTGTTTTTATAGTCTACCTACTGAATCTAGAAAATAAATATGCAAATAGCTGAGCTTTTTCTTGTGTCATTGTTACCTCAGAGTGAGAAAACAGCTGCACGCACTGATTATATCTTTTTTTATTGCTCTTAATTTGGTACATGCCTAAATAGTAATTGCAGCATTTAGAGAGTCCATGAATTTGGCCTTTTTAACTTTGTTCATTTGAAATATGTTATTTCTATCACTGTCATCATTGTTGTCTGTAACCTGCTTTTGTTTGGTTGTTCCTCTTCCACACTGTTGGTATTTAAATGGTCTTTGACTTCCATGGGGTTTTTCAGGTGGAGCTAGTGGTAAAGAACCTGCCTGCCCTTCTTCGTTTCTGTTTGTATTTCATTTTTTGCTTCGCTTCTTCCTTGTTGATTTCATTTATTCCTAACAAGATTTTAATGCCTCATAATACAATATGAATTGAAAATCGAAAATAAAAAGAACCTGCCTGCCAATGCAGGAGACATAAGAGATGCAGGTTCAATCCCTGGGTCAGAAGATCCTCTGGAGAAGGGCATGGCAACCCACTCCAGTATTCTTGCCTGGAGAATCCCATGGGCAGAGGAGCTTGGCAGGCTATAGTTCGTAGGGTCACAAAGAGTCAGACATCACTAAAGTGACTTCTATGATGTTGTAATCATAGGTTCTCTAATTTATTTTCTTGGTTTTTCTTTCTTTGAGCTTTGCTGTTGGACTTAAAAGAGTTTTCCCTGTTAAGATCCCCAGATTTAAATATTTTATTTAAGAATACATGATGGGTCCCTGAGTCAGCAGCCCTGCAATATTCTGACCACTACTTAGCTTAATTATGAATTGCATTATTGCCAGACTTGTGTCCTTACTTCAAAGAAGTATGATGTGTGAAGCTGCTTTGGGACACCAACAGCTGTGTGTGTGTGCATGCACACTTGGAAAAGCAAACTTAAAACTATTGTTTGCACTGCACTACAGAAATCACTGGGCTTCCCTTGTAGCTCAGTCAGTAAAGAATTTGCCTGCAGTGCAGGAGACCCGGGTTCAATCCCTGGGTTGGGAAGATCCCCTGGAGAAGGAAATGGCAACCCACTCCAGTATCCTTGCCTGGAAAATCTCATGGACAGAGGAGCCTGGTGGGCTGCTGTCTATGGGGTCGCAAAGAGTCAGGCACTACTGAGCAACTAACACTTACATACAGAAATCACTGAAAAGGTACTGTAAGTGTAGAAACCTAAGCAACCACTGTCTTGCTGCTGGTTAATCTGGTCATATTCAATACATCTCTGATTACAAAATCCACCTATAACTTTAACTTTTTAAACTTAATTGCCATACCAATGTTATAAATATGACTTTTTAACTTTTGGGGCAAATACAATCTTTTTAAGTTAAAAGTAACCACAACAATTAGTTTATTGGTTTAAGAATATGTACGCTTCTTAGATGGCTTATATTATTAAGACATTGAAACAAGAAGTATTTTCTTAGTGTACTTAATAATTTATAACCAAGAATTTGAGACAATTTGAATATTACAATGTAATATCTTTAATAATTTTTAAGAAATAGAAACATATGCAAACTTTTGTTGAATTGGGTTTGTCCAGGAAGACTGATAGTCTTGTTAACCTTTTAATCTACTTTTGTTATAATTTGAAAATATATTGATATTTGATTTGATATTGAACATTATAATGACTAAGTTTTTTAGGGTACTCAAATTACAAAATCATATCAAACCACTAAGATATCTTCTGTAAATAAGCATAGTGTCATCACATATAAGAATATGACTCAATGATTACTAGATAAATTTACCTTCTAAACTTATGAACCAGCCTTTTCCAAAATGTATTTTTGAGACTATTTCAGCAAGATATTACTTGATAATAGATGGGAAAGTGAGTATCTGCAATGAAATGATTAGTCATTATTACCGAATATGCAGGACCTTGTATATGCAAACTTTAGGGTAGATTTGAAGGAGAGAAAGGAAATGGAGAAAAATCTGCCTTATCGCTTCAATTTACTCTAATGTACTTTGGAGAGTACAGCCTTGGACATTAGAGTTAAAGCTGAGAGATCACATATTCTACTCCCTAACCAGACGGTCAGCAACTCTTCTACTTGCACGCGTGCACGGGTGCTGTCCTTCAGTCATGTCTGACTCTTTGCAGCCCCGTGCACTGTAGCCGGCCAGGTTCCTCTGTATGTGGGATTCTCTAGGCGAGAATACTGGAGTGGGTTGCCATGCCCTCTCCAGGGGATTTTCCCAACCCAGAGATCAAACCAGTGTCTCATGTCTCCTGCACTGGCAAATGGATTCTTTACCACTAGCGCCAGCTGAGAATTCCACTACTTGCATAGATTCCTTCATATGGTTTTTCATTTATGGGAAAAAGAAAAAATACTGATTTGATTGAAAAAATACTGGTATTAAAAATATGATTTCTGGATTATTTTCCATAGCGAAAATGAACAAAAACAAAAAATTATCTTGTTGATGAAGAATCCCTTATAGTAGTTCTCTTTATTCAGGATACTTTCTTCTCTAAGGATATTATTATCTATGGAGTGTTTTCTTTAAGAAAATAGCTTGATAAAAATGTAGAAAAGAAGTGGAAGACTTCAAATACTATTGGAGAGAGGCACTGTTTTTCTTACAGATTAGGTTCCTGGGAGAATTTTAAGTTAAAAGTATATTTATCCAAGTTTGTTTACTGTATATTCACTAAGATGGTCCCTTGAGATTTCATTGGTTAAGACTCTAACAAAGTAAAAATAAACAAATTATGTAAATAAATAAATACCAGAGCCTAGCCAGAAAAGAAAGAATAAAAGGAAAGAGACTCCAGTGAATTTTTCCAATTTAAGGACTATACCGATGATGATTGGAAAGAGTTGTTTGACATTAGAATTTAGTTGATGTATTTAAATGTTTGTATTACTCTATTTGCATCTTTGTTTTCTTTTAGTGAAAACAGATTAATATCCTTCTTAGATTCCCTCAGTGATCTGTTAAATGTATATGATATTCCAAAAACCTGATTCTACAAAATCTTCAAACCATTACTAAGGAAAAAAGCTCCTCATCGCAAAATGACCAAAATGCTTCGATGCAGGGTTCAGCAAGCTGTGGCCATGGACCAAATTCAGCCCATTGCCTATTTTGTAAATAAGGTTTTATTGGAATACACACATATATTTTGTGTATATAAAATATATATGTTGTCTAAATCTGCATTCATATTACAGTGTCAGAGGTGCAACAGAGACCACATGGTCTGCAAAGTCTAAGATGTTTACTGTTGAGCTCTTTACAGAAAAAGCTTCCCAACACCTGTCAGTATATATCCCATAACTATCCAGTAAGAAAGAAGAATTTAATGTAGTGTCATAGGAGGTTGATGTCCAGAAAATAGTCTTGATATTAGAAAATGCATATATGTATATGTGTATGTATATATATGTGTGTGTGTATATATTTATATATATGTGTATAAAATGTGTTTAAGCCTTGTCTATTGTTGCTATTTATATTTAAAATACTATTTTGCCACTATAATATCAAAAAACTTCAAAGAACCTTCCCAAATACTTACTTTAGCTAGTATTTTTTTAGCACACATTTTTGAAGCTCGGATGGCTTTTTCATTCCCTTGACTTTGGAGAAATAAACATATTTATCTGAGACTATCTCTTGAGGTAAAAACAATTTCAATATTGTATTTTAATAAATAATAGACATTTATACCTGACCATATTTAATACATATCATGGAAGCACTTACTTCATTTGTGTTTCATTCAATTTATATTCATATATTTTATTCCCCATTTTATAATTTGGCACAGAATAACTCAGATCATTATTAAAATTTGACTCAAACTGATTAGATGATTTCAATTTGCACTTTTACTTTCTTTTAGTCAAGATTTTCTTAATCCTTTTTGAAACATTTTCTTCCCTTTGTATGTTAGTTTAGTTATCAGTTCTTACTTAAAAATTTTGCTTGTAATTATCAAATATACAGTGAGGTTTTTTCCAGGATAAGTATTAAAATGCCTGTTTTTGGATAGTCACAATATGGTCCATATGTCTTTACTACAGTTTTTAAGTTATGATCTTAAGCAAGGAGTACATGTGTGTGTGTGTGTTTACAGTCTTACCTAGACTCAGTGTTTGTGAATTTACCTGGCAGCATTTTATTGGAGAAAACCACTTGAACCTACTAAACTATTATTATTTTTCCCAGTTTGTAGATTTGTAGCATACAATTGAGATTTTGTTTTTCCATTATGCATATTAATGAGAAATGTTTTTTCATTTCTCATGTTTGCTTTTTCATGTTTGCTAAGGTTTGTTCATTGAATTTAGTTCTTATTCTAACCAGAGTTTTTAAAAACCCTCTTGATATCTATAATTGATGTGTTTTGAGGAAGCACCTTTTACAGACAGCATTAGTCTCATCTTGTAATAAGCTTACCATCTAAATTTTTCTCCTCACCTTCTTTTTTCCCCTGAAATGATTTCAGTAATACTTTGTGCCTTTACTGGCATAGTTTTTTTTCAAGAGTATTACTCCAAGTGCCTCTTTCTTCATTCTAGTTCTAGAAAATCCATATTCAAACGATCTTGATAGCTACATTCACGTAGATGCTGGAACAACCTGCTTTGATACACGGGCTGATTTTTTGATAACGTAAAATGCAATCGTACAATCGTGTTTGAAACTATTAGACTTGCAACCTCTTTCCAGTAAATAATTTCAATCTTGATGCATTAATTACAGACCAAAAATCTTATAAAATTACTGTTGTCATGTTTATGTGCTGTCAAATATATTCTCCTGGACATACATTTACCAGAAAGTATTATCTCTAATGAAAATATGTTCTCTTCTGTTTAAAACTTTTTATACTTTATTCAGATTTAATTATTTTACATATGTAATAATCCTGCTTTTATTCACCAAATTGCATACTTAAATAAATCTTAAAAATAATATGACATTTAATTTGTACTACTACCTTGAGTGAAAGTGGTTTATCAGCCTACCATTTTTTTTTTTTTTTGGTACATCCTGTAAGTAGGGCTCAGAAATAAGAACTGAACATTAATTTTATGGGTTTTTTTCTACTCGATAGGTGCTATGGATATAGAGGAGAGAAATCGCCAAATGAAAATTAACAAATACAAACAGGTAGCCGGATCAGATCCCAGACTGGAACAAGATTACCATGCAAAGGCAAGACATTTTTCTTTTTAAAAGTTGTGAAATAATCAATCATATGAAACCGTTAGATTCTCAAACTGCTGAAGGCAGATTAGTCAGAAACGAACATATAGTGCAATGGCCCCATTATATTATTAAATGCTAAAATTTATAATGTATTTGTATACCAACTTTTAGGTAAAGATTTGCCTTAATTTTTGAAAAAAAACATTGTATAATATAGGAGGTTAAGGAAATGGAACTCTTAAATGATCTGAAGAACAAATCTTTTAGAAATTTTCATTTTATAAAACTACCAAGGCCCTAACACCCTCTGAAATGTATAGGAAGAACTTCTATTTTCATCTTATGGTTTTCCTACATATAGAGTTTTTTATTTATAGTATTTTAATTCGATCTGATTTTTAATAAGTTTTTGAAACAAAATATATACTCATGAGATGTTGTAAGGAATTCAACAAGTTTTTTAGTGAGAATCTTTTTGAACCACTTTTTGGTAATAAATTGAGGTATGAAGTCTTCCAATATAGGAAAAAAGTATTCTTTTTATTGTTTGTGTTCTTCATTGCCTTTATATTTTCAAAACATTTTTAGGTTTATCATATTATTTATTCTCAAAGCCATGAAAAGACTTTGCTCTAATGTACCTATTTAAGATTTAACAAAAAGATGAAACTAGCAAAGCTTATTCATAATATTTAGTTATTATGTACTCTCATAATTACAGTCATGTAATATTTGTGGTCTGTTTATCTGTGTACTAGAGAAAAGCAGTTTGGATTTTTCTGTACTTGGGTCTATTTTATCCTTACCTTCTGAAACTTCAGTTTCTCTCAATTATACCTCATTCTTCAGTAAAAATAAGATTTATTAAGTAAAGCATAACTGACTATGCTGGATATGTGTACATGGTAGGCAGCATACATTTTTAGTTTCTCTGTTATATGACCTAGAGGAGACAGATATTCTTACATCAGCATCATGTTCCAAACCAGCAATCTCTTTTCCAAGTTACATGAATATTGACCGATGTGGCGAATACAGGATTGTTCATCACAGCGTTCTGTTGCCCTGGAAACGGCACGGGCCTAAAGCCAAGAGAAAAGTAAATTTAAGACCAACAAAAAATAGCCTTGCCTTTGCTTTGCAGACCCTAAACTTCTAAAAATTTTCCTCTAAAATGTAAATATGAATAACTTCGAATAGGTTTGGTGAATTTCATAGAAAATAGATTTGTAATGATATAATACTTCAGATACATCTCTAACCTTTTGAGCTTGATATCAGAACTGATTTCTGTGCTTTTCCAGGTACTTTTAAAAATATATCTGTCTAGGGCTAAATCGGAGGAGGCAATGGTACCCCACTCCAGTACTCTTGCCTGGAAAATCCCATGGGCGGAGGAGCCTGGTAGGCCGCAGTCCATGGGGTCGCGAAGAGTCAGACACGACTGAGCGACTTCATTTTCACTTTTCACTTTCATGCATTGGAGAAGGAAATGGCAACCCACTCCAGTGTTCTTGCCTGGAGAATCCCAGGGACGGGGGAGCCTAGGTGGGCTGCCGTCTATGGGGTCGCACAGAGTCGGACACGACTGAAGTGACCTAGCAGCAGCAACAGCAGCAGGGCTAAATAGGCATAATCTTTTGTGGCATCTGCTATGCCTAATCTCTCATTTATTCATTTTGTATAATCTAAAAATCAAGGCATGAAGTCCTGATAAAATAGGATATTAAAACTTCCATAAACATAGTATAACACATTTGTTTTATGTTTGTTTATACCCCACTGTACTTCGTGAAGGAATTAGGTGATTTTTAATATACATATAATATTATTGTCAATGAAGAAATGAGTATCAAGGGAAAATGAAGTCAAGACACAACAAGGTAATGTGAGCTTCCTTACAAGAGAAACTGGATCATTCATATGATTTACATTGTTCATACAATAAAAATAAGTGCCTGAGAAGCAATGCCAGTGATTCTTTTATGGATACCTGACAAATTTATTACAAGAGAATGAACCAAAGGGATACTGTAAGTGTGGCTCAAATTTTATATTTAGTAAAACAAGTTTTGACTACATTCCAGTTCATAAATTAATGCTTGAGACCTCAAAGTTTTATAACTTTGACACCAATTATTTTAGGTTAGAGAAGATTTAAGTCTTGGCAAAGGACTAATTATGCTAAGCAACATAAGTTCCTATGCATTTGCTAAGGCAGTGGTTTTCAAGCTGTAGTTCCAGACAGTAGCATCAACGTGACTTCTGAATTTTTGGAAATGCAGTTATCTGGCCTGCTCTAGAACTGCTGCTGCTACTGCTGCTAAGTCGCTTCAGTCGTGTCCGACTCTGTGCGACCCCATAAGATGGCTTAAACAAAACTCTAGGAGTGAGGTTCTTGTGTTTTAGCAAACCTGCCAAATGATTCTGATGTGGACTATAGTTTGAGCATCACTGCTCTAAGACAGGCTGCTTATAGAATTTACTTCTAGGTAACTGAGTTGACTGCCTCTTTTAGGGTTTTATTCAGAAGAAAATGATGAATGATGTCACTTAAAAATGGAGCCTTCCTTTGAGAATAAGTGATCTGATCTTTACAAGCCCTCTCCTGGTTTCGAACAACTCCTACCTATTGAATGTCAAATACTTAGCAATCTGTTTTCAATTGCTGGAGTTATGCACTCAGCCTAACCAAAAAGGCAATCAAATCATTAAGATTTTAAAAGAATCCAAAACACAACTCTATTTTGTTCCACTCTGAATTTCCTGATGTGGAACTGTCTTTGCTGGATCATCTGTCTGCCTGTCATCCCTACTTTGGACTACCTCCCTCGTGGATGAAAGAGAAAATTGCAGAGGGTTCTTTTTCAGTCAAGTGCATATATAGACTTAGTTATTATTCATTTCCATACTAACAATTCTTTATATTAAAATTTTCAACAGCAGCCCTCTCAACTAGGGATATTTACCCTATATTACCATTCTTTTCTTCCTCATTTGATTAACAAGTTTCAGCTAAATATTTGCTGTTGACCTATGTGCTTCAATATATTGGGATTCCCTGATACCTCAGCTGGTAAAGAATCCACCTGCAATGCAGGAGACCCTGGTTCAATTCCTAGGTTGGGAAGATCCCCTGGAGAAGGGATAGGCTACCCACCCCAGTATTCTTTCCAATATATTAACTCATTCTTGAAAAAATTACGTAATAAAGAAGGGAACTAAGCCATAGATAGAAAGATTAAGTAATCTACACCAATTCACATTAAATCATGGAGAGTATTATTTGTAGCTAACTTCGTTTTCAATTTTGAGATAACAGATTAAGTTCAAAAGCCATGGAGCATGTGCTGTACCTCTGAGCTATATTCCTGAAGTTCCAGTGAAACTATGAAGAAGTTTTGATGGGATATAATTGTTAATGAAGTTTTTTTAAAAACTGTATATTTCATGTTTTAAATGGCATTGCCTTCCTGAATTTCTCAAGTGTTCTGCACTGATAGTTGTAAACAAGTTATTACTAATTTATAAAATATCTCCTTAGCAGTTCACTTTGAAAGTACCTGTAGAACAGTGCCTTTAAAGTTACTGTCTTTCTAAGTATATTTTAAATATATTTGGAAATTTGTAAGTAGACATCCTATATTTAACAAGAGCTAATTAATTAATTAAATATTTAATCAAATCCAGGTGCAGACATGATTCCTATTTAATCAGTGGATGAATTCTCAGGGCTTTCCCCCTCAAAACAGAGTTTAACTATGCAGCCAGCCTGTGCCCCCTTTCATGCCTGTTACATCCTCTTTATCCCATCTTAAATGTGATTCACCTGTTCTTCTCTCAAAGAAATTTAAGGATCAACTCAAAACCAATATTCTCTGCTCCCCATTGGTTTAGAAGAATGTGATTTATTAGATTTAACAATGTGAGTTATACTTCAGCATAAACTAACTACCTTTCCATGAGTAATATGATTACAATAATTAGCAATAATTGATAAACACTGTATATATATATGAAAATTGATATGGAGAATTTTATAATATTTATTTAAGTATATGATGTTTGCTTTTTAAATTAGCCATATTTAGTGTTTTTAAATGAACTCAAAGGATTGTTTTTTAAAGGGTAGTCCATAAGATTTCAACAGGGAAACTATAGTTTATTGATACTGTGTTTATTTGGAAATCAAAGTTTATTTTCCTGTAGAAAACGATGCTCTCTTTTGGTGCTAGTGTTCCCACGAAATTATCACAAAAGTGTCTTATCCCTATTTTAGCACCTAAAATTTTCGGTTTTCATGTTTATGTTTCTAAAATTAAGTAATATAGTCAATAAATTTCCCAGAATTTTTCAGATGCAAACCAGAAGTTCATATTAATCCATTTAGTGTTCTGGGATCAGGGTACAGTGGAGCAAAAGAAAGGAAAAGATTTTTTATCCCTCTTTGTATGTGCCTAATGGGGCACTCGACACCTCTTCTCCCAGGCTTCTTGTCTTTTAAAGATACTTCCACTAATTTTAGGTCTTCCCCAGTGGCTCCGTCGGTAAAGAGTCTGCCTGCAGCGTGGGAGACCTGGGTTCAATCCCTGGGTCAGAAAGATCCCCTGGAGAAGGGAATGGCTATCCACTGCAGTATTCTTGCCTGGAGAATTCCATGGACGGAGGAGCCTTGTGGGCTACAGTCCATGGAGTCACAAAGAATCGGACACAACTGAGTGACTAACTTTCACTTTCACTGGTTTCAAAGAGGCATATTAGGAAGAAAGCACTCCCACTAAAGTAATTTACATTACAATATGAACTACATAGCACAGAGATAGTTTCTTTAAAAAAAAGAAAAGCTCTATAAATACAAATAAACCTCACAAGATGAAGTTGTAGGCAGTATCAATATAAAAAATTCAGACAGTTCAAGGCAAAATATTTTTGGCAAATAAATTGCCGTTGTTAACTAAGCTGTTCCCTTTATTAGATCTTATTCTCTTCTCATGGGGTCTCAGAGAGTCGGACACGACTGAGCGACTTCACCTTCACCTTCCATTCTCTTCTCAACACTGAAAATACACATTCAAGGCCAGCCTTAAATGTTTTAATTTGACTTTCAACACACAAACAGTTGGGACTCCAAAAGAAGGGAGATAGGTAGGAGCTGGTAAGGAGAGGCATATATGTGATTCTTGTATGTTTGTTGTTTGTGAGTGAGGAGAGGAGTACTTCAAGACTAATATCAATGAGGTCAGTGTCCAAGATGAGATCCCAGCCTGGAGTTAAGCAAACTCCACCTGGGTGACTTTGGGTAGTTTAACCTCCTCTTCTCAGTTTCCTTATTAAATAGGCTTTGAGATCTATTTCTTATCTATTTTATATGTTGCTGATTAGGAGGAAATAAGATAATGTATATATATGGTCTAGCTTTTAGTAAACTGCTTAATAAATGGTAAAGATATTTGTTATTATTATTTTATAATAACAAATGTTTCATAGACACCAGAAGTGAATATGATAATGTCAAAAAGGAAGTGGTAAAGAAGTAATTGAATTAATGATAAGGATTTTAGTGTAACTCATATCACTGAACGTTCCCTTTATTCTCAAATAGATTAAAGCAGCAGAGATCCCCCCAAAAAATAAAATTTAAGGAGAAATAATTTGTGAATCTTCAAAGGATATATAGATAAAAAGAGCACAGAACATATAATGAGAAATTACAGACTGAATTACTGAAATTCAGAAATGACGTTATCAAGGTTGACTTTGTATGAGCCTGACTGGTTCTCAGAAAGTTGATTAATGGGTGAAATATGGCTATAGGTATTTTAAAAGAAATACTCTGTAACAGCATTGACATAAACGGATCTGAAAACTGAAAAACCAAATTTATAAAAAGTCAATTTTAAAATGTAGATTAGGTAGCCTTATACAAATCCCTGAGATGATATATGAAAATACATTTATTTATTGAAGGTGAAGAAATGAAGGATATAATTTTATAGCAGCAATTAAAATAAAATGATAAGGAAATAAATTTTCTTTATGGATAAACAGAAAACTTGAGTTTCTGTTAGCACACAACACCGCCCAACAATAGCATAATTGGTCTGGGCTGGGTGCCCACTGGAGTGCTGATTCTTAAACCCAGAGAACCTGATATTTGCATGAAACAGACAGCATTGTACCAGCATTAGATGGAATCATCTGATACATAGAGCAAGAGAGTTCTAATTAGGAGTGATTTTAGTAACCCAATCTCTACTCTGTGAGGTCCTCAAGGAATAGGTTAAGGTGTCTTACAGGAAGAAATGAAGTATCCTTTCTTGGAATAAGCTGTACAACCGTTTTATAAACGGAAGTAGGACTCACATTAAAAAAAAAAAAAAAAACTGCGAAGCTTAGTCTAGCCATATGTCCAGCAAAATGGTTTCATTTCAAAATCAGAATTAAGATCACCTACTTAAAAGTTTCCATCCCAAACAAGGTCAAGAAATCTTATCACTTACTGATGAAGATGTCAGGGAGAATGCCAGTGGCTGCACCTGGATTTCTTCACTAAAACATAACGTTTCTCTAAATGTCTATTCTACTTTGTCAATTTTCTCTAGTTGTGCTCATTTCTGCATAACCTTGCAATAAGTTAGCTTCACACTCTTTAGCAAAATTAACACAGAGTACTAATAATAATACCTACTTCAAAGGATTCTTTTCAAGATTAAATATGTTTGTATAACTCTTAAGCCTTTCCCTTCTCCAGGGGATCTTCCCAACCCAAGGATCAAACCTAGGTCTCCTGTATTTGAGGCAGATTTTTTACCAGCTGAGCCACAAGGGAAACCCTAAGGAAAAAGGAAATGTTAGCTATAGTATGATGATGGTGGGATGATGGTGATGATGGTGATGGGGAAGAAAGAGAAAAAGAGAAATCATTTTCAACAGATACCTTGCTCTTACCAGGTCTATATTTGTTGCCATCAACAATATCCTAGATATAGATTAGTATATCTTTAAAATAATCCTAAAAAATATGGGAGTGGAAAGGAAGGAAAAGTGTAAAAAATAATGATAATCTAAAAAGCATAAAAAGTGATTTGGGTTCTCTCACTCAGGTTAGTTAACTTTTGATCTGCCTCAAATTATTATTCTTGTCATGTCTACTCTTTAGCCAGCTGGAATGTACTTCAACTTTAAAAACAGAGAGATAAAATTACATTTATACATAATTTGATTCTGTATATATGTCTATACATACACACACATCCTTAAAGCTCTGAGCCAAAGGAAAATTTCTCTCCTCCATATTTTAACTGATGGAAATAACAACTATTTATTTCTTCCTCATCTCACAGGTACCAATATACCTCACTTTATGTAACAGACCTACAGTTAAAAACTTAATAGTAGAATTTTAGAAATTTTATATTTTTATCTGTGAATAATCTTTGTTCTTTACATCTTATGTTAATTTGCCAGGGCTGCCATAACAAAATGTCATAGACTAGGTTGTTTAAACAACAGAAATTAATTTTCCCACAGTCTGGAGACTAGAAGTCCAAGATTAAAGTATTGGCAGGTTTGATTTCTTTCAAGATATTTCTCTTTGGCTTGGGGATGGCCACCCTCTTGCCATGTCCTCATAGGGTCATCCCTCTGTTGTGTCTATGTTCCAGTCATATTGGATTAAGGCCTACCAGTGTGACCTCATTTAACCTTAATCACTTCTTTAAAGGCTTTATCTCCAAAACAGTCACATTCTGAGATACTAGAAGTTAGCACTACAACATATGAATTTTGAGGATATGCAGTTTAGTTACAATATATCTCTACAAATTAGTTAATAATATTTAGTTTACTACCTTAATGCATTATGAAAGCATATTTTATTGTACTATAAATATGGGTTTTTAGGCAACAAACTATAGCTATTTTGTTTCAGGCTTTTTGATTTCTTAAAATTGTGTTCACTGTTCTCTGTTTTTCCAACTACCTTCTCACATCCTAGGATATGAAATATTCGTGTTTGCCAGTTCATTTTTAAAAGTATTTTCCTTAGTTATAAGACCACATTTAAATTTTAGATGTCTTCTGAGGCAGACATTTGAACATGTGTCCTCTTTCTTTGCATTTTATTTGTGAATTGCTAGCCCCTACTGTATAATCACATGTCAGGCCAGGAAAACCACATGTCAGTTCAGGAAATATAAAATAGATTTTTTTTTAAAATTATGAAGAAGTCATTTGAGATGAGTAGAACCAACTTATGTGTTAAAGAACACTACAGAATTACAGAAGGAACTGTAATTTATTTCTCCCTTTTTTAGTAAATATAGAAAGAATTTTAAATAAATTGCATCTGGCTACTTGCTGGTAAAAGGGTCAACCTGTGGACAATAGCTGCTGTTGCCAAGAGCATAATTTCTTTCAGTATATTTCCAAAGAACACAAGAGGGAAACATTTTTCTTTTACCTTCAGCAAAAATAGCAATTTATGCATTCACCTTTGCTTTCATAAGACATCCAGGGTTGCTTGCTTGCTAACAACTAGGACGCCCTACAGGGGATAAAGGGATGAAAGATACAGGTCACCAAGGGGTGAGAGATCTTGCTTTATAGAATCAAGGAGAATAAGGGAAATAAGGAAAAAAGGAAATGTGATAAATAGGGCAAAAACATTCTTTCCAACTCAAATTTCACATAATTTAAAAGGGTTAAGTATAGTCATATAAAAATTATAAGTAGAAGAATATTCAAAACAACAGAGATATGAAAACATATAAACCTTATGAACCAACCATGGCATTTATCACTTCCTAAAATACATATATCCTGTCTTATATGGTGCTTTTTTCACACCTTTTTATTAAACTATACACTTCTTGAGCATGGATATATAGTTTATTTATCTTTGTAGACACTCCATGGACAAGTAGGGACAAGAAACAAATTTCTGGAGAGAGTGTGTGTAGGTTATCACCTAAGAGTCAAAAACAAATTTTCTAAGGGATATATGATTATTGGTTTTTGTCTAGAGTTAATCATAGTAAAAAGAATACTCAGAAAAATTTGGAAGACTAGGGTTCTAATTTTGATTCTACCAGTTATACGCTAAGACGTTGGGTAAATTGCCCAAGAGTTCACAACCCAGCTTTTTCCTGTGTACAAATTGAGGGAACCTTGTTATCTGTAAGTGCTACACAAATACATGGTACTTTGGAGGCTGTATAGAAAAAAAAAATCATTAGGTATTAACACATGGGTTTTAGGCAACTTCCTCACTAACTAAGCAAATCATTTAATCTCATAGCCTAATCTTCAAAATTAGATTTGGACTAGATTTTTTTATATTTCATTTTCTTTATCTACTGTTGTTTCCTTTATTGATTCAGTAATCTCTGCTCAGTGACAGGCTTTTTACTTAATGTATTCTCACAAATGATTGAAATTTTTAACTAACTTATGGTGTAATATAATGGTTTAGAGAATAAATTTATGTGTGTAATGTTTTTATCTCATACTTTACATGAAATAAATTATAACTAAGTTTGAAGTGAGACTTAAAACAGTTACTCAATTAAGGCACTCAGTCAGCTAGGGCAGCATGCAGTCCTCCATATCTGATATCTCTAATATCAGTTTAATTTGGCTAATTATAATTTGAACATATCTATAATTTTATTACATAAAAACTTTCTTCATGAGCACAAAAATTAATTGTAATTTTTCATCAGTTGTGAGGATTACAGATATTATTTATTAGCAAAATTAGTTTACTAATGTTTTCCTAAGCATAGAATTTTGATAATTTCTATTTCATCAGTTTTGAAGATTATAAAATAATACTCCAGTCTAAAAATAATATAGCTAACCTTGAAATGTAACTGATACGAGAGAAGGAACTTTTAGCTGGTGATAATTTTATGAGGTAGAAATATAATATGTAAAAGCATACAGAATTCATACTGGCATATGGGAATGCCCATAATGGTAGCTATTCTTATTATTTATTTTAACAAATGAGATGGGAGTAATAACAAAAACCTGACAGTTGAACTCCATTCTGATGGATAAAACCTTACCCACAAGTTTAATATAACTTTTGTACTAACAAAGAAAATGTCTGTGATTTTACGATTGGCCCTTTTCAGGTCATTTTCATGACTAAGCATATTCACCCCCCAAGGTTAACAGTCTTCAGGGTCCAGTCACATAAGAACAAGTTATTTCTTAAGCCCATTTTCAGTTTTTCCCCAAAACAACCAAAATTATCTGGATTTTCAATGGAATGTGAAGGTGTTATTTCAATATGACATAAAAAATACGTTTGTGTGATTTTTAATTATTTAATAGTTTTACTTGTTTAAAATTCATCCAAGTAGAGTTATAAGTACATAAATTATAAGTGTTGTTGTATTTCCATGCTGGCTTTGTATTCCGATTTTACATGTCATTTTATATAGTTTTCAAAATTTCAGAAAAGAAAATCTTTATTTTAAAGTATATACTTAAAGAAGAAAACAGTATGTGAATTTTTTAAAGTGGTTTGATTCTGAATATGCTTGCCTTGTATCCCATTAAATGTGAACTTGTAGCTCGCAATTTTTTTTTATTGAAAAAAGAAAGTCTAATACTAACAAGTTTTATGAGCTTAGTCAATTCATTAACTTCTTGGTCTCTAAATTTTCTCATCTATAAAATAAGGAAAGTATATTACATCTTCTCTGAGGTCACTTTCAGCTTTAAAATATTGTTATTTTTTTGAATGAATCAGTGATGAGTGAATAACTAAAAGTATGTTTTTAATATCAAATACCTTTCTTGGGCTTTTTTTTTTTTTCTTAAAGTGTGGTTTTGTGAGTCCTCTTTTTTATGTCTGAACATATTTTGTGATCTCAAAGGACATTTAGTAACTTTCTCTTTCCTGTTACTGAACTGCATACCGGGGGTGTTTCTAAAGCTGGTCAGCTATAAGTCTGAATTCTGGTTTTGCAACATTAAAAGAAAAAATTATCAGAGAAACAAGTAAATAATTTTTTAAAAATCAAGACCAAGTGAAGGAGGAAGAAATAATGGAAGGAAGGGGGAAAGGAAGGAAGAAAAGAAAACAGAAGAGAGAGGATGAAACAAATAGAGGCTGGGAGAAAAGGCAGAGGCATGTGTGCATACTCAGTCATTCAGTCGTGTCTGACCCTTTGTGACCCCAGGGACTATGGCCCTCCAAGCTCCTCTGTCCATGGGATTTTCCAGGCAAGAATACTGGAGTGGGTTGCCATTTTCTTCTCCAAAGGCAAAGGCAGGCAGGGGTAGTCCTTCCCATCTAAAAGTTCATAATCAAATCAGGAAAACACATGTACATAAGTATTACTCATAGAAAATAGGTTATATTAAGTAATATAATAAAAGTAAACCATGCAAAAGAAGAATAAAAAGAGAAATATTCATTTGGCTTAAAGAAATCTGGGAATACATTACAGAATAATATATGAGGTGAAGGACAGATATGTCCTTAAATAAAGTTATAACATAAAAGCATATGAACATTGACCCAGAGGGATGGTACGGGGAGGGAGATGGGAGGAGGGTTCAAGATGGGGAACACATGTACAACTGTGGCAGATTCATGTTAATGTATGGCAAAACCAATACAATATTGTAAAGTAAAAAAAAAAAAAATTACTTAAAAAAAAAGCATGTGAACACAAGCTATGTTTAAGGAACAGCTAGTAGTTCTTTGGAATAGTAATATTAAACAAAACGGGATACATATTAGAAGGTAAGAATGGAAAAATTGCTTGGGACCAGGTTGTGGAGAGCTTTAAATCTCTCAGTTAAAAATCTAGAATGTTCTCCTTTACAATTATGGTCTTTGAAGATTTTAGAAAAAGTCACAAATATGAACAAATTTGTGTTTTTTGCATATAATTCTGATGGTATAATTACAACAGATTTGAAAAGGATCCAGTTAAGTCCTTGTTAAATGTAAGGAGTCCCAGTCAGAGGCTATTGGTATAGTCCAAGCTAGACATAATTGTTATTCCTTCCCTCGTTTGATTGTTGACTCCATCCAAAATGATCTTCATCCAAACCCAAGTGATCCTTCACTATCTTCTCACAGAAAAAAAAATATGGGTAGTGGGCCTTTTCCAGATTTTCAACAGAATCCAATTATATCTGCCCTATACTTAAATTTGATGAGTCAAAGCAATTATCAAGCCCTTTTAGGTTTTTCAGTACTATTCAGGCTATTACTTAGTCTGATCCTCTTAAAATGCAAATACCTTAAATTACTTTATTACTTACTTTTTTTCTTTTATAGTTGATTTGCAGTGTTATGTTAGTTTTTGCTGTGTAGCAAAGTGAGTGAGTTATATATACACATATATACACTTTTTAAAAGATTCTGTTCCCATATAGATCATTACAGGGTATTAAATAGAGTTTCTTATATTATTCAATAGGCTATTAATTATATATTCTATATAGTTGTGTTTATATGTGTATCCCAGTTTCCCAATTTATGCCTTCCACTTCCCTCCCTGATAGGACCTAATTAATATTTGAAAGGGAGCCCTGCTTCGTATCTTCAATCCATTACTTAAAAAAAATTTTTCTTCCTGCTACAGATTCCCAGGATCATTATCCTACTGCTAAATTCTCATGTCTTATTTCTGTTACAACTTTTGGGATGTTACAGATTACAGTATCTGTAATATCTATATCCTATGTCCTAATAGAATACATAAATATTCTGTAAAAAATTATATAATGAGTCATGTAATATTTAAAGATATTTACAAAGGACAGAGATCAGAAATTCTGATAGCTAAGAAGAGTTTCCTTATGATTATTTATTAATTCTAGCTAGATCTTACTAGCTTCTAATCTGAGGACTTGGAGAAGCATTTAGTCAGATACATTACCATATGTAAAATAGATAGCCAGTGGGAATTTGCTGTATGATGCAGGGAGCTCAAACCTGGTGCTGTGACAACCTAGAGGAGTTGAAGGTGGGAGGGAGAATCAAGGCTTGGGGGGAGACATATGTATACCTATGGCTGATTCATGTGGCAGAAACCAATTCAACATTATAAAGCAATTATCCTCCAATTAAAAATAAATTTTTAAAAAAGACAAGGATCCATTCATAAGCCCCAAGTAGCTAAATATCAAGACATTCATTTGCATTAAATGACTGGTATTTCTTGATTTATTAGAATGCGGAATTTTGGACAAAGAGAAGTCAAGGATAACTCACTAGATTTCTAGGTTTTAGTTGGTTATTGAGCCTATTAGATAATGGAGGGAATATAAAAGATACAAGAAAAGCTGGTTAACGGTAAAAGGAAATAAATTTGGTTTTGGCCACATTGAATTTGATGTACCTACAAAACAACGTATGGGAAATGTCCTGTTAGCATCTGGAAATACAGGTCTGAAGCCTGGGAGAGAAGTGAAAGGTAAAAGATATTTTTAATCATTACCTGAGTAAAGAATAGATTATATCATTCTGTAGGAATATATATAGTGAAAAGAAAAGAAGGCTAAAGATTGACATTTTTGGGAAAGTGTAATTTAAAATCAAGTAAGAGAAAGTAAAGCCAGCAAAAGAGATTAAGAATGAATAGAGAGATAGGGGAGAAGCCATGAGTGACATTATTTGAGAAGCCATACAGGGAGGCCTGGCGTGCTGCGATTCATGGGGTCGCAAAGAGTCGGACACGACTCAGCAACTGAACTAACTAACTAATGGAAAAGCTTCAGGAAGAGAGAGGACTGGACTTTAACAGCATCAGATGTAATAGCAAAATCAAAAACAAAGAACACTAAAGAGACACTACTGGCTGGTAATTAGGATATTTTTGATATCTGTTTGTTTTTGAGAACAGTTCTAATAAATAATAGGTTAGAATGGGGGAAGAGTTGCGGATCCTGAGAAAGAAAATGGTAAATGCATTTGTTAAAGGCAAAAGCATAAGCTCTACAGCCATATAAGATTTCTAAACCTGGATTTCATCGCAGAACTAGCATTTCCATCTCTGAAAATCGTGAGGAATCAATGAAAGTAAATACAGGATGAGGTTTCTCGGGGAAGCACTGATTCCTAACAGATACAGAATTCTCACAGAGCCAAGTCTTTGGGAAAGTCATCATGACTACTAGTGTTAATTCTTCCTCTATAAATTCTCCAGGAAACTTACCAGTTTCCTTCAGACCGAGAGTGGTGGTTCTTTAGTAAATCTTGACCTCCAAGCTAATGGCTGCTCTGTCCACAACTGCGTTTCTTCACCTTAAGCTATTCTTATTCCATCTTTCACAAGATGAGTAATTTGCAGATATGATATCTTATTGTCCTTTACTTCTTGTCTCCTAACATGTCTTTGAGAGTCCTACAAAGTGCATTTATTTCTAGACCCCCACCCCTGGTGGTATGCCTCAACCTCTCATTCAGTGACCACTTGGTTGGTAACTTGAGATCAGTCATGCCTGCTATGTCACTTCAGTCGTGTCTGACTCTGTGACCCCATGGACTGTACCCTCCAGGCCCCTCTGCCCATAGGATTCTCCAGGCAAGAATACTGAAGTGGGTTGCTGGGTCCTTCTCCAGGGGATCTTCCCAACCCAGGGATCAAACACGTGGTTAAGTCTCCTGCATTGCCAGGCAGGTTCTTAACCACTAGCACCACCTGGGGAAATCAGCCATAGTGGGAGTATTTGTTCTTCAGAAATCAGCCAACTCTATAAATCAGAATTTTTCCATTTTGGATAGCTGATTGTTAAACATGTATCAGCACACCACTTCCTATCTGTACTCATTACAGAGAATGAAAGGATTAACTGCCTAAACTCTATTCAGCTCTCATTGTAGTAGTTTATACTCTGCCTTGGGCTTCCCTGGTGGCTCAGATGGTAAAGAATCTACCTGCAATGCAAAAGACCCAGGTTCGATCCCTGGGTCAGGAAGATCCCCTGGAGAAGGGAATAGCAACCCACTCCAGGATTCTTGCCTGGAGAATCCCATGGACAAAGGAGCCTGGTGGACTACAGTACACGGGGACACAAAGAGTCGGACATGACTGAGCAACTAACACTTTGACTTTTTCACTTTATACTCCAATTTGATACTTTATACTGGAGACAATACCTCAGGATATAGCCCAGATAAAACAACCATTCTACTCACTTCTATTCATTAAAAATTCACTGAGTTCCTAGTTAGGCATTACTGATCTAGATAATGGGAATACTAAAATAAATATGACAATAATTATCCTCAAGGAATTTACAATCTAGCAAGAAAAAATGATAGGTAGAAGGTAGATAGATAGATAGGAAAGAGACAGAGATATGGAGAAACAGAGACCTGATAAAAGTATAAGAAAGGCACGAATAAAGTAGTTTAGGAGCACTCAACGCAATGATCAATTCTCTTGGAAGAAATTAAGAATTTTCTAGCTGGGATTTCATTTGCAGGGTACTGTTTACAAAGCTAAATCTTAAATTATTCCTCAGTTTTCTCTGGCCCTTCCTCATTGTCTTCTCCCTCCAAAGCAGAGGATTTATCACACATACCTTCTTTAGGAGTCCTATCTAAACAAAATGATCTATTGACTGATTTTTGCACAGTGCAGCATTCAAATCAGAGAATGATAAGAACTTTGGCTAGAGATAAGAGCTTTGGACAGAAAAAAGAACATCTAGAAATAGTTCCTTAAAAAGAGAGTACCTACAGGTGTGGTACTAGCAAAAGACAGCATCCACTCTGTTTGAATTATTACATGAAATGAAAATAAGGTAATGCAAATAAGAGCGTCTTCTTGCTCTTGTGACTGCTTAATTTACCACAGTGCCAAGAGTTCCTCTGCTCTGTGCTTGTGTCTTCTAGTATCTAGACCAGTATCAAGAGCCCTGCCTAGAACTTCAGCTTCTCTCTTCTCTTTCAAAGATTTTGTTTGCCCCAATTTTTCCCTACCATTTGACCTATTCATGTTTTGTCTCTGAATATGATATGAATATTCCTCCAAATACTTCTTGATGGCTAAAACATTTTTCTTCAAGCTTGGACTTTATTGCTTCTCAGTATTTTGCCATAACCAATTCTTAGACTAGCGTTTTATACAACAGATTATAGTTTTATGGTGAGATTCAATAAATTGAAGACAAGCAATGCTTCAGGAACTCTCATATAAGTTTGTATACAAAGCTCAAATGGCATGAGTTGTTGAGATGCTGCAGAGAAAGCAAACAAGGAAATGACTAATTTAAGAACTTGAATATACTGGAGAAAATGAAAATTTTATTTTAGAAATTTGAGGGTTTTTTCTCAGGAATATTATTATAAAAATTTGATAATAACTTCCCTTGCAGTAGAGCTCTGCTGATATGCTGTTACTTTCCACTGATTTAGATAAATAGGGAGAACATTAACTTTTCCAGGCCACTTAAGAACTCTAGAGTCTGGAACATCCTGGAGAATAATAATTTCCTGTAAAGTTTTCTAGTTTATGACCTGCTTAATAGTGCTGTACAAAACATCAAAATGTTGTCGGGAAAAGCTTCCTCACTGTAGTCCAAGAGTTTAATGATCTCCAGTCAGCACAGTTTTCAGCTGAGATCCTGATATCCTATGCAGTAAACCTTCTTTGTTTTTGTTCCATTAAAGATAATGATGAGCATGTCATCTATTTTTCATCTGTCAGCTGTAAACTAATACATGCTAGTCATTTAAAACATTATTTATTGTATAGTGCCAAAGCAATTCCAACCATTTCCTAAAGGAACTTATTCACATCCATAACTCATTACCTTGGTGTAATAATTTGGCTGCTTCTGTCTCACCTTTAAATTATATAAATTATAAACTTTCATTTATCTTACGTTTGGAAAAGCAAAAAGATTGAATGACTTTAAAAGTAAACTCCCTTGGTAGGTCAATTATTACTTTGATTTGGGTGTTTTGGGGAATTGTATACATGAAGATGTTATATTCTAAATGTATTCAAAATACGTCCTTATAAAGCTTTACTTATAAGTTTTTTTCTATTATTTCTTACTTTCCAAATTTCTTATTCTTTTTATCATGTGTCTGTTTGTAATAGAAACCTGAGCTATATCCCAAAGGTAAACATGCTCAGTTACTAGAAATAGAGAAATGCATTTGGTGCAAGCCTCATTGAGGCAGCAAAGTCATCATCAAACTAGACCTCTTAGCTAATTTGTAGTCTTTCTTTACTTAAACTAATCCATTCAGTGTCTTTTTATTTAGACTTGCTGCTTTAGGTGCTGGAAGTGAACAACTGCTGTGTGCTAAGCATGCTATTGGGTATTTTTATTATGTTATTTCTCTTACCCCTCACAAGAACTCCTAAAATGAGATTTATCCTTATTTTACTGGTGAAAAAAACTAAACCTTAGATTTTAAATGAAATCTTTGACTCTTAGGTGCTAAGAGAGTTACAAAGATAAGGAGGACATTATTCTGGCTTTTCAGAGCTCGTATTCTAATAGAAGGTTTGAAAATTAAATATGAATAGACACACATACCTATAACAAAAGGTAGCTTGTGATGAATTATATAAAGGTGTAAAACTATAGTGTGTGGAATCTTATCTTTCTTTAAATTTTCTTATCCAAAATTTTAGCTCAGCAAACTAGATTATCTGAGAGGTCTTAGCCAAAGATATGTGCTGTGTATACCGTATGTGTTTAAAAAAGTATTTTTCAAGCCTTCTGCTGGCCCGTCTGTACCTGTGAATCATAACATCAGGATCAGAACCCGTGATGACCTAAGGAGACAAAGGCTAGAAATTGCAAAGTCAGAACCCTAACTACTAAAATACAAAAGTCAGATAAGGTGAGAGTCAGTAGCTCCCTGTGAGGTGATGGGATATAAGTGAACCCAGCCAGATGGGAAAGATGAGGCCTGAGGACATACCAAGAGTCAGTCAGAACATTTGGTTTAATATTTCATCTGCTGTATAAATATGTTTTCTGAAGTGACTCTCTTATACATAGAAATAGTTATATTTTGTTGTAGCTTAGAACAGTTTTAAAATAATAAACTTCCTGTTGGGTATTTTACCTGATAATTATTTTGGTAAATACATTCCTGGAATTGATACTAAGCCAGTATTTAGCTGCTGTGTGATCATCATCATCACCATTGTCATCATCTGTCGTTTATTAAACACTTCTTAGGTGTTCAGTGTGGTGCTAAGTGCTTAATGTGCACCATCTTATTTCATCCTTGCAGTGAACCTGGGAATTGGGTATGATTGTTCTCCATATTTTAACAGATAAGAAACTGGAACTCAGAGGTGCAGTTGGCCCAAGATCACAAACCTAATAATTTATGTAACCAGGATTCATACCAGTGATTCAGTGTCGTTGCAGAGCATGTGCTTTTAATGGTTATACCTTAATACTTCCTGAGTTAAAAGTTATGGCTTATCATTTGAATTTAGATAATATAATAATCCCATAAGTAAAAGCAAGAAAATTGCTTTTCTATTCAATGATAAATTATTTTTAAAGATATAAGTAGCAATATGCTCCTTTTTTATTATAAATTATAAGAATGAGAAAGTAAACTTCCACCAATACAATATAGTATCTATTGAACAATTTAATAATATTGAAAAGTTTCTTTGTCCATTTTTAATATATATGAAGTATCCCTAAAATATATAAATAAAATGAAATACTTCCATTTGAGGTCAAATTTACTTTTAATAAATTTCATGGAAAAAAATCCATATATGTGTGTATCCAGCATTATCTATGCTAGCCAGTATATACTAGTTATCTGTGTGTGGGTGTGTATAAATATATATATATACATATTTATGTTTAATACACTGGCTTACATAGATAATATTGGATCCATCCATTGAAATGTTATTCTGGGCAATGATGAAAACATTGTCATTTAAAGTAAATTGTTTTTATTATTTTAAAATGACTTTAGTTTGAAAAAAGAATGTCATGGACTAAATGTTCTCTAAATAAATGCATTGTAAATAAATAAACTTTCTTTTAAAATCAAATATAATAGTTCTATTTACATAGATATTTCCTGGGAAAAAGACAATGATTTTTTAAAGAATTTTACTGTATTTTTTTATAATCAAGAATTCCAACAAAGCCAAAAGTTAGAGTGGATTTAGAAAGGCCATATTTTACCTAATTTATATATTTTAGATAAAGGATTTGATTATAACATTTTATGGACCTTCAAAATAATTCTTATATTTTACATTTAGAAATGGATCAGTTATTAACTCAAAAATATATAACAGAATACTGAGAGAGATGGGGGGGTTGAGGGGGAGAAACAGATCAGTTGAATTAATCTAATTAATATTTATGCTATACACTATTGCCATTCAACTTGCTTTACCAAAATATTTTTATCTAGCTAATATTTTCAGTGAATTATTACTCATAAAGGATTATTTATTAGGTAATGATTATTCAAGTCACAGTAAATGGTTTGCATATGATAATCATCGTTGTAATGATTGCTTAAATTTGCCAGTATCTGTGGTTTAAAAAATCTCCATTATGAAATTCACCGGGTAAGAATTTTTACCATTATGTTTAAGTGGATATTAACAAAGAAAAAGCCATTAGCAGATAGTCTCTTAGCCCAATAATAGCCATCAGGTAGTAATGGTACAGTAATAATACTGGCTGCATTATTTTATATTATGCCATATACCAGGCATGTATTATTTCTGATTTTCAAAACAGTGCCGCAAGGAACAAAACAATGCTGCAAGGAAGATATTATTTTCCCTATTATTTTATAAACAGGATGTTAAAGATGGAATAATTTGCTCAAGTTTACCCAGCTAGTAATAGTTTTCCTTACTCCAGGTTTTCAAGACTTCAAAATCTATCCTTTTTTTACATTCCATATGTCATTAACATAAAGCCTCTATGATGGTTTTCAGTTTGCCAGAATATTTGAACACCCTGTACCCTGGCTGTGCCAGATAATCATCTGATTATTTCAATTCCAGGAAGTTTGAATTATCATAAATAATAATGACTTTTTCTAGTATTTCTAGGATTCATCAAAATTCCAGCAACCACTCAGAAATTAAACTTTCTGTTTTTTCTTGGCCTTTCTTTAAAAAGTTAGTGTTTTAATAATTAGATTTTATATTACCTCTAGGTTTTCTCTGAAGCATAATGGATTTAAGAGAAAATTTATGCTACTAAAATTGGTTTTCATAAGTTACAGTGGCAACTTCATCATGCTTTAAAAAAAATTTTATTCAAAAATTTTAAAAAATTTGCTTCCTAATATTAAGCCAAATATTTGTTTCCTAGAGTTTGCCTAAATGTTCTTCCCTGAGGCCACTGCTCTTGTGAAGCTGTTTTAATGGCCTTCATTGGGGTGTGGTGAAAAAGCTCTAATTGACTTTGCTGAAAACAAGGGTTTCATATAAATTGAATTTTTCTTTTAGGATAATTGCCATTCACTTTTGTTTTATATGCAACTGAGTGGGGTTTTGCAGTATCCTCTGTGGACAATTAAAGTGCTGAAATAGGAGAAGCGAATAATTGCTTTGTGTGGTAATACTGACAACTTCTGCGTGTTTGTCAATCTGTGTTAACAGTATCGATCAGGATGGGATCCTCATAGAGGGGCAGATAATATTTCCACTAAATCTTCGGACAGTGACGTAAGTGATATATCTGCGGTTTCCAGGACTAGTAGTGCTTCTCGTTTCAGCAGCACAAGCTACATGTCTGTCCAATCAGAACGGCCAAGAGGAAACAAGAAAATCAGGTGAGTAGGGGCACTTTAAGAAGGAAATTCTAAATATGTTTTAGAATATCTTTATTTTTCTTTGGATAAATGTAAAATCCTTTCCTTCTAAATGGTTAATATATATCATGAAGACAATAAACAACTTCTGTGATTACTTTTTATTATATTTTGGTCTACATTTCATACTTTTTTACACAGAAAAGTTTTATAGAACTTATAATAATATTCTTGCTACATTATCTGAAATAGTATCATTAGCTATTTTTCATGTTTGTTATTGAAAAAGTAATTCTGTTGTTGTATTTTTACTGAGATTAAAGGGATGGTTAAATGAAGACTTGAATGTTTTTAATATTCTAAGGAATATGAAAAATCATATTGGAAGGTGATGAATACCTTTCAATGATTAAGAAAACACAACATTACTTTTTTAGATGCTCTCTTGTCCTCCTAAAACTTTTATAAATATATGGAAGTTTCTCCAAAAAATTTATAAATATATGTTAGTATAATTTTCATTTATCACCTCATCTATAGACTTTATGGGCACCTAAGCTAAGTTAGTTTTTTGTTGTTGTTTTTTTAACTCCTATTGGATCAAAACAAAACAAAAATCAGTAATGGGGAGACCGCAACTTTTTTCCAGGCAACTTTGTAACAGGAAAACACAACTTAAAAAAGCAATTTTGATTTAACTGTTGCTTACATAGTGCTTCTCTGTTATACACTGGAAAAAAAGTTTTCAGTGCTTAAAAGATGTAATTTTTACCTATGTTTTAGTAATTTTCATTACTTTTCTATTTAATTTTGTATGTATTTTTTTCTTAACATTTTCTTTCTTTTTTGTGTTTATTTGCATGCCTTCAATTTGTGTTGCTTTCAAAAGGCCAAAGGGACTAGAAGAGGGAGGGAAAGAAGGGGATAAGCATGAAGAGATAGTTCATGCGGAGGAAGAGGTAAAGGAAGAAATAACTAATGAAAATGAGAAAGGGAAAGACATTACAAACATGTGTAATAAGGAGAAAAACAGAGAATCAGGAGATGAGGAAAAAACACCAGATATACCTGAGCAAGGGAAAGAAAAAGAACAGTGGAATAAAAAGGATTTGCAAAAGCAATTCTCACAAGATGATGACAGGTAAAATTTGGTTATTTTTGTAGACATTTCCCATTAGTTATGTCCTTTCTCCTACTCCTATTTTGCCATTTGTGTTTGGTTTATTTTCTTGCATTTTATCTATTTAGCTTCTAATACAACTAATTAATGTGTTGACAAGTTACTATCAAACAGATTGATTTATTAACCAGTCTTCAATTTGTATACACTGGCTCCAAGTGTGACTTAATTGGGTTTTTAAATCCTTTTTGACTAGGTAAATCTAAAGTAAATTTCCCTTTCCATTTTTTTTAGCATGAAATGCTGTATATCTTCCCAATTTGTAGAGTCAAAAATCTTTAAAATGAGGTTCTGAAGGGGCTGGGAAAGTGTAGCCTGCTCTATAAGAAATATTATACACTAGAAATGAACTTTTAAAACGAGTGGCAAAATAGGTAGCAAAATGTAAGCTTTATCCTGTCCTTGAATAAAGAAAAAAGCAAGTCCTTTGTCTTATAGTTTTCTGGTGGGTTCTAGTGCAGTTTTAATTCCTGAGAAAGATTGTGAAGAACAGTGTTTTTGATGCTTTAAAAAGAAAGGATAGAGGCCTCAGGGCTTGTTAGAAGGCAAACATGTTGGGTTAGAAGTTCATTCAGCTAGAAAACTGCCAGAGAAGGAACTTTGAACAGAGGATAAATGGAAAAAACATAACAGCAAGGCATAAAGCCAAGTATGTTTTCATTTTCATGACGCAATGCATTAATAGGTATGAATCCATCTTCACAGTGCTGTACTGAAAGCCGCATCAGCCCAAGTACTCATAGACTTCACTTTCTGCCTGAGGAGATGAGCTTTTTCTAGCTACATTTCTCTGAGACTAAAAGTGGCAAAGCATGTACGGTTTGGAGGGATTTGGTTTTCTAGTAGCCAATTCAGAATTTGATTTTGTATTCTTATGAAGTTGGCATAATAAGCATACCCAATTGCAAGCCAAATTTTGCTTTATTATAGATAAATTCAATCTCAATTTATGCTTTACTCAAAATTAATGAGAAGATAATCATCATAAGTGTTTACCCCCTTGGTATACAATTCAGTGGTCTAATTCTATGACACTTCACTTTTTGTCTCAGTTAGCTATATTTAACTATCTGTGGTCTACGAAGGTTTCTATGTAACAGACACAAAACCTAACAGTTAATTTTAAGTTAGGCATATTTTGTGATTCCAATCTGAACTAGTAATTTCAATTCTATTTTCTTTGTTTACATTGCTTTATTAATGAAGACTATTTTTCCGACTTATTTGGCATAGGGTCATTCCATCATTAATTCACAGAGAATAGTTTTCAAAATTTCCTTAGAAAGAGACATAGAGTTTCCTTTCTTTAAAAAGCAGAGCAAAATGCGGGCCTCTAATGTGTTTTCCTTTCTTTAAATTGTGTAAAGGAGAACATATGAGCCCCTTGGTGTGTGCCTGTTGCCAAAGTCTATGTTAGCATATCTGGCTTGGTGGGTAGAACTTTGGAGGTTATATTTTTAAGTTCTTGATTTTTAATATTAATTTCTTCACCATTTTCTTCTTGATAAAAGCACATTATTTTATACAGGAAAGAAAAGGATAGTATATTCCTAGCAATGAGTCTTTTAAGGCACTGTACTCTGCTTAAATATAACTATGTAATACTTGCAGAACTGGAAACTACACAGGGCCAGGCTGATGTCTTTCAGTTCAGTTCAGTTCAATTCAGTCACTCGGTCGTGTCCGACTCTTTGCGACCCCATGAATCGCAGCACGCCAGGCCTCCCTGTCCATCACTAACTCCCGGAGTTCACTCAAACTCATGTCCATGGATTCGGTGATGCCATCCAGCCATCTCATCCTCTGTCGTCCCCTTCTCCTCCTGCCCCCAATCCCTCCCAGCTCATGTCTTTAGGGAACATAGATTCCATAAGATGGCAGAGAGTATCAACTGCAATTATTTGTTAGAAAATGTTGCTGCCACTAATTAATTTTTGCAGTGTAAGATCCTGAATCAGCTTTCACATCTCAGAATAAAATGAGCAATGTTTATTCCGAGAGAAAATATGTCTGAGTACTGCTAGTAACATTTTGTTTTGGTAGTTGATGAACATAATCATGGATTATTTAAATGACAAAAGCAACTTAATATGCTTGTGCAACATTATTGGAAGTACTCTTATTCTATAGTACACCATTGATATTTACTTGTAATCCAAGTTTTGTAAAAGAAAAATTCTTTTCTGACTTCAGAGTTTAATATCTATAGCAATACTGGTATATTTAAAATTAACACAATAACTGCAATGAACCAAATCCATTATAGTTGCTATTTTCATTATAGTGATTGGATCTCATTGTGTGATACAAAATTATATTGTTTGTGTTATAGTAACCGTATTAAAGCTTTTGAATGTACAAGTAGAAAATGAATAGCAAAAAGTAAATTTTTTAAAAAGTCCATTAAATATTTGAATATAGTATTTTTCAAAGTAGTTTAGTAAATAATATATTCGTATTTAGCTATTTGTATTTCCACACAGGTATATTGGTCTGGTTAAATATCCATCTATCATTAATGATTGTCTAATAATCATTTCTAGAAAATCTGATTTACCATTTAAAATACTTTTCTCAGTCTGTGTACCTGGATATGCTTTAAATTTTATAGCTATCTACATTTGCTGATTATATACCATATATATATGTGGTGGGCTATCCCAGAAAAAAGTTTCCAGAGGTAATGAAAAATCATTCAATGAACCAATGTTTATTTAGAAAATTTCTCAGGCAGTGTACTTTGAACTGTGGATGAAAGTGAAATCAAGCAGTTCTAAATTTCTAAGTCTGAAGGTCAAGCAATTTCTTAGCCTTGTGCGGATGGATATTTAAGGATAGCTCCATATCCAAAAAAATTTCATCAAGAAACATAAATAAATTCACAAGGATATTTGATGAAAGAATTTGGCATAAGAAGTGGAGATCTTAAGTAAATCTGCAGTGGAAGATAGAAAAATAAATATTGAAAAGTACAGTATTGTCAAAACTAACAACATTATAGCTTTGTGATCCAATTACTCATCCGTTCCTCCAGATTCTGTTCTGGGCATATAAGACCAAAGAAAAAATAATTCAAGAAACTCGTTTATCTACAAATGTGTGTAGATAGCCAAATAAGATATCCTGAACCTCAACAGATTGCCTGCTCCTCAGATCTCCTCATATGTTTTTATTACTCAGCTTTCTTTTAATAGAAATGATATAGTTTATAGTTGTGTAAAAACTTTATGGCTTCATTATTGTAAAATGGATTCAAGGTCTTAGGTAAAAGTGAAACATTCACACAAAGATTCATGTTAATGACTACACAGAAAACCTTGAGAATTTGTGTTTATATGATATTTAGCAAATTTTTATGCTTTATATTCTTACAGAAGAGTCAATTTATATGATCATTTGTAAGATCAAAATATAAATTAAAAGTTTCAAAAATAAAAGAAAATGAGTTCTCAGGCATGTCTATAAGTGGTATGTATATTTTCTCTTTCTGAAGAATATATTCTTGAGGTAGGAAACATTTTCAAAGGAAAAAGATGGCATCAGTTCAAAATATTCATGAATAACTGTTTTTAAGAGTCTTAAACCATCTAAATTATCTAGCAAAAAAAAGTTCTTATAGTCTTTAAAAGGGCAAGCAGAATAATTGTTAATGAAATATTTACTACTGCTAACTTATAGATTAGAGTTACAGATCAGAGTTAAAATGTGATAACACGTTTTCCTGACTATGTGATATAACTTGATGTTACCACATATTTACCCATATTATAGACCTTTAAAGGGGAATCAGTATGTCTTATGAAAATAATTATGGATTAGGAATCTAAAATACCTATTTTCTCATTCTGATTCTGTTACGTGTCCCTAGCCACTTTACCTGGCTTTTTTCACTTGTCAAATAAATGAATGAATGATTCACACTCCTTCTCATCGTTTAGATGAATGCAATACACAGCAAAGAGAAAATAAGCATCTTCTGTTATACCAATGATTTGTCTTTATCATGAATTGAAGAACTAATTGGATCTGTGGCTAACCACCAGTAAAACAAACAGCTCAACATATGTTTCTCTCACCTAGCAGATGATTCCAAAATTTAGGTGACTTTTGTAATACTCCATTGATCAGGTTGAGTTTTTGTTGTTTTCTGGAAGTATGTCTCAGTGCTAACTCTCCCAGAGGGCATACTGATGGATTATGCTGTTCAGTTGATGGATTATTGATGGCTTGTGTTTTCCCCTTCTCATTGAAGCTATCTTCTAGTTAATACCACTGAAAATCTTACACACCCAAGCAACATCTATGCTGTTTTATGATTGTGCATGAAAAGAGAACTTAAAAAAATAAAACAAAAAAAAAAACCACTTGATTATGACTTTTAGAATTTTGATCTGTAAAGGCCCAGGAATTTGCATTTTAAAAACAAACACCTCCCCACCATGTGATTATGATGTATCCTTCCTTTCTTTTGGGTTGCTTACATTTCCTCATGAATGCTGAGATAAGCTTGTCAATTTCGAAGGGAAAAAAAGCAGCTAGGATTTTGACTGGGATTGTTTAATTAGAGCAATTTGAGGATTATTGCCATCTTAGAAAATGTTGTCTTCTCATCCATGAGCACAAAGATGTTCCCTTTAGGTTACTTTCTTTCAGTGATGTTTCATCATTTTCAGGATACATACTTTGTACTACTTTTGTTAAATTTATTCCAAATATTTTATTTTTGAAGTGGAATTGTTATTAAATTCATTTCATGCCTAATCATTGCTAGTATATAGAAACACAATTTATTTTTATAACTTGATCTTGAAACCTACAACCATGCTATATTCATTTATTAGCTCTAAAAGTTTTTATATGAGATCATGTCATCTATGACTAAAGATAATTTTACGTCTTCCTTTCTGATCTGAATGTCTTTTGTTTCTTTGTCTTGTCAAATTGACCTGGCTGAAACCATCACTGCAATATTAAATAGAAATGCTCATGGAATGTTTTTAAAAAAAACAGCCACGTAGAATTACTCACTAGCTCTAAAAGCATTTCTGAGAGCACTGTCTCCTGTGCCACTCATCCATTTTAGAATAGTCCATGTAAAACTTTATTTTAAAGTTGTGAGTAGCTGTCTTTAAGAATAGATGTATCTGTGTCACTGAGAAAGAATGTAGCCCATTGTGTGTTTTCTTTATCTAGTCTGTCAGGAAGTTCAAGTTCATGGCCAAAGACATGATAATTCTAATCAGTTTCTTGAACTACATTGTTCTAAAGTTGTTACCTATAATAACTGACATTTTTACTTTTCCTTTTTTTGAGACTCTGCTTCTTTATACCTGTTTTATTACAATTGTGTTATATAACTTTGTTCTTAAAAAAAACTCTCAAATTGTATATGCTGCTAAATCATAAGACCTTTCATATTGCATCTAACCTTTCAACTTTTAGAATTCAACCCCATTACGTTCTCTTCTTGAAATGTTTTTTCCCCTGCACTCCTGTGATTGTACACTCCTTTAGGTTTCTATCCATCTTTCTGATCACTTCTGTCTTCTTTGGGAGTGTTCTCTTTGCCCCTTGATGATTTCTAGACTCCCATACTAGGCTGTCTTTCCTTTGCATGTTCTATCTTGATGGTGCTTTCTATTCCGTGACTTTCAGTAGCATCTGTGTATTGAGGCTTCCAAATCTGTGTTTCCAACCCAGGTCTCTCTCTTATTTATCTGTCAAATCTGTTCAGTCCTCTTCTGGCCATCTTCTTATCTGTCCTGGGGATGTACCAAGTCAGCATGTATAATTGAATTCATCATACCTCTCACAGAACAGGCGACCATATTTAGTAACCCACTCCCCGTTTTGTACTCTCTCGGTATGTGGCAGCAGCATCCTCACACCTGCCCCAACCAGAACCTTGAGCATCACCCTTTACTAGTGCTTCCCCTGAGCATGATTCCCTCCCTCCAGTCACCATGTCTTATTGATCCTAAAACTTAATTATCTCTGAAGTATTCCATTTCTCCCTAACTCTGTATCTACTTCCATGATCTACACTACTATCTCTTATGGAGATTAGTTTAGTAGATTAGTTTAATAGGAAAATCTTATCTTTTAAAAATAATAGCCTTTAAATCTGAGCTCATTATGCTAATAGCATAAAAAATGAGTAGTCAGATTCTTTGAAGTTGTTTATTTGTGAATTGTATACCCTTAAAGGATGAATTTTATGGTATGTGAATATACTTTAAAAATGGTCAGAAGGCTTCTGAAAAAAAAAAAAGAGAGATCTGTCTTTCTTCAGTAAATATTATGAGTATAGTGGTGATAAAATGGAGGTGATACTTCGTTTAGGGTTAAGTTTGTCGAGCATATCTTGTTTTCTATTCCAATACTCCTTAAAAGCTACTTTTCAATAAAATCTTCATCTCTCTCTTTTTTAACTTATTGTATACATTTTTAATATCACCAGAGTACTGAAGATGAATGAAATACAGGTTTATTCTCAAGAAAAGGTGATAATTTTCTTTTTCTTTTTTTTTTTTTTTGCAGCCTCAAATTTATCCTTTTCATATAAATTTAGTTGTTAGCCTAAAACTCTGAAATAATTCTCTCCTCCCTGTGTCTGTCTCTCTCTGTCTCTGTATCTATCTCTAGATAGATACAGAGATTCCTCAGCTAATAAGTAAACAAGCTATTCTCATAAAAATTTAGGAAATTTCCATGTGCAGGAATCTGAGCACGCTGTGACTTCCCAGTCTCTGTTATGGATCACCAAAAGGGAGAAATCTGAGATTTGAACATGTATGTGGTCCGAAGAGAAAGGGCATTTGAAGATAAGAAAGGCATTGGTACTAGAGTAACAACCTGGAGGTGGAGGAGGGATTTGGTTCAGAAGCACAGGTAGAATCTGGGTTGGCTCAAACCAAAAAAAAAGACAGATAATAAAATAGATCAGTTATTAGACAGGGAGTTGGGAAGTTGGTTGTCACTGCCTGTTGGCCCTAATGTTCTCAAACACGTAAGAAGCGAGAATATAAGGGTTTGGAAGTTGAATTTGAGATTTAATTTGAAGATTTGGAATAATCACTGAAGAAAATAGGAGAAAGTAGCTTACCAAAGACAAATTTAAAAGTTGATGAATAGTTCTGCAGATCTAGAGGGTTGGAGACCAGCAATTGCAAGACACACCAGCGTGGGAGAGTAGTGTGATCTTTCCTAGCAGCACTGAACCCATCCAAGTGTGGAAACACAATTCAGATTGTAGCATTTGTGGAGAAGTGGGAGTTTTGATGGATGGAGTTGCTGGGAAAATAGCAGTGGAAAGCAACTGAGGGTGCTTGTGTAAATGTCAGTGTTAGACGAGGAGGAAAAGTCCATATGGGAACTTAGAGACTAGGAAAATGTAGAGAAAATCCAAGAATTAGAAAGCTAGGTCTTGTAGTCAAAAAGGAAGTTTAGGGTGTTGGGCAGGTAGAGCATGTTGTTGAAACTTAAGAGCTTGTGGTGGAGCTATTTTCACTAGTTGACAAACTCTAAGACATGAGCATTTGGAGTGACTAGGAGAGTGGGTGACGGAAAAGGCAATGGCACCCCACTCTAGTACTCTCACCTGGAAAATCCCATAGACAGAGGAGCCTGGTGGGCTGCAGTCCTTGGGGTCGCTAGGAGTCAGACACAACTGAGCGACTTCACTTTCACTTTTCACTTTCATGCATCGGAGAAGGAAATGGCAACCCACTCCAGTGTTCTTGCCTGGAGAATCCCAGAGACGGGGGAGCCTGGTGGGCTGCTGTCTATGGGGTCGCACAGAGTTGGACACGACTGAAGTGACTTAGCAGCAGCAGCAGCAGCAGCAGCAGGAGAGTCGGTGAAAAGAATAAAAGTGAAGGTAATGAGATATGTGAGTTTTGGAATTACAAAGCAATTTGATAGGTCTTCTTAATGAATACTTATGTTTGATATGGTTGTAAGAATTTGGGAATTGAAAAGACTAAGCCAGCTCAAAGACTTCAGTGAATGAGTCAGTGACCATGAGGTCATCAGATGACAGAAAGAAAGGGGAAAAAATGGTTGGTATATGTCAGCATGGCCAGAAGTCAAAGAAAAGAAAGTTTAACAAAGAAAGTTTAACTTTAAAGTAGAAGAGAAATATATTTTGTAAGTAGCCAGTAGATAGAAATATGACAACCAATGAAGAAGGGTATTTTTCACTAGAGGAGATTTCAGCAGAAGCAGAGTGCTCAAGAAAGCACCAGGTTTCCGTTCAGATGGTATGAAAAGGGCCAGGAACAGGTGGCAAGAGCATAGCTTTGTAACAGTACTTCCTGGCTTTTGCTTTGTTGCTGGTGCCACCATATTTTCAGAGTGGTCTTCACAGCTGACTCATAAGAGTTATATTCAATACCACATCTCAGTACTTGGATATGAAGTTGGAGATCTGTGGTAATTAAAATTTACCCCCACATCTTACATAAATTTTAAGAGGCACACAATTTAATTGACTTTGTAGTATATAATCATTTTTAGCAATTTCTGTTAATTTGTATGTCTGTGGTGACTGGTTACTCTATCCTGTTATCACATGGGAAGTCTTATTCAGAGATATTTACCCGGATTCATTTTTACTGATAAATTAATTTCATTCTGGTTAGAATAGCAATTTAGGGTTCTATACATTTAAAATAATCATTGGCATTCATTTACATATTAAACTTTTGTTTTCTGGCATCACCACTATTGATTATTGGTAAATCATGTTTATATAGACTCATTGTTATTTCTAACATTTTTAACTTTATTTCTAAAATATTACCCCCACAGGCTGTATGTTAGTAAAATAAATTTAGTCTGAAAGTAGAGAAATAATTAAATTGAAATGATTTCTGCCATATAAAATAATAGCATTAGAAAAGACTGCTGCAGTAGTTTCGTCATATTCAATATTTATTTTTACAAGCCAAAAGGACAGTTAATCCACAACTGTTATTCTAAACTAAATGCAACATTCTAACCAATGACTCCTAATAGAACCACAGGTATACCTCAGGATGAACAATTTTAACATATAGAAGTTATATTTTTATAGAAACAACAAAAATAAGATCAAGTTTGAAGTCGAAGGATTCCCATGTTGAGTGTTACTGTTAGATGCCAGTTTATCAGTATGGGGTGGAACGGTATAGTAAGACTTCATTTCAGATTCTGATTTTCCATATAGAAAGGATGAATCTAATCTTCAGTTCAGTTCAGTTCAGTCGCTCAGTCATGTCCAACTCATTGCGACCCCAGCACGCAGGAATCGCAGCACGCCAGGCCTCCCTGTCCATCACCAACTCTCGGAGTTCACTCAGACTCACGTCCGTCAAGTCAGTGATGCTATCCAGCCATCTCATCCTCTGTTATCCCCTTCTCCTTCTGCCCCCAATCCCTCCCAGCATCAGAGTCTTTTCCAATGAATCAACTCTTCGCATGAGGTGGCCAAAGTACTGGAGTTTCAGCTTTAGCATCATTCCTTCCAAAGAACAGCCAGGGCTGATCTCCTTTAGAATGGACTGGTTGGATCTCCTTGCAATGGAAGCAAAATTCAAAAAAAGAAAATCCACAAACACCTGGCCTGAGACCTTAGAACCTTAATGACAAAATTTGAATCTTTAATATTTAATGTTATCTTGACTTCAGCTTTTCACACTTACTCTTACCCTTCTCTTTAAAGGCTAAGGAATCTTTGTGTGTATGCTCACATTGCTTCTTATGTCTGAAGCGCAGTTTCTTTCTCTTTCTGAGTAAAGTACCTGCTCATCCTTTAAAACCCAAGTCAAGTACAGATTCACCCAAGAGACACCATCTCTCCTCTTCCTTCATGATTTATCTAATATTCTTTTACAGTAACAGTTTCTCTTGGGTGCTCATTTTCCTGCCCTGTGATTTAGTTAATTATGAATCCACCTAATCTACCATTGTTGACCATTAGTTAGCCACTTAAGGATATGTATTTATTATTTTTATCTTTTTGCTGTCTTACTTCTCAAAATCTACAATCCCTCACACATAGTAGGCACTCAAAAAAGTTCAAGGATGAATGCATGAATAAATGAGATCGTAATAAAGCAGTGACAGTTTTGAGGTGTGAAGAGCTGCTATCACAGTGCTTCTGGCATGTTCAGTATCCAACATGCTTATCTCTCTCTTTGACAAAAATGACCAAGAAGTTATTTTTTTTCCTTAGTGGAAAGAAACTTACTTCTTTCAGAAATCAGTGGAGTTTTTTTTTTACCTTGGAGGAGTTTGTTTTATGACACATGTGTATTCTAGTGAGAAAAGATTTAGTTGGTTTACTGATTTGATATATGATGAATGAGAATCATTATTTTATATATATGGTTCAGTTCACTTTAGTTGCTTAGTCATATTCAACTCTTTGCAATCCCACAGACTGCAGCACGCTAGGCTTACCAACTCCTGGAGTTTACTCAAACTCATGCCCATAGAGTTAGTGATGCCATCCAACCATCTCATCTTCTGTCATCCCTTTCTCCTCCCACCTCCAATCTTTCCCAGCATCAGGGTCTTTTCCAATGAGTCAGTTCTTCGCATCAGGTGGCCGAAGTATTGGAGTTTCAGGTTCAGAATCTGTTCTTCCAATGAATATTCAGGACTGATTTCCTTTAGGATGGACTGGTTGGATCTCCTTGCAGTCCAAGGGACTCTCAAGAGTCTTCTCCAACACCACAGTTCAAAAACATCAGTTCTTTGGCGCTCAGCTTTCTTTATAGTCCAACTCTCACATCCATACATGACCACTGGAAAAACCATAACTTTGATTAGATGGACCTTTGTTGGTAAAGTAATGTCTGCTTTTTAATAAGCTGTCTAAGTTGGTCATAGCTTTTCTTCCAAGGAGCAGGCATCTTTTAATTTCATGACTGCAGTCACCATCTGCAGTGATTTTGGAGCCCAAGAAAATAGAGTCTCAACTGTTTCCATTGTTTCCCCATCTATTTGCCATGAAGTGATGGGACTGGATGCCATGATCTTAGTTTTCTGAATGTTGAGTTTTAAAGCCAGATTTATCACCCTCCTCTTTCACTTTCTTCAAGAGGCTCTTTAGTTCTTCTTCACTTTCTGCCATAAGGGTGGTGTCATCTGCATATCTGAGGTTATTGATATTTCTCCAGGCAATCTTGATTCCAGCTTGTGCTTCATCCAGCCCAGGTAGCCTTTCCCTTCTCCAGGGGATCTTCCCAACCCAGGACTCAGACTCAGGTCTCTTGTGTTGCAGGCAGATCCTTTACCAGCTGAGCCACCAGGAAGCCCTTTTATGTATACAAATCCTGTATAAAGTGCTGGGGCACAGCCCCGGTGGATCCAGGGTAGTTCGAAGTGGGGACAGAATCGGCGAGGAAAAACTTATTATTTAGAAATATAAAGAGAGATTAGGAAAGAATAGTGTAGTAAGAAAATTAGTGGAGAATAGATGCTGAATAACTTGGTTTACGTGGAGAACCAATAAAGTTCCAAGACAAGGAACTTGCACAGTCTATGTAGGCCACCAGTGCCCACTTGAATAGCAGAGGGTGCCCCGCCTCGGGCTCCCTCTCGCGTGGGTCTTAGAAGCCAGGGCAAATAAGTAGACACGGTGAGCCTCCATGCTCCAGATGGGAATTCAGCGAGAAAAGGGAGAAAAGAACGACATGGGGGAGCCAAGCATTGGTGCCAGACCCACAACTTTATTTTCAAAAGCAGCTTATATACCCCAAGTTGTACATAAAGAAATAATGCAATATGAAGAGTTATGCAGGGGCAGCAGTCCTGACCCTTATTGAGACCAGGCTTTCTTTTTGCATACCTTCCCATAAATAAAAGGTCCCAGGTGGTTTTACATCATCTTCTGGGCAGGGGGCCTGTTAACATTTTTATGGCTCTTTTCCTAGATAAATGTCTATCAACCAGAAAACTCATTTTCCCTTGAAGTGTTTTTTCTTTAAAGTTACATTCTTGTAGAACAAAGGTGCAGTGGGTTATAACAAAGAAAGTACTTAACTCAAACATCTAATGTTGCTAATACCAGGGCTACTACCTGTTTTTTCTACATGCCAACTATATCTACAAATAAAAGATATGAAAATTTGGCAGCAAGTATTGGCTCAACAAATGAAACCCTTAATCAGTCCTATTCTAATGATTTTGACTCCTCGGAAGCCCCTACATTCCTAGGATGTTTTAAGCTTCCTGTGCCTCTAGAGGTCGGGAGGCTGCAAACAATCACATGTGCAGCTGTAAGAGTCTGGCAGGCAGGCTAGAAAGCCATCAGAGGGGTTTTTGGATTGAAACACTCTTATTATGCCCAGGAGATTTATTATCTAAAAGCTCTAAATTAACTTTTTCCAGAAAAAGGTGGTCGGGGACAGCTCCTGTTAATATCAGAAGAGTAGGTGGAAAGCATAACACAGTAAAGCAGGCAGACTCTGGTTTTGTGGGTAGATGCTCGAGAATTTCCAGGGGGACCCCTGAGGCTCAATCCCGCCTTTGCATATGCCAAGCCTCCTTCCTCATGACCTTTGCCACGGGCGGGATTCCTTACTCTGGCTCCCTGCAATAAAGTCTAACAAGAATGGGGGAAGACAGACATGAATAGAAAATAAAAGCATTCATTAGATAGTATTTAAAGATTAGAAAAACTTATACCAATTTAATGTGTCCCAAAAAATAGTGTAAAGTGAATTCTAAAATCCTATTGAAAGGTGCCAAGATGAGAGAAATGATTATCATCTGAGGATCTCAAAAATAAGAAACTTGTAAATTAGTCTTCTGAGACTTTCTATCAAAATAATTTGAATGAATGATATGTACCAGTTAATACTGAAGTTCTTTAAAGGCAACTACATATTTTCAGGACACTAAGACTTAACCAACTTCAATTCAGTCACTCAGTCATGTCTGACTCTCTGCAACTCCATGAATCACAGCACACAAGGACTCCCTGTCCATCACCAACTCCCGGAGTCCACCCAAACCCATGTCCATTGGGTCGGTGATGCAATCCAACCATCTCATCCTCTGTCGTCCCCTTCTCCTCCTGCCCTCAATCTTTCCCAGTGTCAGGATCTTTTCAAATGAGGTAGCTCTTTGCATCAGGTGGCCAAAGTATTGGAGTTTCAGCTTCAACATCGGTCCTTCCAATGAACACTCAGGACTGATATCCTTTAGGATGGACTGGTTGGATCTCCTTGCAGTCCAAGGGACTCTCAAGAGTCTTCTCCAACACCACAGTTCAGAAGCATCAATTCTTCGGCACTCAGCTTTCTTCACAGTCCAACTCTCACATCCATACATGACCACTGGAAAAACCATAGCCTTGACTAGATGGACCTTAGTTGGCAAAGTAATGTCTCTGCTTTTTAATATGCTGTCTAGTTTGGTCATAACTTTCCTTCCAAGGAGTGTCTTTTAATTTCATTGATGCAATCACCATCTGCAATGATTTTGGAGCCCAGAAAAATAAAGTCAGCCACTGGTTCCACTGTTTCCCTATCTATTTGCCATGATGTGATGGGACCAGATTCCATTATCTTAGTTTTCTGAACGTTGACCTTTAAGCCAACTTTTTCAAATTAAGTTAACCAACTTACTTTCACTATTTCTGTTTATCATGGAGTATGAGTGCACATTCCATGGTGCACCTGTCATTGCAGAGACTTAGCCTTTCCGTGTGGCACACTGGGGATTCAGATGGCTTGTTTTCCAAAGTTGTGAATAAGAACTTGACACCATGTTACACTGACTCACAGTAAGCGTAATATCACTTATCATCATTCAGAATTTATTTTTGGTATTATAATAGGTAATAAAAAAGTCCTCCAAAAATATATATGAGAGATAATATAGAATGATGGTTAAAACTTAGCTCTTTATTCAGACAAAACTGTATTGAATCCTAGTTCTGCCAGTTCCTAATAATGTAAACTTGGGCAAGGAAAAAAAAAAAAACACTTTCTTCACCCATAGACTAGAGGTAATATTCTTGCAGGGTTGCCATCAAAATTCAATGGAATTATGTCCTAAAGCTTTTGATACCATTCCTGGCACATGACAAGAAGTTGTTATATAATAGGGGTTGAAAAAGAAAAGAATAGGAGATGAAAACTCAGTTTATAAAATCTCACTTTTTTTTAGCTTGTTTTAGCTTTAGATCTGCATATTTCATAGCAACTTTTCTATAACACTTTGCCAGATGACAATTCAAAATAAGGTAGATCCTTCTTATGCTTTGTACAAGAGAAAATAATTTCTGAAATATAAAAAAGATTTTATTAAATTTCACAAAGTAATGTAGTAGAGATTCTAGAAAATTTTTATGAGATATGTTACATAGTTTGACCTTTAATGGTCTTGGAATTTAAATTATTTTATTCCTTAAATTGTCTTCATTTATTCAACACACATTTTTTAACACCTTCTATATGCCAGTTGTTTTTCCGTCCCTAAGTCATGTCTGACTCTTTGTGACCCCATGGACTGCAACACACCAGGCTCCCCTGTCCTTCATCATCTCCCAGAGTTTGCTCAAATTCATATCCATTGAGTCAGTGATGTTATCTAACCATTTCATCCTCTGCTGCCCCTTTCTCTTTTTGCCTTCAATCTTTCCCACCATCAGGGTCTATTTCCAATGAGTCTTTACATCAAGTGGCCAAAGTATTGGAGCTTTAGCTTCAGCATCAGTCCTTCCAATGAATATTCTGGGTTGATTTCCTTTAAGATTGACTGGAGTTTGATCTCCTTGCTGTCCAAGACACTAAAGAGTCTTCTCCAGCCCCACAATTCAAAAGCATCAATTCTTTGGCACTCAGCCTTCTTTCTGGTCCAACTCTCACATCCATACATGACTACTGAAAAAACCATAGCTTTAACTATACAGATGTCTGTCAGCAAAATTGTCTGTGCTTTTTAATATGCTGTCTAGGTTTGTCATAGCTTTCCTTCCAAGGAGTAAGCATTTTTTAATTTCGTGACTGCAGTCACCATCTGCAGTGATTTTGGAGCCCAAGAAAGGAAAATCTGTCACTGCTTCTACTTTTCCCCCTTCTATTTTCCATGAAGTGAAGGGACTGGATGCCATGATCTTAATTTTTTTCATGTTGAGAATCACGCCAGTTTTTTCACTCTCCTTTTTCACCCTCATCAAGACGCTCTTTAGTTCCTCTTCGTTTTCTGCCCTTAGAGTGGTATCATCTGCATCTCTATCTTGGATTCTGTGCTAAAATACTGAATAACAAGACCTGGTTCCTTCCTTCAAAGAGATAAAGAAAGAAATGAGTAATTTTAATATGTGGTTTGATAATACTTCCCTTTAGTAAAACATTTAGAATAAGTGAACTGAGGCAGGAAGTGACAAGTGACTCTTTTCAACATTATCCAAGATAAGGAAACAGTCTCAGGAGAAAATCCAGTTTCTTTTTTTTAAACTAATTAATTTTTATTTTATTTTTAATTTTTATTGGAAGATAATTGCTTTATAGTACTGTGCTGGTTTCTGCCATACATCAGCATGAGGCAACCATAGGTATACATATGTCCCCTGCATTTTGAACCTCCCTCCCATCTCCTCCCCACCCTGCCGGGGTCCAGCCCTGGTGGATCCAGGGTAATTCGAAGCGGGGATGGAGTCAGTGAGGAGAGACTTATTTATAAAGAGAGATTAGGAAAGAATAGTGTAGTAGGAAAATTAGTGGAGAAAAGAGGCTGAATAACTTGGTTTACACAGGAGACCAATAAAGCTCCGAGACAAGGGGCTTACACCGTCTACGTAGGCCACTGGCACCCACTTGAATAGCGGAGGGTGCCCCACCTTGGGCTCCCTCTCACGTGGGTCTTAGAAGCCAGGGCAAATAAATAGACACGGAGAGCCTCTGTGCTCCAGATGGGAATTCAGCCTGAAAGGGGAGAAAAGAATGACATGGGGGAGCCAAGCATTGGTGCCAGACCCACAACTTTATTTTCAAAAGCAGCTTATATACCCCAAGTTGTACATAAAGAAATAATGCAATATGAAGAGTTATGCAGGGGCAGCAGTCCTGACCCTTATTGAGACCAGGCTTTCCTTTTGCATACCTTCCCATATACAAAAGGTCTCAGGTGGTTTTACATCATCTTCTGGGCAGGGGGCCTGTTAACATTTTTATGGCTCTTTTCCTAGATAAATGTCTATCAACCAGAAAACTCATTTTCCCTTGAAGTGTTTTTTCTTTAATCTGCATCACCCTCAAAGTACTAAATAAAGTTACATTCCTGTAGAACAAAGGTGCAGTGGGTTATAACAAAGAAAGTACTTAACTCAAACATCTGTTGCTAATACCAGGGCTACTACCTGTTTTTTCTACATACCAACTATATCAACAAATAAAAGATATGAAAATTTGGCAGCAAGTATTGGCTCAACAAATGAAACCCTTAATCAGTCCTATTCTAATGATTTTGACTCCTCGGAAGCCCCTACATTCCTAGGATGTTTTAAGCTTCCTGGCGGTTGGGAGGCCACAAACAATCACTTGTGCAGCTGTAAGAGTCTGGACACACTTGTCAGGCAGGCTAGAAAGCCATCAGAGGGGTTTTTGGATTGAAACACTGTTATTATGCCCAGGAGACTTATTATCTAAAAGCTCTAAATTAACTTTTTCCAGAAAAAGGTGGTGGGGGGACAGCCCTCTGTAATGTTAGCAGAGTAGGTGGAAAGCATAACAGTAAAGCAGGCAGACTGGTTTTGGGGGTAGATGCTCGAGAAAATCCAAAGGGACCCCTGAGGCCTGATCCTGCCTTTGTGTTTTGTCAGGCCCCTTTCCTCATGACCTTTGCCACAGGCGAGATTCCCCGTGCTGGCTCCCGGCACCACCGCATCCCACCTCTGTAGGTTTTCACAGAGCAGTGGGTTGAGCTCCCTGAGTCACACAGCAAATTCCCTTGGCTATCTGTTTTACATATGATAATGCATATGTTTCCATGCTACTCTCTCAGTTCATCCCACCTATCCCTCCCACACTGTGTCCATGGGTCTGTTCTCTCTGTCTGCATCTCTGTTGCTGCCCTGCAAATAGGTTCATGAGAACCATCTTTCTAGATGCCATATTCATGCATTCGTATACAATATTTGTCTTTTTCTTTGTGACTTACTTCACTCTGTATAATAGGCTCTAGGCTCATACACCTCATTAGAACGGACTCAGATGCTTTTTTTTTTTTAATGCGTTCTTTTTTAAAGCTGAGTAACATCCCATTGTATATATGTACCACAATTTCCCTATCTATTCATCTGTTGATGGACATCTAGTTAATAAGCAAAATAACAGCAAGTTATGTGGACTTGTTGTCTATAATACTATAAAGCCTGTAACAGATACAAAAGGAAGTTCTGTAATAGATTTTAAGTGTGTAAGAGTGGAGCTAATTATAGAATGCTAAATAAGTATAAATAAATGATGTTGCCAATGTGAAAAAGTTTATTTTGTTATTTTATAAATTACTAGATTAAGGTGAAATTAAATCAAGCTTTATTGCCATTGCTAGAAACTGAAAAAAGTTAAATTCTAAAAATGATTTTTAATAAAAGCAGCTCTTTAAAATGCAGAATTAAGTAAATATTCTTGATTGCTTTAGGGTTCATGTGGAATACAGTGAGATAGGCTGAATTTGATACTTGAAGTAATTTTTGGAATTTAGGAGATACTGTTTAATTTACCTGGCTACCCAGGTGACGCTAGTGGTAAAGAACCTGCCTGCCAATGCAGGAGACAGAGATTCTAGTTCTATCCCTGGAGAGGATCCCCTGGAAGAGGGCATGGGAACCCACTCCAGTATTCTTGCCTGGAGAAATTCATGGACAGAGGAGCCTGGTGGGCTACAGGTCATGGAGTCTCAAAGAATCAGACATGACGAAGTGACTTAACACACACACTTAATTTACCTTGAAAGAAAATGATTTCAATTTTGACTTTAACTCTGATCAAATGTGCATAGCATATTTATTATTATTTATATAGATAGATAAGATTTCTTTAAAAAAAAAAAGACTAATCTTTCTAACAGGTATAAACCTGGTCTAACAGGTATAAACAGGTATCATAATATACATTTCAGGTTTACTTTTTAAATGATAAAGACCTTTTCTTAATCACTCTAAGTATATTGCATGAACTTGGAATTAACTCAGTTAATTCAATAACTGAGTAACATCAATAACTATGCTTTGGTAATCTGTTCGCAGCTTTGCCTTCTTTCTTCCTTTTTATTTTAAAGTAGTAACTCAGCTATTTATTTACACAAGTTTAATTCAGCTTCATCCAGAATTCATCACACTTAATATTAATGTTTAAATTATACAAATGATATATGTGAGCATACAGTGTATAAATTGGCATGTTTTCTGTATTTCATGGATATAATCTAATACCTTCAAACAAGTTTACAGTTTTAGGGTAATGGAATTTTAATTTTTTCTAGGAATATACACTTTTGAAAGAAAATTTATCTCTGAGAACTTCCAGAGAGTAACTATGAGCAAAATAATATTTATATTTTCATTAATTGTTTATGTGGAATATTATCTTCTGCTTTAATCAACGAAACCCAGTACTTAAGTTTTGGGGAAATTTTGTCTTCTCTTTTATACTGAATTCTGAAATTTCTATATAGTGTTATCAAATTTCTGGCTCCATGCAGGTTGTCTAATGTCTATACACATTTAAATATCTAAATGTTTAATTTAAGGGAAGTGTTGCATTATTGAATTAATTTCCTACTGAGACATTTGTATTATGACTACAGATTGTTTAGAATGATATCAAGAGCACAGTAGAAATGGATTGCAGTTCTGTACAGAATATGCTAATTACATATATATATAATGTATATGTGTATGCTGCTGCTGCTGCTGCTAAGTCACTTCAGTCGTGTTTGACTCTGTGCGACCCCATAGACGGCAGCCCACCAGGCTCCCCTGTCCCTGGGCTTCTCCAGGCAAGAATACTGGAGTGGGTTGCCATTTCCTTTCCCAATGCATGAAAGTGAAAAGTGAAAGTGAAGTTGCTCAGTCATGTCCGACTCCTAGCGACCCCATGGACTGTAGCCCACCAGGCTCCTCCGTCTATGGGATTTTCTAGGCAAGAGTACTGGAGTGGGTTGCCACTGTCTTCTCCATATACGTGTATATATACATATATCAGTTAAAAGTGAAGTGAAAGTAAAGTTGTGTCCAACTCTTTGTTACCCCAGAGACTGTAGCCTACCAGCTTCTGCCATCCATGGGATCTTCCAGGCAAGAATACTGGAGTGGATTGCCATTTCCTTCTCCAGGAGATCTTCCCAACCCAAGGCTTGAACCCGGGTCTCCCACATTGTAGGCAGACGCTTTACTGTCTGAGCCACCAGGGAAGCATATATCAGTTAAACCACTTGGCAAAATGCACTTTACCTATAAGTTTGAAGAGTAAAATCTTCAAATAAGTTCTAAATGCCCCAGTGTTCACTTATTCACTAGAGCAAAATTGTCTAAATGTTAATTGTAAAAAATTATTTTTGAGTTAAAAATTATGGTATGTTATTCATTTTACTTTCTTCTAAATTTGATTTCTCAGTGTTCTCTCTGAAACAGAATTTATAATACAAATAGAGCATGTCTGTTCTGGCAGTCAGTTTCTACGTGATTAATGTCTGCATCAAGTGCTCCCAGTTTGAAGCTGAGTAAGGGCAATTTAACCGTTCTTGCCTGTCATATTTCTTCAGTCTTTCTCAAAATAAGACAATTGGTGACTGAAAAATTACAGTGACTTAAGAGTCCACTAAAGTGGCACACTGGTATCTTTTGCTTAAACAGCAAAAGCCAGTGCATATATGGACAGATATTTTGATTGAGACTGATATTCTGTCATGTTTAATAAAAGACTAGTTTGGGACTCATTTTTACTTAACCATCATAAAGCACTTCTATTTTTAACAAATTGAAGCACATTGTGATAAGTAGAGTTAGTGAGATTAATCTTGATAGTGGTGGCAAGACTGTTTGCTGTGGTTGGGGTTTCTAGCCAGGAGCACACGGAGTTCCAGGGTCCACTTCCCTGAAGCCTATGGTGATGGAGGGGTGATCTTACACCCCAGTGTAAGGAGCAAAGGGAAAGGAAAAAGGAGAAACCTCAGTATTCACATATTTAGTAACTATGCTGTTGAAAGCAAAGTTGGGAAGTTTAAAGGGTTAGTATTTTTTAACAGATGGAGAGTAAAAGATTTCAAACTTTTGAATTATTAAAAGTAAGGCATGAAATTGGCTTGAAGCTAATTGGAGAGTGGATTTGCATATTTCTGTTTGGATTCACACGTATAGTCTGTCAAAAGAAAACAAGAAACAATCCAGTTATTGTCACTGAAATAAATATTAACTTCATGTTTAACCTTAGTTTTTAAAGCTATAGTAATAAAAATAAGGCATTAAGTATACCACTTTCAGATTATTTTAAACTATTTCCTCTGCAGACATTTAAATTTCCTGTGGTCTCAGACAGTAAATTTCCTATTACCCTATATAATTCCTGAATAGTGTAGTTAACGATCAAAAAATTACTCTTTTCCTTTCAGGATGCCAAGAAACATGAATCTAAAGAAAGCTTCTTGTACTGCTGAGTAAATAAAAGAAAATATTATTTACCAAATGACACTGTATTTTGATATCTTAATTTTCAAGTTGTTAAGGTCTTTGCATTATCGTCACATTATTTTTGTATAATGTTATCTTACAAAAATGTTCAATAAATTAGAGTGAATTAGAATGACATTTTTAAGCAAAGAAAATATTGTATTTTGAATATAGGAGTGACTAGATTTTTGCCATCTGAAAAAATACATTTAATTACCTTTTATAAAATGTTTATTTTATAATGCTAACCTTCATTCAACTGTGTATTTCTTTTATAAAAATTTTGTTTATTTTTGGCTGTGCTGGGTCTTCGTTGCTGCATGGAGGCCTTCTCTACTTGTGGTGGGCAGTGGCTGCTCTTGGCTGCAGTGTGCGGGCTTCTTACTGCAGTGGTTTCTCCTGTTGTGGAGCGTGGGCTTCAGCGGCTGCAGCACGTGGGCTCAGTGGTTGTGACGCGTGGGCTTAGTTGCCCCATGGCACATGGGATCTTCTCAGACCAGGAATCGAACACATGTCTCCTGCATTGGCAGGTGATTCTTAACCACTGGACCATCAGGGAAGCGCCTGTGTATTTCTTGATTTTATTTAATGTAGGATCATAGGAAATGAAGGGGCCTTATGATGTTTCCGGAGAAGGCAGTGGCACCACACTCCAGTACTCTTGCCTGGAAAATCCCATGGACAGAGGGCCTGGTGGGCTGCAGTCCATGGGGTCGCTAAGAATCGGGCACGACTGAGCGACTTCACTTTCACTTTTCACTTCCATGCATTGGAGAAGGAAATGACAACCCACTCCAGTGTTCTTGCCTAGAGAATCCCAGGGACGGGGGAGCCTGGTGGGCTGCCGTCTATGGGGTTGCACAGAGTCAGACATGACTGAAGCGACTTAGCAGCATTAGCAGTATGATGTTTCAATAACTCTAAAAAGTTTTTATTTTAATTATTATAAGCAATAATTTTGAAAAATCTGAGTCACAAAAAAATCATATCTGTCCTACAGATTAGTGAGGAATGCCACCCAGATCATTCTACTTGGGCAACATTTCTCCTATTTAAAAAATTAAAAACCTCTAGAAATAAAACTTTACTCTAGTTTTAAAGTAGTGCTTTAGAATTGAAGAGTATGACAGGTATTATTTACACTAAATTTCTTATTATAGAAATGAAAGAGGACAGTAAACTGAGACATAATAGTAGCTAATTTAAAAAAATAAAATTTGATATGCAAACTAGATCTTTCTGTTATTTCTTAAATACATTTCATATAGGAATAGGATATAGCCAAATATAAAACACTGGTAGATTACCAAAAAAATTGCATATGATGGTTAACTTTTTTTTAAACCAGTTTTAATATATAGGTCTAAGGTTTCTTCATAGTAACTTAAAATTATTTTCAAAGCTCAAAATATAAATGGTCAACTATTAAAAGCTTTCTGTGGTTAAAATTATTTTAACTCCAGGAACATAAGAAAATAATAAGGTCAAAACTTTAATAAGACACAGAATATATAAAGTAAAATTAGCTAGTTTTCAAATAAAGTATTTATACATAAATACATGAAAAAAAATTCCAAAGTTAATTTTTTTGTGTGTGTGGAATTATCAACCAAATGGGGCTCCCTTGGTGGCTCAGTCAGTGAAAAATTCGCCTGCAGTGTAAAAGGCCGCCTACTATGCAGGAGACCAGGGTTTCATCCCTGGGTCAGGAAGATCCCCTGAGGAAGGAAATGGCAACCCACTCCAGTATTCATGCCTGAGAAATCCCATGGAGAGAGGTGCCTAGCGGGCTACAGTCCATGGGTGGCAAAGAGTCAGACATGACTTAGTGAGTAAACCACCACCATCAGCCAAATGAAGCTTGTACAATCATACCAACTGGTAAACCAAAAATACCATTTTATTTTTCTCAAAATTTAAAATCAACCAGAGTAAAAATATTTAATGATATACAATCATATCCATACATGAAAGAAAAACAAGCATTTCAAACCAAAATGAATCTTAAGTGTATGCTAATTTAACACAATGAGGCATCTAACATGACTCCAGGTGTATGAAGAACTGATTAAAGATAAGGCAGATGTTCTTTAGTTGAAGTGAAGTGAAGTCGCTCAGTCATGTCCAACTCTTTTGCAACCCCATGGACTGTAGCCCACCAGGCTCCTCTGTCCCTGGGATTCTCCAGGCAGGAATACTGGAGTGCATTACCATTTCCTTCTCCAGGAGATCTTCCCAACCCAGGGATCAAACCTGGGTCTCCCGTATTGCAGGCAGATGTTTTACCATCTGAGCCACCAGGGAAGTCCTTTAGTTAGATGGCTCCAAAAATGTGAGTAACTTGAGCTGGAGAAATCCAGTAATCCAGTCTGCTTGCTGATAGACTTAGGAATTTAACCATAAAATTCTATCTAATCTAAAAGGCAAAACTACCTAAATAAGATATTTTATAAGATTACTTTTTGTTAGCCTACACCAGAGTTTCTTTGTGGTTTTTGTACGGTCACCGCATTAGAATCACCAGAGAAACTTTAAAATGCGAGTTTCTGGTTCTCTTGCTAGAAACAGTATATTAAAATCTCCAGGACTAGGCTGCAGATTGTATTCCTGAAAAGCTCTTTCAGGTGGTTCTGGCAAAAAACTAAAATATAAGAACTACTCATCTAATTCATCTGGAAATTGTGTACTTCATATGTTTTTTCCATTGAACAGTATCATTTAAGAACAAAATTTACTGCTTGGCTTGTTGTTTGGCTCACTTGAAGGATCCTCAAGTTTCTGGAATTATCCCCAAAAGCCTTGCCAAAAGAGAAGCAGATTGTCCAAGCTGCAGGAAAAGATATTGAAAAGATTACAAAGATTACAGTCAGCATTCTGTGATTTGTCAGCTTGACCCGTGGAGAACAAAGAACACTTTGACTAACTGGTCCTGTCTATAAATGCTTTGTTCATTGAATATGAAAACCAAGAAGTGACAGGAAAAGAGATTGAATTAAAGATAGTGGTGAGTAGCTGCAGGCGCACTGCAGAGGCAGTGGAAGACGGTCAGCAGCAGACACCCAGAGGGGAGAATTGGCAGCAAAGGAAAGACTGAAATTCAAACATTCCTTAAAATTGGCTTGTACTCCCCTGGATAAAAGACCTGTTATGCACATATATAAATCAAGACAAGGAGACCCATCACCTCTGAGTGATTAAGTTGAAAACAGTGTCTACTTCTGGTTAAGTATACTTTTAAATGCCAATTGACTGAGCTAGAATGTGGTCCACTGGAGAAGGGAATGGCAAACCACTTCAGTATTCTTGCCTTGAGAACCCCATGAACAGTATGAAAAGGCAAAATGATAGGATACCAAAAGAGGGACTCCCCAGGTCATTAGGTGCCCAATATGCTACTGGAGATAAGTGGAGAAATAACTCCAGGAAGAATGAAGGGATGGAGCCAAAGCAAAAACAATACCCAGCTGTGGCTGTGACTGGTGATAAAGCAAGGTCTGATGCTGTAAAGAGCAATATTGCATAGGAACCTGGAATGTCAGGTCCATGAATCAAGGCAAATTGGAAGTGGTCAAACAAGAGATGGCAAGGGTGAACATTGACATTCTAGGAAGCAGCGAACTAAAATGGACTGGAATGGGTGAATTTAACTACTGAGGGCAGGAATCCCTCAGAATAAATGGCGTAGCCATCATGGTCAACAAAAGAGTCCAAAATGCAGTACTTGGATGCAATCTCAAAAACGACAGAATTATCTCTGTTCGTCTCCAAGGCAAACCATTCAGTATCACAGTTATCCAAGTCTATGCCCCAACCAGTAATGCTGAAGAAGCTGAAGTTGAACGGTTTTATGAAGACCTACAAGACCTTTTAGAACTAACACCCAAAAAAGATGTCCTTTTCATTATAGGGTGGAATGCAAAAGTAGGAAGTCAAGAAACACCTGGAGTAACAGGCAAATTTGGCCTTGCAACGCAGAATGAAGCAGGGCAAAGACTAATAGAGTTTTGCCAAGAAAATGCACTGGTCATAGCAAACACCCTCTTCCAACAACACAAGAGAAGACTCTACACATGGACATCACCAGATGGTCAACACCGAAATCAGATTGATTATATTCTTTGCAGCCAAAGATGGAGAAGCTCTATACAGTCAACAAAAACAAGACCAGGAGCTGACTGTGGCTCAGATCATGAACTCCTTATTACCAAATTCAGACTCAAGTTGAAGAAAGTAGGGAAAACTGCTAGACCATTCAGGTATGATCTAAATCAAATCCCTTATGATTATACAGTGGAAGTGAGAAATAGATTTAAGGGCCTGGATCTGATAGATACAGTGCCTGATGAACTATGGAATGAGGTCCATGACACTGTACAGGAAACAGGGATCAAGACCATCCCCATGGAAAAGAAATGCAAAAAAGCAAAATGGCTGTCTGGGGAAGTCTTACAAATAGCTGCGAAAAGAAGAGAGGTGAAAAGCAAAGGAGAAAAGGAAAGAGATAAGCATCTGAATGCAGAGTTCCAAAGAATAGCAAGAAGAGATAAGAAAGCCTTCTTCAGCGATCAATGCAAAGAAATAGAGGAAAAGAACAGAATGGGAAAGACTAGAGATCTCTTCAAGAAAATTAGAGATACCAAGGGAACATTTCATGCAAGGATGGGCTTGATAAAGGACAGAAATGGTATGGACCTAACAGAAGCAGAAGATATTAAGAAGAGGTGGCAAGAATACACGGAAGAACTGTACAAAAAATATTTTCACGACCCAGATAATCATCATGATGTGATCACTAATCTCAAGCCAGACATCGTGGAATGTGAAGTCAAGTGGGCCTTAAAAAGCATCACTACGAACAAAGCTAGTGGAGATGATGGAATTCCAGTTGAGCTGTTTCAAATCCTGAAAGATGATGCTGTGAAAGTGCTGCACTCAATATGCCAGCAAGTTTGGAAAACTCAGCAGTGGCCACAGGACTGGAAAAGGCCAGTTTTCATTCCAATCCCAAAGAAAGGCAATGCCAAAGAACGCTCAAACTACTGCACAATTGCACTCATCTCACATGCTAGTAAAGTAATGCTCAAAATTCTCCAAGCCAGGCTTCAGCAATACGTGAACCGTGAACTTCCTGATGTTCAAGCTGGTTTTCAAAAAGGCAGAGGAACCAGAGATCAAATTGCCAACATCCGCTGGATCATCAAAAAAGCAAGAGAGTTCCAGAAAAACATCTATTTCTGCTTTATTGACTATGCCAAAGCCTTTGACTGTGTGGATCACAATAAACTGTGGAAAATTCTGAGAGAGATGGGAATACCAGACCACCTGACCTGCCTCTTGAGAAATCTGTATGCAGGTCAGGAAGCAACAGTTAGAACTGGACATGGAACAACAGACTGGTTCCAAATAGGAAAAGGAGTATGTCAAGGCTGTATAATGTCACCCTGCTTATTTAACTTATATGCAGAGCACATCATGAGAAACGCTGGACTGGAAGAAACACAAGCTGGAATCAAGATTGCCAGCAGAAATATCAATAACCTAGATATGCAGATCACACCACCCTTATGGCAGAAAGTGAAGAGGAGCTAAAAAGCCTCTTGATGAAAGTGAAAGAGGAGAGTGAAAAAGTTGGCTTAAAGCTCAACATTCAGAAAATGAAAATCATGGCATCTGGTCCCATCGCTTCATGGGAAATAGATGGGGAAACAGTGGAAACAGTGTCAGACTTTATTTTGGGGGACTCCAAAATCACTGCAGATGGTGACTGCAGCCATGAAATTAAAAGGCGCTTACTCCTTGGAAGAAAAGTTATGACCAACCTAGATAGTATATTCAAAAACAGAGACATTACTTTGCTGACTAAGGTCCGTCTAGTCAAGGCTATGGTTTTTCCTGTGGTCATGTATGGATGTGAAAGTCGGACTGTGAAGAAGGCTGAGCGCTGAAGAATTGATGCTTTTGAACTGTGGTGTTGGGGAAGACTCTTGAGAGTCCCTTGGACTGCAAGGAGAACCAACCAGTCCATTCTGAAGGAGATCAGCCCTGAGATTTCTTTGGAAGAAATGACGCTAAAGTTGAAATTCCAGTACTTTGGCCACCTCATGAGAAGAGTTGACCCAATGGAAAAGACTCTGAGGCCGGGAGGGATTGGGGGCAGGAGGAGAAGGGGACGACCAAGGATGAGATGGCTGGATGGCATCACGGACTCAATGGACATGAGTCTGAGTGAACTCCGGGAGTTGGTGATGGACAGGGAGGCCTGGTGTGCTGCGATTCATGGGGCGCAAAGAGTTGGACATGACTGAGCGACTGAACTGAACTGAATGTGTATTTTAAGAAGGTGAGCTTCCTCTCTTCGCGAGAGGCAGCACAATTCCAGGGTTATACTGCCTTTGTTTGATCTGTGATTCCTCATCTTCCTCAAGGTTTATGATTTCTCAATTTTCTCTTCTTTATTTGGGATAATAATAGTACTTACATCATAGATCCTTTAAGAGGTTTAAATTACTTGGTATGTATAAAACAGTGCATAGCACATAAGTGGTTGTTGTTATTATTATTATTCAAACTAAGAGACAGAATTATGTAAATTGAGTAAAATGTCAGCAGTCAAAGCTTTCAAAGGATGTTGTGGCATTGCAAATAATTCATCTATTAACACAGGAAATCTCCTGAACAATCTTCGAGAATAAAGATATTATTATATAAGTATGGCCAACTTCCACCATGACAGTAAACCAAATGTCTCCAGTTTGAAAACAAATAAGAATTTATTATCTTTTTTAAAATGTATATTAATCCCAGTGTCAGAAAATTATAATCCTAGACCTTTCAAAATGTCACAGATTTAACCACTGGAAAATGAAAATCTTTCATATCTGTGAGGAAAAGCATTGACAGCTTCAAAATATTTGATGAATAAATGAATGGCTGTTGATCTTGAGGGCCTCTTCCAACTTTGTGAGAAGTGAAATTGTAATAGACTCATCTTTGCTGGCCCTCTTTGTATTAAAAATTTCTTTTCCTCAGAAGCAAAGTGTAGTGTTTCTGTGCTGAAAATTAGGAAGTAGACTAGTGAAATTATTTCAGAGCTGTAAAACTAGTATTTTCCTAATAAAAACCAAGTTCTAGGGAGTTCCCTGCTGGTCCGGTGGTTAGGACTTGTCACATTCTCTGTTGTGGCCTAGTTCCAATCCCTGGTCAGGGAACCAAGATTCCACAAGCTGTGTGTCACAGCCAAAAAAAAAAAAAAAGCCAACTTTTGTATTCTCTTGACCCCTGCAGATCCAGAAACTCCTTTCTCCCTAGTAGGGAGAAATTGGAATTTTCTTTGGCCAATTTTTAAAATTGGTTTCCCTATGTCTTAACTGTAAGTAGTAAAATGCAAGTCCATTTTAACTTTTACCTACTGAAAAATAATAGAAGTACAGAAGCTGAGAAATTACTGTCAAAATATAAAATAAAAGACTGACCAAATCAATCAATAAATAAATAAGTTAATGCATAAATGGAAAATAATATTTGACTGGTTCTTCTACATTATTACAACTTCAGTGAAACATAATTTCCAGACTCACTTGTGTGTTTCCACTCTTTGATGGCTAGAAATTGTGCCAGTCAATCAAGTCAACTGATGGGTATAAACTGATTTTAGAAGAACCTCTGACGCTTTATTGGTGGGTACATCAGACCTGCAATAGAATATAGTTCTGAAGCAAATGGTCTCTAGAACCAGGTAAACCTGAGTTTTAATTAAAACTACTCATCAATTTGTCAGCGTGAGCAAGTTACTCCCCAAATAATCAAGTTTCTTTATCAGCAACATGGGGATAATTTCCTACCTTAAAGTTCAATATGAATGTAAAGTGAGATAAAATATACATGAGGTGCTTAACACAGTGGCTAGCATGGAGTAAGGTTTCAATATATTAAATGTTAGAAGCTCTTGTTTTTGAATGTTAGAAGCTGTTGTTTTTGAAGTAGTATGAGAAGGATATTTTGAATGGAACTAAAAATCCAAAACACTTTTATGACATTAGTGAAAATATGATTTTTTTTAAGCAGTAAATATCCTGTGATAAAGTTGCTTTCATCTTTGATTTTATATACCAACACTTCCTCCAGAGATAAGGGATCAAAGAAGTACAAATTTTCAAATCTATTTTCATCACTGTGAAGCCAGTGCCTATTCAAGCCTAAATTCCAAATTATCTGAAACATAGAATAATAAATGATATTTATGATTATTATCCCAGTCATCAAGAACAAGTTAAATTATCTCAGTGGCTTTTGTAAAAGGTAGGAAAATATATGGTTAGTCCTAAGTCATGTCCAACTATTTTGTGACCTCATGGATTGTAGCCCACCAAGCTCCTCTGTCCATGGGATTCTCCAAGCAAGAATACTGGAATGGGTTGCCATTTCCTTCTCCAGGGAATCTTCCCGACCCAGGGATCAAACCCGCAGCTCCTGTATCTCCTGCATTGCAGTCAGATTCTTTACCCATGAGCCACCTGGGAGGCCCCATATAATATCATATATATATATATATATATATATATATATATATAAAATTTTAGTTGTGTTATCGCTTTGTACATTCACTTCTTTAAGATTAATTTTTTCTATAAATATATCTGTTCTTGGCTAATATTGCCAAAATATTGCCTCTTAAAGTTGTACTTGTTTTCATTTAAATTATAGTTACTTCAGAAGTCACCTAAGGATTTCTAAGAGTGGAATAAACGAGGTAAAACCATTAATTCAACACAGATCTTCTGAGTATCCTACTCAGGGCCCAGTGCTTGTAAGTTTTCCCTGAATGTTAGAAAGAATGGATAAGTGAGTGAAAATATAATGTGTGTGGGATACAGTATAATGTGTAAGAGTGAAGGTTGTGGAATCAGACAGTTGGCTGGGAATCCTGGCTCCACTACTTACTATCTTGCCTGTGCATAGACCTTGGACAACTGACTTAGCGTCTTAGTGGCCAGTTTTCTCATCTATAAAATTGTAATAATAACAGTTTCCTCATTGGCTTGTTTGAAGATCAAGTAAATGAAAATTAACAAATCATGTATAACAGAGACACATACTAAGAACTGATAATTATTTCCTAAAATGCTAGAATAAAAAAGAAATATTAACTATAACTTTAAAGGTAAAACTTATATGTGAAATGCCAATATTTAAAGTCATGAACTACTAATTTAAAATTTCTAGGAATAAAGACTAGCTTGATAATTCAGTTGTAGCCAACTGATACAGACTCTACCCATATCTATCATATGCAGGCCTTTCTTTCACAGGTTGGAAAAGGGGGGAGAGTCTCTGAATCCAGTCTACAGTAACTCTTAACACATTGCTACATCAGGTCACATCTTAGTCCACCTAGCCCAAGAGTCTATAAGCCACAGAAAATATTCATAAATTGAAAGGGTATTTAGCCACTCTGTTTAAAACAAGTGAAACAGCTAAGGTCTTCTGAGTCTAATGAAATGACAGCTCGTTGGTTGTCCCTGGGAAGATCTCCAGCTGTGGCAGTTTTAGGAGTGAGAATGATCTAGCACCGAATTTACTTTCTCTACCCTTACCATCTGATCAGAAGGATCATGCAGCTAACACAGGTAAGAATGTGTTTATTCTGTTTTGTGGAGAGTATTTAGAAGTTCCTTTGTGCTGGATATTGGAGTATCAGTTTCCAAGGACATTTCTAAGAGTAATTGGCTTTTCAAAATGTTACCAAAAGGTTACATTTTTAAATACTCAAGTATAAGTCATTTTATTTTCTAATCTGTGAGGAATTAAGATATAAAAATAAGCTTTCTCTGAGACATAACAGTGGTACTATTTAGTCAACTGTGCCCTTTTTCATTAAAATTGCTTATTTGAAAATACTAGGCTAAGTAGCATTTTAGCAGAGCATTTAGCATTTAGCTAAATGTCTTATTAGAGTGTTTTCACCTGTTTTAAATAGCCTAGCTAAATGTCTTCAGTTTGTAAAAGAAAAAATGTATTTGTTGTTTTTAAAGTCTTGGGCTACATGGGCTAAAATGTAATCTGATGTAGCAATTCTGAGTGTTATTCCATTCTAGATCCAAATACAATTTCTTCCTTAGGTTATGCCTTACATCCCTACTTTAAAAAGCAACTGAGTAGCAAAGCAAAACAGTCTAGACTATTTTAATGCTTTGAATATCTGCACATTGTTGAAGATGTAACTTAAATATAATTGAAGGCACAAGGATTAAGTGGGAGAAAGAAGGAAGCTTCTCCAAATTAGTGCAATGCTTTCAGTATCAGCATAGAAGCAAAAGCGGGTGCAGCATCCAGTAACTGCATGGTCGATGTGGGATGGGGGACTATTGTGAAGCTTACAGATGGACAGAGGAGATCAGTAGCATGCCTTAACAAATTATCTGAAATTCTTTATTATTTAGTGTCTTTAGGATTTACTTGATATACACTACTTGCCTAGGGTATGAGAGTGAAAGTGTAAGTAACTCAGTCGTGTCCTACTCTTTGTGACCCCATGGACTGTACCCACCAGGCTCCTCTGTCCATGGAATTCTCCAAGCAAGAACACAAGTGGGTTGCCATTTCCTTCTCCAGAGGATCTTCCCAACCTAATGATCAAACCTGGGTCTTCTGCATTGCAGTCATATTCTTTACCATCTGAGCCACAAGGGAAGCCCTGTTGCCTAGGGTATATGTTGTCTTTATGCTTCATTTAGCACACTGGATTTTAGAACAAATACCGTGTCTTATTTTTCTTTATAATTGCCATAGTATTGACTCCAGTGTTTTGTACATAGTATATATACAAATTAATTAACTTCTATTTCTAAAACATTTATTATGAAGTTTTATTTTCTTTAACATGAGCAAATATTTATTGAGCACCAAAATGACTTACGAAAATTACTAGATGCAGCTTAAACATTAGTATTTAATTATCCCTACATTACTAGGAGCATTCATTCATATCATGAATTTATTGAGTTCACTTATTCAGTTAATTCTTTTTTTTAGAGCTATTTTGTGCCAAGCATCAGGTCTGGGGCTGCTGAAATACACTGAAAAATAAACCGAGTTCCATTAGAAGAAAGCAAACAATAGTGATATAATTTATATAATGGAGATATAAAAGTCTGAGAAAACACTATAATTGGCAAATGTAATGTTGCCATATTATTAGATTTATGAAATGATGGACACCCTTCATTTTCCAACTTAAACAATTTGGTGGATAGTTATACACTTTACTGAAACAGGGAAGACTGAAGGAGAAAAGTATTTGCAAAAAAAAGATTAAGTTCAGTTTGCATGTGCATGCGTGCTTAGTCACCTCAGTCGTCCGACTCTGCAACCCCATGGACTGTGGCCTCCAGGCTCCTCTGTATCCATGGGATTCTCTAGGCAAGAATACTGGAGTATTAGGATGCTGGAATCCCATGCCCTCCAGGGGCTCTTTCCAACTCAGGGATCAAAGCTGCATCTCTTATGTCTCCTGCCTTAGCAGGCAGGCTCTTTACCCCTAGTGCCACCTGGGAAGTCCTAAGTTCAGGTTGAGACACATCAAATTTGTGATATTCTGTGCAAAAAGTAGGTGAGTAGGTAGGTAATTCGTAAGTTCAGAAAAGTAGCTTAGTTAGCTAACTTACTTAGAGATGAGTGGAATATATATGTGTATATGTATGTGAGTGAGTGAGTGACAGTCACTCAGTCATGCCTGACTCTTTGCGACCCATGGACTGTAACTGCCAGGCTCCTCTCGCCATGGAATGCTCCAGGTAAGAATATTGGAGTGGGTTGCCATGCACTTTTCCAGGGGATCTTCCCAACACAGGGATCAAACATGGGTCTCCTGCATTGCAGACAGATTCTTTACCATCTGAGACACCAGGAAAGCCCATATATGTATGTATGTAATATGTATATGTATATATATATATGGATAAATCTTGGTATGTATGTATTATTTTTAAGGTAAGATAATTTTTTTCTGATGGTTCTGTTTCCTCTGTGAAGTTTAAGGAAAAGTTATCTGCTGAGAGGAAAGCAAAAGGAGGGAGATTTGAGTAGCAGAAAGGCTACTAAGATTTCGCTGGAATCTGTCTAAGCCATTTTAAACCAGTCATCTAGAGCAGCAGCATCTAATAAAAATGTGGCTATTGTGGAGAGTGGGGAGCAGGTGTGTAGAGTAACTTGAGGCTGGTAACAGTGGATTATAGTGGAACCAATATGTCCTACTGAATTTTAGTTTCTTTCAACAGTGCTCAGCTGTTGAGGGAGAAGGCAATGGTAGCCCACTCCAGTACTCTTGCCTGGAAAATCCCATGGACGGAGGAGCCTGATGGGCTGCAGTCCATGGGGTCGCTAGGAGTCGGACATGACTGAGCGATTTCACTTTCACTTTTCACTTTCATGCATTGGAGAAGGAAATGGCAGCCCACTCCAGTGTTCTTGCCTGGAGAATCCTAGGGACCGGGGAGCTTGGTGGGCTGCCGTCTCTGGGGTCTCACAGAGTTGGACACGACTGAAGCAACTTAGCAGCAGCAGCAGCTGTTGAGAAGTAGGCACAGAATGAAGCACATGGTAGGACTCATCAAAAGATTCTGCCAGTTGGATGCTACGTGAGGAGGGATACTAAAAAAGTTGAGAGTATTTGCAAAAGAGTGATTGAAATGATGGGCTATAGTGTCAAGTTAAATGTAAATAAAGATGAGGGGGTTGATAATTGGAGAAAAAATGAAGAAATCAAAGGTCTTACATTATTAAAAAATGAGGATAGCTGATGAAATGAGATAGAAAGAAAGTAGATAGAAACACCTCTTTGCAACTTTCTGAATATGATTTGGGTATTATTTTCCCCATTTTACATAAGAGGGCAACTGAGGCACAAACAATTTTGACAACTCAGTTACAGCATGAGTCTTGCCCTGGATCTTGAATATGAGTCTCCTAATAAACTAACTGACTTCCCAGTGGATAGTTATTTTTCTTACTAGATATTCAGATCATAGATACTCTTTGTTCAAGGAAAGGAAGCATTACATTTAACAGAGTTGAAATACATATGTCCAAATAATTATCAAAATAGAAAAATAGATTGTTCATTTTAGAGCATGTGTCTGCTTCATCTTTTTAATATTTACTTGTTAAATATTCATTTACTGCTTTATATTTTCACTTTCAAATGTATTTTGTTTTGAGGGTCATTATATTATAGTTGGGGCTTCCCAAGTGGTTCCAGTGCAGGAGATATAAGAGATGTGGGTTTGATCCCTGGGTTTGGAAGATTCCCTGGAGGATGGCATGGCAACCCACTCCAGTATTCTTGCCTGGAGAATCCCATGGACAGAGGAGTCTGGCAGGCTGTGGTCCATAGGGTTGCGAAGAGTTGGACACAACTTGAAGCCATTTAGTAAGCACACATATTATAGTTGTTAATTTTAGTATTAAGCTTAATATTTTGTATATGATAGCATTTAATTACCTTTATAAAGTTTTTGCATTAGTTCACTCTATTCACAGCACAACAGTAATTAATGTCAAAAGAAAATAATGCTTTACATAGGAAAATACATCTTATATCAAATATTTTTGCTGGAATCTGTATATGCCATTTAAATCAGTCATCTAGAGCAGCAGCATCTAAGAAAAATATAATGTGAGCCAAATTTCTAAGTTTAAATATTTGCACAGACATTAAAAAATGAAAAGGAGCAGGTAAAATTAATCATATATTTTATTTAACCCAGTATGTCCAAAATATTCTTATATCAAATTTTAACCTATGTAAAAAGATTAATGGGCTTCCCTGGTGGCTCAGTCGTTAAAGAATCTACCTGCAGTGCAGGAAGCCTGGGTCAGGAAGATCCCCTGGAGGAGGGCATGGCAACCCACTCCAGTGTTCTTCCCTGGAGATTCCCCATGGACAGAGGAGTCTGGCGGGCGGCAGTGCATGGGGTGGCAAAGAGACAAACATGACTGGGCGACTGAGCATACACAAAAAGATTAAGACACATTTTATTCTTTTGGAGAGTGTACTAAGGCTTCTAAACCTTGTGTATGTTACAGTGTGTAATGTATCCAAACAGTGTGTGTGTGACACAGTGCATCACAGTCTGGAGGAGGCACATTTCAAGTGTTCGTGAGCTACGTGCTCTAGTGCCAACCTGGAGACTTCAAAGAGCATAGTTCCACAAAATAACACAGAGCTAAGCTCTTTGTTTCTCCTAAGAGAGCAGCTTAAGAAATCTTGGTAAGGAAAAATACTTACTTGCTAGAAAAATAGTTTTTTAAAAAGTAAATAAGCTCAAACTGCTACAAAGTTCTGGTCTCTTTTAGTATTAACAATCCTTTACCATAGTCTTATTTACCATAATTTTTTCATTAAACTTTTTATATGTGCCTATTTGTAAATATATATATATATATACACACACACACATACATACATATGGCATAATTGTGTTTATTTATATAAATTTGACTTTAAAGGACTAGTGATAAATCTTGGGCAATTTGTTTCATTGTGTATTGCTCTATAGTATTATCATGCAAAAATTCTGAAGATTTGTAATTTCTATTTGTGGAAATAAGAATTTTTAAATGTGAGGATTTAATCCTAGAGTAGTAGTGAAAGTCGCTCAGCCATGTCCATCTCTGCGACGCCATGGACTGTAGCCCTCCAGGCTCCTCTGTCCATGGGATGCTCCAGGCAATAGTACTGGAGTGGGTTGCTGTTCCCTTCTCCAGGGGATCTTCCCAACCCAGGGATCGAACCCGGCTCTCCTGCATTGCAGGCAGATTCTTTACCATCTGAACCACCAGGGAAGCCTTGAATTCCATAGAATGGCATAAATGCATTTTAAATTTACATTTTTACGTTTAAAATTTAGAGCTGCTACTTAATAGCAATTAATGACACTATTGGTTTCAACATTTAAAATCAAAATCATATTATAAATATTCAGTGCAACATAAAACACAGACATATCAGCTTTTTCTATGCTTCTAACTGAATACTATAAGAAATGTTAAGGTGAAAAAATACTTTGTATTTGCATTTGTATGTGCAATTCATTCACCATCCAAATGTGATTTTGAAAGAAGTGGCAGGTTATGTTCATTAAAGCAAAAGAACTTATACTACATAAATAGCCACGAAAGCAAAAGCAGCCTATAAATGCACTGCAGGAGAAGTATGTTTGACACACATTTACAATTTGCTTAAATTCTATTCACATTTATTATTTCATTGTGGTGAATAGATATTTATTATCTAAGTTATTTTCTAGCCTTTGGCTTCTCAAAATCAATAGAAAATGGGAGTGTATTAGTTTCATAAAGTAGCTAACCACAGTGGAAGTCATAATATCCTTAAATTAATTTTTATTCTCAGTTTTCAACACAAACCTGAGAAGATAATAGTCTAATGTTTCATGTGAGCACTTTTGGCACCAATGTGCCCAGGTTACAGTGTAGATTCTTGGACATGATTTTGAAACCTGAGCTTTAGCAGTGAACAAAAGAAATAAAGTTCTTGCCCCGTGTAGCGTCAAGTGGAAGGGTATATAATAAAAAGAAGAGAAAAAACTCAAAACAGGTTAAGAAGTAAACTCAAGGTCGTGAACTATTACATGACAGAAACAGGATAGAAATCTGTGTCTGGCTTTGAACCTAAATGTATGTTTCACCTCTTCAGTTTTACCAGATTTTTATCAGATTTTGTTGCCTTGAATAAATCACTAATATTGTTGAAGTACAGGTACCTAAGAATCAAGTATAAATCTTTTCCTATGAGAGACCATGACCTAAGCTTAAGAGGATCTGAGAAAGCACAGATATAATAGCTCAGGAAAACTTAGCTTCTTTTTAAAAATAATACTTCATGGTTTAATCATGTTAGTCTTTGTTTTTCGTATTGCTCATAATAGAAGGAAAACTTTAAAAACCACACACTACTAAAAATTGTTGACAGCCTTAAAAGACTAACGTTGTGTGTACCAAGATGTCCTTCCAGAACAGAAATCCACAATCTCTGTAGAACTGACTGACTTGAAATCTGAGAAGAAAAGATGCTTCCCTCTAAATGGTTCCAAGGAAGATTCAGTATATATGACCCAGGGCATTTTGCCAAAATATTACTGTCATTATAATCATTGAAGCAGACTACAGTCTTTCTGTTCTTCATGAGTTCTGAGTGACATGTAAAAAGCAAGCTTATACTTGGGTAATGATGACTGGAACTTTGTATTCATGTACAAACACAAGCTAAGCAAATATACTAAGTTAAATCATGTATTTGCACATTTTTACCTGAAAATTTTCTGTAAGGATGAACAAAGGGATAATCTCAGACATTTCAAGACATTAGATATATTAACACTGCATTTATTCAAAGGGAAATTACCAGTATTCATTTTAATGAGGCAACAAAAGTATATTTTAATGACAAATAAAAAGTTACCTATTATAAAAAGTATTTTGTTTTCCACATGAAATGCCTAAATTCAATTTAAAATATGCATGTTAAGTCTTAACCTAGATTCCATGCTATACTTACAAAGTAATTTACACATTAAAGCTTCTGAGAGTTTTGCTTCATATCCCCTCTATGACTTTGTTTTTCTAAATTTATTAAATAGGGCTATAAATCATGGTCCTTGACAAGAAGTGTGCTTATTTTATACACATACACATACATACTGTTCTTTGCTCTCTGTGGTGGTCAGTCAGGTATGGACACAAGAGGGGACACAGGAGGGACTCAGGAAAACAAAGTAACAAACTTTGTCCCATGAAAAAGGAGGCAGGTATACTATACCATGCAGAGAAGGCAGAAGGGGCAGAAGTGAGAGAAAAATCAAGGCTGGAACATTTATTGGGGCAAGAAAGATAAGAAAGGGCAGAATAAAGTTTAAGATTGGCCAATCTGAATAATTTCTGCAAGCTGGGCTTTGGGTTATAGGGGTGGTCTCTAGTTGCCTGGTACAGGCCATGGGATGGTTCAGGGCAAAGGGCCTCTTGATGAAGGTGGAGAGAATGAAAAAGTTGTCTTAAAGCTCAACATTCAAAAAACTAAGATCATGAAATCTGGTCCCGTCACTTCATGGCAAATAAATGGGGAACAATGGAAACAATGACAGACTATTTTCTTGGGCTCCTAAATCACTGCAGATGGTGACTGCAGCCATGAAATTAAAAGACAACTTGTTCCTTGGAAGAAAAACTATGACAAACCTAGACAGCATATTAAAAAGCAGAGAACGTACTTTGTTGACAAAGGTCTGTCTAGTCAAAGCTATGGTTTTTTCCAGTGGTCATGTCTGGATGTGAGAGTTGGACCATAAAGAAGGCTCAGTGCCAAAGAATTGATGCTTCTGAACTGTGGTGCTGGAGAAGACTCTTGAGAGTCCCTTAGACAGCAAGATCAAACCAGTCAATCCTAAAGGAATCAACCCTAAATATTCATTGGAAGGACTGATGTTGAAGCTGAAACAACAATACTTTGGCCACCTGATGTGAAGAGCTGACTCATTGGAAAAGACCCTGATGCTGAGAAAGATTGAAGGCAGGAAAAGGGGACAACAGAGGATGAGATGGTTGGATGGCATCACCAACTTGATAGACATGAGCTTGAACAAGCTCCGGGAGATATGAAGGACAGAAAATCCTAGCATGCTGCAGTCCATGGGGTCATAAAGAGTGGGACACTACTGACTGACTCAGCAACAACAGTCTGGCTCTGGATTGGGCTACTTTGCATATCAAAGGCATGCCCCAGGCTGAGCCCCTTACTATCTCTAGAGTTGGCTCATACTAGAAACTGACATCACTCCCCAGCCAGGAAGGTTTTTAAATTGGCAAAACATAACATAATCAAGCTTACTCCTTGGAAGGAAAGTTATGACCATCCTAGACAGCATATTAAAAAGTAGAGACATTACTTTGTCAACAAAGGTCAATCTAGTCAAGGCTATGGTTTTTGCAGTAGTCAGGTATGGATGTGAGAGTTGGACTATAAAGAAAGCTGAGCGCTGAAGAATTGATGCTTTTGAATTGTGGTATTGGAGAAGACTCTTGAGAGTCCCTTGGACTGCAAGGAGATCCAACCAGTCCATCCTAAAGGAGATCAATGGGTGTTCATTGGAAGGACTGATGTTGAAGCTGAAATTCCAATACATTGGCCACCTGATGGGAAGAGCTGACTCATTTGAAAAGACCCTGATCCTGGGAGGGATTGAGTGCAGGAGGAGAAGGGGACGACAGAGGATAAGATGGTTGGATGGCATCACTGACTCAATGGACATGGGTTTGGGTGGACTCCGGGAATTAGTGATGGACAGGAAGGCCTGGCGTGCTGTGGTTCATGGGGTCGCAAAGAGTCGGACACGACTGAGCGACTGAACTGAACTGAACATAATCAATACACATATGCACAAATACACTCTCTTTAAACCTTAATTGTTTAATACCCACTAACACTGAACTAAGAAATACAAACAATTTTCACCTGGAGCTTTGCTGTTTAGATATTTTTAAATATCTGTAATCAGTGGCCTTTTGGTACATTCTGTTGATGAACAAGCTCCTTGTTTTTTTGATCTCTAAGCCCAGAAACCTAGGGCTTCCCTCGTGGCTTAGCGATAAAAGAATCCACCTGTAAAGCAGGAGACCTGAGTTCAGTTCCTGGGTTGGGAAGATCCCCTGGAGGTAACTCACTTTATTATTGCCTGGAGAATCCCATGGACAGAGGAGCCTGGCAGGCTACAGTACAGTCCGTAGGGTCGCAAAGAATCGGACACGACTGAAGTGACTGAACAGGCTCACACCAGAACCCTATTTTTGTTGCAGGCAAGCAAACCTGATAACTAAAAACAACACTGTCTCAGGAAGCACAATGTGCTCCTCCTCTTCACTGACATTTCCATATCCAATGGCCCAGTCTCCTGAGCCCTGCTTTCTGTGAAAAAGGCTAACTTTTCTGAGAAGAAAGCCTTTACTACAGCAACAAGGCAAAGCTCACTAGGAGAATAATGTAATATATGTTGCTGTTGTTAAGTCATACAAACATATATATTATATATATATGTGTGTGTGTATATATATATATATATATATATATACATATATAAAATGCCACAGATTCCAAGAACTTGGAACATGGAAGTTATTTCTGGTTCTCTACAAATCTTTTTACCTGACTCCCACACATACTCAGAAAGATAAAAGGGCAAGAAACAACTTCTTTTTCTCAGTTATTGTCAGACAAGTATAAGGAAAAGTAGACAATTTCCAACAAGGCATCCTTGTTTCTAAATATAAAGGTATAATGTATAGGTAATGTATATTTTGGGCTTCCCTGGTGGCTCAGAAGTAAAGAATCCGCCTGCAATGCGGGAGACCTGGGTTTGATTCCTGGATTGGGAAGATCCCTTAGAGGAGGCCATGGCAACCCACTCCAGTATTTTGTCTGGAGAATCGCCATGAACAGAGGAGACTGGTGCGCTGTAGTCCATGAGGTCACAAAGGGTTGGACATGACTGAGCAACTAAGCACGATATGGCCTCTTGAAAATAATCCTAGAATGAGTTTCTTTCTTTTTTTTTAATCCTTTGGGACTCCAGAAATTCTGGTAGATTCTTCTATTCTTCTACTAGAAAATCGGGTAGATTCTTCTTGAAACATTAATTTTAATTAGATATAAGAATTTATAGATAGTAATTAAATTTCATCAAGATATGTAGATTTAAAGTATGTTCTCGGTCTCTGAAATGTTGCAATGTGATTATATAAAGTAGATTTTTTTTAACTTGAATTTGATTTGCAATCAAGTTTTCAAAAGAAAAAAATCAGAGTATCTACTATTTTTCAAAATATGGAACTAATGTCTTTTGTACTTTAAAGTCTGAGGAATTAATATTCTTAATTTATAACCATTTATACATTCTGGCCTAGATAATTCTATGGACTATATAGTCCATGGGGTCAAAAATAGTTGGACCCAACTGAGCAACTTTCACTTCACTTCATACATTTTTATACATTTTGAAACTCAATATTTAGTGACTTTATATAGGTTAGTTATAGTCCAAGAATGTTTTCATATTATAGTTTAGCTTTCAGTGCTATTTTTAGCAGTATAGTGTGAATTTTTATGTACTGTAATCATCTCAATAGCGCAGCATATTCATCATTTGTTAAATACAAAACTTGATACACTGATTATAGAGCTGTATGATTAGCAAGAATAAATCAAGTTCTCACTTTTTCTCACAAAACTTTAACTCTTAGTGTCCCTTTGACATTAGTAAGAATGGTAAAAAATGTAAATTTATCCTTGAAGTAATAAGTCAGTGAGTGTCCCTTCTGATAATTTATCGTGGAGCTTTTCTTTTTCCTGTTATTGAGAAGTACTATGTAATCATGTGGTTAAAAAAAAAACTAACATGAAAATAAGCCAGAGGGAAGTCTACTTCTGCCTAAAAGATTTATATAGAGAAATAATGAAGTTAGCTGAAAAGTTCAGATGAAATAATAGAAAAGTTCTTTACCAACTGAGCTATGATGGAAGCCCAATAGAAAAATTAGAGATTTTATATATATGGTGAGTTGATGGATTAAAATTACGAAATTTATTCTGAAAACTTGTGAAGTGAGACATGTTTTTGCTTAAAATATATATACCAAGGAAAATTGTGGGGAACAATAGGCAAAGCTGAATTAAAAAAGAAAAGAACCATGAAAATTTGAAAGAGATTAATTTTAAAAACCACTTCAACGGAGGTATTATGGTCATAAAAATCTGGAGTTTAAAAGTACCTTAACAATGATCTTTAATCTCATTTGCTAAGTTAGGAAAAAGAGGACCAATGAGTAAAAGAAACACTTCTGGAAAACTATTAGCCATGTGGTTTTGGATCTAGAAATTGTGGTAAGACAGTTTTATTTAACAGATACACAGATGAATTCCTTTTATTCCCCTTTAGTAAAATTCCTCACAGCATAAAAATTTAATGTTCTAAATCAAACATTCGTGTTTTTAAACTCATGTATTTCTCCATCTTGAAGGAATTTCAATAGCTACTTTCTTAAGGGTCATTTGTGTCCTCCACACTTCTAAATCTGTAGCTTTTCTTAAATGTTCCTGGTAATTAACTCCGTATCATTTGACCACCACAACTGTCTTGAACCTCGTTCTTCTCTTCTGTGGAATTTGACTCTATACTATTTTTCTTATTTCTGAGAATGCATCTTTATTCACCTCAGTCACTCTTCTTTTCCTAATCTTTAAATATAAGTAATCCTTGGACTATCTTTTCAATCTTTTTCATTTCTCTCTCCCTACCCACTTAGCCTGCCTTCCTTCTTGCGTATCTCAGTTGTTCAGTCATGTCTGACTCTGCAACCCCATGGACTGCAGCCCACCAGGCTCCTCTGTCCATGGAATTTTCCAGCCAAGGATACTGGAGTGGGTTTCCATTTCCTCCTCCAAGAAGGATGGAAAGTCGACTCGACTGAACGACTTCACTTTCACTTTCAAGAATAGAAAGACCATTTCCATCCTTTTTAGGCCATCCTAATTTCATCTGTCCTCTCCTGCTCAGCAAATACTTGTTGGTTCTCTCTATTTAGCCCTGACTGTTCCCTTGAGCACTTGGCCTGAGTGCACAGCCTGCTCCTACTGAACCTCAGTTCTGTTCAGTTCAGTTCATTCGCTCATTCTTAGTTTTTCTGCATTGACTGAATTCCGTTCAGTCACTCACTAGTGCCTGACTCTTTGCAACCCCATGGACTGCAGCACGCCAGGCCTCCCTGTCCATCACCAACTCCCAGAGTCCACTCAAACTCATGTCCATTAGGTCAGTGATGCCATCCAACCACCTCATCTTCTGTCGTCCCCTTCTCCTCCTGCCCTCAATCTTTCCCAGCATCAGGGTCTTTTCAAATGAGTCAGCTCTTCCCATCAGGTGGACAGAGTATTGGAGTTTCAGCTTCAACATCAGTCCTTCCAATGAACATTCAGGACTGATTTCCTTTAGGATCTCCTTGCAGTCCAAGGGACTCTCAAGAGTCTTCTCCAACACCACAGTTCAAAAGCATCAATTCTTCAGCGCTCAGCTTTCTTTAAAGTCCAACTCTCACATCCATACATGACCACCGGAAAAACCATAGCCTTGACTAGATGGACCTTTGTTGGCAAAGTAATGCCTCTGCTTTTTAATATGCTGTCTAGGTTGGTCATAACTTTTCTCCCAAGGAGTAAGTGTCCTTTAATTTCATGGCTGCAGTCACCATCTGCAGTGATTTTGGAGCCCAGAAAAATAAAGTCAGCCACTGTTTCCACTGTTTCTCCATCTATTTGCCATGAAGTGATGGGACCAGAAGCCATGATCTTTGTATTCTGAATGTTGAGCTTTAAGCCAACTTTTTCACTCTCCTCTTTCACTTTCATCAAGAGGCTCTTTAGTTCTTCCACTGAACCTCTCCATCAGGAATTTCCACTGGTCCAATGTTGATTGTTTCCTAAATCAGTACCACTTGGCAAACACTATGCTCTCTAAGGGGCTCCATTTTCTCCTCTTTAAGAGAATTGAAAGTGAAAATGTTAGTCTCTCAGTTATGCCTGAGTCTTTGCAACCCCGTGGACTGTATGGGGTCTATGCAGTTCTGTCTATGGAATTTCCCAGACAAGAATACTGGGATAGGTTGCCTTTGCTTTCTTCAGGGGATCTTCCCAACCCAGAGACCAAACCTGGATCTCCTGCATTGCTGGCAGATTCTTTACCTCCTGAGGCACCACAGAAGTCCTCTTTAAGAGAATTACATGAGTTAATTCATAGAAAGCACTTGGACAAGCATTTGGAATATAATAAATGCTTATCAATTTGAGCTATGATTTTATCTTATTCTTAGGTCCAGATACTTAAGCTGTATAGATGGTTCCTTCTAGATAACTTTTACGTTAGCTTTGTTTTCTATTAGTAGTAGCAGTGGAGTAGCCTAAGTTCCTATTTCCTTTCCCAGAAATATTGCTGCTGCTGCTAAGTCGCTTCAGTCGTGTCCAACTCTGTGTGACCCCATAGATGGCAGCCCACCAGGCTCCCCCGTCCCTGGGATTCTCCAGGCAAGAACACTGGAGTGGGTTGCCATTTCCTTCTCCAATGCATGAAAGTGAAAAGTGAAAGTGAAGTCGCTCAGTTGTGTCTGACTCCTAGCAACCCCATGGACTGTAGCCTACCAGGCTCCTCCATCCATGGGATTTGCCAGGCTATAAACTCCTAATTGATTTTTTCATAGGCATTCTCTCCTGACTTTGCTATTCGAGACATATTAAATTGTGCTGCTGTTATAAACAACCCTGAATTCTTAGTTGCATAATCAACAAAAATTACAGTCACTTGGGCTTGGTCCGATAGAGGCTCTGTCTTTCACAGTCCCAGCAGCAGAGGGAAAGGGAAGTTGGAGTTGAACACCACCAATCAAATGCTTCTGCCCAAAAGTGATAGGACTCATTTCCACTCATTCCAAATGAGCAAAGATCTGCTCTTTAATCAGCAAGGCACTGCTTCCTATCCTGAGATCCAAGACTTAGGAACATTAAACACAGTTTCATTACTAATGATATAGTCAAGGAAGATGTTTTGACTAAAAAACAATCTGTTGATTAGCTAAATATTCCTTCCTAACTCTAGACATCAACTTTGTAGCATAGACAAATACATACACTCAAGTACACTTAGATAATATACTAATATATTATAGTGCATTGACGGAATGTATTTATATACAGTACCTGAATTACTGTTTAAAATACCAAATGTTCAAATTCTGGTCATCTCCAGGAATCAAAGAATTAGCATGAAGAACTCAGATTTTTTATACTTTTCAGAGAGAGATCTTTTCTTGATCATCTAACTTAATTAAGGTTTAATGACATTAGAACTGGTCATTGGACTCTTAATTCTAAACATTCTCATGCAGCCATATTTGCATTTTACATGCTGATATATTTACCAGTACATTAATTAAAAGAGCCTATGTCACACCATTCTTGTATCCCTGCATTTGTGGGAATATATATGCAATAAACATTTGAATAAATGGTTACTATTTCACTAGCCTAAAATTGTAGATGGTCATTTGAGTAAATGAAATGTTATCTATTAAATTATAATGTAGGATCATAATCATTTTGAATTCCACATTTTAGGAAGGAAATAATATTTAATACAGAAAAAATATTTGATGAGGTAAAGAAGAGCAGGGTTTTTGCAGGGTTTGTTATCCTCCTTTCCCCCTCCCCACAAGGTATATGCCAGAATCAAGAAATGGCACTCCAAAGCCAGATATCCACTCGGTGACTCACAACAGGTGCAGCTGAGTCTGAGTTATAGTGATGGGTATTCAGTTAGCTCTTCGCACATGCCTCCAAGAATACAAGAATGGGAAGGAAGAGAATTAAGGCTTTCAAGGTGACATAATGTTTGGGATTTTGGCTCATCTCTGTGGGATTTTTTTTCCTACTCTATCATTATTCCTGTGTTCTTCTAACTTTTACATCCTCCTAGCCTTCTCTAGCGCCACTTACTAGCCTAAGATGTTTTAAATAGTCCCATTCAGGTGTCTTTTCTGCGCCTGCGCTGCAGTTCTCATACTCCATTCTGGGAGCTGGTAGGCCCTCTCTACTTCATTCATAACAATTCTGAGTCACTCCAGTCTCTTAATTCCTTGGGCAGGTTCTCTCCTGATCACCTTCCCACCTCTCAATATGATGAAATATTTTTTCATGACTGTGTATTTTATTTACAATGTTACTCTTATGTTTGTACTCTCACAAACTCAAGAGTTCATCTTTGTCCTGTGTTTGCTTGTTATCTTAACAGCCAAACTGCTTAGTTGTATTCATTTAAATCTGTTAATGAATATTTTTGGTCTATAAACATTTTGTTTAATCAGTAACTGCTATAATCCCTTAGATATGCTAATTAAGTCTTTGGAGACTATTTATAAGTATTTCACCGCCTTTCATTACCTTTCTCCTAATTACAGGTGATACAAGATTTGCCCTTTAAAAAGTCTTTCAGGATACAACTTTAAACAACTACAGTTATGTCATAAAATAAATTGCTTGTACTGACAATTTTTCATATTTCAAGACAACTACATATATAAACTTTTTCATTATTTTCCCATTGCCAAAAATCAGAAACATGCATAAAACCATATTCAGAATGTGGAAACACTGTTTCTTTCTGTAATTGAGCATCCTGTATCACTGCCCAATATTAGTGTGTTGTAATCTCATGGAATTAGCTTGAAAGCCATGCTATACCTTAAGCCTATGGAATGAACTATGCAAATTGAATTGTTTTACTCCTTCATGGCTTTTTCATTTATCCGATTGTTTTAAAATTTTTTTTTCTGGTTACCGATAACTTTTATGTTCATTTTGGGAAAAACAAAATAGAAAAAAAGGAACATTTTTCAAAAAGCATAATACCAACCAGAGAAAACTGAAACCACTTCACACTGTTCACAGTAC